>NW_026562378.1:1440000-2040000 GCF_027474105.1 Poeciliopsis prolifica | reverse complement strand
TGGGAGGATTACGGCATGAATGCACGCAGTGTGTTTTGTGTCACTGGGTCAGGTGTACGCAGTAGTGTTGTGATGTACACAGGTGTTTGCTAAGTGTTTCACGTCGGTGGATGTTCTGTGAAAATGGCAGAAAACTGAGCACACACTCACACGCGCACAAACATTGTCATTGTGAAATACAGTCCTTCCTTTGTTTGGGAGTATTGTGGAGAGTATTGTGGAGAGGAGGTTAATGCACCCAGAAAACTGAAAGAGAGAGAGAGAGAGAGAGAGAGAGAGAGAGAGAGGGAAACGCTAATGGACAGTGACGACGCTTTCACAGCAAATATTTGGTAGCAAGAGGTCTCAGACATGAGCGTCCCATCCCCCTTTCCCTGCCTCCATCCACCCCCTTTCTCCATGGCCAAAGGGAAAAGATCAGAACAAATTATCCATCTGTGATCAGCCCACAAATGAACTGCGCTCAAATCGACGCCTTTGACATTTGTCACGTTTTGATGGGTAGGAAGGGAAACACGTTGAAGTTTTTCTTCGGGTAAATAATTTAGACAAATATGAAGTTGCAGCAGTGTGGCATTTCAGGACAAAACGAAGCCCCTCTGTCATGCGGGTGTTTCAGATCCTCTGAAGCAGTCTAACGGGTCTGATTTTGAGCCTGAAAGAGAAATCCTATCTCAGCCTAAAACCTCCCGACTCGTCTGATAATCACAAATCTTTACATTTATTCCCAGACCAAAGTTCATGGGAACCCTGGTATGATGACAAAGCATTAATCGCAGTCATAAACCTCAGATTTGTTGATGCTTTGGCACTGTTGGAGCAAGTGCTAGTGGAACACCTGATGTACCAGGTCTGCTTTCACATCATTTGTGTGAGGAACAGGCTTCTTTTCTCAAACCTCCATTCAGTTGTGGCAGATGGCTGCTGGTTCTGAGTCAGGTTCTGCTGGAGGCTTCCTCCTGTTAAAGGGGAGTTTTTATGCTACATGCATATGCTTGGGATGAGGGACACAACGATGCTGGGCTTCCCTCGATGGAAACTTTTTATTCTACATTGAATAATTCAATTGAGCATGACTCTCGTTTAGGCGTAGTCATGCTGGTAATGGTTATGGATAGAGTCAGATTGATGGAAAGCCCCTGCAAAGATAGATGTGTGTGTGTGTGAGTGTGTGTGTGTGTCCAACCAGCAGTGGATTAGCCTCATCGGCAGAATATTGAAACGACAGAAAGCGTGCATGCAGTAGGAACCAGGGGTCAGTTCTGAGGGTCTTCTGGAAATGTAATTAACAGTGAAGGTTTTGAATCATTTGATTCCTGTGGAGATTATCCCACTGACTATTGAGAATGGTGTAAATAATTTCTGAAATGCCATCATTACATCACAGTGGAAATAAAATATCATAGATTTTTTCTCTCCCCCAAAATTGATCCTCTGGTTTTGTTGGTTTAAAAAAAAAATCTATAAATTTATATCAACATTTAAATTAAAGGATGTCTGAATAACAGCCGTTTGCGTATCCACAGTATTCACTTCCTGACTGCTGAGTGACGTTTTGCTAGTTTTCATGTAAGAAATAAGAAAATATTTTTATAAAGTCTTTATACCCCTACGATCGTCAGCTGCACCCACGGATTTGCTCTCACAAATGTGAAATTATTATACACTAAATCTGCCAAAAGTGTGAATATTTTAAGCATCAAACAACACTTTTTATTCCTATTTTTTAACACCTTCTTTTAAAGTCAAACAAAGCAAGTTGGCAGTGTCAAAATATAGATGTTGGTCTAGGAAGTGAAGCTAAATTAAGTTGGACTGTTTAACATTCTGATATGAGGCCTTTGTTGTGCAGAAGTAGGTCTCATGATGTGTGGCGGTTACAGTGGATCAGTAGGCATCAGGTGAATTTTCAAGATTTAATAAAAATGATGAAAATACAAACGTTCACTTTCAAAAATCACTGGGAGCCAGAATAGAACAAAAAGTAAATTACAACAACAACAAAAATGCCAACCAGGAGGCACAGGGGGAGCATGGGGTAAAACCGGGAAGTAACAGGAGGAACCAGCGGGGAGTGACTGAGAAAGAGGGGCTTAAGTTCTCTTAAGTGCGAGGAGGTTGAAAGCTGAAAGAATGGAGCTGGGCTGATAAGCTAATGTGTTGCAGATGTGAGGAGAGAGAGCAGAAGGCAGACTGAACAGAGAGAGAAAAAGAGAGAGAGTAATTAAAAATAGCTAGCTACAAGCGATAAACATCATGAACTTGAATCACTAACAAAGAACTGAACTAAAGAAAAACAGCAACACAACTGATCTAACCAAAATAAGAAACTAAGACAAAACAATGAACATTAGAATCAAATCAAACCATAAGACAAGCTAAGATCCTAACAGAAGGACTGAGATCCTACTGTACATGACGAAAGACCAGCTCTGGAAGCTTGTGGCTCTTCTCAGTATGTGTCATAATTCTCCCTGACCCCAGTCTAAATGAGCTATTTAAGCGGTTAGTTGCTCCAGCAGTTTCTTCTACTGAGTGACACTGAGTCTTGACTGTTTGGGCTCCAGGCTCAGCTTGCTGTCGGCTGTTGTGTCACTCACTCGCAGACGGATTCCTTAACCACTGACCGCCCTGCCCCATGCTGCTGACTGCTGGGTCTCTGCTTATTTACATGTGAAGTGGCCAAGAAATTGATAACCAAGTTAAATCATTTATTAGACATTTACCCAAATTATGTAATTTTTTCAAAGGAAACAATTAAAAAAAATCTTTCTAACTTCATCTACATGTTTTTAATTGATTTAGGAATTGGCGTCTAAATTTTGAATTTTAAAATTTCATCACATACATATTTATTGTGACACTGGGGAATTTCCAGCAAACTCTTCCTGTTACTGTCAGTCATTGTTCCAGTAATTTCACTAATTTCAGCACCTGTAGGAGTATGTTTGTCTGTGCAATGTGATTAAAAAGTAACACGCAGAACTGTATTTCCTTTTTTATTTTATTATTGTATTCTATATCCATTTTTGTAACCTGCAGATAATCTGGTGCAGCTTATCGAATGGTGACATTTGTACATTGTCCCTTTCTAAAGAAAGCTTGTTACTTATCCAGTTATTTACTGGTTTTTATTAACAAATGGACACAATGCCTTTCCCAGCCAGATGTTGTCATGTGGCAACAGAGAAATCTGTGGTCAAAATCACAACCATCAAACTCCAAGACAACTTCTCCACCCGCCAAGCCACGGTTTCCATCCACAGCTGAATTCATTTGGGAAAAAAAAGTGAACAATGCAACTTTGTAAAGGTTCACTGTCTTCCTCAAGTGAAACTTGCTTGTTGGGGGAATGAAAAACTCAATATCTGACATTGATCCGAGGCCGACTGAGATTTTCAACGCAAAGGGAAGATGAGATAAGAGATGTGTCTTATCATTCTACATAATGAATGAACAGAGAGAGCGTTTTCCATTAACTGTGTCCCTATTGGTGAGCAGACATGTGTTAATGCACATAATGTTATTTTGAGAGAAGAAGGTAGGAAATGAAATTTGGTAATGGTGCAATTATGGCAGACGAATTGGGAATGACAAGCCTGTGTGTGAGAGAGAGTGTGTGTGTGTGTGTGTGGGTGTGTGTGTGTGCGCGTGTGTGTGTGGGGGGGGGGGGGGGGGTAGGGGAAGGGGGTGCGTGGGTGTGTGTGTGTAGGACAGCCCAGGAAATCACAGAATGGCTTTTATTGTTTTAGCCTCCAGGGAGACGATCCAGAGCTGCCAACTGAGGCCCAGTGGACATGCTTTTAGAACTGGACACAAGTAAACAAAGAGGAGAAGCTAAAACAAGACATTTCTGTAACGTTGCTCTCATTTGCAAATAGGGCCCCCTTTTAAAGAAGAGGATCAGGGCCACTGAAAATTCACAGAAAGAAAAAAAAAAATCTGAATTCTGAGATGAAAGTCAGAGTTTTTTTCATTTTTTCAGTGACCTTAAGCTCCTCCCTTTTATTTTAATGTTAGTTTTGATAAAAATCACAGATATCACAGTTAAACTCTACCTTCTACCCTGACAGGTCTTGTCCCAGCTATTTTCTCCCCCCCAAATGTTTTCAACTTGCTCGCATGTTTTTTTTTAATTTCACGTGAGCACAAGAGAATGGTTTGATGATACCGATCAATATCTGACACACCTCGGGTCTCTGAAACAGGACCGTTCGTTTTCTATGTTGCAACTGGTCTCAGTTTTGTGCCTTGAATCCACGTAGAGCAAAGCGACTGGCTAAATGCTGCCATCCTGCAAATCGGTTTACAGTTACTTCATTCAGTCCTATTATAATAAGCGCTATTATTATAAACGATCATGGATAATGATCCCTGTTATCTCATTCCTGTTAGATTTGTCATCATAAAAGACAGAGTTCAGAAGCGTGCTGTAAACACTGCCTTCGCTCTGTTGGTTTGGAAAGCATGCATTGGTTACAAAAAACTGATAATCTAATGATAAAGTCTGCAAACAGGAAGATTTACAGAACACAAGTTTTTCTGCTGAAAATGGATCTGATCAACCAAATTAGTATTCAGAATGACAACAAATACAAATAAGCAGGTACCAATCCGGGCCTCCAGTGGATAGCCGCCTGTTCAGCTGCTCTGTTGGCTTAATCTTCATGCGGTACACACTCACACACTTAACCTGCTGATATGTTTCCAAACATTGAAAACAATCTATCTGTGGAAAAAAATTCTTGTGGCAATAGATTTCCTAGTAGCTCTTTTGATGCAGTTGAGCTTCTTTCTCCTGTTATGCTGCCCCCTACAGGCAGCTTATGGCTTCTTCTGTTTCCCAGGCATGTATTTGACTAATCATTAGGTGAAACATGAATCATTAGGTGATCTTCTGACACGCCTAATAATTTTACTGTTTAAGCAGCAACAAAAGCATATTGTATGTTGATGTTTATTTGCATCCTATAGAAACTTTTTCTTTTTAACCTGTGATTTTACTATCATGGCTATGATTGGAATTTCATTGAATATGAAAAACAATGAATGTTTACAATTACTTCATTCCAGTGCATTTCCTTTTTAAAGTTTATTTTTATCTCCACAGAAATAAACATGCTTTCATATGAGCGAATATAATCAGGCCTACGAGTTTTCGTATTACATTACTACAGTATATTCCATGACCCCGTTTTTGTGTTTTTGTGTTGGATATTTTTCTGCAGTGAGATGCCACCGAGGTGCAAGAAGCAACAACAAAAATAGCAGAGGGCTTCTCCAAATGCTGAAGAGTTTCTACCTCTAAGTCACAACAGCAGGATTTAAAGCCCTGGGAATGAAAAGCTAAGGTAACTAGGTGCTTCCACAAACTTACGCTTTTGCGAGTCTTGAACTGAACTTACATTTAAAAACAGAAGCTGGGTACCGCTGGTTTCTTTTCCTTCATAGACCTCACTTCTTTGTCTCTGCTGTCTTACCATAAACTTCTCTAGTCTGCATGAAGGGCACAGCTTGAAAATATGTTTTTTTTTTTCCTGGTGTTTCAGCACAAAAGGGCCATTTTTATGCCAGGTCTCGTTCGGATGCAAGGTTCATGTTTATTCATTCACCCTTTAAAATAAGTCACTTGGGAGCTTACATGGCATTCTGATTGAATTTCATACCCTGTGTTTGACTTTACAATCAGGCGTTTTTTTCAATGCGAAATAGAAGCAACGCGTTTCAAATAAGCCAGAGGAGGCTGTCCGCCGTAGAATTAATTCCTAAATCATGTACATAATGCAAGCACATGCGTGATCAAAAACACTTTATGCAGTTCTTGACCTGACTGAAGAGTGAGACACGTCACATCTCACATACCATGAATTTTGTATCACTAATCCATATCTCTGGCCTCATTCTGCTGCTATGCTTGGTCTCCCCCTTACCACTTTCTCCTCATCTTCATCTTCACCCCTTCCTACCCCTCCCTTCGACGCCTTTGTTCCCTTGCCTACCTTCTTCATCCATCCTTTGCCTCGTGGGGCTGTTGCTAAGGAGCCCTGGCAACCACAGGGTTGTCTGGGCAAGAGGGAAAGGTGAAAAAGACAGCTGCAAAAAGAAGAGGGATGACGATACGGGGGTGTGCATGGGGGGTGTGATAAGGATGAATGGTTGGAGGAGAAACACAAAGTGAAACCCAGATGTGCTATCGGGGCTCGTGGTGCTCTTTCATTGTCAACAGTGGATGATGGAGGCCTGCAGGGTGGATGGGTGAGAGGAGAAAAAAAATGAGTGGGAGAGAAAACAAGGTTAAGGAAGCCGGGATCAAAAAGGATAAAATGAATTGCATAAAAGATGGAGCAGTGAAATAAGTCTAGCAGAGAACAGAGAAAGACCAGTCAGCAAACACCAGGTTGTAGCTTTTTTATGAAGTGGCCTAGAATGGGAATCTCACTCTGTCCCATGTCTTTAAGGATGCTTTAGATGAGGTAATCGTGTGGTTAACACATGTGTCTAGTTCAATCTCTATTTCCAAACTCTTGCTGACCTCCAGTTCATACTATCATAATCACAGAACAAATAGACTACCAATACTCTACTACATTCTGTAGTCTAGCTCACCTAATGTTATCTTCTTAGGAAAGTACACCCTGTCTTCTTGTGCCTTTGATTCTAAAACCTGGAACCCAACTCGACCCCCACCTTGGTGTTCCTCAGACTCATAATTCGGTTCCCAGTCAGACAACATTCTCAACACACAACCGGAATACAAGTTAATCTGCACTAGAGTTGTCCAATGGACCCATGTCTTCAATGGACGCATGTCTCCAATGGACCTATGTCTCCATCAACGTAACCAGCAGTATGTTTGAGGCTTCCTCCTGTCGTGCAGCTGTATCCCATGATCCACTTGTCTGTCCATGTGTCTCCAGATCCTCAGCCTCCCTGCCATGCTGGCTGCCTCTCTGCTGCAAAGTAAGAAAAATAAATCTCTCTTGCCCATCTGAAGCCATTAAACATCATTAGATTCTCCTTTCCCCAGCAGCTGCATTGATCGCCAGTCACGTATTTGGGTCATAAAAGTAAATCAACAAACATCACAACCTTACACCCAAATCCCCATAACCCACCTGCCCAGAACCCCCAGCATACTGTGGGCTGTTTGTTTAGTGCGTGGAGACAGTGGTGCTGTTCAACTACATCATGTCCACTGACACTGAAGGAGTTGCTCCTCCTCAGTACCCCATCACAAAAGTGTCTATTGAAAAATAATAAAACCGAGAGGTGAACAACAATCTCTATAAATCGTCCGCTGACTGTGACTCTATTAACCTTGAGTTGTAAAGGAGCAATAGACTTCATTTATTGTTTGCAGACATAATAGTCAAACTCGGTCATTGCTTCCCACCCGCACCGTTGAGAGGTAGGGCAGCAGAATGAAGCAGACGCTGCAAAATCAACCCAGTAAAACATAAATTATAAGATCAAGGCTAAGATGTTTGGTTTAAGCTGCAGCGAAGGTTGTTTGCTGTACAGATCAATATTCATAAGAGCAGTCAGTGCCCCAGAGAGGCAAAGGAAACCCTGGATAATTGTAAACATAAATGTTTCAGTGTGTTTCACTCTGTAGATCATGGATCATGGATCATGTAGACCGGATATGAAAGAGATACAGAGTTGAATTAATTCAATTGCATCCCAGCTCAAGGTCTTTCAATAGGTTTATTCTGTCAATTGGGGCTTTTTTGTTTTTCTTAACGTGGAATGCGAAGTGGCCGCACACTCGCTATGTTTCCATCCAACCGTCTTGAGACTTCAGGGAAACTTTCAAAATGTCAGAAAATAAGGAAAAGACAATGCGAGTTTGGTGTTTTAGTGATTTTAAGCGAATCAGCCAGGCAACATGTCCGCTTGTTTCCGCCCGGTTTCTTTCTCCCTTCCTCAGCCTGCTTCCCTGTCCAGACGTTTTCCATCTCCTAATGTCCCCTGTCCTCTTCTGATTAGCTCCTTCCTCAGTGCATATACAGTATTTTGGTTCCATCATTCTCCTCTGACTGTTTTCTTTTGTCTCTATTGTTACTTGTGTTTTACCTCCATGTTCTCACTGTCAGTTTCCTTTTTTTTTTTTTTTTAATTGAAGTCATACTTTCTGCACTTGGGTCTTCCTTAACTACCCAAGATGACATGGGGGAGATTACACTAGGATGACTGAAGCCTATTTCATGTAGATCACCCTGTCTCCTTAATAAAGAGTCATTCTGTAAAATTAGGACACTAAAAGAACTTCCGACCTTCCAGCCTGGTTACTATATGTCTAGCCGAGTTCATCAGTTTTCCTGTGGTACATGAAGTGCAATCAGAGTGGAGTTTGAAGTGCTGGCGTCTGTCAACTGTCTTTGATTTCTTCTACAAATATCCCCTCTCACCCTCATGATAAAAAACTGACTTTTAGGGGGAATTATGTCCCTGTAATCATCTGAAGTTGATTGACAAATGGTAGGGAGACGAACAACTCCTTTATGTTCCTTAGATGATCTGTAGCAGGAGTTTTTTGTCAATGTTTTTTGTGCTTCCTGCTGTTTCTGGAGAACACGTCGACTGAAACGGTTCGCCTCTCAGCTGCATCTCCATGTTCCCTAATTTTCTGCTCACACTTGCTCTCGCTTTCGATCAAAACTAGGTCATTCTGCAACAGTGAGCTACGGCTCTTCCCAAGCATGACATCCAGATACACACATTTATCGCCTGGCAACCGTGCATGCACCCAGCACCCACTGGTTCTTCTTCTCTTCATGTCCTCTTCATGTCCTCTTCATGTCCCTGGAGGTTGCGCGGGGTGCCGAGGGTTAGGCTGAAATACGACGCCACTTTGTTTAGTCCATTTTCTGAATCGTGGACATGGGAGTTGACATGGATCTTTTAGGGGACAGTGGAGGTAACGGCACACATGGGAGGTTAATTATTTATGTAATGCAAAAATGGATTAGTAACACTTCCTGAAACATTTAACTCACATTTTTGTAGCAGTAAGATTTTGTCTAGAATGTAATAATTTACATAGATGCTGATTTCTAGAATTTACAGGTAATTTAAAATACTGTCATGACACCTTAGATTTTGAAGATTTTCAAATATGGTAAAAATGAATTCAGTCATTAATGAGCGATGACACATTTGGTCCTTTATCTCACTTGCCAATTCGCGTCACGCAACATACTGTAAACGTCAGGGTTTTGTTCCACCAGTAAGAACCTTTTTCCTCCATCTATCCCCAGACCAGAACTCTGTCTCTTTGTGCATATTTGTTTATTTTATGTTGTTCTGAAATAAAACTGTTTTCTTCTTTTCCTCATGGTTTGCTCACTAACATTTACTCCCGTTCCTCTCTGTCTTCACTGCCATTTGTCCTGATGCTTGGATGTCTGCTCTACTTGCTCTGTTGTCTTTCTTTTTAAAATCATCTCAGTACCTTTTGAAGGATGATGTGCTCATTCAATAAACACACACTCGTCTGCCTTATACCCCATATTTTAGTGTGGAGTACTATGATGAGTTGTGCCTTTGCAGGCTCTTCATCCGTTGTGGAGAGAAAAACTTATGTCACAAGCCAAAGGTAAATTTAGAAGAGAACATGTTCCTAGGTAAGAACCAGCTGCTTGTTCTGCGCTTTGCTTTTCTTCGTCCAGAGGGTCTGGAATCTTGGCTCCTGAGAAAAGGTTGCTTTCTGGAGGCATGAACTGTGTTCATGTTTTAAATTTTACCCGACGTTTGTTCTTATGTTTGTTCGTGACATGTACAAAGCGCCAGGTCGATGCTATGAAGCTTACGGGAAGTTGCCTGCGCTGGAAACAACCGTCCTCTATAAACAGAGAAGAGCCGAGGCGACTGTTGATGTTAAATCAAGACTCGGAAAGGTGGCCGACACGGACTGGACGGCTTCATTCACTTCCTCCACTGCCTTAGTTTAAACTAAAGAGAGACTACAATTCTAAAATGGCACAGAAAATTGATGTCATCGTTTACTACTTCTCCGTCTGTTTGCTGATTGGCCCGGTAGAACTCTACTCTTTCTTGTAACGGGCCCCGGCTTCCTAACGAGCCTGGTTCTGCTGGCTCATTATGCGACTTCGTCTTGAGTTGTTCCGTTTGGCGGTTGCCGCGTGGTTGCTCTGGATGAGGAACAGCAGATGTTTGCTCCACCCTGAGACAGTGTGCCACAATTTGATTTTTTAAATTTTTAGACGAAGACAAAGAAATGTCAGTGTTCTTTATTGCATCTAGCAGGTCTAAATACTAGATGCAACTGTTGGTCAAGGTCCAATAGAACTCCTGGCCTGTGAAGGTCAGAGTTACATTGTGAAATGACTGGACAGTGACTCTTTGTAGACACTTGAATGACTGGAGTTACAACATCATTTAATTGCCTTTTGGATCATTAATATATCTTTGAATTTGAACTGAATTGATGTTATTTTGGATCTGCTCAGTTTGCTGTGAATTGGACCAGACTGAAGCCGTCAATAAACCGATGAACCGATTATTTATGCTGATGATTAGTACAAGATTAATGTGCGTTTCCATGTCGCAGGCTTTTTTTTTTAGGTAGCCAAACGTTGTTAATCAGATCTTCTTCATCTTTTTTTGCTGGGTTCTGGTCGGGTTCTGTTCAGACAGCATGGAAGTGCTGCAGGGTGAGCTGCCAGCCTGCAGCCTGTGTCCATGGCAGCCGCTCTCCTCAAGTAGGACAGACTGCTGCTGTGGCCCCTGGCGACACACTTAACCCAGTTAACATTTTTTACCCCAGATGTTCCGTACATGTCCTCCTGGAGTCAAAAGCAACATCATTTCACCTTCGTGAACTTTTTTCAGATGGCGTTGCTCAGTCGCCTTTTAATGAGTCTAAGACGTCCAGTTATTCTTATTATTTCTGATTTGAGATCAGACAGGCAGAGCACCAGCAGCCTGGAAGATGAGAATTGGGCCAAAGTACGGTTTACGTCCCGCCAGTCCTAAAACTCCCCCAGAAACCAGTCCTGGGTTGCCCCTGACTACCTCTTCCTTTCTGCTGCATGATTTGTTTTTCTTCAAACGACCTGATAATATCTCGCAGCATCGCTATCTCTACTCTGCTCTGCTCTGTTTGCGATTAATGCAAATAAGTTGTGATTCATCTTTTAGCTTTGCTGTTAATGACTCATATCTCAGGTTAGATTCAGAAAACACTAGAGCAGCTAATTTAAGGCCTAATGACATTAGGAAGGTTACGTCCAATCTCATTTTTCTCTTTACTCATTTATAGGTCATCTATGGATTAACATATTTGCACGTGCATGCTTGTTACTTTATTTATTATCTATATTCTGTCATATTTGAGATCACTTACATCACTCTTAGTCCGCACACACAAACCTATCTATCTATCTATCTATCTATCTATCTATCTATCTATCTATCTATCTATCTATCTATCTATCTATCTATCTATCTATCTATCTATCTATCTATCTATCTATCTATCTATCTATCTATCTATCTATCTATCTATCTATCTATCTATCTATCTATCTATCTATCTATCTATCTATCTATCTATCTATCTATCTATCTATCTATCTATCTATCTATCTATCTATCTATCTATCTATCTATCTATCTATCTATCTATCTATCTATCTATCTATCTATCTATCTATCTATCTATCTATCTATCTATCTATCTATCTATCTATCTATCTATCTATCTATCTATCTACCTACCTACCTACCTACCTACCTACCTACCTACCTACCTACCTACCTACCTACCTACCTACCTACCTACCTACCTACCTACCTACCTACCTACCTATCTATCTATCTATCTATCTATCTATCTATCTATCTATCTATCTATCTATCTATCTATCTATCTATCTATCTATCTATCTATCTATCTATCTATCTATCTATCTATCTATCTATCTATCTATCTATCTATCTATCTATCTATCTATCTATCTATCTATCATGGTTATATTATTATTTGTATTTAACACCTTAGATGGAGTAGCTTCTCAACTAAAAAGCAATTTTCACTTGGGGGTGTGTCAGTTGAGTATATTATATACTATTGAAAAAAACAAAAACAGATATTTTTTTAATTGTTTGGGCATTTATGGAGTATTATGCTGCGTGTGCTCAGACACACAGCTTGTCTTCTATTCATTGCTGCTGCTGCAGATGTGGAGGAACCTCCCTGAATAATACATTCAATAGCTACAGCTTTTGGAGAGAGAAGCTCCCTATTCCTTATCTTTCCTCACATTTTCATAGAGGGGTCTCCCTGCAGGTCGTCCTCGTGTCGGGTGTTTTGTGTGTATTTTCGGAGCAGTGAGTAAATAAGGACCCAGGAAGAGGCGAGGTTGATCCCGAGGGGAGCAGCAGCTGCTGCTGCACAGACTGGCTCTTTATGGTGCAGCCTCACTGTTCAGGTGAAGTTTCCACTCTGCTGCAGACAGTCCTGAGGCGTGAACGCTTTAGAGTGTCTCCTGCTTTCATTATTTGCCGTACTGTATTTTTCTGCTTCTTTCCATACTGATCATTTTAAGCAGGCGGGCGTTTCTGATGCGTGTTTCTCCCTTAGAGTTCAGTTCCTGCTCAGCCTGCTTTAGTCACTAAATGTGCGATTTAGTGTAATCCACTCCGTGCCCTTCTTGGTTTAAATATAATTTCTGTTCAGATTTCTTCTGTAAGGATGATCAAATGTAGTCTAACAGTTTCCTGCTTTTGTTTTTTTCCCCCCTCCAAATAGAATGGCTGCATTGTTAATTCTTATGTATATTCTTTATTTCTCTACAGGCCTGTGAGGGGAGTGGAGCCAGAGTGGAAGGAAATAGAACAACAGCCAACGTGAGTCAGCATCACATCGCGCGCAGCATTTAGAAATAAAGAGTCTGTCATGATTGACCTGGGACACACACCTGCGGTCTGAAGGATGTGTTTGTTTGACAGGGGCAGACTAGGAAACACTTTACACCAGAACGCTCGTGGATCTGTCTGTCGCTCATGGTCAGTTTAACAGGCGGGACTGAAACACAACCGAGTCCAAACATTATACCACCGTAGCCATATTCGCCGAGTCAACAGTGTGGTTTTATTTTATTTTTATGTGACTGAAAATCCCAAAAGTAATTAATAGAAAACACAAATAGACAGATATGGCAAATAAGCGTGCCCTGAAATGATTGGAACTGCGATTTGTTTACTTAGCATTTCTTAGCTTGTCTGATGTAATATTGCAATTAATACTTAATTAACAATTAATAACAATCACTAAAAAGCAGAAATACAGACTTGTGAAATGAATCTATATTTGTTTAACTTGGTGAACTGAGTTCCTAAAATGTTTCTAATTTCTAATGAATTAAATTTTTGACAATATTCTCATGCTAATCAGCATCTGAGAAAAATAAATTAAAACACATGATACTTGCTGAACTCTATGAGGAATTATATTGTTGCCAAATATGACTTTTTAAGAAACCACAACACCTTTGGCAGCCCTGATAATATATATTTGGAAACATAAACATGCTCATCCTGCCTCGTCTCTTCCTGGGACTGTGTCTTGATCCCGTTCGTAGCAGCTCATCCTCTCCTCTCCTGTTTTCTAAGCACTTTTCTCTGGAGAGCCACAAAGCAACCGAGCTGCGAATGTAGGCCAGACCTGAAAGACAGTCGCATGCTCACCTCTCCATGACCTACATACAATACTATAGAAGGCTCTGCGGCGCCGTCTTGATCTTTCTAAAAAAAAAATGTTTGCATTTGTGTCTCCACTCCAGAGCTGTCAGAGGAACCGTCTGACCAATCAGCAGAGGGCAGGATTGCATGCGGCCAGTTGGAGGGAGAGAAATGTTGGGAAAGGTTGGGCATGCGGCCCTGACGTTGCTGTCATTACTGCTGCTGTGGCAGGAAGCGGCAGCCATCGAGGTTCCTTTAGATCGTAAGTCGCTCAACAGACAGAAAAGTGCAAACACAGCCCGAGTGCAAAAAAACCCAAAACATTCACATAAAAACACACTGGTTCGTGTTTTATTTGATCAACTCTCGAAAACAAGCCGGCCGATTTTTGTTTTTGGAAGTGAATCACATTTAACCAGAGACGGCTAGAGTTGGAACAGAGAGGCGGAGAACAGAAAGCGATGTGTTGTCTTTACGCAGCCAGACTGTGGCTTCCTGAACCCATAATGGTTTCTGCAAAACCTCTTCAATAATGATGTGTGCATAAGTCGTTATAAAATACATGATAATAATAAGTAAATATATTAGTGATATAATATAGCATATTATATTAGTACATATCACTAATATAGATCACGGGTGTAAACTCCAGTCCTCAAGGTTTCCTGCAGTTTTTTGATGTGCCACAGGTGCAAAACTCTGGAATGAAATGGTTTAATTTCCTCCTTGTGTAGAAAAGTTCTCCAGAGCCTTAATGACCTAATTATTGTATTCAGGTGTGGTGCAGCAGAGGCGCATCTAAAAGTTTCATGGCCCTTAAGGACTGGAGTTTGTTGCCTTGCTGAAGAAAGAATCTCATTCATTCAGGTTGTGAACAAAACAGATATCTGTAGATAATAGTGTAAGGACGCCTTTGTTTTGAATTAAAACATTATCAGTCTTCATCTGATTCCAACATTCATTTTATGATTTTATCATAATTAAACATCCTGCCTGAAACTACACATGCATTGGGTGCAACATCCGTCTGCCTCTGTGAAACCCAGCATGGAAGTTATAAAACTGGCAGAGGGAGAAAAGCAGGACGGCCTTGTTTTTTTGGTTCCGTGTCTGGTTCTGTCAGGGCCTTAAACACACCTGGCTCATGCATCTTCACACGCATGGAAACACACGGACAGACTTGCATTGACCTCTGACCTCTGTCAGCTGTGAATTGCTCCATCTCGTCTCACTCTGATATTCTTTTGTGCCTGACCTTTGAACCCGAGGCTATTATGTTCATCCAACATACTGGCATGCCCGCCCCTTAGAGGAAAACTAGATAAGTGGCATTCTAAACGAGTTAAGTACAGTCCAACTCAATCCAGATTGTAACGCGGACCGGTCCAGTTCCGTTGATTAAATCAAGACGGCAGAGAAGAAATGATCTAATAAAGGAAACACAGGCATTGACTTTCCCTCAATGCCTGTAATATCTCATTTCCACAGAGCAGTAGGGACAAGGTGGGTGTGTTTTGTTGTGCTATCTTGTCTCCTTCTAAAGCATCAAACTCGCTATTCCTGGACCCCTTCAGTTGTTGATCCGTGTAGGACAATGACTCGGGGAGAGAAACGGTGGAGCTACTGGAGTCACACGTCACAGTCCATTGATCGAAGGACAGAAAAACTGCTAGCAAGCAAGAGATGTGCATCACATTTGTTGTCGCAGCAGTGTGATGGGTCGTTAGGGTCGGGTTTCCTCCAACTGACGGAGGAAACTCTCTCCTGAACTCACCATAAAACCCCCGACCTGTACCACAAAACGAGACAAATCTCACCAAGCATTCGGCAACAGCAGAGATAAACACGTCTCTATGAACAGGGACGAATTACTCAGACTAACAGTAAGCAGTCGCGTCACTAGCAGCCGTTATTGCAGAGTGAAACAGAAACACCGATGAAAGTCGAAGTTATTAAAACAAAGAATTAACACCAAACCAACACATACTCACACATCACTAAATGATTATTTGGTGCTCCGTTCATTGTGTAGTTATGGTTGTGTGTACATAAAGGCCTTTTTTACATGGATCTTTTAAATCTGTTGTTCTCTCCCTCAGTTTCATATTTTTTTCTTTCAGTTCAACACACAGAGACATTGTGTTCGTAATTTTGCTTTTTATGAACGCTCTAACAAAGTGTGTGTGTGTGTGTGTGTGTGTGTGTGTGTGTGTGTGTGTTTTCTCTGTTTGAAACTGCTTGTGCTCCACTGGTATGGAATCCTCTTCCAGGTGAGTGTTTGGCTTCTTTTGCAGTCCAAATGTCACATTTCTTCTGTCACCTAGATTATACACTCCAATCTAGCCACTACTATAAAATAGTAACGACTATAACATAGTAGTGGCTAGTAGTAGTGGTTGAATGCTCTCTCAGCTCCAACTTGCCACATTTTCTTGATTTGTGTCGCTTCCTCCGATTAATTTGGTAAATCGATCAGCCATATTTCAAGTAGATTCTTTTTAAGAGATGAACAGGAGGAGCTGAAGCGTACATATTTGAACTGCTTGATATTGTCATTGATTATTGCCTGCATTATGCTAAAGCATGCAAACAGTGTAGTGATTACTCGTTATTAGTATACTAATAACTCTCAGTTTACCTCCTGACTGAACATATTGATTAATATTATTAACTGGCCAAGCTGCTCTGTTTAACAAGCAGCTTGTGACCTGCTAAAAACAGATAGCGTGGATGAGCTAGGATCTCTCCAAAACCTGTATCCTCCAGTTTTAACATGGTAGAGTAATCAGTGTGTCTTTATTAATATTAACCATCCCGTCACATGTGTCTCCCTTTCTGCCTTCTGTTTCACACCGGACTAACAGCAAAGATCCAGCAAGACTGTGAGTATTTCTGAGCATGTCGTTCCTTCTGCACCTTTCCCCCCCAGCAGTCAGCATAGCTCAAATCTGCCATCAGCTGGTTTTTTAATGCGCGTTTTTGAAGCGTCACATTCGGGAAGGTCGATGAAAACAAATGACAATAAAATGACAATAAAAGTTGCAGACTCAGCTGAGTGGATTTTTCCAGGTCAACCCAGCTGTTAAGTCATTCATGAGTTCATGCGCTGAAGGGGAGGTGGAGCCATATTTCCAGAATAAGATCCATGATGGTCTAATCTGAACCAGCCTTTGTTTCCATGGCGCTGTCCACTAGTCTTTGAAGTCAGAGCTCGGATCACATTCACTCACTGACGACATTATCCAATATCTGCTGTCACCTTTTAGGACCTTTCTATAACTTTGAATTGTAGAAATGAACCATGTTTTCAGAGCGCTGAAGATTCACCACTGGAATAAAGGGCTTTTTTCTTTTTTACTTTATGGCAAAACTGAACTCTTTGAATCAGATGTCAACTTCAGTGAAACAAGTTAATATCTATTTTACCAAGAAGTATATAATGTCCGTCTAATTAACAGGCGATATGAAATCCAAAGGATCGTATCGAAACTATTGATGTTTGCAGACTTTTTAGGATTGAAAGAGTTGTTTCTCCATTTATAAAAAAAAAACTGCACCACTCATGTTTCAGGGCACCATTACTCTGAACTGCTTACTTATAAATGATTCATGTGGGCGTTATATTTCATTACAAAAATGGCAAGGAAGAATAAACGAGCTGTATCTGGAAAACAACTGAAGTCCCCACGATCAGAGCATATTTACCGCCATGTTTGAAGGTCTGACTTTGACTATACCGTTGGAGTGGATTCGCAGGTTTTCAGTGAATTATAGATGTTCATCAGCTTTAATGTTTTAGAGCTCTTGTGGGGGTTTCAGGCTTAAACATTTTAAATGCCAGCTGCTATTTTCTTTCAAATGCTCCTAACATTATGGAGATGTGAAAAAAAAAAAAAAAGAAAAAAAAGGCTGGCATACAGCTGGGAAGCAAATATGCTGGGCCAGATGTGAAATTCTCTTCCACATCTGGTGTAACTTGATTCAGGAGATTCTCTGGCCCTTTTAGTTATTGTGTCCTCTTCCTGTTTTCTCTCTGAAGTTGAGGTTTCTCAACCTGCGGCTCCGGAGCCTCATGTTGGTCTCAATAAATTTGGTAAAAAAACGCTAAAGAATTAGTGTTTTAAAATGTGACGCTGGTAGACATTGCTAGCTTTAGCAATTTTTTATGGAGCTACAAGGAATGGTAATAATAGTCTAAGGAATATTCTTTTCTGTAATGTAAGTTTTTTGTCTTTTGGTTGCTACTTTGATATAATTTTCATAAATTTGACATTTCGTCAAAGAAATTCAACGAAATTTGAATTTTATTGAAATTCATTGAATTTCAATCATCATAAGTTGATTTTTTCTTTTAAAAACCCTCAAATAATTCCCAGCACCGGCACACTTCCTGTAGCAGGTATGGTTAAAATAGTCTAATTTGTTTCATGCAGCTTTTTAAGGCTCTAAACAGATTATTTGCAGATGGATTAAAGGTAAAAATGGCTCTGGGGTGTAAAGGTTGCTGCTTCAGAGTATGAAAGTTTACAAACTGGTCCAAAATGATGTTCTCTTTATGTTTTCTAAATCTATTTCTATTGTGGGGAAAAACATTTCTTTGTGATACTAAATAATAATGGATTTAATGCTGTTTGTGGTTTGGGGAGCGGTGTGTGTACCTGAGTGTGTGTGCCTGTACAGTGTATGAATACGCTGTTGCTTTGTGTCTGGATGTCCCACAGTGAAGCAGCCCCCCACCATAATCAAACAGTCAGTGAAGGACTACATCGTCGACCCCAGAGATAACACCATCATCATAGAGTGTGAAGCCAAGGGCAACCCAGTGCCAAAGTAAGCAGTGAACACTCACAAGTTCCTCGCAATAAACACCCCCCCCCCACCCCCCCCACACACACACACACACACACACACACACACTAGCACAAACTACAAAACTGCAGCTTGGTTGTTCGTTTGCTTTGTTCCTTTCCTTCTTATATTTTTCCAGAAAGGGTAAAGTTCAAATGAAAAATCAACACAATCATCTCTGACTGAAGTTTTTGAAATTTGTGTGGCGTAATTATTTCATTTCGTTGCATTCAGATCATTTAATCACTGTAGTCTATTCTGAGAAAGTCCACACTTGTGTTTAGATGTATTTTGTGCAAATAATATTTTACATAAACTTTCATGACATGATCCCCATCAGAGGACCTGAGGAGTAAATGATGTGACAATTATCCAGCAACAATTATATGAACCAGAGTCATTGGAGCAATGTAGAGTTTCAGTTTTTGTTAGTCCAGTTTCCAAATTTAGTCCTGGTGCCACTCAACATACACACTGAAACGTCCGGCCTGTCAGAGTGTTGGACACACACTCCGTTACATCATCATGGCGAGGACCACTCAGGACAATGAGACATTGTTTGTTTGGATACAGTTCAGCTTTACGTAAGACACACATTCCACATGCACCCACACGCATACACGCTCACACGCCAACACACGCATGTTTGCGTGGCTGTTTTTGTGGGGACTTTCCATTGACACACACACACATGCGCGTGCACGGACGCATTCACACACAGACTCTGTTCACAAACTGGCTCTTCTTTTCACAGGAAGAGCATTGTACTCCCATAATGCACTCAGTTGACCATTCATGCTTATAAAATTGTCACCAAAAGACCTTACTGACTCACTCAGTTGTCACCACTATGTCAGTGAAGACACACAGCACAGAAAGCTTGGTTCCACTGCTTCATAGGGGTGTCTTTAATCTCGATGTTGGCTCTTTTCTCATGGCCCATTTAATCTCAACCTGTGTTTTTACAAAACTCAAGTTATTATCTTTGAACCTAAAGATGAAGGATCTAGTGTGAGCACACAGCTTCAGTTACTAGACCTGAAATCTGGGTGTGGTTATGAACTCTGACCTGAACCTTCAGAGCCACATAAAGACAGTTACAAAGTTGACCTATCATCTGAAGGATATTTCCAGGATTAAAGGTCTAATGTTTCATATCTAGAGAAACTCATCCATATGTTTATCAATCCTCCAGCTGCAGATTATCCAGAAGCTGCTGCTGATGTTGTCACTGAAACCAGGAAGTTAGAGCACCTCACACCAGTTCTACAGTCCTTCCACTGGCTCCCTGCAGCTCAGAGAATAAACTGTTAGTTTATAAATCACTGAACGGCTTACAGCCACAATACATTAAAGATCTGCTGTTGCTGTATCAACCTTCCTGAACGCTCAGGTCTTCTGTTTCTGGTTCTGCTCTGCATCCCCAGAACCAGAACCAAACATGGAAAATCAGCACTCAGCTTCTATGCGCCACAAATCTGGAACAAACTTTCAGAAAACTGCAAAACATTTGAAACACTGAGTTCCTTTAAATCTAGACTAAACCCACCTGTTTAGAGTTGATCATGAATGAAACACTGACCAACATTTGATGCGAAATGATGCGACTTGGCAAAATGTAATACTTATAGGTTTTCTCAACTGGTTTGTTTGCTGAACTGTTCAATGCAAATAAACTTGATTGATTGATTGATTACTGAGCTTATTTCTGAAAAAAAAATTCACTGTTCTTTAGAAATTTAAAAATAATTTGGAAGCCCCTGGTGGAAGCAGAACTTCCCAGCTTTCACACTGACAGGCAGTAACAGTAAATGAAGGATTTTGGATTTGAATATAATTGGCCACTCATCATGTATTTCCCTGCAGCTAAGCTACATTAGCCACCGTGACTTTAACAGTTTGTTTTGAAATGTAACGCCTAATTCCCTGAATGTTCTTCAGGTTCTCATGGAGGAGAAACGGGAGGCTGTTCACCATTGGCAAAGACCCCAGAGTGACTATGAGAAAACGCTCAGGAACCCTGGAGGTAGGATTCCGTAGCGGAGGACGACCAGAGGACTACGAGGGAGAGTACCAGTGTTTCGCCTCAAATGACCTCGGAGTGGCCCTGTCCAACAAAATACTGCTCCGTGTCTCCAGTAAGAATGAATTTTATTTTTTATTGTTATACATGCAGGTTTACAGAGAGAATTTTGTTGAAAAAAACATCTAAACGATTTAAAGTTAGTTTTATTTTCCAGTGTCAGTGTGAATGTAGGCTACGCCTGTGTTTTTTCAAACCGACCAGGTCTCGTCATTACACTGCTTGCTACATGTCATTGCAGGAGCTTCACCATATGCCATGTTTACGATGACAAAAGTGTTTTGAATTCTGTTTGAATCTCTGATTTTGATCTGACTTGAGGACTTCCTCTCAGCGCCATGAAAGTATGATTCCCTTCAACTGACAGCCTTGAATTAGGCCCCTGATGGCATCCAGAGAGCATCTTGTCTTCAGTCCACGTCAGGATTGTTTAGTGACACTTTGCGTGTTTTGTGTACAGTTTAAACATGCGAATATCTCATCATCTTTAACATCATTCTGTGCATTTTTCAACACCACCGCAAGAAAGAACCCAGATTTGGAGTGCTGTCGGTCAGCGCAGCCATCTGCTGCGATGTTCTTAGAGCTTGTCATGGCTCCTTCTGCTGACAGCTTTTATGGACATTATGGAGATGCTGATTTAATTTTCCAGCAGGACTCAGTAGCGGCCCAGTAGCGGCCCGCCAGTAACCGTGGCGACACTGTGATTGACTGGCCAGCAAACTGTCCTGACCCGAACCCCACAGATAATCTATGGAGCATTGTAAGGAGGAAGAAGAGCGGCTGCACTGGTGCACACTGATGCAGTGATTTATGCAAAGGGAGCCCAACCAATCACTGACGGCATAGAAATGAACAGGAAAAATGACATTTTTATTTAAAATGTCCTTTTTTCTTGATCCCTTGTGATATTATAATTTTCGGAGATTCTTGGTTTTCCTGATCTCTAATCATCAGAATGACTAAAACAAGGAGCTCAAAATATTCCATTCTGCATGATAAATTGATCTATATCTGTCATGACTTTAGCTGCACCAAAATGCTCCCTGGAGCTGGGAGCATGGACCATAGTGAAAAATGAAATGAAATGAAAAATGACAGAAACAAACTTCAAATTTCATTGTGCTTTCTTTTGTTCACAATTACAATAAAACGAATTCTGATTCTGTCGCCCTTTGTCTTTCAGAGGCCCCGTTATGGCCTAAGGAAGTTCTGGCCCCGGTGCCGGTGACTGAAGGCTCCCCTCTGGTCCTGCCCTGCAACCCACCGCCTGGCCTGCCTCCTCCATTGATATTCTGGATGGACAGCAGTGAGTAAACCTTCCTCATAGACTTGCTATTTCCTTCTTAGAAGGAAGAAGAGAATACTTGTTTTTTTGTTTTAAGAGGTGAAGTTGAAGTGAAGATATATTTTTTTTGGTAGATTATTTTTTCTTTCTAATATTGTGTCTTGACAAAAAGAAAACTAAGTAAAACATCTCCCTGGGAAGTCTGTTTATTCCCATTTAAATCTGCAGATCAAACCACCATAATTATATCTATATCTACTTATTGCACATCTATGGAATCATGAAAACTAAATTAGATAGACATGAAAGCAACGCTGAGTTATTCTGTCTGCACTCTGCATTAGTGCTAATGTTTTCCTTTCTTTGGTCCTCAGACATGACCCCCATCCTTCAGGACAGGAGGGTTTCCATGGGTCTGAATGGAGACCTGTACTTCGCCAATGTTTTGGTCCAAGACGCTCACAGTGACTACAGCTGCAACGCTCGCTTCAACTTCACATACACCATCCAGCAGAAGAACCCCTTCAACCTCAAAGTTCAGACCAGTGAGTGACATCACCAGTGGACGTAAAGTTTTATCACAATGTTTCGGGGCACTATTGTGATAACGCTAAAAGTGACATTAAAGTGACAACTAGAAGCATTTGTGACATTTTTAGGCAGCTGTGTGTCACGGGAATTACAGCCCCATAAAACATAAATAGTGCTCTTGAAAAACCTTCCTATTTCTAGTGAATAAACTTCACTTGGTAACTGTATTTGTTTTATTTTTTTGCTTAATGAACAACAGTGGAGAAAACAGAAAAATTGTCAATCCTGTAAGTGTAGACAGTTTTAAGGAGTTTTAAACATAATTTGTTGGAAATTATCACAACGATAACACAAAATTCATATATTTGTTATAAGACAAGCTTGAAAATCGACACCATGGAAATAATCTGATAGGAGAGCTAGCGGCTTAATGCTTTATTGATTCTATTTCCTGCAAGTGTTTTGAAGAGATATAATTCTCCTGCATCATCTTCTAAAATCTCCCTAAGTTTAAATCCACTGTGGTTGTGGAAAAAATAAGAATCTGTGTTTTTCAATGTGCTTCCCATGAATCTTATAAGAACACATATGTTTGTGTGTTTTCTCCAGATATGAGTGATATTTATGCCATTTCAGTAAAAGACGACTGGTTTACATGAAAAACAACCAATATTACTTATTCAAACTGATAAAGTTCTATATGGAATTCAGCAAATTCAATAAATCTTCAGGTTTATTCAGTACCACTGCCTGGTTCGGCTACTTTTTGCACTGATCAGCCATTTGTTTGTGCCTGCTATTTCCAGCGGAGCCATATAATGACACATCTTACAATGCCTCTGATCCCTTCGGTGGTGAGTTTGTTTACGTCACAGTGGTCTACTTCCTGATAACCCGCTAGTCAGTTTTCACAATAACATGATCGACACACTAATCGATGCTTAGCGAATCTAACCTAAACTAACTGCTTAATCTACAAGCTCTGTAAACTTTCCATTGCTCTGTTGCTACAGGTTTTTTGTGTCTGTGTTTCCGTTACAAATGTGCCCAAATTTCTGTCCACATTCTGCTGATGTAGAAAGATTAAACACAATTTCACAATTGTGGCATTTCCTCTAAATAAGAAATGAAATTAAAATCCCATGTCAATAAGCCTGTTCATCATTAAAAATCATGGTAGCGACTGATGTTAACAGTTACTGTGGCGCTCATTGTATATCAACCATTAGAGGAGATGTTGGTGTCTCATTCAGGTATTGGACCAACAAGCTCCGCCTACTTGGGAGCGGCTACCTATGTGGCGTTCTGTGGAAATTGTAGACGCCGATTTTACATTAGAGCTGCAGATTCAACACACTGGAATGACGCAGAACTTTTTATGAACTGTGTGATGCTGTGAGAGTTCTGGCGGAGCCAGCTGCACTTTGTCCGGATCATCCTCCTACTACTTCCTGTCGTTTTCTTTGTCGTTTTCGCCAGTAGTAACATATGACTTGTGTGTTGTGTGAAAAAGTGTTTCTATTGCAGTTTTGCGAATTGCATATATTTTGACATGACTGAAAAATCACCACATGCTAACGGTAAAACTTTTTGTTTTCTTTCTAAAAGTTTACTTTTTTCAAAATTAGCGTCTTTCCTTTTAGCAAATTGATTTTCCTTATTTCAAATTGCACAATTTTAAGGTTAATGGAAAAGCAGCTTCTGTTAGGTTACAACAGTGTTTACTGTTGATCTGCTGTGTAATTCATTAATGAATAAGTAATGTTATGGCCACTGAGTGGTAAAGTAAATTCCATTCATTATGCTTTGTAACAGAAACGTTTCCTCCTCCAGGTGAATAATTTGTTTTTCTACAAACCTACCCACCTTGCTTATTAAGTGCAAATTCCTTACAATAATTAGATATAGTTGTGGTGTTGAACTGGGGCATTAAGAGTTCAAGTCTCACACAGGGTAACTTCCTGTGACCTACGGCAATAGAGACATATTTCTACCAAATCACAAAATCAGATGCTCAAATGTCACCTGGATTAACCAGGTTTGTTTCAGATGTTGGGGGAACAGAATAGCATGAATAACTCCTTTCATCTTTAGAGCAGACCGGAGCAATTGCCATTAAATAGAATAAAAAAGAAATACCTTCTTTTAACTTTAGCATTTGAAAGAACAAAAAACACCAAGCTTGTTTTTTCTTTTTCTTTTGGAAATTATTACTTTCATTTTTCATCAGTGCACTGCTGTTAGGAATTAACTGAAATATGTTTCCAAACACAACCTTGGCTAATCTGATGTGCTGCTTTTCTAACCCAATGAGAGTGAAGATGAATGAGCCCCGTGCCGTATCTGTCTTTTCTAATGTCTTCCTGTCAGACAAGAGCGAGGACGTTAGCTTCTTCCTCAGGCGAAACCCAGCCACGAGGAAATGATCGGAATAATATTGTTAGATGACGTGAGAGGCAGGAGGTTCGGCTGCTGGTCGGACGCGACTCACGCTGCAGGGACAATCAATGCGTTTGTCCCCACATCAACCTGCCATTGTCTCTCATTTTCAGGCCGCAAAGTAGCAGAGACACCGCCGTCCTTCCTGTCTCCTGAGGGGAGTGGGAGCTCCAAAATGGTGCTACGAGATGAGCAATTGCTGCTGGAGTGTATCGCTGCTGGCCTGTGAGCACAAACACATACATACATATGCAAATATATAGTCCAAGTGAGAGGAAATTTAAAAACATACATATGTATGTATATTTATATATATCAGCCAATTTACATACTGAAGATTTAATGCATATTCAAAGTCCAGACAATGTTTGAAGTATACAGATTATTAATAGAACTAAACAGAGTTTAAACTCGTTTGTTAGGGTTAGAGATGCTTTGTTTCTTCTTGCTATATTTGATGTAATCCAATTATTACATTAAAGTTTCACACGTGTCTCTCTCCGCCCACTTTCCTCGCAGTCCGACTCCCTCCATCAAGTGGTTTAAGAGAGGGGGAGACCTGCCAGCACAGAAGGTGAAGTTTGAAAACTTCAATAAGACTCTGAAAATTCTCAGCGTGTCAGAGGAGGATGCTGGGGAGTATGTCTGCATGGCAGACAACCGACTGGGCAGCATACGCCATTCCATCGACGTCCAAGTCAAAGGTGAGGATGACACGGTGCTTGTTGAAACAAAATGAAGGAACCTGTGTTATTAGGCTAAACTGGCTCCTTTTTGCCCCCACAGCTGCTCCTTACTGGTTAGACAAACCCACAAACCTGGTGCTGGCCCCAGAGGAAAATGGCCGTCTGGTGTGTCGAGCCAACGGCAACCCTAAACCCAACATCCAGTGGCTTATGAACGGCGAGCCAATAAACAGTGCGGCTTCTTCTTTCACTCGTTTTGTTTCACCCTCAGCTCTTTGTTGCTTTTGCACTTTCAGCACATTAGTTTAATCCGTCTTTAAAAGTGCCACGTTTAACTATACGGGATCAATTTTAAGTGACGTCTCCAAGTGCCATGACAAATCTGATCACTATTTTAGATACAGCAGAGTGGGTTCTGTATCCCTGTTGCAGTTATAAGGTGGTTCTTAGTGACCTCTCATCTTAAAAATATAACAAAAAAAGATTTCTTACTGTAAAGCTGTAGATCTTGATGTAAGGTTTGTGTTACATAAGCAAGCAAAAATATATATACAACCAATGAAAACACATTTTATTTTGGCGTCATTTTCTGAAGTTTTATTTTTATTTTTTTAGGTTTTATTGGCTCTAGTGACCTTTATTTGATAGTTAATTGGCAGGAAAGTAGGTAATGAGGAATCAAACCTGCGATCGCCACGTTAAGGACTAAGACCGCTATATGTGGGTTGTGCTTACTGTGCACCACCACAGCACATCCACACTTTGTTTTCTGAAGTTAAATCAGACCAAACTTCCCACATGTTAAATCACAGAATTATCAAAATTATTTTTATTTTTGCAAAATTTCACAATAATGAGAGAAAGACATTTATTTATTTATTTGATAATGTCTTCAAAATTAGGAGTTCACATACATAATGATCTGTCTAATGGACAGCGGACAATGGACGTAGGAGAAGACATCATCTCCTACTTGATGATGTCATGGCTCCAGACACTTCTGATAGGTCGACTGCCATCTTTGCCTTACTTAGAGGCTCACCTGTTGGCGTATTTTAAAGACACACCTGGAACACTGTGCTTTCTTGTTCAACATGATTGGAAAGTCCAAACGAATTCCAACTCACAGATTAGCCAAGTACAAAACAATGGATGAACGGATGAATTAAATCTGCTCTAGAGAAAGTTTTAAGCTGTAAAAATACTTCCCTTTCTTTGGCATTTGAGCTATCTTTATACTTTGTCCTCTTCTTTTTCTCCTTGTGTTTCTCTTTTTCTAGAAATCACAGAAACTCCAGCAAGCGCAAACAGAGAAGTTCTTGGTGACACCATTATGTTCCGCGGCGTGCAGATCGGAAGCAGTGCGGTCTACCAGTGCAACGCCTCCAACCAGCACGGCTATCTGCTGGCCAACGCCTTCGTCAGTGTTCTCGGTGAGACGCGGGAATGGGGGGGAAGGGGGGGCGTGTGTAGACAGAGTAGTGGGAACTGAAATGTAAAAGTGTAGGTCAAACACAGGATAAGTTAAAGGAATTAGTTCAGCAGTTTGTATTCGTATGATAGGGGTTTGAAACAAATAAGAAACCTGAATACATCAGGACTATTTGACAGCTTTGCGTTTATCTGGTACACATTAGTTTTTTTACTTACAAATTCGGAATTTTGCCTCTAAATGAAAAAAGAGGGATGAAACTGCCGGATTGTCATTTTTGAATTTTTTTATATTTTTTCTGCAATGTTTCATCAGTATTGTATTGAGTGTGTTGATTAATATGTGTCCATAGTGAGATGTGTATTGTGTGTATATGTAAGTATAATTTTTTTTGGTTCTTTCGGCTCCAATAAAAATTGATATAAAAAGCAGTTTGTAAATCTTTATGTATATGTGTGTGTGTGTGTGTGTGTGTGTGTGTGTGTGTGGCCACATGTGCACGTGCGTGTGTGCATGCATGTGTGTGAGTGTGTAAATACATAATTAAAATGATCAGTTTCTCTGATTTTAAGTATATGTTTGAGTGAAAGGTACATTGTTCTTTTATTCTATGAATTGAGTGGACATGACCAAAAGCTGCAGCTGCACCTGCATAATGTCCACAAACTACCAGGAACAGGGATAAAATCAACAAAGCTTTATATAAGGACCAGTTTGTTTGTTCAACCTCCCAAACACACCAAAGTATCATTTCTTAAAAAACTTAAAAATTGTCCCAGTGACCTTGCAAAGCTCTGCAGTTGTTTCAGTGTTGTTTCCTTTCGTTTCCGTGTTGCAGACATGGCTCCACGGATGCTGGGACCCAAAAATCAGTTAATCAAAGTCATCATGAACAACCGAACCTTCCTCAACTGCCCTTTCTTTGGCTCTCCTTTACCTGAGCTTCGCTGGTGAGCATCTCATAGTTTTTTCATACCGACTCAACTCCTGTGATGCAGAATGACTTCCCAAGTAACTGACAGGTCGCACAATTTAACTGTATGTAAGACCTGTGCCTCCGTAATGCTTTTTACTGTTAGTGTTTAAATTGAAAGCTATGTCAGATTGGTTAGTATTAATGTGTTTTAGGAAATTTGTTTTGTTTACCAAAGCCAACCTTCACCTTTACTCTGAAGGTTTAAGAATGGCCAGGGCAGTGGGCTGGATGGCGGTCAGTACCGGGCCCACATCAACGGCACCCTGGAGATAAAACGCGCTCGAAAGGAGGATGAGGGCATCTACACCTGTGTGGCTAACAACATGTTGGGCAAAGCTGAGAACCAGGTTCAGCTGGAGGTCAAAGGTCAGACACTGCATTGCTTAAAGACTGACTGTCAGGATCGTTTGAAGAGTCGTTTTCCTTCCCTGTGCCAAATAGCCTGCGGTTTGGGGACGAGTCGAGCTCTTCAGTGCCTTTTCTTGACCTTGAGTCTCCATTTGCCTTCCAAGTTTAATACAATTAGATCAGCAAAGATTATTATTATTTTTTTTGTTAAATAGAAGAAAAGCCTGATACCGTCAGGAATTCATGAGTTCTGGGTTTAACAGGTGGCGAAGGAAAAAAATGGCTTCATGTTTCAAAACCCAAATGGAAAAACAGATAGATCATCAGTGAAAATCATCTACAATGATTAAAACCGACTGAATGAACAGTTTTTATAGAAGTACATTTATAGTTTCTGAGTCCTGAACATTGTAATTACTGATCTAGGAATAGTTGTCCAAAAGAAGGACTGTCTGCAATTAATTGTTTTATTTTATTTCCTCAGATCTTTGTTTCTACCAGTTGATCACGCATCTCCTCTTCAAATATGTTATTCCTTTTCTGTTGGAGTTAAAGGTGTTAAGGGGCATGAACCACTTGAACTAGTCTGTGATCCCTGAATGAGAACGAGCCAGAGGAGGGCGAGGGGGAGAAAGACTTTTAATAAAACATAATATGTGATAGAGATGTGTTGATGAGGTCTCTCAAAGATGTTGTTGAGATGTCATTCTATGTGATTGTCAGTGTGCCTATTTCTATTGTTTGTTCTGTCATTTTGACTCTGATTTAGAGCCTACTCGTATAATTCAAGCTCCCACGCACCAGTCAGTTTTGAGGGGCTCTAAAGCTAGCTTCCACTGTAAGGTGGTGTCGGACCCCAGCCTGCCCACCAAGGTGACCTGGACCAAGGACGGAGAGCGCCTGGATCTTGGATGGAGGTATTGACACCTGATTGGTTTTACCAATTAAACCTCCTTTTTCAAAGTTTACATCAGAATCAGAACATTTTGGATTTTAATTTGTTTCCTGGTTGGGATTTTTGCTGCATGCCAGTCCATTTCTCCTACTTTAACTGTTTGAATGTCGTCATCATATTCTCAGCCCAAAAAGTGTTAGTTAATTTTGAGCTTGTTGCAATATAATGTCTCCAGTTTGTCATCAAATCTGAAAAAAATTTTCATTTCTCTTTAAATGGTCCCTCTTTAGTAAAGAAAAGTAGAGTTCAGTATATGGATTGCGGCCATAAAAAACTTGGCAAACCCTCTCTGCTAAGCGGCTCATCCTGCCGTTGGTGTCGTTTACTGAATTGGATGATTAAAGTTTGAAGAAGCAAGATACTTTGGTAATAATTTAGTTATTTAACAAATAAGTATATTGCTCAGTTATACACAATACTACAACAACCTGAAACGCCTCTTCATCCTGGCCACCAGCTTGATCACACACTGCTGTGGGATGACATCTCAATCAGCAACCAGTATTTGTAGCAAGTTAGCCCTAGCAGTGTGATTGTGTTGGTCACAGCAGACCAAAGTTGACCTTTCTAGTGTTCAATGGGGTCAAGGTCATTAATGTAGGAAGGCTTTCCGTCCTTTCAGATTGTGGAGGTTGCATCGAAGTCAACCAACCAACTAACCAACCAGCCCAGTAATCAATTGATCCATCCATCAGTCATTTATATAATCCTTTAAGCATCCACAATATTGATTACCAAAGTGCATGACAAATCAACATGTACAAGAAAAAAACAAACAAAAACAAGGTTAAAACAAGACAGAAGGTAGAACAACCCAAGTACATACAACCAGAAGTGGCGTCACGCTTTTAATTTTGTAAAGGTTTGAATAGAAAAACGTTGTTAGCGTGATTTAAAAATATCTCGTTCGGTTACAGATTGGAGATCTAGTAGAAACAGGTTCCACAAAATGGTGCGACAGAAAAAGCTTGATGACCCCAACGTCTGTATTTTGTACGCAGAGCAGCACGTAAATGTTCACTTGTGGCAAACTGTAACCCAGATTGTCACTAATCAATCCTATCATGTGCAAAGGAAAAAAAAACAGAGGGCCTTCAATGTAGTCTTGTAAACATGCTGCTGGATGTTTCTGAACCACCGATCCGTTTTCTGTCCTCCAGGCTGAAGAAGGATGAAGAGTCTCTCACCATCCCGTCTGTCACTGAGAACGATGAGGGAATTTACACCTGCACTGTTAAATCTGAGATAGACCAGGACTCAGCCTCAGCCCGCCTCACTGTCTTAGGTACACTAGTGCATAGAATGGTGCTGCAAAGCATTGATGTGATCTGACAGAAACACAACTCCCTGTACCAGTGATGTTCATTAAGTACCATGTAGGTAACTCATTGTCTTCACTCACAGATGTGGAGTAGATCGATGTGCATAGGAATATATTGTCTGAAGAAAATATGCATAACAAGCAGTACAACACTGTGTATGTCACACATGAAGAACTCGATGATAGAATAATAGCGTGTCGTTTGTAGGAAGCCAGCTGGTTTGAATAACTTGCAGCAAACACTAAATGTTCCAGCCTGGCATTTCGCTAGATACCAATTTGCTTCAAGAAAACAACGCATGTATTGAGATGTAGCAAATTAAAGAAGGTCATCTATTTAATCACCTTCTAATCTCTATATGAAATGAATGCCTTCATTAGAACCTACATACAATTCAATCGTGATGATACTCAAGTTATATTTTAATTGTTGTTCTCCTTTGCTGTTTCTTGGCTTGTAGACTAACCTAACTAATCTAACCTTTATCCCCACCTCCTGACCCACAGAGGACGCCTTCCTCAACCCCTCAGTCTTTAGTGCCTTGCCTCCAGGTAACACATGGCTCAGCTGGAAGCTCTTCTGTCTGTTTTTTTTTTTTTCATGTCCTGATGCCTTATTATTTGCTTTGTGTTTTTGCTTCCAGCTCTATTTTTGCAGCATTTGAAATTTCCCTCCTTTTTTATGTTTTGTGACATAACAATCACAATTGTTTTTCTTTTTTTCTATTGGGATTTTTATGTGTCAGTCCAAAGCAGAACATAATTGTGATGTAGAAGTGAAACGAGGCACGGCATTGTACAAATATGAAATGGTTGTCTGTTACATGTGTCTCTACATCTAAAGACTCATGCCGGATCTTTTTTGGCCTGCGATCCGTCGGAAGATCAGGTCGGATGATGTTGGCAGCAGTTGCAACGCCTTAGAAAATTCAGTGGACCCCAGCAGGGTGCCAGCGATTCCCTGAGATTATCACGAGTCAGACAGGAAGTGAGACACGGTGGCAAATAAAATGCATCTGCTTTTGGGAAAACAAATTACCACCTTAAATCTTTTACTTGTAAAAAAAAATAAAAAAATAAAAAATAAAATAAAATAGTAGTGTACTACTTATCTACAATGGGAGCTCAAAAGTACAGAAAAAATGAAAGAGTGAAAGTGTGATCTTGTTCGAGCAGCTTTTGGGTTTGTGTTCACTCTGGCAGGATTTCCAGTTCATAGTCTTTTGGTGCGTTGACGAAAGGACGGACGGTTGAGTCGGAATCTGTGTGCCAGCTAAAAACCTGTTTTTACTGGGGAAAGCTATGAGCTGACGACGTGTTTTGGGACTTGCCTTGGTGCTCATTCGTCCTTACAAAAGTATCCACTCAGTCAGAGTGGATTAAGATTGTCTGTGGAAAAGAGTCTCTCTCCAGATGAATTTGTGCTTTGATGATCATCATTTCCAGGTCTTCCTTGAAAAAGAGATATTATCTCAAGAGACTTCCAGGCAAAATTAAAAAAGTAAATTCCATTGTTGCTAAGGCTAGGTGTTGCTAAGGCTAGGTGTCAGTTGGTGCCTCTAACAAATTTTCTTCACAAGTTTGGCCTATCACATAAAATCCCAATAATTTGTGCAGATGTTTGTAGTGATGAACAAAATAACATTTTCAATTGTTAAAATAACAAAATTAATTAAATATCTTTTTTTTTTTTTGCCCTTTTGTTAAAGAGTGCAAGACAGATTTTAAGATATTTCATTACTTTTATGGTTTTTGTTTTTGCTCTGTTTTATTTATTTTCTAAAGGTTTTGGTCGTCTAACCAAATACAGGCAGTCCTAGTGTACAATATGCCATGAATGAAGGTTGTTGTGAGTGTGCTTATGAGCGGTATCATCCTCTGCAGACCGTCCAGACCCACCAATAGATCTGGATCTGTCAGACCCATCAGCCCGTAGTGTTCGTCTCACCTGGATTCCTGGGAACGAGCGCAGGAGCCCAGTCACAGGTACGTTCTGGCCCTGTGATCCTGTGCTTGCTTTGAGGTGCTTTCTTCCTCTCTCAGCTAAAAAGCATTCACGTTAGGTCAACTGCCTTTTCGTAGAAGACGTTGCCTGTGGTGGAGAGTGCGAGCGCGTACCTTTTTGTGTCTCAGTAACGACGTTTCCATTACAAATTGGTGCAGATCTTGGTCTATATTTTGCTAATGTCGAAAAAACACAACGTTGCAGTCGAGGTGTTTACATGAAATAAGAAAGGAAATTAAAATTGCATGGTTGTGATGTAAGAGCTCGTTATCAGACATCAGTCATTGGAGTGGCAAGCTCCACCTACTCGGGAGTGGCTAAGCATGCAGTGTTTTGGGGAAATTGTAGTCTGATTTAAAAGAAGAGCTATGGATTCCACACATTGGAATGACACACAACTTTTATATGAACTGAGCTGAGAGCTCTGCTGTACAAAAACAAAAACAAACCATCATTTTCTTACTGCTTTCTGTCATCTTGTTTGTTGTTTCTGCCAGTAGCAACATCTGGCAGTTGATCATGTGACTAGTGTGATGCGAAAAAATGCTTGCAGTGCAGTTTTGCTAAATGCATCAATCTCGACACGTCTGAAAAGCCAACATCCTCATAGGACTCTGGATTATTACTGTGTCATCCTTACATGGTTTCATTCTGAAGCCAGTTGTGCTTTCTGCAGAGTTCTTGGTCCAGTTCGAGGAGAACCACTGGGAACCGGGCAGATGGCAGGACCTGTCCTCTTTCCCCGGAGACCTCAACTCGGTCATCCTGCAGCTTGCCCCCAATGTCAATTATCAGTTCAGGGTCATTGCCATCAACTCAGTGGGTCGGAGTCAACCTAGTCAGCCCTCACCTCGGTACAAAACCACCGCGGCACGTAAGTAGCATCAAATCTAGAATCACATTCTGTTCGTGCCTCTGGCTTGAGCAAGATGATAATTTGGTTGAATGTTTCATTTGCTGTACAGGGAAAGTTCTTTATTTAGTAAAGATCTCAACAAACAGTACCACATGGCACCCCGCAGCGAAGATTTGTAAAAAATGGTAATTTGATCAAAGTTATCTAGTAATCAATAACACCACATTTGCCTGGGATGAAACTCAGCAGTCTCATTTCGTCTTAGCCAGTCCTTAACATGGGAAACCCAAGAGCACATGCCGTCGTGTTTATTAACATAGGTTAGAAAAATGATTGCAAGAAAACATCTTGTTGCTCATATTTGATATAAACCTATTAATATTTTTAAAAATTCAGCCCCAGATGCCATTCCCAGAGATTTACGTGGTTGGGGATCCGATAAGGACAACATGGAGATCACCTGGGAGGTAAGGGAAGCAAATCGCTCATCATTCAGAGTGATTGGTAGCAAAAAATATTTGAAAAAGATGATCATAACCAGTTTTAAGAATGGAAATCAGCCCTGTCGGTGGCGCATGTGGTAGAGCATGCGACCTCAGTCCTCCACAGGTTTGAGTCCCGGCCTGTTGACCTTTGCTGCATGTCTTCTCCACTTTCTCACAATCCGTCTTCCCTGTCAATCTGGTGTGAAATTCACTCCACTAGACCCGAAAAATAGATACAAAATTTCAATGCATGCCTTAAGTTAGATTGCTCCAGTGACCCCCTGCTGTTGACCTATGAGAACTACATGCTTGCCTGAAAATCCTTATGGTAACAATTAGGGGTCAGCATCAGAAGCACTGGTTATCAAAAATAAATCTACAATAATAAAGAGTAAATTCTAAACCTTTACATGATTCAAGGCTAATGAAGCATCAAAACATCAACATTACAATCCAGCTTCTCCACTTGCAGTTAGAAATAACTTTATGCAGTAGTTTGAGTCTGATTGTACGTCTAGTTTTATATTTTATGTTGACTTTATTAATATTTAAATTCTTAATCTTTTGGCACAACCTTTGAAACTTTTCACCTTGCTATTATTATTGACCTCCTTACAGATTCCTTCTGATTTTTCTTTATTTTCTGTTTCACATCACATTAAGACGTTTCTACACGCTTGAACTTGAAGCTTGATTTGTTTCTCTAGCCGCTGCGCGATCTGGAGAAAAATGGCCCAAACCTGCAGTACAACGTGTGGTGGAGACGGAAAGACTCCGGGGACAACTGGACCAACGTGACCACGTCCGAGTCCAAACACGTCGTTCGTTACACTGAAACATATGTGCCTTACGAGATGAAAATCCAGGCCAGGAACGAGTTGGGATCAGGACCCGAGTCTAACATCGTCATTGGATATTCTGGAGAGGACAGTGAGTATGAATAAGAAATGGAACAAACATATAAATATAAAGATTTTTTTGTGAAAGCTTTTTATGTTTAGAAAAACAAACTCCTAAATAAACATATCGGTCTGATGGTTCTGTTTTCAGAACCCGCTGATTCACCCACTGAGCTGCGGGTGTCGAAGGTCAGCAGCACCAGAGCAAACATCCACTGGAAACCTGTAGATCTGAGTTCTGTCCAGGGAGAGTTCAAAGAGTACAGAGTGAGAACGAGGAACTTGTTGAATTGAGAACTGTCTCCACTGTAGATGCCCCACTCCCCTACTTTCTGACTTTTCATCTTACCCATGCGTTCTCTCTTTCGTAATTCCCAGTTGTACTACTGGCGCGAGGCCAGTCTGGTTCCAGGGGTGGTGGTGAGCAAGGAGAAGATGACCACTGGGTTCTACACGACTGTTCCAGAACCGTCTGGGATTCTCAAAGACTTGGTGCCCTACTCTAAATATAAGATGTTCATGGTTGTGGCCAACAGTCGCTATGAGAGTCTCCCCAGCAACAATGTGGAATTCACCACAGCGGAGGACGGTGAGGACCCAACGAACCACACTTGATCATAAACATCAATGTGGTATCAGAGTCTTGCAACCCTTTACTTGGTATGTTCAGGTTATATATTGTGCCTTTGCTCAGGGTGATGCGGGAAGATGTCGCAACCTGTCCACAACATTAGCACTCTATGATTTTATTGTATATTTGTGTCGTTTATTAAAAATCAAAACAAAAAAAATTACTTTCAGAAAATAAAACATTTTTAATCTGAACTTGAACACATTTTTGAACGGAGTTACTTTTAAAACCATGACAGTCTTTAATTTTAGATGCATTTTAGTAAAACTGGAAAAAGACATTTAAAGCATTCAAATATCTAATTAAAACTGATAGGGTGTGCAGAACTACTCGCATAATTATTTCCTTTAAACAGACCATCCTGTGATTCATACTAACCACAGTGCCCCCTAGAGGCTTTGACTGGACAACACAGGTATAAAGTTGAGAGATTTTAGTCACTAGTCATTAGTAATTAGTTGCAGAATTTTATGTCCGGTATTTGGTCTAACCGTGTTTCTTTGTTTCTTTCCTCGTGTTCTTTTCACATTTTTCTCTTCTGACTTGAAATATTTGCAGTTCCGGATGCTCCCAGGTTCTTCAGGATTAACCGCAGAAGTCTGGACACGCTCTACTTGGAATGGGGCAAACCATTAGAACCCAACGGCATTCTAGTTGGATACCAACTTGCATACCAGAGAGGTGACTTCATCTGCTTTGTAACTCTTCCAACTAGGGCTGGACATTATGGCTGAAGTTCTTTGTTCTAAATATCTGAATTACCTACATACTGGTGGTGTGACCTTTCCTGTCTTACCCACAAAGAACAAAATAAAAACAAAACTAAGACTGGTTGTGGTATAGTAATAGAATTCATGAAATACAATCATCATCTCTGTGGAGCCATTGTAGCCAACTAACGCTGAGAAGCTCTGATGCCACAGCAAGTCATGACCATGCTCTGCGTTTGTGTCCAGTGAACGGGTCCAGACTAGGTCCCCAGCAGATTGAGACGTTCCGTCCCAACGAGACAGACTTCGTCCTGCGCCTGCCGGACCGGAACGCTCGCTACAAGTTCAACCTGTCAGCGCTCACCAAGGTGGGAAAGGGGGAGGTCTATGCCGAGGAGTCGCCACACTTTACCAATGAAGGTAAGCATTGCTGCTCATTCAAAAAAAAAAAAAAATAATAATAATAATAATAATTTTTTGAGAAAGATTAAGTTTTGCTAAAAGTAAATTTGAAAGAGTTAAGATCAGCTGTTCATCAGTCTGAGAATGAAGCCAAAATAATTTCAATGTCTCTACATTTAATTAAAAGCAGGATAATCTTCTTAATAATCATTATAAAAATCTTCATTAGTGTCATTAAGCCTTTCTTATGATAACTGAGCAACTTTATGCATGTTTTCTCTAATATTCTGTCAAATTACATATGGTCAGAAGATCCAAGTCTGTCATTTTTCATTAATCATTTAACAGGAGAGTTCAACTCAGAATCAGAGTCAGATTTCCTTTTTTGTCTTTGTACCAGAAAATGCTGTTAAATTTAAAGAAAAATTAAATGATATGAGAGGACAGATGGCACTAAGGGTATGATTTGAAAGCTTCTGTTTTTCTTTTTGCAATAATCACCAGGAGAAGAACTTTGTTTCATAGCTCCAGTTGTCTGCAGTTAAAAGTGCAGCGGAAAGCTAACAGTGTACAGTGCATGTTTGTACACAGTGGCATTATGGGTGAAAAGCATTCAGTCTGTATCTGCACAAACCCATCTAACCAATGATTTGGGTTTGTTTTACAACCACTAAGCTAATATTTGTTGTAAGTCTTCTATAGACCCAAATGCCATTGAGTTCATAATGTGGACATCAAAGTGACAAATTCAGGTTGAACCAAGTTAGAATGCACAACAACGTCAAAGTCAGAAAAGGTCATACAGCACCTGAATATTTAATGATCCAAACTTCGTTCTACTAGCTGTAGATTTTTGAACTGTCACTATTTTTATATATTGCTTGCTTTTAAGCGTCACCATTGCTGCTGATGGTAAATGATGACTTGTTGCAACATGTTAATAGTCTTTATTTTAATGATGAAGTCATTTTCTAAAAGTCCTGATGCATAGAAGCTTAGGACTAAAATAAAGTTATTTTATTGTACTATTGGACATATGCGATGTGACTGACCTTATTAAAAATGTCTTAAATCTTGAAAATTTAGATAGTAGTGATTTAGATTCACTCATCTAAATTTTTATCCGTTTATATTGCATGTTTTGTGAACTTTGACCTGGTGTTTAAAAACTATTGCATAGGAATATATAAGAACAATGTTGGCAATACCTTTTTCTGTCCAAAGTCCTGAACACGTCATGTTCATGACTGGTGTTATAACATATTTATGACAGTATTATGACAGTCTTGTGCATTCCCCTTCAAATAAAGTGTTACCAAATTGTTTTGTGCTATGACGAGGTTGGTTCTTTTGGTCATACTGAAATTTGCAAAACCTCAATAGAAATACTTTTTTTCCCATGATGAGTCATGACTGTTTCTATGCAGCACGAACATCATTTTTTGTGGGCAGCTGGCTCCACCAGAGCGCTCACAGCATCAAACAGTTTGTCAAAGTTCAGTTTGTCATTTTAAAGTGTTGAATCCATAACTCTTCTGTGAAATCGCAGACTAAAATTTCCTGAAGATGTCAGATACGTAGCCGCTCGCAAGTATAAGGAGATTCTCACTCCAACGCCTGAATAGGATGCAGACGGCTCCTCTGATGGCTGACAATGTGCCATAATGACATGGCTGAAATATGAATATATCTCATACCAGAAATACTTTCTGGTGATTTGTAATGACCCATTACGTAAGCAGATTTATTCATACAATTGTGAAACTGTGTTCTTTTGACAATAGCAGGACATCGACAAAGTTTTAGGCACATTTGTAATAGAAACACAGCTTGAGATAAATTGAAAGCTCCACTTAACGAAACGGAATGACTCTTGTCAGCCTTTCTGTTACCTGCTGAAAGTCTTGTTCTCGCTCACGCTCAATGAGTGTTTAGGCTGATAAGATGTCCAGCAGCCCATTTCTCTGTGCCTCTCTAGTTTAAACCAGTGACTCAGTTTGAAACCGTTCTGTTTTTTTTTGTTCCTTCCTGTCTCACCCACTCTTCTCCTGTGTCTTCTGTGTCTCTGTTCTTTCCACCGGCAGAAAACTTTACTGATGCTACAGATGTAGGTAATGGGGGAACAAAAAGCACAGTCTCATTGACCATTGCTGTCCAACACTGACATTTTGTTTTTATCTGTCCATCTAACAACAGCAGCAGTGCAGTCACTCTTACAGCCCTTAGCGACAGTTCTGTTGCTGCCCCGCTGTGGCTTCACGCAGACAGGATTTTCAGTGCTGCTCACAGCAGCATGAGAACCAATTGGCTCTGTTATGGAAGAGGGAAGCTTTACGTCAGTCTGGCAGAGTTTTTTTTTTTTTTTTTTTGCCTTTCTTCACATGATCACACGAGAAAATTGGTGTACAAGACATTGACATACATACACTGAAGGTTTGGAACTTTTTGTGTGTATGTCTAAATCAAATTTAGACAAGATAAAGAATAAAGAAAGAAATAATGATGGTAAAATAATAATATTGACAAAAATCAAAGCAGGAAAACTCTACCAAGAATAAGAGAAATACAATCTAGGGGTCCATCTGAACATCATACTGTTGAAAACTCACTGAAATCACATTAATAAGAAGTTTGAAACACACTTGCGATGCATTGGATGAGGTATAATGTGACTGCCTGTCTCCATCTGATCATCCTTCCACTTTGAAGCTGCTGTTGGTCCACTGCTGTTGCTGTGTTCCTAGGGGTCTAACAGGCATGGCGTGCGTTTTACCAGTTTGGCTGCATTTCATAATGCTCTCTTTTGTCATTGCTTCCACTCCATAACTGTTTTTAAATCTATTTAAGCCTCTGCTTACTATAAACTTCCATTCCTATAAACACTAGCACCTGCTGGTGCGTCTGTGTAATGCAGCCGGACTGCATCACAGTTTTGCTGTGCGATGCAAGGGAATCTTGTGTAGCAGCTAAAGGCTTTTTTTTTTTTTTTTTTTTTTTTGTGGCACTGCTTTTGTTGCTACAAAAGGAAATGAATGCTGCCGCATCATAATATCCAACCACAATGATGTCTCTTTTTTAAGTGTGCAAGTTGTGGAGAATGCTGAGGTACACAACACTTGGATTGCTTAGTCATCCAGTGGCTTCATTTTATTTTTGTTTTGTTTTGAGCTTCTGCACATCTGTCATGATGTCGTCTCTATGGATCACCACTGTTCAGTGAATCATTGGCAACTTGATTCAAGTAAAGTAGCATGAAGCCTTTCCCTGAAGTGACCGATGACACCACTGAACTGTCGTGGCTTAAAAACACTGGGAATTCAGCGAGGCGCTGGTAAAGGGTACGCATGAAATCCATGACACTAGCATGCTGTTTGAGGTTTGGGGTGTTGTTTTTTTGGGTGTTCCTCACATGAATGTGACCGCTACATCATTGTGTTCAGGTTAACAGAACTAATGGAACTCAAATTGGTTCCTTTAATGTTTTTTCCAGAAAAACATTAATGCATGTTTTTCTGGAAACTACCTGAGTATCAGGAGACAAACTAAAGGTCACACACATATTGTTATTATTCAATGTCATTTATGAAAATCTGTACAGAGAGTTTCATTCAGATTGGTTAGTTTTGTTCTAATGTCAGGTGTTAAAGTTAATGGATCCAAACTGAACCCATAAGTTTTAGTTTTGTTTTTGACATCATAGTTGAAGTATTTTGTCTTCTTATGTAAAATTTGAAAAGATTAATGACTATGGTATTTTAAACATAGCTGCTGTAGAACACACTATCTTCATTGCCAAGAAGAGCCACATGTATTACCAATATTTCACCACCTGGTGGCAGCAATGCTGAGCTATGTCAGTGTTTTGGCTTTCTCAGCCCTACACGCTTCAGGTGTTTCTGAGCTTCAGCACACCTGAACGTGTCTGTGCTGCTCTGGAGGACATTCAGGAAAGGTCAGTTGAATGTGGAGTTTTCAAGGAGGAAAACATCTAAAGGATTGCAGAAAATAAAAGATAACACACACAGACACACACACACACACACACACACACACACACACACACACACACACACACACACACACACACACACACACACACACACACACACACACACACACACACACACACACACACACACACACAAGAGAAGGGAAGGGAAGTGAAAAAGCGAAAGGTTGTCCTGGCTGTCCTCTGTTCAAACATCTGACTGAATGACAACAGTGATAAAATGAAACATCTGTGGTTTGTGGGTGATTATGTGTTTGGTCCAATGACGGGAACATGATGGCGTTGAGTTCTATGCTCCATTGTCCAGAGTGTCAGTGTTTCTCAGTTTTGTATGATGTTCCTGCTGCCTTGTGTTTAACCCTCTGCTCTCTCCTTCTTCCTTCCCTGTAGTTGAACTTACGGACGCCACCCTGTCTCCTGTTTTCTCTCCTACTCCCACTCCTCTTCCTCCTACTACCATCCCTCCCACAACAATTAGTATCACAACTCCTACCCCTCCTCCTACCCCTCCTCCTACCCCTCCTCCAACAACCCCTCCTACTACTACCACTACTACTACCACTGAGGCAACTACACCCTCCACAGTTCCTGTGCTGGTCACCACCAAACGAGTTGATCAAAATGTCTTGGGTACATGTTGTATTTCTTTATAGTTTTAAGGAATATGGTTGCCTTCTCCCACCTGACAAAAAACAGGAAGATATGTAAGGACTGCATCCCGATAGGCTGAGCTGTAGCTGTTGCACTAAAAACAGACATGCTGGAAGATTGTATTGTATGACATGATAAATCCAGTAGCCCTTTTCAGACTGTGCATTCTGTCTATGTTATTGGTCATATGGGAGGATAATGTAAAGTCACCGTAACAATATTACATCTCTAATCTACTTGGTAGGTAATCAGAGACTTGAGCTGGAAGAGTCAGGTCTTAAGGACGTGATGTAACGATACGATGCAAAGCAAAGACAGCAGCGAGTCCACAGGTCCATACAGAGCAGAGAGCTGCACAGTGTCCTCCAAAGATGACATGAAGTAAATTGATGAGCAGATTTGTGCACATAAAAAAATGCCATGCTGTGGCGCACATTAATGTTTCTTGAACTGAGTTCTTTTCGACAAACAGGAGGCAAGTGCTTGATTGTTTTCACACATGGATCTTGTCCTAATGTCTCCCCATTGGTTACTTTTCCACTCCTGTTGTTAACTTTTATGGCTTTGCAACCTGAAGCGTACGAACATCTCTGAGCTGTTGTAGACCTTCAGACTCAGACCCTACCTTAAGAATACTGTTGGCTCCTTAGACGTGTTCTGAAACCTGTGGCGATCCGTCCAGTCAAGCTCCTATTGAAAACTACAGATTTACTTTAATTTATTAATCCTTTTCATGTTTCATTTTTTTTATTTCAAGATTTTTTTTTTTTGCAGAACAACTTAAGATCCTATTTGTGAATAGAGCTATATACATTATTGACTTAAATGAGAACTAAGATACTCAGGTTAGAATCCTGAACACTTAGCATACTGCCCAGCTCAATTCTTAAAGTTGTAGGCCACGCCTATTTGATCCTTTCTCCTAGCGGCGTGCTCTGAAAGCACACACAAACTGTTATATGTTTGGAGAAGGAGACATACGACATGAAAGGGAGGTTTCATTGTTCTGAAAGGGGCTGACTAGAGTCATTTTACACAATCAAAACCAGTCGGCCATTAGGCGAGGATTAGGACACTTTCAATGCAAAGTTAACCATTTTAATGGATGTTTAACACAACTTTTCATTAAAAGTGTCATTATTTATGACTGTGTCATGTCAAATTTTTCTTCCGACTTTTAACCCTTTGCCTCTGACCCCATCCCCCAACTGCCCATCTGTGTAGTAACCCCTCGGCGGGAGATCTGGAATCTGACGGTGGTCCCCGACAGTTACTACGCTAACGTCAACTGGAGTCACAACTTCCCAGCTGACAGCAAGTTTGTTCTAGAGGTCACTCTGGACAGTAAGACACAAAGCCTGTGCCAAACCTCCGAAAACATCAAACCATCAAACATATGTTTGCTCGTCTGAGCACGAACCTCTCACTGGGATGGCACACAAAGTTTGAAGAGTAAAACTCGGACGCCTTTGTTACCAGAAGATGATCTTTGAGTTGCTGTGATTGCGCTAAACATGATTTACAAATGTGTACCAAATGTTTGCTGAACTGTAGGAATCAGAGGTACCCATTTTCTGACTGACAAATCAGACTAAACTTTCCTTGTTGAGGTTAATTAGAGTCATCAAAATTATGCCTGTTTGCTAAATGCTGGAATAATTAAGAGAAGATGTGAATTATTTTTGAAAACCTTTCAACATTTTAAATGTGTTTCCTCAGTATTTGGTAGGTTTCCCTTTTAAACTTGATCTCTCCTCAAGCTTCTCATCATATTTTTATGGGGATTTTGGGTTCGTTAGCCGCTTTGCTCAGATGCATCACTTCTACTCTTCCAGTCATTTCCTGTGGGATTAAGATCAGGTCTCTATGATGACCAGTCAGCAACATTGACTTTGTTGTCCTTAAGCCACTTTATGTTCACGTTGGTTGTATTCGCGGGGCTCTTGTCCATTTGGAAAACCCATTTGCCCCTGAGCTTTAACTTCCTGGCTGATGTCATTATGATTAATATTTTATGAAGTGCTCCAGTTCATTCTGCAGAAAACCATCCAAACATGACGTGGCCACCACAGTAACAATGGACATTATGACCATACTGGTCGGTTCTAGCTTCTAGCATTTGCTTCCAAGTTCAATTGCAAATTATAAACTGTCTTCTCATGTTACGTTTGGAGTCATGGCATCTTCCACACTGTCTGGTCTTTGACCCCATACAGGTGCAGGACATGTTTCACCATGGATAATGACTCTTACCAGCTTAAGCAGCATCTTCACATGGTCTTTTCCGCTTGTTCTTGGGTTCATTCACAGATTTACACCAGGCCAGTTTAATAGCTGCACATTCCAGTTCTGTCTGGAGGAACATGGAACCTTTAGACCCAAAAATTGGACAATCTATCCTTGTGGAACTCCCCAATTCTTTTCCTTGCAATTTAACCAATTTATTTGAGTTTTTCTATCAAATCACACAAGAGCATGGTGTGTTCTGGCAGTTACCTTAAAGAGGTTCACAACCGTGATTTGATTTCACTCAAATGTTAAACTATCAGGAGTTTGCAAAGCTACACGATCATCATCCAGGCTTTCCTATGAGGTTCAAACCCATTGGACTCTGTATGACTGTGATCTTCAGAGTTTAAAGAAAGCAACAAATTATCCTGTAATTCATTACTTTGTCATTTAGTAAATAGAGATAATTTTGGCAATAGTGACTGACTGACTGACTAAAAAACAGAAAATGTGTCTGATTCAGTGTTAGACGGCGAGGAAGTTTTACAGGGAATTTAAATATCTGGTTTCACCTGCATGATGGTATCTAAAAACATCCATTAAGAAACCAGAAAATATAAAAACTCTTTGCACAAATACAGCAGGCTTGACAAATGTCTCAATCACATACAAATAGAGTTTGTATGTGACTCTGTTCAACATACAAACTATTAAATCCACATCAGTTTGTAATGTGTGCATTTGGGATATATTTTTCAATGTTTTCTGATTACATATTTTTATGACTGAGGTTTCCTACAACTTCTTGTACACATTTATAAATCATATGATACATGTCTATGATATTTATTGGAACTAAATAAGTCCTGAACACAAATAAATAACTGGATAATTGGATTTCTAATATTGTGTAGACGTGAGGGGACTGTTTGGGTTTCTCATATAAAGTCTCTCACCATGACGTCTCTCGCTCTCTGTGCCATCTCTGTTCATGGTGCCGCCCGGCTTGGAATGCCTCCAGTTGGACTCTGGTTGCTTTACATTTTTATTTGAGAATGCCATTGCTCTGACCGCACATGTTGTCATAGTAATCTTATTTCTTTGTGGAACCGGTGTTAGATGCTCTTGCATCTTTCCTTTCTGAAGCACATTTATCCTCTGTTTTTAAGGTCTAGAACTGGTCAAGACTTTACTGAGACCCATTGCATCATTTTGTTTTGATGAACAGGCAGAAAGCATTTTCGCTGTCTGTCAGCTCCATACAGCGCAAAATCAGAAACTTCTGCGATAAAAAGAAGCCAAATGTCACCAAAAAAATCCAACTTTAATACAGAAATGTAGAATTAATAAGTATGTTTCATTCCTCCCTTGTTATTATTTTCAACAGGTATTTTTAATCTCATTGAAACACATAATTTGTTTTATTGAATACAATTGTCCAGGACAAAACGGTAATTTCTGAAATCAACTTGATGCAGGAACTAAATAACCCGGAACAAAAACTGCCATATTTTAGAGCTGAAGAGTAGACCAGTAACCCAGTTAAAAGGTTCACATACGTTACTGGTAGCTGGCAGATTATTGCATTGCAGTAATACTTTTGCTCACTTAGAGGAACTTTCACTCCCCAGACTTCACTTCAACCAAGACCCAAGTTTTTAGACAGACTGCAGTTCGGTTTTTTTGGTGTGCAGTTCGATTACGGATGAACCCCTTCCCAAGCGAACCGACTTTCTAGGTAAACGGAGCTGGAGTTGGATTAAGCCTTTCACGGAGGGCGTGGAAAATGTCAGGGGAGTGGGAGAATTTGTCCCGTCAGACCGTCAGTTCCCAAAACCACACACAAAAAGAAGACCCAGTAAAAGTGCACACAGGGTCAGTGAGATTGTGCACAGAATGAAAAAAACTTGTGGGGTCTAAATGATCCGGTCTCTTAAACTGGGCTGGTGGTAATGAAATCCTTCATTCCACAAGCAAACATCACTTTACGTTGTTCAGTTCATAGATGCAGGCACATGTAGAGTTGATTTTTGGCCATTTTCCAATTTGCGTTTTGTAAAATAAATGTATTACGGAGCGGCCATATGAAATAAGCCTTAAAATTCCTAAATGGAGGTAGTCTTCGGGGAGCGTTCCAGTTGATTTTTACGACTGGGAAGTTGAAATTTCCGAGTTCTAACTACAAAGGGAATGGAGCATTACTCTTACAACTTTTCGTATGCTTTCTTTCATCACACTGCAATGGGTCTACTCCTCAAACTATGACTGTATGAATAGAAGAATGAAGGTTTTCTATTTCTTGGCCAGTTTGAGCCCTGAATGCACTCTGACTCTAAACGGATCGGAAAGGAAGAAATGATGAAAAGGGAATGATGGGATTGATTTGCTGCTCCTTTAATCCCGTGTGTTTTCCAGGGTCAAGTCTGAAAGCTTTGACTTTTAGAAAGCCTCACTGGCATCTTCCTTCATCCCATCATAATCATCGTCATCATCCCTTTATGCTCCCCTGAGTATTTCCGGATGGGAATGCGGACTGAGTGCAGGTCTTGGAGATGAGAGATTGTGGATAACCAGAAACGTCCTGTTGTGTCCTTCACTTCCACAAGGTCAACTTAGAGCCTGAGTGGACTCAGGTTGATTTATTTTCCCACAACCTCGGTAGAGGCGCACCGATGTATTTCGGTATTGTGTGTCTGTGCATGTGAGCTGCATGTCTCTTGCATAGAGTGGCTTTGAGCTGATGTGGTCAGATGACATCGCGTCTTTGCAATGGTTGACCACCTGGCGCCTGATGTCATCGGCTAATATTCCCTCCTGTTTTCTGCCCTCTTCCGGGTCATGACATGTCGCCCGTCCCCGGTCATGACTGGCATGCTGTTCTGCCACCAAGACGCAAATTATGGTGCTGCCCTTTTCTGATTGGACTTTCAGAATATTAACGTATGACTGTGAGAATGACTTCACATCAACAATGCGTTACCACCCAAAACCTTCACTTTTGTCTCATGAAGCTGGACGAAAACCAGACCCTTAGTTGCAGTTTAATTTGACACGATGCTGTTTCTTTGAAGAAGCCTTGTGCTTCTGTTTTTATTAGAATCTTTCTTAAGGATTGGGCCCTTTGGAAACAATCAACTTTCCACAAGAAGTGGAATTTATTTTCGCAAAGGTACATGAAGGCATCTTTTTTATTATCTGTGGTGGCAACGCATCGTTCTCATCAGCAAACCGTCTCCTCACACTGCGCTTTGCAAACCGGTCTCTCTGTCGAAGCACTTTCTGACGCCGTCAATCTCAGCTGCGCACGACAGTCATCGCTGCCCAGTCATAGTGACACCTCTGGAGTGTGATTGGCACCTTTCTTGTGTCTCCAAGGCAACAAGACAGTGACAGTCGAAGAGGTGAAACAGCCGCCCGTTAATCTGAAGGCTCTGATCGCTGGTGAGAAGTACCATCTGAGGGTTTACTCCCAAGAGCTCAACAGCGTCAGCAGCAAATCTGTCACCTTTAAAACTAAAGCAGGTGAGAGAAGAGCTTCTTCCAGACCGGAGGGCTGATCCGGAAGCCTTTCTGTCTCTGTAGTGTCAATGGTAGCTCAGTGGAAGCTGGGTGAGTTAGCATGGCTCGTCTTTCTCCACCTCAAAGGGTAAATTTCTCTCTGGGAGAAGAAGGTTCAAGCAGGCTGAAAGTGCTGACTGATTTGACTTTATTTGGTTTTGTGACACTTTTGCCCAGCTGAAAACGTAACCAGCTGATTGTCGACACCAAGCAAACGTCTGCAGAGGCTTTTTTGCCTGATGAAACTGAAGGAAACTAAAAACAACCCAATCCAGCGTAGGGTTGGACATCGACAAACACACAAACAGCCTGTTCGGCTTGTAAAAACTTAAAATGGACATGTTAGTTTGCAATGTTGTTTATTAATATCAGGATGCAAAGTAAGATTTCTGCATCAGAGTAAAAATGGCCGTTTGAGGTCCTTCTTTTCCTACTGTGTCTACGAGGAATTTGTCTCCACAGACTCTGATTTTGTCCAACAAGATTTAAAAATAAAAAAAACCCTGTTTATATATAATTAATTTTACAACTGTGATGCAGTAACCATGTACATTGTTTAAAACTATTGCTAAATTAAATTATGCAGAGCATTTATATGCATACACTATTGCTTCAAACACCTCCTGTACAGCAGGAGCTCAGCGTTTGAGGATTTTAGCTAAATGCTAAGGAATATAACTCAGACCCCTTCTAAAATCACTTAGAACTGCCCATTTTAACAGTTCAAACATGCATTATTATGCACAGTGAGAACCGTCGCATAGTTACGGTCTTACTTATCTTGGCTAATGGGAAGTGAGTGCCAAGAATGATGAAAGCTGTTTCCAGGTTCAAGCAGCAGAAAGTAGTTCATCACCTCAAGTTGCATTTTTGTTCAGATATTTTAGAAATCCTCTACAGGAAAGGACACAAAAAGACGGATTTTCTGTGAATAATTTGGAGTTACATTTCACAGAAAAACCCACAAATACTGAACCACATAGCGGGGGCTCCACTGTATGTGCTGCCTTTTTCTGTTGTGGTATAAAAGGTTAGCTAGAAAAAGGCCCAGTGCTACCTGAAGCTGAAAGGTAGCACTGGGCCTACCAGTGCTACCTTTATGACTGCTGAATACTGGGACCTGGACAGATGTCTAGTCAAACGTCAACTGTGGTTTGACTTAGATAGGCATTCATATCTACTGGTTAAGATGTAACAAACATAACTACTACCTAACAGCTTCATTGTTTACAAGTAAATGACTTTTGTTTGTTGGGTTTGTGTGTGTGTGTGTGTGTGTGTGTGTGTGTGTGTGGGTGTGTGTGTGGTGTGTGTGTGTGTGTGTGTGTGTGTGTGTGTGTGTGTGTGTGCGTGGGTGTGTGTGGGTGTGTGTGATTGTATGTGAGAATGAGAATGAACAAAACTGACCTAAAACAGTTTTTGTAGAGTCGATCTGATAATGGAAATATATTTGATCAACCACCAGCCTGACTGCAACATCAGTTTGTTGCTAATTGCAATCATTCATAGAAGAAGAACAGTTCATTGAAACAACATACAAAAATGAACATGGTGATATTACAGTATCTGTGATTTGTGATGTTTAACTCTCTGCCTTCCAAACTCAGCAGCAAATGGATCATATTCTGCTGAGTTTGAATTGTGAGACCACATAGTCTCGCAATTTGACATTTTGAAAATAAAGTTGTTTCAATGAAACACTGCAATTTCAAAAAAATGGATTTGGTGTTTTATTTTTTCATTGGCCGTATCAGAAGTAGTTTATCTTGCAAAACTGCAACTGAAACACTTTTTTCGCATCACATGGTCAACATGTCACAGATGTTCCCTGTGTCAGAATTCAGCAAGGAGAAGACAGGTAGTAGGCGTAGGATCCTGGAACATGATCCTACGCTTACATTTCTTATTTCATTAAGACAATTGTGAAATCGTGCTTTTCTGACATTAGCAGCATACTAATGTAAGTTTATGTCAGTTAATGTAAATACTGACAGTTTTGCACATGTTTGTCATGGAAACACAAATGTTGTAAATGATTAAATATATCTGATATTTATAAGCAAACAACAGATGATAAATCGACCCAACCTGAGCTCTGCTGCGGCTTCACATCGCAAAGACCGCTCATATCAGTAAAATAAACAAATAAAAAAAGACTTTATAATTTTGCAATGTCTAAGGGAGCTGTAAGGAGGCTTATGGGTAATTTAAATGGCAAAGTTCATGAAATTGTTTGAGTGTAAGTTAAATCTTCTAGAGAAAGAAGCTTTCTGTTGCTGTGAATAAATGTAATTCTGAAGTAAATGAGAAATGTGACAAGATATGAGAAAACTACAACTCTGATCCTGAAAACTCTCTCTCTCTGTGTGTGTGTGTGTGTGTGTGTGTGTGTGTGTGTGTGTGTGTGTGTGTGTGTGTGTGTGTGTGTGTGTGTGTGTGGTGTGTGTGTGTGTGTGTGTGTGTGTGTCCAGCTCACATAGACCAGGTAGACATAGCCACTCAGGGCTGGTTCATTGGCTTGATGTGTGCCATTGCCCTGATTATACTGATCCTCCTCATTGTCTGCTTCATCAAGAGGAGTCGCGGAGGCAAATACCCAAGTAAGGCTATAAATTCACTTCATTCAAAGTGTTTTCAATCATTCTTTTGTTTTTTGTGGGATAATATCTGCAGCCGTCTGGATATTTGATTTTTGATTTGTAGAGAAATGTGCTTCTGCTGTTTATCTCAAACAGGAAATTCTGAACAGTTTTCTGACTAATAAACATATTTGATTATGTACACAGTAACAGATCACGTAACAGGTAACATTATGTTCAGTCTGAGGAAATAAAAATAAATGTATTCATAGTAATCATTATTTTTGGTTCAGACTATCATTCTACCTTACATTGTTTTGTTTTTAGGATTGCTTTCTTTTTTTCTAGACTCATGCTGATGCATTTCTCTGTGTTTTATGTTTAACTGTAATTCTATTAGAGTATATCTAAAACTTCTGTCTATGTACAGTATTATGGAAAAACATTTAGGTCTCCAGTTTGGACTATTCTATTCTAGATTGACAGATGTTATCAAATTGATTTTAAAATACTTTCCTTTGCAGATCAAACTAAAAGAATATCTTTTTGTTAACACGTTCACAAATGCACAGTTCAGAAAATGGGCGTCTGATGGCCTAAACCCTTGGAAGAAGAGTATGCAGAGTTGTAATAATGTTGTACAGTTTCTGTAATGTCTAGGTCCCGGATTCTTGACTGGTTTCACAAAATACCTCGGTAGGTGCTGTGATGGATCAGACATGAAACTAACAGGAAAGGGCTTAACATGATGCAGACTGACAGAGTAACACCAGGTCTTCTTCTTTTTTGTGAGTGAAGAATTAATGACAGAAGACCTTACAAAACACCACGCCTCTAATCAAACTCCAGCAGCCCCTCCCCCCCGAGTTGCTGATGTGGTCGGTTTGACAGGCAGCAATCGCAACTTAACAAAGCATATTTTCTCTTTTTAATCAGCAGTACTAAATACCCATCTTTAATCTACACTTTTATGATTTACACTGAAAGAGAATCAGAGTGAAGTGTTCGTTAACACTTGACGGGGTGTGCATCAGACTGACATGACGTTGTCATGAACATGAAGGAGTCAACAGTCTGACTGTTGCCAGGAAGTGTCATTTGGTAAATAATGGCACTTTTGATGTAAAGTTGCCTTAAAAGTTGCATTTAAAGTTCGTTAAAAGTGCCAACTTTGCATTAAAGTGTCATTGTTGAGAAAGTAATTCAAAGTTGACTGATTTAAAAGTCTTTGATTTAATTCAAACTGATTTAAAAGTCACTTTTAATTGACTTTTAATACAATTTTTAAAGCAACTTTGCATTAAAGGTGTCATTATTTACCGAACAACACTTCATCACAACAAAGACATCACTAAAGACTCCTTCATGTTTATGACAGTGTCGTGTCAGTCTTATGCACAATCCCGTCAAATAAAGCACAATCCCGTCAAATAAAGTGTGACCAAGTGTTCTCTCCATTTGTTAACTTCATAAGATGACTAGATGTGAGAAAGTATTCGGCCCCAAACTGATTTCTCTCATATTTGTTTTTTCAGATCATCAAACAATGATCAATTTCAGACAAATGTAACCTCGGTAAATATCAAATATATCCTTCACATGATAATATTTATAAGAATAAAAAAGGCTATCCTATGTGGGAGAATAATCATCCCTTAAACCTGGAGACGCTGCCTGGCGTGCGTCCTTAGAAAGTCTTAAATTAGTCTATCTAAAATTAAAGGCATTAAAATGTCTTGATTGAATTAAAAACAGTAAGTTGGCCTTAAATACCTTAATTGTAGGTCTTAAATTTGTATTGCCAGGATTATTTAATCTTTTGAATTCTATGTATTGTTTTTTTTTTCTCGTTGAAATGTTTTGTCAGACTAAAGTTTGAGTCGCACTCAGACATTTTCACCTTCATTCTGTGACTCAAAGCGGTTGAGGCTAATGCTAACTCACAAAGGGCTAATCTAACCAATGAGAAAAACTCGTCTTTTCTCTCAGTGGTTTTCCCTTAATAACAAACCATTAACTGAAAATGGCTTATTTTTGTATAAATTCCTCTAATTATCTGATATTAAAGTTTATTTGACCATGTTAGTCATTTAAATGTGACCAGAAAACAAAACACAGAAAAGAAAAAAAGTTTTCTTTTTTTTAAGCTGACCCCAAAAAAGCTACAAATACATGAACTTTAACCAAGTGTGGAACTTTGAGTTAAACCTTTCTGTCTTTTATTTATTTTTGTTTATCAGTTCGTGACAAAAAAGATCTTCCCCTGGATCCAGTGGACCAGAAAGATCAGGATGGATCCTTTGATTACCAGTAAGTATACACAAAGAGCTTATTGCATTCACTGTGTCTCACATGAAGTTAGTCATTTGTGTAAAACCACATTAAGCCAGCAGAATCGCTGTTTCACTTTGTGGAAAAAGGAAATCTGACAGTCATTTTACTGACTAGATCTGATATAGTCGTACCATATGACTATTCACATCACTTTCTGTATTCATGCCAAGGAGCAACAGCTTCTCTATTTTAAAGTCGGGAAGTGAATGGAAATAATCTCGACATTCTTCTTCAGAAGCCATAACCATCACAACAGCAGTTGTGAGCTCCACATCTTTCTTATATTGGCTCTCAAAATTGCTCAGCTAAATTAGAAAAAAAAACAACAACAAAAACGTAATTAGCTATCAGAATATATTAGAAATATGTGTTAGGAATAATCATGAAAATCAGAAAACATCTGAAAATGTTCCAAAACATTGATAAATAATGTCTGTTTTGCGTATGAAATAGCTCCATATTGTCCTTCATGGTGCCAAGAACATGGAAAGCAGCCAGCCAATCAGTGATGACCTCTCGCTAGCTCTGAGTTGCAACTGAAGACCGTTCTAATAATTCAGAATAAAACCTACAACGTTCATATAGAACAGTTACTGCTGCCTCCTCCGTCATGATGATGTTCAGAAAACCTTTACAGGTTAGGGTAGAAAAACAGATTTTGGTCAAATGAAGCTTGGTGTGAAGGAACTTTAAAAAAAGGACAAATTGCAAACATTAAAACAAAACAGAAAGGTAAACATCTCTCAGGAGATGAGGAACCTGAAGCTGCTACACATCAGGACTGCTGTGTGAACTGTGTGTTGTAGCCGTTTTTGTAAGTGACGTGTCTTTTGGTTCTTTCAGGTCCCACTGATCTCTGTGGTCTTGTCCTTCCCCCTTTTTTTTATCATCTAGCTTCTTCTTTAACCTAATATGGCTTTTATTAAACATACATAATTTGTGGTTAATGAATAACAGCTCGTTTTGAAGAGTGGCGCCGTAACATTTACCCTTAACTTTGTGCGTTGGAGCTTCCACAAGCCTTCCTGGTTTTGCCTCTCATATTGTTGAGACTATTAAGAATGTACACATATTTTCTTTTGTTATTATTATTGTTTTGTGAAATAATTAGTGTTGTGAGAACCTCAGAAAATCTGTTTCCAAAGGAGACCAAGGTAAATCTAAAGGTAATAAATGTTGAACACAGCGATCTGCGGATTGTGTTAACACAATTAATCTGATCCAATTAATCACGTTTAGTTCATTAATCAACTCCGTACGTTACACACCACTACTGCTCAGACTGTTGCTCCTGTTGACCCCAGATCAAACTTTAACTCTGGTTGAAGTCCCTCCATTTAACCCTGTGTGTGTGTGTCGGTGTGTGTGTGTGTGTGTGTGGGGGTTTCCCGTGCATGCACAGAGTGGAACTCGTGTTTTTGTCATTTCTACCTTTTTCTCTGCACCTCTTCTGTCCTCACTGTTTCCCCCCACGACTCCTCATACTTCATCCCTTTCTCTTCCAAATGCGGAAATGGTTCATCTGTCCGCGACAGGAACGAAAATGAGAACAGGTACATTGGTGCCGGCACGACTTGTGCATGTTGTGGGGCTGGACGCTTTATTTTGGGGTGGTTGCATTCGGGCTATGGGGAGGAAAGCTTGATCAGCCAGAGCTTGATCTGGAAGACCAAAGAGCTTGCAATGTTGGATCTTCAGCCAGATTGCAAAGAGGAATCCGTGTTTATGTCAGCCGGATGACTTTAGATGGATTCTTTGCCATATAGTTTTTAATATAAAGACACGAAAATGTTGGTGAACAACATAGCTGTTTGTAGACGGACGGAGAAGGTAAGTTCTCTCTTTAGCTCAGGTGAAGAAAAAAAAAGAGGTGACAGTTTGCATGGATTTTGCTTCCTTTTTTAAAAAAATTATATTTTCTTTGTTCTAAGGTAGAAAAAAATTCTATATTTCTAAATACTTAAACACACTCTTAATTCTGTGCCAGCTTCATTTGCATTAATATTCTTTTTAAATCTGTTGCACTTAAAAAGGACTCCAAAAAGTTGATGCAATTTTTTTACCTTTTTTAAAGTCAAGAGTTGCCACATAGAGGAATCACATCAGAATGTCAATTTTACATGAACAACAGATGATGCGCATGGTAAATGACAGCAGAATAAAACGTCCCTGGAGAGAAAAGACTAATGAATGCATCACAAATTGTCATGTCTTGTGCATTACTGTTCTAACTTGGAATTTTATGAGAATTATGAAAGCTCTTGTGCGCTATTAAGTCTGGATGGCGGTGCGCTGCTGAGCCCTCCATCCCACTGCTTTCCCAGCAACAGTGGATTTGCTTCAGAGTCTCATTCTGTTATGCTCATTGATCTCTGCATGTGACGCATCTCTCGGAATGTCCCACGGTCGTCAGGTTTGAATTTTTGTATTTAAAAAGGGAAAACATAATTTTGAATAGATTAGAATAGAATAGATAGCATTTATTGTCATTGAACAGGATTCAACGAAATTTCTATTGCAACTCCCGTGCAAAAAGTCAAATATATACAATATAAAATAAACAAACACACAATAATAATAATAATATATACAACTAAAATCATTGAAATCATTGCGACAACTTATTTGTTATGAGAAGAAATGAGGACAAAGATGACCCGTTTTATTTGTAACCAACCAACACTAGAGGTCACTGTTTACCCTTTTACCCGTGCATCAAAAGTCCAGGTTTCAGCAGACGGTATTTTTTTTCCTGCGCAATTTGCAAACATTGAAAAAGCCAGGCAATTTTCTCTGGTTGTAGTTTTTCTAAAAATATTCATAAATATGGCCAAACAGAAATTAAAATAATTTCTCATTTAAATTTGTTACTAGAGAGATGCTATCTGCATATTTCCAGGACAGTTCTTCTTTTGCTTCTGGTTTCCCAGGTGGCAGCATGTCCACGCTTTGCCCTCATTTAACTCTCAGAAAAAAACTTTGTGTTGAGGACAGGAGAATAGCAATAAAAAAAACGAACCTGTGAAATATTTCAAATGAACAGTTGATTAAAAAAATAAATACACAAAAAGAGGTTGATGGTATTTCTTTTTTAAAATTGTGAAATAGTTTTTTATAACAGAGCTGCACTTTCATGAACTTCACGTTTATCATGTTGCAACGCAACCTGGCTTGCCCTGCTCCAGTTTTGTTTCATGGTTTATTGAAATGAAAACTGATTTGTAAATACATCCGAGGGAGGAGCAATGGGTTGGAATATCTTATTAAATTATGCTAGATAAAAATACATAAATAAATAGTGCACTTTAACGTATTAAATTGTGAAGGAAATGCAAAGTTGGAGAACAGCAGCACATAAAGACGTATCCAGTCAGTAATTGATCTGTGGAGGCAGTGGTGAAGATTAGAGAAGCATTTGGATCGAGGTAGTGAGCCTTGGACATCCAGAACTAGTTTTCAAATAAAATGTGGGACAAAATGAACCAGAAAAAATTCTTCTTCTCCAGCAATCATTACATCGTATGCCTTTGAAACTTCAGTATTTAACTTGTATTAAAATTGTATTTTTTTTTAAACATATTTGTTGAAACGGTCAAAAAGTTGTGATAGTAACTAATAATTGAGCTCCTTTGCTTTCTGCCAGAGTTCCCAGAGCTAACTAAAAACAACCAATCAGAGCCTGGAGGAGGGTCTTAGTGCTGTCAATCATCCCCATGTGTGTACAGCTCACCCCCCATTCCCTTTTTTTGCTCTTTGCTACACTAAACTAATTAGCATGGCCACTGATATCAACCATATGTTGTTTCTCTGCCGTCAGAGGTTAATTGACAGCGCTAAGCCCCTCCTCCTGGCTCGGATTGGTTGCTTTTGGTTGGGAGCAGTGTGTTTCTTCAGACAACACGACAGTTTTAACAAATATGTAAAAACCATAAATTTTATAAAAGCTGCATACTGGTGACAGGTTCTCCATGTCCCACTGGCATGTCAAGAGGAAACACTGGTCTCTGAATCTCTAACGTCTCTGCTGGTCATTGCAGCAGCGACGAGGACAACAAGCCTCTGCAGGGCAGCCAGACTTCGCTGGACGGCAACGTGAAGGAGAGCGACGACAGCCTCGTGGACTACGGCGAAGGCGGCGACGGCCAGTTCAACGAGGACGGCTCCTTCATCGGCCAGTACACAGTGAAGAAGGACAAGGACGAGACGGAGGGGAACGAGAGCTCCGAGGCCACCTCTCCTGTCAACGCCATTTACTCGCTGGCGTAGCGGAGCGGTGCCGCCGCAGGACTCCCCGACGCCCTTCCGATTCCCGTTAGGCACCTCACCGTACACGAGACACACACTTGATTATACGAGTATCTAACACACTGTACACGCAGAAACGCAGGAGGCTCTGTCTGGAGACTAAACAGACTGTCCTCCATAGAGATAAAGACGAGGAACACCGGGGTGAGAGGGTGGGTAAGCTTAGACCACAAGCCTTTAATTTTCAGTTTCTTGGCTCTGATTACACGATCCGTCGGAGGCGATCATTGGACGGAGAGAAGTCGTCTCCGGAGCGCCCCCATCTGCTCTTCACCCATGCAAAACTTTGAAGTGTGCCTTCAGTGGCGGCTTTGGATGCATCCGCGAGCAGTCTTGGTTTGTTTTGTTGGGTGTCCTGTCCCCTTCTTCCCCTCCTTGTCATTTCGCCGCTGCTCTGCCTGAGATGCTCCTCTGAATCTGAATCCCCGAGTCCGCTCCGACCCCGTCCTGTGACATATCAGTCTCTCACCGTTAATCTGAACAAGATGCTGGCAGATATGTTTATCATATTGATACTTACTGCGCAGTGAACAATTTTCTTTTCTTCTATTTTTTGTTTTCCACAGCTGGTTAGATGATGTATTGAGTCCTAATAAATGCTGTACACAGTCCTGGCACACATTTTAGTGCCCCTTAAAACTATGCACAACCTCCATAACATTTTGAGTTCAATCTGGTTTATGAAAACATGACGTTAGGTTTCTGTTGGCCATCTTAAATCTGAAAACACGTGTTTTTATCAACATGTTCGTCTCCGATGTTCAATCCAACCTTTTAATGTCTTGTTAAAAAAAAAAAAAAAGAAGAGAATCCAGCACCTGCACAGGCTTCAGCCCTTCTTTCATTCATCTGTACAAAAGGAAAAAAAAGTCCATCTTTTGAATAATAATGAGAAAAAAGCAGATATTTTGGAGCATGATAGTAAAACATGTGCACTAATAGAAGCAGAAAAGGTAGTTTTAGCAAGAAACACCAAAATATCAAACCCAGTTAATTCCCTCATAATAAGCAAGCCACCACCGCTCTGCTTCGTTGTTGCCACGGCGCCTCACATTTTATTTTAGTTTGAGTTCAAATTTGTTGCACGTTATTAATAAAACATCAAAATCTGTAGCAACAACATTTGAGTTCATGACAGAAAATGGATTACAAATCTGCATCACACACACACACACACACACACACACACACACACACACACACACACACACACACACACACACACACACACATTGGATATTTTAGATGGTGAAAGCAGACTTTAAATTCTTCCTGTGAACAAAAAAAAACAAGGTGTGTCCAGATTGAGGGTTTATGCTGCTTCCATTCAGTCAGATGTTTGTCTCCACTATAAACCCAGCAAACGTCAAAGAATGAGATATTATCACATCACCACAACATTTGAAAGCAGATATGATTTTTGCATTTCTTTGCCTTCACATGACCTGTAAAATCGTTCATGTTCTGTCTGAACCCAACTGGACGCACTAATCCACACCTTTGCGTTTTTCTGCCATTTGCGCCTCTTTGTAGAGCCTTTATGATGGTCATTTGTTCTCACACGACTATTAAAGTAGAATTTTTACAGTATGATTATAATCAACTGAATCGCTTTAAAATGACATATGCTAATATGTTGTTTTTGGAGAGGAAGGCTCAGTATTTTACATTCATCCAAGCTGATTGGTCGACTCCGTGTTCAGTAAAAAAAAAGCAAAAAAAAAACAAACACCCCCCCAAAAAACCCAGTAGGAATAGTTTTGGTTCTTATATTGACTACTTACCAAATTATTTATTCGATGCATCACTTTATTTTAGCCCTCCAGAGTGTGGCTCCTTCCTCTCAATGGCACTATCTGAGGCTACGTTCACACAGCAGGTCGATGCGACTCAAACTCGACTTTCTCCCATTTTCTTCCCTATATATGACCCATATCCAACAGTCGCGTTGGGATTGTAAACCATTCAAATAGAAGTCGACTGCAGTCAGATTGAATTAGTAATATGAATTAAAATGCAACAAACAAACAAATAAGTAAATAAATAATATGGATTAGAGTATCTAGTCCTGCTGTGTGAACATAGACGAGCCCTTCAATGAATAACATTGATTTATTTTTTTTGTTAGTTTGGAACTCCATGTAAATAATTAATTTAATTTATATGTCTATTACAGAAATAGTATTAATATTAATTCTACATTATATTCATATTTAATTTAAAAATAAAACACATTTTTGCCTTTTATTCTGGCTACATTTCATTGTCAGACATAGAATCACACCAAAACTTAAAAACAACTTTAGAAACATTTTGGCCTTTCAGAAACAGACACACACACACACACACACACACACACACACACACACACACACACACACACGCACAGACACGCACACACACACGCACACACACACGCACGCAGGCACACACACACACACACACACATACACCCACACACACACACACACACCCACGCACACACACACACGCACGCACACACACACACACACACAACACACACACACACACACACACACACACACACACACACACATGCACAGACACACACGCACGCACGCACACACACACACACACACACACACACACACACACAACAATAAATAAACAAAACGTTTTTAATCAATCGAAACAGACACATTTCTGTCTGCTGTTCTGCTCCTGTTGTCACCATCATGTTTTTTTTGCTGTGTGTTTATGTAATATAACTCCGCCCACTGTACAGAAAGTCTCTATTCTTATTTACTGTCTGGCAGTTATTCTGTACATGCAGGTCCTGGAAGAAGATCTCCCACCATTTTGTAAATAGATATTGTTTCTTCCCCTTATATGTTCTTATCTAGAAAGACAAAGTCACACGTTGGTATCCCCAAAGCATCTCGAGCCTGTGACAGATGACTTCAACTCTGTTGTGGTTGAGATTTGTGGCTGCACCTGTGTGCACCCGATGCGTCGCTGCCTTTACAGAGCCGTCCGGCACTATCAGGTAAAGCAGCAAGGCCTTTGATTCAATCGAATACCTATTTGGAATCAGCACAAAGATTTGTGTTCATCAATAGTTATGAATGATCTTGGACTGATTTTACTTGGGGGAAAGCCTTTCATTTTCTTCCAGGATCTCATTTGAAAGTGGCAAAGCAATGTTTGTATGTGCAGCCATGTTGTTGTCACTTTACTCTGTAAATGTTGGTAGCGCGCATTCTTCATGCGGGTCAGTAGGTACCTTTTGGGCCAATTTGTTTTGTTAGCTCGTTCGCTACGTTTCCATCAAGTTGTCACAAGAATTTTGAACAAAATTTTACATTTGCAAAATAAAAAAAGAAAAAGAAGCCACCAGATTACGCAAACGTAATATTGGACTTAGAAATTTTTCCAGGTTTTGTTCCTCCTTAAGGGTCCAGGAACATCCCCGTCCCAGGAAGCAAAGTTTGCAACGTCAGAACTTATTCCGCAAATGTGTTGATGCACATTCAGCATCTCTAGTTTAGTGCATTAGAATCACCTCACATCCCCCCAGAAAAGCCAAAAATGTTTGCAAAATTGAGGAATTTGTTTTTACAAATTTTCTAAAATTTTATAAAAATTGTTGATGGAAACACGGCCACTGTTAGCAAGTGTTTCCTTTTACTACATACTAAAGATTATACAATTAAATTTTATTTTTTTCACTGTTATGCTAATCAATATTATTTAGTTGGTTACCTATCCAACCCATCAGCATATCTCATTGCTACAACAGAACGTCCGTTCCGGCGCCACTGCTGGTTAATAGACGTTAATAAGACTAAGAATAGAACCAGGCCTGCTGGCAAATTGCATAACAGCCACCAGTGAGAATTTTCTGCACATAATTTCACTGTTTATGTTCTCTAACCAATCACACAATCAGGAAGTTCTTCCAGGAACCTTTGAGAAGATTTGCTGTAAAAACGATCCATGCATGTGCAGAACTGTGAGGAAGTGATCTCTAGACTAAAACACATTCCTCTAACAGGCTGCCTTCCTCATTCACCCTCACTGCAAAACAAAACGTGATTGATAAAAAAAAGATCCATTATTCACATTATTCCATGCTAAAATCCATTTCCCTCCCCTCTGTCTTTGTGAAATTTTAGTGAGTTGGATGAAGCGTTGGATGCCATTGTTCTGTAGTGTATTGTCGCTTTAGACCGCCATGTTGACAAGCTTGAAACTGGAGCCGCAGCAGAAAGCAAGGAAAGGGAAAGCAGAGAAGGATCCAGCTTGGAACTTTTCTTTTTGTCCTTTTTTCCCCTTCTCTTCAAGATGTGCTCTGGAAACGCGCATCTCCCTGCTCCGTCTGCTTACATGTTCCTCCCTGAGTCGACCCCCGGGGCAAAAACCTAAACTGGCTTCAAAACCGAGCAACAATCTGCACACTCCTCGATTCTTAGTTCGGTTCTTCCCTACCCCGATTTGTTACACATTCTGAAAGAAAATGTTGATTTCTTCTTTTTTTTTCCCCCTTCCTTTCCAAATGCTTCAAACTTTAGAATACACCTTTGATTCTGGGTTTTCTAAATGACTGATCACATGGTGTATGGCTTTTTATGAACTGTCATATTTGCATCTCTTTTTTTTTTTACCTACCATGTGCATCACAGCAGCTTGTTAAAGTCTTGCTTCAACATGCAAAGTAAAGCGTTTGTAAAGTACTCAAGAAAAAAAATATACTCACCATATATGCGTGTATGAGATGTTGCAACTTCTGCTAGCAACAACTTCTTTATAGTAAAGCTATCTCCTTTTCTCTATGTCTGACTTCTGATTTCTTTGGTCCTCTGGGATTTTGTTGTTTCATTGACTCTCATGCTTATTGGGGATGGTGGGAGAGGCAGCGTTTTACTGGAGGAGGGCTTCAAACCAATCTGTGATTTCTGTCTGATAATTTGTAGAGCTTGTTTCTCTGCGCTAATCAAACTTCCGGTTTAAGAAACCAAGCAAATAGCGGCACAGCTGTTTCTGCTTACATCAGAATGAGTCAAGAATGTGGTTTAGCTTAACATAACTGGAATAGTTTTGGAAATGAGGCTTAATTAGCCCTAAACTAATTAAAATGAGTCGGTGCAATGATAAATGCACAAATATGGTCCTTTATTCTCCTTTAATCAGCTTAAGGGCTCACAAATCACTAACCAGGTTTTAAATAAGAACAATATAGTCCATGTTTCAGGAGTCTGAGCATTGTTTTTAAGCTAGAACATGCTAGCGCCATTAGCCATTACACCTAACAGATATTGTATCACAACCATATTTCTTGAGAAAACTTTAGCTTGCTAGTTGTTAGCATATTCGAGGCTAACAACAGTCTAGTTAAGCTAATGAGCAGAAGAGGAAGAAGCCAATCCCTTACGTGACCAGTCTCGACATGCTAGCTGTGTCTATCCAAAGCTGATGCAGGGGAGTAATTCTAATGGGCAATTGTGTATTATTTCTGCTGTTACACCATCTGGATCAAAATGTAAAATTTTGTTCAACATTTTCAAACACATTTTGAAAATCTCCAGTTTTGTTTGAAATTGGACGTTTTCAAACCCCAAACACTTTCACACTTTGTTGGAAGTGTGGAAATGACCCCAAACCCCAAATGTTTGGCATTACGTCATTGTGTAAGTCTTTGGAGTTACTTAACCCTCTCCAGGCAGATGTTGCAGTTTTGCAACAGCTAAATGCTACTTCGCTAGTCTGTGCAAGTAATTTGAGCCTGAGAGGGTTAAAAGACGCTGAATGTCTTTCCAGTTCACTCCCAAGAAGGTCAACAAAATTAAAAATCCAGTTTTGGAAGAACAAATCCACAAACACACAATTATGTATCCTGTCAGATACACAAATTATGAGCGTAAAGGAGCATCTGACAGAATCAGCTAAGCTTTCTGTTTGTTTTCTGTTTTACAATGACGGACTTAAATAAATCAGGAACCCGTCGACCTCCGCTAAAGATGCCTGTGACAGCTTTAAACCGAAATAAGTGATCCACCCGACACAATGTGACCAGAACAAGACAAATGGGAACGACTAGCATAAAATGGCAACATCAGAGACTGGTTAGTGGTGGAAGGGTCAAATCAATCAATCTTATATAGGAGAAAAGAAATCAGCCGACATTCCACCCGAAAACATTGCTCAGACCAGCCCACGGAGACTGCAGACCCTGAGACACGTCAAACGGAGAGCGGGTAGCGAGAAGGCCTTGTACAAACTTCTGTCTCTCACTTCCCCTCCTCCCATGCGAGCGCCGTCCCCGTCTTCCACTCCTCCGTCAGAGCGGGTGGTGCCGCATGGCTAGCAGTGCCTCACTAAGCAGACAACTTACCCACACATTCAGCCCCAAGTGGGAATTACTGCACAGGATGTCTAGACAAGCATGGTGGATGGATGAAGGTGAATGGGCTGGGCGGGGAGAACCGAGGTCAAAACAAGTGCATCATAAATTATTTAGTGGAGACACAAAGCAATCTTTATGAATCATTTAAATTCAGTGATTTATCATCTAAGCTGCCACTGAGGGTTTGGGTGTCAGGGACGAAGGAGGGCATCATAAGTTAACAAACGTTTATGTATAAACACCCACATGTTCTCACACTTTGCTGCTTTGAGAGCTTATGCAAACATGGTTATTAGCATGCTTTAATATTTGGTTATGACTGAGCCGAAAAGGTGCGTTTCACAGTGCTGACATTTGTTGCAAGATAACAGAATTACGATAATTATAACTGTTTGGCTCATTCAGACTTTACTATCCAAAAATATTGCAGGTCAAATTTGGATTTGGACACATTTTTATAGCTTTGTTTGATATAAAAGGTATAAACAAAATGCAGTAAAGAAATACACTTAAGAAATTAAGTGCATTAAATAGTGATTTAATTTCCTAAGTTTTCCCAGCCTGCATGGCTTTATATTGAAAAGTAATACGTTTCCGGGATCAAGAGAATAGTGGCATAGCAGCATTAAGATGACTTGCTTTCTTTCACCTCTGCAATATTACCATAATTAAAAATTCAGAGAGAAAATCTAGTCCATGTATTTGTTCTTTCAAAACTGGGCTACTATGTCCATCATTAATCCTCTCTGTAACTCGTCTCTTTCCGTTAGATGAAATTGAATCATAAATCCTAACACTGTCACTCTTGATCAACAGAAGGGCAACAAGAAGTCAGAGGAAACATGACGGTAGCTGAAATGTCAAACAATTGTTCAAGCTCTATATTGCAGAAGAAAAAAAACAGTTTAAGGGGGAAGCTTATGTCCTGCAGTGTGATGGATAAACACTTTGAAGGATTACAGTGTACACAGTGGACCGCCATTTGCTGAGGTTAGGAACCACTATTTTTAAACAAATGCTGCTTAAAATGTCCTCTTTTTAAGTAGCTTAAATACCTAATATTCCTCAATATGTATTAATGCACACAGATGAAATAACTTAGCACTACCACAGCGGCTAGGGTTTTACTTTTCTCTGTTCGTCGGGGTTCAGCCAGTCAGAGCCAAGGAAAATGAATGCAGCTCTAGGATTGGCTGTTTTGCGAATCCTGGCCAATAGTGAATAGTGAATCAGGCAGCATTTAGCCCAGGCCCAGATATTGGGTATCTCAGCATTCTAAGCAGTATTTCATTTAAAATATTTTACAAATTTTTTTTTAAAAATCCATGAATTAGATTTTTAAAAAATCTATTTGACAGATAAAATAGATTTTAAAAAATAATTTGGAGTTAGGTTCCACAGGAAAATTGTTGCAGCAGGTAGCGGTCCACTTTACAGTAGTTATTGTTACTATAGCAGCACAATCTGGCGGATTAAAGTACGAGTGTGCTTTCCTTTATTCGTGGTAGTCTGCTAGCAACAGGAAGAGCTTTGGTTGAAATATTGCAGAGGTGAGCTGACGTGGCTTTTCACTCATAGACATGAAAATAGTGCTGTTACATTTGATATTATTGATCCACCTGTTTATGACTTGAGTCCCAAAATGTTCTGATTAGGCAAAGTGGAAGAGGCGGGGCAGGAAAACAATGGGAGTCCTGTATGTTGCTGTGGTTTGGTGTTTCCCGTGTGTAATAGAGCTAATGGTCGTCTGCTGAACCACCTCATCACGTAGTCACTCTGGAGGCCCCAAGAGAGAGACAGATGGAGGGCAGAGGAAGGTGGTGTGCTGTGGTGGGCGTTAATGTGTCACACTGTGATGACGGCACACATTAGCTGCGCTTCATGGAGCAGGAGATGGACGAGATTGGTGGCGTAACAGGAGGATCCGTCTTCCATCAGGAGTTCTCCCTGAAGCTTGCAGCCAGGAAGTCTATAGTACTTAGTGAAGCAGCTTTCAGCTTCCATGCACCACAAATTTAGAACAAACTGCAAAACAGCTGAAACACTGAGTTCCTTTAAATCCAGACTAAAAGTCCACCTACTTTGTTACTGTTAATTATAATAAATGAAACACTGACCAACATTTTGACGTGTGACGGTTTCGGACTTGGCAAAATATAATGTTTTAGTTGTCGACCGCGTTTTCTATCACTTTGTATTTTTGTCTTTTTTATGATGCGAAGCACTTTGAACTGCCTTGTTAGAAATGTGTGACCCAAATGAGCTTGATTGACTTTGGGAAAAGCTTGTGCATAAAGAGATACACTTCCTCATTCAAATACAATCACGTTGGATCTAATCCATAGAGTTACCGTGGAACCCCAGCATTCAAGGGGGTTACTTGAGATTCCCTCTTCAAACATGTACAGTTATTTTAATAGTTCAAACACCTTAATATGCAATAATATGTACAGTGAAAATCGTCTTGGCGGTACTGCAGAAGCAAGCAGTCTTCCTTATCTCTGCTCTTGTGGGTACAGCCAATCAGGAAGCTAGAATACCAAGACATAAGCTACTTGAAATCCCATTGGTTGGTGTCCGCAAAGCCTGTACATTTATAGATTATTATCGTTAAGCTGAGACAATCTTCTTCTTTCTACATGAATTTTTGGATTGTGTGAAGTCATCAAGAAGTCACATGTGCAGACTACATTTACAATTTATTACAACATTCCAATGAAGGCAGACATATACTGTATTTCCCATCAAAAATCTACTCATAACCTTAAGGAAGTTAGCTGGACCGGACTGTATTGGACAAGCAGGACATTCAGCATCCCCCAGGGTAACACTCCATGCTTTAGGCTACAGAAAATCTCTCCGGTTTCTCCATAGGCTTTTAACCATCATTAATATCAGCAGTATTGATCGTGCTGCTCTGGCCAACAGATGGATGCAGTCTCAGGACACAGCTGGACCTGCCTTGCTGTCCTTAACAACTCGGAAATATGATAGCCTGTACATGGTAAATCTGAGCTTTTCTGGACAGTGATGACTGATGCAAAGTGCAAACTTTACGTCTGGCAACAACTGCGTTCACAATCTCAAAGCCAGGATATCGATGGCTGTTCTATAAAAACCACAAATCTATTGTTGAGCAGCGGTGCACTGATCAATGGGTAAGAGTTTGAGGCTTCAATAACACTTAGATCAAAACGTAGTCATGTGTTAGAACGTCTCAGTCCTAAAATTTGTGGCATGACTTAAAAACTGCTGCTCAGAGATTCTCTTTATTCAACCTGAAGGAGTTTGAGCTGCTTAGCAAAGAAAAACATGCAGACATTTTAGTCTCATGAGCCGATGGGGACTTTCTGCTGCAACTGCTGCATTAACGGGGCAGCATTATGTAGCTTTTCATGCACTTAGTTCCATCCTATAGCATAATCAAGAAACTATGTTACCTTCAGTTGTCGTATAAATGGAATGTATATCAAAAAAAGAAATTTGACTTTGCAATTTAATGCCTTGAAATTGGGCCTCTGTCTCTTTAAGAAGCTCCTGCTTTTTCTAGAACTCTGCCTTCATCGCAACAACCTATTCTGAGTTAATCCTTTGGCCTGTTTCAGGCTGAACTCAAACACGTTGTCTTTACATGAAGCCCTCACCGTAAACCAAAACTGGATCAGCTAATGCATAAATGTTGTGTACTGGTAGAGTTTCTCTTTAAGCTCCACCCTCAACCTCCATGATGACCCTGTTCTCCTGTCACTAAGGATCTGTCACTCATTGCTGACTTTTATGATTCCTCACAAGCCATTTATCAAGCAGGATGTCCCCACCGCTTATTATTTAAATCAAACTTTCACACATTAAACTCCACTCATAGGTACGAAGAAAAACAGAACAATAAAAAGCGTTTAACTGTTGCAGTGCCTGAGCTGGCTCTGAGTTCAACCTTTTTCAAATAATTCTTTTTGTTCCAGATTATTATTGCGAAAGGAAGAAAGGAAATAATGTAATTTCCCAGCTCATCTTTTTAAATTAAAAAGAAAAATTCTACATGAACATACGAGCCACGACTGTTGAGTATTTTGCACAAACACAGAAAATTCGAATTATGATGATTTCTGCTTGCGGTGCAGAACTGGAGAGCCCTCTTTCTTCTTACTGGTAAGACGACTCCACCCACAGCCCGGCTCCCCTGGGAGGAAGGGGAGGAGGAGTGGAGACAGCACCTGCCACCCAGCTTCTGCCTCACTTCTAGGCAGCCAAGGCCCACAAACAAAGGACGCTCACATGGGCTCTGCAGCCGGTTCAGGACCGGCTGCAGAGCCTGGTGCTGGTCTTTTCCTTCGTCGCTGTGTGCTTTTGTTCTGCCAGGCACACAAACAAACAAAAGTCAAGAAGTTAAGATCCTCGGCTCGGGTCACTGGAAGGGATCTCCTGTCGTTTTCACATCTGCAGTAACCAAATGTGATCCTGTGTTTTACAATGAACTACATTTATCAGCTGAAGGCCTAAAATTTGGTCAGAGTCCCAAACGGAAAAAGAAAGAAAATGAAAATGAGTTATAGAAACGCCTGAAGTAATAAGTCATTCTTTATTTATTTATTTTTAAAATTATAGCTTGCCGACAAGCAGCTTGATATTAGATGTGGACGAAACTGTTTGTTTACCAGTGGAAATGGAGAGAGGCTGGGACTCACAACAATCTGACAACGGGGCATGCAGGACTGACCCAGAGCCATCAGGGCATCAGGGGGCAAGAGAAGCTGCTGGGGGCCAGTCTGAGGCCCTCACACCAGGGCCCCAACTCTACCAGGCTCTACCTGCATCCTTACCCTAACCTGAATCAATCACAAACTACATGCAACTCGTGCACTAAAATGTTAGTATTTTGGGGGGTCGAATAGAGCTTAGACAGTCGTTTTCTGCGCATGCGCTCTCCGTCGGGAACATTATTTTACTTTTTTAAACGTAAAAGACTTTCACAAGTGTGTGTGAGGCGTTCAGGTGGTGTTGGAGCTCACGGTGGTCTGCAGCGCTGGTGCGTCGCCCTATATGCGCACCAGGCTGCGGGAGCTAAACCCTTACCGGAAACTGACCCGCGTAGCCTTCAGAATAAAAGCTTGAGTTTATGTTTCGGCAGTGAATATTTACAGTTAAATCTTTCTAGAGAATCAAAACTTTTTTCTTTTTATTGTGAAAAAATTGTATATTCTTTGCCAGTGATTACAGACAAATGCAAGTGAAACCTGTGTACATGCATTCATTATGAATAGGTTGAAATATTTCGAGTCTTTATTTCTTTTCATTTTTATTGGTCATAGTCAATGAAAGCCCCCTCATTCACTTTTTGCAGAAAAAATGACTGTTGTTAATTTTTGGAAAGTCATGGTGTCAGAAGCAACAGGAGCTTCACAAGGAGGAAATATCTTGTCAGATAAGTTCTCTCTCTCTGTCTCTCTCTCTCTTTTTTTTGCAAGTTAAAGTCCCAGAATCACTCCGGCTTCCTCCCACAGTCCAAAAACATGACTATCAGGTTCATTGGTCTCTCTAAATTCTCAGATTTCTCAGAAGAGTAGAGAGGCGCTGAATGAATCTCTGATGCTTGACATCCAGACTGTAGTTTCCTCAGTCAGAGACGTGAAGCCTGACCTGCCGCAGTTGGAATTAAACATACTTTAAGCCAGTTAGTTTTTTGTGTATTTATTACTAGTATTTTTTTTTATTGGTCTGATGTAATTGTTGTAATTTCAAATGTCATGTAATCCCATCACAATTAACAGAAGCAAAGACTTTAAAATCTCTGTTTAAAGCATCTCTATAATGTGTTTCCCTTGGATAAAGTTCCCATAAATCAATCATATTTTACATTCTGAGGGAGAAATAGCATTAAGGCTGTTGTTACAAATGAGGGCTGGACTGCAAAATTTTGTGCGCGACAACAGACCGGAAGTTGTTGCATTTCCGCAGACTTGACTGCAGTGACGGGACGAGAACGCGATTCAAAGAAAGGAGGGATGACACCGAGGGAAGTGACCAGACAGAGGTAGAGAGCAGCGGCGGATCTGGACTCCACTGGCGGAGACGAAGCGACTGTAGTGACGAGGACCGACCCGGGAGGAGAGGACAGCCAGCCCGGCCAGCCCTCCATCTTCCGTCGGACGGAGCTCCCTCCCTCCGCATCGCGGCTCCAAGCGGAGCATCTTGCAGAAGGTAAACAGCCCGACAGCACCGTCCCCTCCCCGGCTCGGTCCAGATCATATTCTCCTTCCTCCGGGATGCTGCTGCTTTTTGTTGTTGTTCTTACCAGGGGTTTACACAATAACACATCAGCTTCTTCTTGTGCATCGAGCAGAGCTTCCATTTCCAGCGTCCTCATAGGCTGAGGATGCCAGTCTGCTCCCTCTGCACAGACCAGGCAGATCATCATGAAGTTAACCTCACACATGATCGCTTGGTATTAGTAGTCGGGATGCATTTGGAAGCAAAGTCGTTATTATTAGTACCTCAGAGTTAAGCCTGCAGTAAGTAACGAGCTCGATCATTTACATCCTGGCGATTAATGTTTTTGAAGGTCGATGTATCGCAATTCATATTTGCAATATCTCCCATTTGCAGAGTGGAGTCTTCTGTGCAAAATTAAAAGTCATTTGTCTTCGAGAGGAGCGAATGTTCATTTACCAGAAAGAGATCGCTTTGAAAAATAGTCTCAAAGACAGCTTAATCGTGCATCGCAATGATTTCTGGGACAATTTATCGTCCATTTGAACCGATGTTATAAGGATAAATAAATAGTGAAGCTATTTGAGGGAGTACATATTGTGTTGGCTGATTCTGTTAGAGCTGAGCATAGGAAGGCTCACTGATAGAGGCCACAGGTTCTCACATGGCCCTCTGGATGTGAAACCAGTGGCAGCTGGTGAAAAAAATCTCAGTGGAGTTGATGTGCCAGTAGAGAGTTCTCTTTCCTAATCCAGAATAATTATATGACATAGATAAATTAGCTAAAAGTAAAAAGGTCTTTTCACTAACTTGCTACTTGCGAGACATTTATTCATCGAATCAGTGTCAACACTCTGAGTCAGACTCTAAACAGTGGGAAATGTCAAACTGATGTCTGATTGACATCAGTTTGACTCGAAAGAGCCAAATGTCAGCTAAAACCGATAAAACAGAACCTGCAGCTTATTGGCCATCAGTAAAAATCCTCTCCATTGTCATCCAGGATGGAGAATCCGGTCAAAGTTTCCTCTTCAAAATTCAAATAGGCCCAAAGAAGTGATGCTGATTGGCCAAATGTTTATTTATTTTTCCCCCCTTAACAACCAAACATGATTGTCTAAAGTCTGTTTGAGAAACTCCCTGTTAAATGTGTCAGTGGGGGATATAATTCAGGTTACATTTAGACATGCACTATTTAGAAAAAATTGTTTTAATTAGTACCATTTTTTTTATGTCTATGGATTTAAAAAAAAAACATTTTTTTCCCCTCTCCACAGTTAGGGTGATACCTCAGCGCCCCCTATGGGCCAACCACCACTGCACTGGAGGACCATGTACATAGAGGCTTCAACACAACACTCCTCTGTTTTAATATTATTTTATCAGTCAAACTGAAGAAGCAGTTTTTATCTCTGTGTTGCCAAATTCCACCAATGGGAAAACATGTTCAGGATTATTTAATAATACTTGTTGAATGCACTGCTGAGACAACTTTATTAACATTTCAACAGTTTGGCAATGGGTTTTATTAATACGCCCTGGCACAATGACCGACCCTTTGAGAACATTCATGATCTTAATATGGCCCAAAATGAAAACGACTTTGACTCCCCTCTGTATTTACTCCACACTAACTCTTTAGATTTTTGAGTTTTGCTCTTCAGGACAAGTTCTAGATTATATTGCTGCTGCAGAAAATGACACAAACCAAGAAATGAATGTTGCAGTTGAAGGAAGCTAAACCACTGAGTCTGTTCCAGTTGCTGGAACAGACTCAGCTGTGTTAACATTTTCCTTCCTTTCTCCTCAGTATATTTCCCCCAAAGTTTATTGAAACGTCTCGAGCGCTTGTTATTGAAGTCTTCATTGGTTCTCTGCATCTTGGCCAATAAATGCGTTTCTGATACGGCAAAACCCCCCCGATATGAATAAAGATGGCTTTAGTAGACGACCAGAGACTGCTCGAAGGTCACAGACAGTCAGGTCAGAAGTGATGATCTGTCCATTGTATGTAAATGAGAAGACCCAGAAACCACAGATCAGACACAGCCAAACAAAACTGGACGCCATCATCATCGGAGCCCCGGCAACGACCGCCCAAAAAATGTTAACAAGAAAGAAAAATCTGAATCATCAAAATGTTGGAAACATAGATACTTTATAAAACAGCTTTTATTCCTATTCAATTTTGTTTTAAGTTTCACCCTGACTTTTGTTTGACCATTTTCTGTTTCTGCTGCAGTTTTTTTTTTCAGGGTAGTTATTTCAGTGAAATATATTGAAATTGTTTGATTTATTATTTCCGGTGTTTATTTTCTCTGATTGTTCCAGCTTGGTAAGGAGCTTATAAAAAGTGTTCTCCACTCTGGATGTTTTACCAATGTGTTTGCTTTCACAATTAAATCACAGTCAAGAAAATGTAGCTTTTTTGACAAAACAAAAACATTAACCAAAAACCCAATAATGTCACAATGAAGACTGATTTCCACAAACAATGCCTATTAAGTAAAATTATTAACATAAGTGACTGCATGAATATTCACCATAATGGCTTTGCTGTTTCCAAATATGCAAGCCAGATTGGGACCTGTCCACTTTGCTGCGATTACAGTCAATGGTGCATCTACTAAATACTGACTTAAAGTGGGTGAATATTTATGCATTCATTCATTTTGTGTTAAATATTTTATTTAGTTGTCTTTATTTGTGGAGAAATCAATATTCACTTTGACAATAAAGGTTGTTTAAAAACTCTGAGTTGATTTGTGGAGTGTAGTCGGAGTTTATCAAATTTAATTTGTTTATGTTAGTTTGACATGACAACGTAATGAACTGAATATATTCACTTGAATAAACTTAATTGTATTACTTGTAACAAATGAACTCATTTTTTAAAAAGTGGATTACCTATTTGTGAAAATTGCTCTGTGTTGCCGGTGCATGTTGCAGCAACTGGGATTCCACGTTCTCAGGTTTTTATAAAAGTATATTTTTCCATCATTTCTGCTCAGGCACAAAGCGGGCAGTCCTTCCTGGAAGGGAGACATTTCTCTGCTGATTGTGACCCAGTTGGATCCAGAGGATGGACGTTTTCTTGGGTTTGCTTTTCCTCAGTTCTGCTGCTCTGAAGGCAGCTGGTAAGTTTCAATTTTCATACCTCTGAGTTGTTAGACAGATTAATGTGACAAACACACACATGAGCAGCAATGACTGATATTATCCTGAAACCCTGCTGCACCGTTTGGAGGTATTTATAGCTGTGATAATCGTAGTGACAATTAAATCATATTAGGTGAAGAGTTTCATCACTCTCCTTATTCCAAAAAATGTGAATGTTTTTATTTTAAGCAATAAAAATAGTCTTATGCCACACCATGAAACGTTGAAAATAACTTTACCTCATAACTTACTTTTACAGTAAGTCATGAGATAAAGGCAAAGGGCTCTACAGTCATATTGATACTGATGAGCTAAATGTTCCTTCCTCATTTGTTGCTAAAGTTATGCAACAAATGGAAAACTTTGCATGCATTTGCTGCATGCAAAGTTATGAAGGTAATTTTCCTCATTTATATTCAGTAATTTTTGGCTCTTATACTTGTCATTACCAGCAGCACCACTGCAAAATTTTAACAATTGTAATTTCTATTACAAAACAAGGCAAGGTTTGAGTACCTCACCGCAAAGATTAAGGGGGAAAACATCTCACTTATTCGAACTAGCTCTTTTCTTTTTTCTTTTATTTTTACGCGTTAATAGTATTGCACAACAAAGCAACATGTGGAGACGCTTCTGATCCAACCTGTCCTCCTTGAAATCTGGTTTCCGGTAGGAAACGTGTGTGTGTCGGGTCACGACAGAGGACCGGTGTTTGAAGAGCAGCCAAGCAGCTTAATTTACCCAGAGGGCTTGACTGAAGGCAAAATAACTCTGAGCTGCCAGGCCAGAGCCAGTCCACCCGCAACCTACTCGTGGGTAACACACACACACACACACACACACACACACACACACACACACACACACACACACACACAACAAACACATACACACACACACACACACACAAATTTGTGTTTCTGCCCATATTCAGACTGTTGACTTCCATTTATTTTGGGGTTCATCTCAACCGTGCATATGCACGACCAACCCATCGGCCATTTTTTTCTTACCCTAACAATACTTACTAACCCGAAAAGTACGTAATTATGGTGTGATTGAAAACATTTCAGCAAATTAATAACCTGAAAGGTTCACATTTACTTTTTTTGAGGTTTCATCCATATGACAACATTCAGTGGTTCGCAGCAGGATATTTATTGTACAAGATATTTAAAGGTATTATTTAGAATCAGTCTAACTTTTATACATCTGTAAGGAGAGCTAGTTGATGTCAGAGAGCAGCTGCGTTTCCTTTACAAATGTGTGCAAAACCATTCAGCTCATATAACAAAACACAATCTCAAAACAATTGGTCAACAGACACGCAGCTAGTAAAGCACACTGCCAGTTTAAATCCTGGAGAAGAAGTTGACCAGTGGCCCATATAAAGTAAATCACGTGAAATCTGTTTTTTCTGTACGGTTTGTTTTTATTCCGTTGACTCTGACCCTGCAGGTGGAAACTGAACGGCACAGTCCTGGAGCTGGGCTTGAGCCGGTACACGTTGGTGGCTGGCAGCCTGGTGATCAGCAGCCCGGACAGTTCCCATGATACCGGATCGTACCAGTGTCTGGCTAAGAACCCGTGTGGGACTATCATCAGCCGAGTTGCTAACCTCAAGTTCGGCTGTGAGTCAGGCCTGTGTGGATGAGTTGCTCTTTGTTTAATTTAGCACCAAATCTTCACGGTTTTAAAACATTAGTCCTCCTTTAAGCCCTCTGTGTGTCAGGAGTCTTTGGTGTTTGATATTTTCTCCTTAATCTCTGCGCTTTCATCTTTCTTCAGATCTTCATGACTTCTCTCCTGACAGCAGGACTTCACAGACCGTGTATGAGGGCGCCGGCACTGTGCTTGCCTGTCAGCCGCCCCCACATTACCCAGGTAGCACCTCTGCTGCAACGCTTCAGCATAATGCTGCCAACACTCACACTGGTCCAGCATGTAATGCTAATGTGACCTTTTATAAATTACACTGTAATAAAGTGTCTGTTGGAATATACAATAAACTGGACATGATCCCTGTTTTTGTAAAATTTCATATATATTTTTTACTTTCCTAGTCTTATTGTTTGTGTGTGTGTGTGTGAGACGTAAATCACCATCTGCAAAGCACCCTTTGACCCTTGCAAGTCATCGGAAAGCGACTGTACTAGAACAAAGTCACGTTTTTAAGTTCTAGCATAAGAATACATTTTGAAGTTATTTTTATTGGAACTATAAACGAGTAAATTAGATGTATGTGTCTGAAAAATGAGTTGTAGGTTAAAGCTGTTGGGTAAAAACCTTAAAATTCTTTGGAATAAGAGCAAGTAACACCTGAAACGCCCTTAACACGCAACTCTCTGTAACCATAACATGATCAGCGTAATTCCTGATTGCGATTTGTCTTCTGCAGCTCTGTCCTACCGCTGGTACTTCAACGAGTTTCCCAACTTCATCAGAAAGGACGACAGCCGCTGGTTTGTGTCGCAGGTCACTGGGAACCTCCACTTGGCCAAAGCAGAGTTAAACGACACTGGGAACTACTTCTGCTTCACTACCATCAATCTGGACATCAGCACCAAAAGCACTTTTAGCAAAGGCAGCCTGCTCACTGTAATGCCGGACGGTAAGATCACCGGATGTCTAGTGTGGTGGAATAATTATGTATTTTTTATTTTTTTTCAGTTTTAGGATTGATGTATCAGATGTATGTATCAAGTGTGTATGCGTGTGTGTGTGTGTGCAACACAACCAGCCACTTTGTCCTGTGAAGCTGATCACCTGACATAAAAAGACATATTTTCAACAGTCATGTAACCGTGTGTTGAAATTTGACAAAAGTTGCATTAAGAGTCCAGCGTAACTTACAAGATCAGTGAACAGACTGGACTGGTTGAAAATTCAACACACACACACACACACACACACACCCACACACACACACACACACACACACACACACACACACACACACACACACACACACACACACACACACACCCACACACACCCACACACACACACACACACACACACACACACACACACACACACACACACAACGCACACACGCACACACACCCCCACACACACACACACCCACACACACCACACACACACACACACACACACACACACACACACACACACACACGCACACACACCCCCACACACACACACACACGCGCACACCCAGACACACACACACACACTACAAGAAAGGATTCAGTATCAAAACGCCCCACTTGGTCTGAAAGATTTTTGAGTGACAGAACTTTTATTTCGAATCCAGTTTGATGATGAGGTTTTGATATTTGCCACTTTTCCACGACCAAAATATCGGCGTCCAAAGTGGAGCCTGGAAGTTTGGTTCTGAGAAATCAGACAGCAGAACATCTTTGTCTCAGTTCTGTGAAGGTTTGTCAGTATAACGAACATTTATGACTCTTCAAATCCTACAGAACTTTATTGTGACTGACATTTTCATGTCCGTTCATATTTGTAATGATTTTAAAGAACTTTATTATTCATGTGATAAGATCAGAATTTTGATCATTTTTCGACGTCGAAGCCCAAACTCATCCTGCACCATGAAACGATCTGTTTCGCTTTTCTTCTTCAGCCAATCCCAGGAGGTCAGCACCAAGCATCAGACTGCGCTTCCCAGCGGAGACGTACGCCCTCACTGGACACGCCGCCCAACTGGAATGCTTTGCGAACGGAAAGTAAGTTTTCAACAAGAAACTAGAGAATATCCTAGGAAAACTTTCATGGAGACATTTTAACTCACATTTCCACTAAACTCACTTCAAACTTTATTTATAGAGCGAAACAGAACTTGATCAAAGGGTTGATAAAAGCAAAGAGTCTGCAAAAATACACGACTTACTCAAAACCTGGTACAATATTATTCTCTTTTTTGGGAAGCCTAGTTTATACGCTGTACATGGAACAAGAATTTATATATATGCTTTGTATATTTTTAAAATGAAAATACATTTATTCTCAAAATTTCTGTAACTTTATATGCCAACACTACTGGTTTATATATCATGTCAGTGCAAGTTACTAAAATTATAAGAAAGGAACTCTTTTTATGGTAATTACACTAATAAATTTCAATTAAGAAAGAAGAAAGAAGGGAAAGGAAGAAATAAAATTTGGAATTTCTAAATTCTAAAAGAGATTGAAAGTAAGCACTCAGATTTTATTTAACACATTAAACATTTAACTTAGAAACAATGAAACTGGAGCTTGTTTTTATTTAAGGTTGCTTAGATTATTGCAGCAGTGGTCAAATAAAATAAAATCAGGCAGCAGCGCCTCATCAAAAATGTGATAAAATGGATTTTAGCTAAAATTTTTATATATAGAAAGACATATGCGCAACACATAGGACCTCTGTTTATATAAATATGCATTTTTTTTATTCAGAAAAAAAAAATAAATGTAGAGAATTACTTTGTTCACAAGGAGTAGCATTTGTGAATTCAGTTCAGTTCAGCTTCACAAAGTTCCTGGATAATAAGCTTCAGACATTCATCAAAATCAGTGTTTTAATCCAGACTCATTTGCCGTCGCTCCAGTGACTGAACAGTCATACGTGACTCACTGATTTGTTGTTGTTCTGACTGCAGATGAGTCTAAATGCTTTTGTATTTTTCAGTCCAGTCCCAAAGCTTCGGTGGAGGAAGGTTGATGGTTTAATGCCGTCCAAAGCAGGCTCCTCTACACAGAGTCACACCCTCGTCCTACCCGATCTCTCTTTTGATGACGAGGGAATATATGAGTGTGAAGCCTACAGCTCAGAAGGACGTGACACATACCAGGGACGCATCATTGTGCAAGGTACCACACAGAGCAGATTGTAGTGAAGCATGTCATTCATCTGGGATGTCTTGTCTTTGTTTGACCAGCCTCTCTCTGTCTCTCTCTCTCTCTCTGTCTCTGTCTCTCTCTCTCTCTCTGTCTCTCTCTCTCTCTGTCTCTCTCTCTCTCTCTCTGTCTCTGTCTCTCTTCTCTGTCTCTCTCTCTCTTTCTCTGTCTCTCTCTCTCTTTCTCTGTCTCTCTCTCTCTTTCTGTCTGTCTCTCTCTCTGTCTCTGTCTCTCTCTCTCTGTCTCTCTCTCTCTCTGTCTCTCTCTCTCTTTCTGTCTGTCTCTCTCTCTCTCTTGTCTCTCTCTCTCTCTGTCTCTCTCTCTCTCTCTCTCTCTGTCTCTCTCTCTCTCTCTCTCTCTCTCTCTCTGTCTCTCTCTCTCTCTGTCTCTGTCTCTCTCTCTCTGTCTCTCTCTCTCTGTCTCTGTCTCTCTCTCTCTGTCTCTCTCTCTCTCTGTCTCTCTCTCTCTCTCTCTGTCTCTGTCTCTCTCTCTCTGTCTCTCTCTCTCTTTCTGTCTGTCTCTCTCTCTCTGTCTCTCTCTCTCTCTGTCTCTGTCTCTCTCTCTGTCTCTCTCTCTCTCTGTCTCTCTCTCTCTGTCTCTGTCTCTCTCTCTCTCTCTGTCTCTCTCTCTTTCTGTCTGTCTCTCTCTCTCTCTCTCTGCCTCTCTCTCTCTCTCTCTGTCTCTCTCTCCGGTTCATTCCTGCAGCCCAGCCGGAGTGGTTGCAGGTGATGAGCGACTCGGAGGTGGAGATCAGCTCAGAACTTCACTGGAGCTGCTTAGCTGCTGGGAAACCTCGACCCGCTGTCCGCTGGATACGCAACGGATTGTTTCTCACTACACAGGTAACACGCAGGACCTCTGCTGATCATATCTGCACCTGTAGATATCCTGCTTCAGATATTTTGTTTCTGAACTCATAAAGTCCTGACTTTACATCATACTTCCCTGGTGAAATTCTAGTTTTAACTCATTTACAGTTACATTTAGGATCGATTGATGTGAGCTTGTTGGTTTTCATCCATAACTAAATTAGCTCTTGCTTGGTCGCTTCGCTGTTCAATTGAAGACAGTACTGACAATTACGTCACCCTTTCCCTCACGTCACTTGGTTCATGCTTCTTGTCGTAACAAAGGAGCGGGTGACGGTGAACGGAGCGCATCTGAAAATCAGCAACCTGGCACTGGAGGATTCAGGGATGTACCAGTGTGTGGCTGAGAACAAACACGGCACTATTTATTCATCTGCGGAGCTGAGGGTCCAAGGTAAGAGACAGATGTTTAAAAATGCTTGTGTTAGGCCTTTAAACACCATGTGAACTCTCTCTCTCTCTGTGAGTCGCAGAACTGTGGACTCAGTGGTTTCTTTAAAAAAAAAAAAAAGCAGCTCTTTGTAAAATGGGGTAATGCTCTTGTGCTTTCGTTTGTTACTCTACAGTTTTATTTTGACAATGAAATACTTTCAGCCTTACAACATTAAACCCACTTCTGTTGCTTTTTTTCTTTCATTTGCTCCTAATAATTTTTGTGCACCACTGCTTTATATAATTTTAGAACTGACTGTGAATTATCATTTTTTTGAAGGAGTTGCATAAATAAAATGTTCTTACACACTCAATGACGCTGCATTCTGACTTCCCGTGTCCCTGTTCCAGTCCAGGCTCCGGATTTCCGGCTCAATCCGGTGAGGAAGCTGATCCCGGCGGCCAGAGGCGGCCAGGTGGTGATCGAGTGTCGCCCTCGCGCGGCGCCAAAGCCCATCCTGTTCTGGAGCCGTGGGACGGAACTTCTGACCAACAGCAGCAGGTACCAGACTGCAGCAGAAACAGAAAAACATGCATTTTTGCTTTCAGGCAGAAGAAAGACAAACATTTCTGAGATTTTATTATTTTTTTTCCTTGTCAGATATTAAATTTTTTTTACCGATAAACAGATTATATAAAAATAAGGCAGAAAATTGTGTTGAGATCTGTTAGCAGGGCTCTGGTAAGCCGGCTGCATGCTTTGTTTTTGTTTTACGCCTCACGTTTGTCTCCTGCCAGAATCGCAGTGACTCCAGACGGCACGCTGTGGATCTACAACATCAGCCGAGCAGATGAAGGAAAATACACCTGCTTTGCTGAGAACTACCTGGGCAAAGCCAACAGCACCGGACACCTGTCTGTCAGAGGTGAACTGTGGCTTCACATCTCAGTGAAACCTAACACTGCACTCTCTGCACTCTGACTGGGCCCCCGATGCCACTTGAAGTTCATCCAATTTGTTTGCCGCAGATCTAATGTTGCCTGTTATCATTGATGGATTGGAAGAGATGGTTTGAACTCTGCTGCTAATCTATGTGAGCTTTTGAGATGCTGATCAGTCGCTTCCTGTTGCGTAAGAAACAGGAAGAAACACAAACACACTTGGTTGCTGTTGTCAACAGATCATGACAACTTCATTTGTGATCTGTGACCAAATGTTGACCAAACATTTCAGCACCAGCTTCATCCGACCACAAACCTCTCCTCAGAAAATGTTGTAGCTTTTTTCCTATGTGGATTTATTCAATCTGTAATCTGGCTCATCCATCATTTACATAAACCTAAACGATTTTATTATTTTGCAGATTAAAATGTCAACCAGGTTTGGTTTAATAGTTGTTGCTATGCTGCTTTTCTTACTGCATTGCCGTCTGTCCCAGCTCTCGCTCTCAGGAACGAGAAGACAACTAAAGATCCCTGAAGAGAGAATCTCTACCGAATCAAATATATATATATCTGATTCATGTGTTTGCCATTCCGGCTCAACATTATCTCTTAATATTTACATACATGTATTTAACTCGCAGATGCCACCAAAATCACACTGGCTCCCTCCAACGCTGACGTCAACCAGGGGGAGAACGTGACGCTGCAGTGCCACGCCTCCCACGACCCCACCATGGACTTGACCTTCACCTGGGCCCTCAACGGGGCTCCGCTGGACCTGGAGAACTCGGCGGGGCCGTACCAGCGGGTGGAGGCGGTGAGCGTCGTGACGTTTCCGTCTGCTGTGGGATCTCATTCTTTTACATACATATTTTGTCTGCTGCTGATTTCTGTTATATCACACCTGGAATTCACAGCACAGTCAGTGCTTTCATCGCTGCTCTGTTTTCAAGTGTGGCCCTTCTGTGAATAAGAATAAAATTACACAATTCATCACACAGAGGCTTCAGCTGCATGTGACTAAAATAGAATGCTATTTTAGCTATTCTGGTGACTTCACAGCAAAGGACCTTCACAGGAGATTCTGCATCTGATTAGTTTCTTATTTCATTCATTTGTACTGAAATGTTTTTAATGTACTCTTGCAGGCGGATGCGCCACTAGCTGTGTTTTCTGCTACATATGTGCGCAAAACATTTCTGATGTATTCCGCTGATGTCGAATCGCCCCCGTCCCTCTAGGATTCTGCAACTGCGGAGCTGCGCAGTGACAATCACGCGCCACTGACCTCCTTCAAGCAATAAGTCATTCAAAACATATCATCCGTGCTCCAGCTACTTCCTGTCTTGTTCTTTGTCTTTTCCGCCGGTAGTAATCGGCGGGCTGTTGATCACGTGACTCATGTGACGCGATACAAATGAAAAACCACCTTGTTCTAGTGGCAAATATTCGACAGAAAAACAAAAAACAAGGTGTTGTTTTTTCCGAAATTGCCGTATTTCCATGAAGCAAATGTATTTTTCCAATTTGCACAATTCTACGGTTCATGGAAACGCCGCCAGTGACTGGGCAGAGCAGAACCTAACTCCTGCTGTGCTCCGTCTGTCTCTGTCCTTTCAGAAGGAAAACATCGGCGACCTGCTGATTGTGAACGCTCAGCTGAGTCAGGCCGGGATATTTACCTGCACAGCTCAGACTGTGGTGGACAGCGCGTCTTCTTCTGCGAAACTGGTTGTGCGAGGTGAGTGACGTCACAGCTTCTGACAACCTGCTTTGTTTTTAGATAGAAAATATATATATATCTGATTCATGTGAATACTGTGGACACAATGCGCTGTTTTGGTTCCCAGGACCCCCAGGACCACCCGGTGGTCTTCTGGTGAAGAACGTGGCCGAGATGTCAGTGGACCTCAAGTGGAGCCGCGGCTACGACAACCATAGTCCCATCGGCAAATACGTCATCATGGGTCGATCGTATCTCTCGTCAGAGTGGAGGCAGATGATGACAGGTGTGTGATGACGTGGCGCGTGGTCCAACGGGCAAAATGTCATCATGTGCAAAATCACTTTTTGAGCCAGGAAGTGAGAGAGACTCATTTTTCAGAGGTTCGTTGAGTGATTTATCGTCCTCTCACATTCAACAGAACCTCTCCACGGCTACAATGTAGCGCCAAGGGACTTTAGTTCCATAAACTATAGTACATATGAATAAAAAGCAAAGCTTTAGCTTCCAAACTCCAGTTAACCATCACCCTTAAACATCTACAGTGTGAATAGTGAACGTTCAGTGAAATACCATTCTTATGTGCAAACTATTACTTCGCACAATAGAGTGGAAGTGAGAAGGTAACAAGTAATGAGCCACATCATTTAATTTAAAGACATGAACGTAGAAAATGTCGCAACACTTAACACATTAACATTTTAGTCAAAGGTGACGGCACGGAGGTACAGAACCGATCCATATGGCTAACGAAAACACCACACACATTAAGCGAACCGTTGTGGTTCAACAGAACGTTCGTTTTACAAGATGTTTAAAAAGTGTTTTTTTTTTGTGTAAAACGCAAACATTATGTTTAAAAGTAAGAATATTGCGTTGATGTTTTTAAAAGGACATGCTCCTTTTAAAAATATGCAAGAAAACATATGCCACATAAAAAAAACAAAACAAAAAACCTTTGAACAGTAAAAACTTGAGCGGACTTCCTAATGTTCTGAAACTTTGTTCATTTTCATTTCCTCCATCTATGCCGGACATTTCCAGTGAAGGAACGACTGACTGACTGTCTGTTGTTATTTTTAGCCTTTGCGTCATCAGCACATTGCAATAAAATGTATTTTCCACTGATGTTTTTTTTTTCATCAGTATTATTGCAAATTATACGATACGGCCCAGCAGCCATGCATCTGCCGTTCAGACAGGGTGAAACATACAAAGTGATGTGTGGTGCAGCTACGTTCTTCGCTGTTATTTAATGAGAGTCCAAATGCAATCTATTGTTCTTTAAAACAACAAAATCTTTCTTTCCGTGTTGCACCTTGTCATTCGAAATACGCCATAAAGGAAATAAACCCTTTAATGTTCACACCAGAACCAGCAAACATAGAGGGGAATGCAGAGTCGGCGCGGGTGACCGGATTGATTCCATGGATGGATTATGAATTCCAGGTCATCGCCAGCAACATCCTGGGCAGCGGAGAGCCCAGCCGTCCCATGTCATCCGCACAAAGCAAGCAGGTAACGTCCCAAAAAGAGACCTCAGTCTCACACAGGCGCCCCGGCAACCGATTCAATGGAGTCATTTCTTCCTGTAAGTGAAATTCTCTAGAGCTGCCGAACCAAACCCTTGAAAAATGATTGAACTTAATAAATAACTGATACAGACTCAACAGTCGTGTTTGTGTTTTAGGGTTTTAAACCCATAGAAAGCTAACTAATTAGAGTTGCTCACCCAGAGCTGGTGAGGAAATAAATGAACAGACCTCTGACGACCAGAACTGTGCAGTTCTTAACTTCTGCAAATGTCAGGAAATATTTTGTTTCCAAGGCTACTTCTCCCTTAAATGCTTTAACTACTATATTTCCCAGACAGATTGGACTTTTTAAGCTTCTCCACCTCGAGGTTTCACACCTTGTGTTCTGTGTTTTCATGTTTGGATCACAGCACCTACGGTGGCCCCGAGTGGTCTCGGTGGAGGGGGAGGAAACCGCAATGAACTGATTATTACCTGGACGGTGAGTAGCTGGTCTTCAGCCTTTGTGTTGTCCATGATTATACACTGTCTTATTATTCATGTGACATTCACAGTCGCGTGCTGCTCTGCAACAAAACCAAGTTTTATGACGATACTTTTCTTCCCCCCTTCCATAGAGGATTTACTGGTAATATTTGAGGGAACCGGGTGGCACAGGCGCAAAGAGGGGCTTTGTAATTACAATTTGTCACATTAAAAAAGATAGTATGGGCCACATTGTGTGGGTTTGCATGAGGCCAGATGGTTCTGGTGTGGCATATCTCTTATATCCCAGCACTGACGCTTTGCCCTTCTTGTTCTTGCTTTGTCCTGAATCGTCCAGCCCATGGCCAGGGAGTACCAGAACGGGGACGGCTTTGGCTACATTCTGGCCTTCAGGAAGAAAGACACGCCGCTGTGGTCGGAGGTGCAGATCCCGCATGTCGAGTCCTCGCGCTACGTCTTCTACAACGAAAGCCTGACACCCTACACTCCTTTTGAAGTAAAGATCAAAGCGTATAACCGCAGAGGCGAAGGTCCGTTCAGCCAGCTCTCAGACGTCTACTCCGCAGAGGAAGGTGAGACTTTCACTTCGCTCCAGTTCAGCTCAGCTTTGAACTCTCACCGATCATATTCTCATGAATTCTTGCACTGTTTGATCATTTGAGATGTAATTGAAAGTGTGATTAAATGCATTCAAAGTTGGGCTCTAAATATATGCAGTGAGATCATTTTGGAGGGGAGGGAACATTCACACACGTATTGTCAAAGGACCATAAATGGCTCACACTTTTTACATCCCTGCCATAGACGCTCACAGAAAATCCCCACTGCAAGACCAACTGTTTGAAATAGTTTGACATTGTCATGTTCTCTTCCACCACTAGAGAGCAGCAACAGCCTTGGCACAACTGTGAAATATTTACATGTTGTGTCAGTTTGTACATAAAAATAAGATCTTTATTCATCCAGAAGAAAGTTCTTTTCTTAACTGTGGCAAAAGGAGAGTGATGGATAAGGAGTTGTAACATAAAGCAGCATTTAAAATTACACAACTAGACAATATAAACATAAAAGAACCCAATAAACTAGTTATCACTTGTTATCTGAGGAGATGACGGTGTCTGGTCTCTGGATTTCCTGCAGCAGACTCAGGAGTACAAGCCTGTTACAAACCTTTAGGAATTGATAACAAAATTAAGTTTGCAGATTGATTTGATCTTTGTCTGCAAACTGTCAATTTATTAAAAAAATAGAGTATTGTCTAGTCAAACTCCCAGATTTAGACATTCAGGAACCTTTTTTAAATGAGTCCCATTAAGGGAATGGAGAGTTGATTGTAAACGGCATTTTTTTGTTTTGTTTTGACCAAACTACATGACTTTAGTCTTAAAGGTATTTATCTGAAGATTTCAAAAGGATTGTACTGAGACTAAGTTGAGGTTGTTGGAAAACACAAGTAGAGAATTGTGTCATCAACATAGAGCTGTATGCTTGAAACCACACCAGATTCAGCTGCTTTACTAGTAAAGTGGACAGAATGGTCCACTTTGACCCCTGTGGGACATTAGTTGGTGTATTATAATTTAGTTTGCTTCATGATGTTTGTCGCCCCTCCGTAGAGCCAACTGTGAGACCTTCAGGCATCAACGCCACTGCACTGTCAGCCTTTGAGATCCAGGTGTCATGGGAACCCATCCAGCCGCTGAGCAACGGCATCCTAAGAGGATATGAGGTCAGCAGCTTCACTCACACTAACGTGGCTGAAAATCAAACGCTTTGGTCATTTTTGTGTGTCTTCATGGGGAAACCAACCCCCAAAGCATAGCAACCTGTACCAAATAGCTGAAGTGGTTTAAAGGTTAACAAGTTGCCCAATCAGGGCAGCATCGGAGAACCAAGGTGCATTTGGTAACCAAATACATGCATTTGTTTCAGTTTCTGTTAATCTGGTGTCATTTCTATGAAAGGAAAGTTGTTTGATGACTAGTGGATAGTAAATCACTATCTGTTCTCTCAGACAGCATTTTCATTGCTGCTTATGCATATAGATTGCTTTGACCTATTGCAAAAGGTGGACTGATTATTTATTACTCCAAGTTGCCATAATCCAGGCTCACATTATCAGCTGTTCTGGTTCCGGTCCAGTTCAGAGCAAAGGCAATTTTGTTTTTATTAGTGACAGGAAAGCTGATGTCAGCAGCTGATTACTGCTTGATAAAATTATGCCAGTCAGTCTTTATTTTCCTATTTGTCAACCTGAGCTGGTTGTGACGTGCGCACTGCAAAAGCACAAAATTTCACCCAGCATTTCTGGTCGAGTGTCTCGTGCAAATATCTCAGTCCACCTTAAATTAGACGAAACTAACTTACCAGTAACTTTTCAGGGAGATATAGAAGCTTGTTTAAAGTAAGTATTTTTTTCAATATTGATGAAGTATTTGTTCCATTAGCAGATTATTCAACTTGAGACACTGAAAAAGATTCTTATTAGTGAAATAATTTGCCATTGGAAGTAGAAGGTTTTCATCACTATGAAGGCATCATTTACTTCAGTAAATGATGCCTGAAGCTCCTCCATCTTACTGGAAAATGACTTTTGAGTTAGTTTTGTTTTATTTCAACTGTATTAAAATATTTGCGCTGGAATCTAGACCAAAATACTGAAAAAGATGTGTTTTTGCAGTGCGAAGCCTGGAAAACCAAAACTACGAATGAAGGGGCAGAGGAAACCTAAGTGTCTGGGTTCTGTGTTTGTTCTCAGATCCGATACTGGAGGCAGCACGAGAGAGAGGCGGCTGCGGACCGGGTGAGGACGGCCGGGCTGCAGCCGACGGCCCGGGTGTCCGGCCTTCGACCGAGCACGCGGTACAACGTGGCCGTTCTGGCGTATAACAGCGCCGGCACGGGGCCTCCGTCGCCCCGCACCGCCGTCACCACCAGGAAACCACGTACGGCCGCAGTTCTCCCTGCCAACACACGCATTCCAGTCCAACACCATTCAGTCACAAAATGACTTTTCCAAAGTCCAGCATCCAGTAACTCTGTTTGCTTTAGTACTTCAGCTTCCTGCTTCCTGTTAGTTTTTTATTTTTTTTATCTTTTTTACTAGAGCCAAACAAACAAATAACAATACATAATTCTTACTGTACATATTGCACATAGAAAATCAGAAATACAATGCATCAGTTTCAGCCCTTGGTTGCTTTTTCAACAAAATGAAATTTTTTTAATTGAAAATGAAACCAGAGACCAATTCCATCAAAGCCAGCCAAAAAAATAAACAACAAAAAAACAAAACAACTTTTTTTGTGTATGTTTCTTTGAGCATTGAAAAGACAAAGCAATTACAATTAGTAACAAAAATTGTATAGAAGTATAAAACTACTTGTGATGACAGTCTGGATGTTTCCTTGTCACCTGTTGTCATGGCAATTCTACACTTTAGCTGTATATATATAATATCTTATGAGTATATGATATATATAAAGTTGCTCATAGCACTGAAACAGCTTTGCTTCGAGTTTATAATGACCTTCTTTTAACAGTTGATTCAGGCAATGTTGCGGTTTTATTACTTTTAGATCTGAGCGCTGCATTTGACACTGTTGATCATCAGATTCTTTTAAACAAATTAAAACATTGTGTTGGCCTGAGAGGCCCAGTATTTGAATGGTTCAAATCTTATTTAGAAAACAGAACTTTCACAGTTAATCTTGACCAATGCTATTCTGGGGCCAAACATTTAAAGTATGGCGTCCCCCAAGGCTCAATTTTAGGTCCCATTTTGTTCATTTTATATTTATTACCTCTAGGTCAGATTTTTCATAAATTTAATGTTTCCTTTCATTGCTTTGCAGATGACGTCCAGATTTATATGCCCCTTAAACTAAAAAATGGAAATAATGAATCTCTTCAGCTATTGACAGATTGTTTGGCTTAAGTTAAATCTTGGATGGAACAAAACTTTCTTCACCTAAACCAAAGAAAAACTCAAGTTATATTATTTGGCCAAAGTCTTTACACTACAAAACCAGATCAGATTCTGGGTTCATTGGCTCAATTTTGTGAGACCTCAGTTAGGAATCTTGGCTTTACTTTTGATAGCTGTTTAAAGTTCGATAAACAAGTTAGTTTTGTCGTTAAATCGAGTTTTTATCACCTACGGATTTTAGCAAAAATCAAATCTTATTTTTGTTTTAAGGACTTTGAAGGACTTATCCATGCAGACATTACAACTCGTTTGGATTATTGTAATTCTTTATATAGTGGCATGGTTAAATCACAGATTCATCGACTTCAAATGATCCAGAACGCAGCGGCACGGCTTCTTACAGGAACTAGGAAGCATGACCATATAAGGCCTAAGCTGGTCAATTTACACTGGCTTCCTGTTATGTATAGAATAGATTTTAAGATTCTTTTATTAACTTATAAAGTTTTAAATGGGTTAGCTCCCCCTTATCTTCAGGATCTTTTAAAACTTCAGTCTGTGTCCAGAACCCTCAGATCAAACAGTCAGCTATTACTTACAGTCCCTCGGACCGACTAAGGAAAGGAGATCTGGCTTTTTATGTTGTTGCTCCTAATTTATGGAACAATTTGCCTTTTCAGAATAGATCTGCTAGCAGCCTGGATCATTTTAAATCGCTTCTCAAAACTAATTTTTATTCGTTGGCTTTTAACTGAAGCAATTTTTTGATATTCTGTTTTATCTACTTGTGTTACTGTTGTTCCTGTGCAGCACTTTGGTGCAGTTTTATACCTGTTTTAAAGTGCTATATAAATAAATTTGAAATTGACATTGACATATATATCATATGTGTATATGTATATATATGTATGTTATGAATGAATGCAGACCAAATGGCATCTGATCCTCTGAATCTGAATCTCTGAGCAAATGCAGCCCAACATGTTTCTTTTTCTCAACTTTGTCGACTCTTATCAGAAAACTGGATCCTTTCTGCCATTTTCCAAACCTGCCTTAGTTCATTTTAGTATTTTATAAATAATATTTTTAATGCTCGTCCTTCAATTTCAGCTCCCAATCGTCCTCCGGGCAACGTGTCGACTGAAACCAAAGGCTCTGAAGTAACGCTGAGGTGGAGTCAAGTGACAGCGATGCACAACGAGTCAGCCGTGTTGGGCTATAAGGTCAGTTCTCTGAACACAGGAAGCCTAACCGGTCAGCACTGACCTCAGCTGCAGCTCAAAACAACAACAGGGCAAAGGAATTTCTTCCTTTTTGGTTACTTTCACTTTTATGCAAATCTTCTGTTTCTGGAACGAAAGTGAATCTTTATTTCTGGAGACTTAAGGACGCATTCATGTTGCAGATCCCGCCTCACTGTTTCCCTATGAGACCTAATGTTTTAGGGTTTATTAACTTTTCTTAAGAGCTGCTTGCGTTGATATTTTTCAGATTCTGTACAGACATGAAGACCAGACTGTGATGAAGTTTGTGGACAAGTCGAAGACGTCAGTGACTCTGCCGCTAACTAAAGACTACGGCTACGCGCTGCTGGAGATCCGGACGTGGGGCGAGGGCGGAGACGGGCCGTCTCATGAGGTCATCGTGTCCCAGGACTCTGGTAAGACGTGACGGCCTGAGTCACGTCTTTCACTATTGAGAAGTGAAATGAGATTATTAGAGGAAGCAGAAGTTGCCATGGAGACACACTCTTCTTTTTCCGTTTCAAACTGTTTTTCATCCATCCATTTTATAACACCTTCTTCTTCTTTTTTTCCCCTTTTTATACCATATCTGTATATTACAGATGTATATATATATATATATATATATATATATATATATATATATATATATATATACAGTATATACAGGTATATACAGTATTCCATCTGTAACACTCCACTTGTGAAAGTGTTACAAAAAAAACCCCAATCAACTTAAGAACAGTTGACTATGTACACACTCTGACCTACACTGAGCCGTGCTGCTCTCTCTCTCCATTTCACAGGAACCGGAATGATGGTGCAGAAGGACGCCTCCTCCGCCCTGACCAGCTCCCTCCTCCACATGGCCACCGGCTCGGTCCTCTTGGCCCTCAGCCTCCTGTGATCTTGTCTGTTACTGTTAGTGAAGCGAAGGCTCCAGATGGATGTTACATTTCATTCCTAATAATCACAGTTTAACATCTCAATGCAGTGGAGGGAACCAGAACCTACAACTCTGGGTTCTTTATGAACATAAGCTCTTAAGGTACAAACAGAACCGAGTGAGTGGATGGTTAGCATTGTTAGCTTCGAGATGTGTGATCTGAAATTCACTCTAAGAGCAGCTATCGACATCGTTTAATTTGGCTTTCATCTGCTGCAGTTGTTTTCTGCATGTCAGGTCTCATTGTCTTCCCGTTATCCTGGACGTGCATGAAGCAGCGTAACCCGACGGAATGAAGGCTGCATGTTGTTCCCTCCATCCCCTCAACTCCATCTTTAGAGAGGAGGGTCTTAATTGTTTCTGCAAAACCAGGGACTAAGCACATGCTTTAAACTGGTTAAAGTTGAGTTGAAGCTTTTAACTTTGAAATATTTTTATTTATTATTTTTTTAACTTTTTGCCCTAATAAGCATGGCATTCTGGGATTAATATAGTTTCATCCTGCATTCACGGATATTTTAGGGAGGATGATTAGGGTGGGGTGGTCGACTTCATTCTGAAACCAAGGAAATCAGAGTTTTGTACTCTGATGAAAAAGAAAAGAGTTTTGTCTGACAAACCACTGTAGCTGCCAGGTTAGTGCCTCAGCACTGCAGAAGAAAATGATTTGTTTCTGTTGCGCTCGTATTTCAGATAAACTCACAATAGCAAGTGTTAAATACAGAACATAGGCTTTTACCTTTAAGTTAAAATAAAAAAAAAGTTGACATTGTCAAAACAACAACTTATGTTTCCGCTATGGTAGATTAGAAATAGAAATGTCCTTTCTGCCATTTGCTCTGACCGCAACAGTCGGACGGACCTTTAAGCTGACTGGCTGTGTTTGTGTTTAGTGTCTCAGACAGCAGAGCACGTCCACTCTCTTTATCATTGATAGAATTGTGCCTGCAGTGTAAAAAAAACGTTCATGTTTGATGTGTTTATTGCCAATCATTTTCTGCTGATAAGGCTAATCAGAGGAAGGGATGAAAGAGTTGTCAGGACTACTGAGCTGTGGTCAGGCCACCGGCGCTGACGCAACACGTCTGATCCTCTGCAGTTCCCAGAACCCACCGGAACAGTCGCCGCCTTCTGTTCCTGAAGGTTCTTGCTGTTATTTTTATTTATTTATTGCCTTATTTATTTGAATGTGTTGATTTTTATTTACGGTATATATTTCTTGTTTTTCTGGAAACTCTTTTTTTTTTTTTTGCGCAATTTCTCTTTTTTGTGGGGGCAAAGTGTTTGCACTATCTTTCATTTGTTATGCTGGATTTAGTTCAGGGGTGTCCAAAGTGTGGCTGGGGGGCCATTTGTGCCCCCTGCAGACCCCAAAATTTAAAATTGTCTGTTCTTCTTAGGTAACAGTCCAAAGTCCTTTTTATGTTTCAGATCTTCAAGTACGTTCATATTTCACAAAATTTGTTCATTGTTGAAAAGGTGAAAGAATAGACAAAAAATCCCAATAAACTTTTTTTATTTCTTTTTTTATTTCATGAATTTTGTGACTCATCAGTACTTTAAATTGACCATTTTGGACACAACTTGATTTACTTGAATTTCCCAGAGTTGCTGTCCTGTAGCATCTGAGCTGACTAGAAAAATGCTATCATGGCTTATTCATCAAAACATCAGTGCATATAAAACTGGTTTTGATTTAAAGCTGCAGTTCTGCTTCAGCTGAGTCGAGAATGTCCAACCAAATAATTATGATCTAAGACGTTTTGCTGATTTTACCATTTGAATAAATGGCAGTTATTACTGGCGGTCTTCTGTGACCGTCGGCCTCTGATCTGAGTCTAGAAACAGGCAGCCTGTTTGTACCACTGAGCTCTCACCTGAAGCGGTCAGCAAAGCTTGGGTCCGGTTTCTCTTCGAGTGACGCCTGAAGCGCTTATAGAAAATTAGCCTGGTGCAAATGTTTCTGTCCAACTCTAGATGAAGCCCTAGTTAGACTTAAACTACACGGGTGATTTTGTGAGTCTGACCTGTTGTGAGTCTTTATATAGTGGCAGAATTCTGAAGGAAGACTGCAGAATTAATATTTAAATACAAAAAGGTAGAAATGTCACCTTTTTGTCAGTTTTGAGGGCAAACCTTTAATTTATTGTTGAGTTGTGCCTGAATCCATGAACGTCTTCGTATTTAAATGGCTTTGACGACCAGACTTGTTTACTTTGCTGGTGGTCGGATCATAGACTACTTGATTGTACACATGCAAATGCTTTATTAGATCATTTCAACGTATTTTGTGTTGCAGTTTTACGGTCGCGCTGGTGGTGGCAGATGAGTGCAGCGTAATGTTGCTGTCGGTTATCTCCAGCAGTCGGTGTGAAGTTAAAACCTGAGAAACATTTTCTATTTTAGCTGGGCAAAAAAATGAAAAACTGATTTTATTTCTCTTAACGTGTACAGTCTATCTCCCTCTTAGTGCTTACATTTTCTAAGGACAATAGGTTGCCATTTTGCCTGATAGTTTTTAATCTGGGCTCTACAACATGACCCACCATTCAACCCCTCATCCAGGACAGCTTATGAAATACATAACCTGTTTATACACGACTTTAAACACCTGCTATGTCTTCCACTCCCAAATGTAAAGCATCACACAGCAGTTGTCAGAACCACTGAATGTAGTTACGGTGTGTGTCGTTGTGCTTGATACTCTGTACAGTGTTGTTTTTTTTTAATGCCTTCAGTGTTTGATGCAGAGCCATAAGGATGTGTGACCATATATGGGAGCGTTGGCCGAACAGACCTGGCTGTATGCTTGGTGTTTACCTGCCTCCAGGTGGTTCCAGTCACGAGCTCAAATCAGTTCTGGCTTATTTTGCCTTTGGGTTTTTTTATTTTTTATGATTATTTATTTTATTGTAACTGAATGGAAGGGGCAAGAAGATTGCAAAATGTAAAGCTGTTTTTAAATAAACACATTGGAATTATATTTGAGCAAAGTGTTTCTTTTCTTTTATGTCAACTCATAAAAATCACTGCCTGACCTTTGTTGTTTTTTTTATTTATTTTATTATTTGATTTTATTCAAATAAAATGCAAGTAACTCCCTACAAAGTTCAGTTCAGAGACATGATATTAATTCCAAAAAGAAATCAAAAGTTTTTTTGCTACTTGATGTCTGGACAGGAAGGATTTCTTATACAAACACAATTATGTCCAAACAAGACCAAAATATCCAACATGAAGAACAGAGAGAATTACACTACTTGTTTATTTATTTTTTAATCTGTTTGACTCTAATAACTCATCCATTTCAACAAATCAATGATTCAAAAATCCATACACAATCCAAGTGGATGACATGATGTATGAATTCATCACATTAAGTTCAGCTTTGTCTATTTATCCCCCTGATTCATAACAAACGTGGTCTGAAAAACATTTTAAAAAATTGTATAGAGAAACATAGTTCATATCCATTGAAATGAACAGATTCAAACCTTAATACTGAGCACGTATGTGGTGAGTTTTTCTTTAAGGGTGTGGACACTTATGCAACCATCACAAAGACAATAAAGCTTTATTGTCTTTGTCCATCTCAGTTATAAAAAAAAAAAACTCAGGTAAGTTTACAATTGTTATTTGGTGAAACTCTACATGTAAAACTTCTTAGTCGGCAGTTTTAAGGTTCAGTGAGCCAGCAACGTGACAAATGTAGTGTTTATGTGGAACTGACCCTTTAATAGTAGCTCCCCTTTGGCTCATTAAATGCTCCTGGCTCCAGGGTCAAAGTTCATCGGGACGCAAATCAACATTTCATGCAGGAAGTTGCAAGCTTCTTTCCCAGAGATATATCCAACTCTTCCCTAGTAATGTTTTATTTGATCATCTTTCTTTGTATGGTTTTCATTTACAGAGACGTTGTATAAACTGATTACACCTATCGCTGCTCCCAGCCTGATACTGAGGCTCATTTTCCCGGATGTCCAGATGTTTGACCGCTCTGCCCTTGAAGTCGGGTTATTAATCACTTTAATCAGCTCTCCATCTTATCAGCTGCACTTTGCCGCCTTCTTTTAGTCATTAATTAGAATAATATAAATAAGAACCCTGTGTAGCGAAGGCAGGACTCTGCTTTGTTCCTCGTGAAGAACGGTACTGGTTTTTGTTTTATGCACAAACAGAATGTTATTACTTAGAAATTTAATTGATATTATATATATATATATAATTTTTTTTTCTTAATCTCCATGCTTTCTGTTTTTAATTTTTTTTTTGCCATTGCAGATCTGCAGCAGTGAAGGGATCGGAACCCCAAACAGGACAAAATGACTAAACTACTCCTGGGTAAACCATCTTTATTCAGTCTTCAAGCCGATAAGCATTCAAACCAAGGACAGCAAAGAATGGATTTTATTGTGTGTTAAATATATACAGCTGTCAAGCTGCTGCTGTTGCTGCTCCTTCTTCTACTTACTCATTGTGATCATAATCATTATGTAAAGTCTGGATTATAGATTTGAACTGTTTAGGTGATCATTTAGTGCAGATAATAAGATAATATGGGGTTGGTACCTCAAACATTAAGAGCTTAGCAGCTGAGAAATAACCTAGCTTTCTTTTTAGTTATAGGTGTGTCCAAATATTGAGATAAAATAACATGGCAACATGAGAAATGTACTGGAACAAGACAGGTCATTGTGCACAACAATTATGTTTCATCTGTCTCTCTGCAATCAGAAAGAGCATCAGGTCTTGCTGTTTATTTTTTATTAAGATGTGACACTTTATTTTTGTCAGTAAAGTATAACCTATAATTACTATATTTGTGTTTGGGTCTTCATAATCGTCCTCTCTCTCTTTGTCTGATAGCCGCCGTGGGCTTTCTGGTCCTCGCACACATCGGTGAGTTTCAGCTGTAAAATAAATAATAAAGTTGCATTTTTTTTGGGACCAAATGCTGACCGTCTTTATGGCTCCTTTCCAAATGCCCTCAGCTTCCTCCAATAAGCTGGTGTGCCACATGACCAACTGGGCCCAGTACAGACCCAGCAGTGCTAAATTCACCCCGGACAACATTGACCCTTTCCTCTGCACCCATGTCATCTACACCCTGGCCACCATCAACAGCTTCAACCAGATCACTACCATTGAATGGAATGATCAAGAGATGTACGCCAGCCTTAACGGCCTGAAGAAATCGTAAGTGCAAAGCGACCAAGGGTGTAGGAATGAGTCTGTCATTGGGGGGACACATATCGGACACCTGACAGATCAATAAATGGCTTGAGCAGAAATGTCATAAACAATTGTACCATCAACACGTCAGTAACGCATTAATCTGGTCCCTTGTTTCAGAACATTGTGTCTAGAGTAGGCAACATTTCGACAAAGTTATCAGTAAAATTTATGGGGCACAAAATTAACTTAAAACATAATGGAATCCTGAAACGCCAAACGAGATAAAAAGGAAATGGTGGTAAATCTAATAGAAGTATGTAACTTACCCTTAAACCAGAATCAATTTTATTATCCAGAATTCTGGACTGCATACTGAAGAGGCAGTTCAGTGTTTTGATTCCGGCGTGTTGGAAAAAGACTCGTCTGAAAGTTGCAGAGCCATCAAAGACTGGAGTTTGACTCTCCTGATCTAAGGAAACCTAGCAGAGTTGGCCAAAGCATTGACTTGGAGCATGCACTCCTCCCACTTCCAACTTTTAGGAAAGAGACAGTGGCTTCCTTACCAGGCAGCCTGAGAGGGGTGTTATGGAAGAGACTCTGATGAATTGTTGAACCTTGCGGCCATGTCCCATGGGGGATTTTGTGGGGGAATACTGGAGTATGATGTATCTAGGATTGGAGAAACTTTTTAAATAATCTGGCATAAAGAACAGAATCTCAAGGCCCAGTTGTTCAGAGGTTGCTTATTTGATCAGTTTGCTCCTTTGGGAAATTTCCCTGGTGAAGAGCCAAAACTTATGTGAGAGATTACCTATCCCAGGTGACCAGGGAATCCTTTGGATTCCCCAAAATGAGTTGGGGGTGTCACGGAGGGGAGAGACACCAGGGATTCCCCCTGGACTTGATCCCATATAACCACATAGCAATGAATGGATGGATGGAAATGTTCCATTTTTCTAGCCCACTGCGAAGCTGTTTAAACTACATAGGCCTGGCATAATTATGACAGAAAATTTCTTTACTTGTTTTAAGGTTTACCCCATTTTCTGCCTGTCTTTGTCACTTAGCAACCCTGCACTGAAGACACTGCTGTCTGTCGGAGGCACTGTAAATGGAGTGAGCCCGTAAGTCCCAATTAATCAACACTTACTGTTAAATGCACTGAACGTTTCCTAAGTACTGAATCCTTATAGCAGATGCAAAATGTTTTTCTTTCAGATTCATTGCCATGGTTGGCAAACCAGAGACTCGACAAGCCTTCATCAAGTCAGCAATCAGCTTCCTGCGCACCCATAACTTTGACGGGCTGAATCTGGCCTGGGAGTATCCTGGACACAACGGCAGCCCACCGGAGGACAGGGAGAGGTTCACTCTGCTGGTCTCGGTGAGCAGAGGCTTCATCGATACCCCTTACAGCAACTTCTAATGTGCTGTTATCTATTATCTAACTTCTGCTTTGGAGAAGTTTGTCCTTAGTCCTTATGTAAGGTGGGATCATTCAGTCGTAAATGGAACAGTACATTAGATTTTTGCTTATTTTCAGTGTCAAAACAAAGATTCTCATTTCTAAATTGAAATCTCTTTGTGTCTGTCTGTCTGCGTACAGGAGCTGGCCAAGGCGTTCCAGGATGACGCCACAGAAAACAGGATGACAAGGCTGCTGCTTTCAGCCAACGTGGCCGGCTTCGTTTCAACCATTGACAAGGCATACGAAGTCAGCAAGATCGCATCGTAAGTTTCACAACCGAATCAATACTTGCATATTTGCACTAATTCAGTCTTGATTTTCTATTTTTGTAAAACCACTGTCTATACACATATTTACAAGAAGAAAAAATTGTATTTTAAAATATTTCTGTTCAAATTTTCTTCACTGAGATAAATCTGAGTCTGAAATAGTTTGAAATCGTTCATTGACCAAGGTTAACGGGATCAGCAGACAGCCACACAGTAGCCGCTCACAGGACCTAACTGTTAACAACAACCTCATTTTCCAGGTTTCTATGAATTTGGCCTTCATGTTATTCAAAAAATTCTGTTTCTATCTGTATTCCAACAGCCTCATGGACTTCATGAACATCATGAACTACGATTTCCATGGACACTGGGAGCCAATGACTGGACACAACAGCCCACTGTACCGCAGCTCCGTTGACGTCGGATCACAATTTCACTACAACATCGTAAGAAACTAGACCTCGATTCTCAATTGACTTATATTCAATCTACATTCAGGCTGAGTGAATATAGATTGAATAAAAATGTCACCAGTGCTTTAAAGTGCTATTTATTGTAAATATTGTTTTCTAAACTAAAGATCCTACTTTACTGTTGCTTGTCAACCCAGCCAGCCTTCTGGACAGCCTTCATCAAATTTGAGTGAATGTTTTATATCCACATTGTAAAACCTTTCACATTGTACTTTGAAACTATTTTTCCACAGAACTCCTCAGTGTCTCAATGGAGGTCTCTGGGGGCACCAGCGGAGAAGCTGCTCCTGGGTTTTCCAACATACGGCCGGACCTACCGTCTCAGCACGTCGGCAAACGGCCTGGGAGCTCCATCCAACGGCCCCGCAGAGGCTGGGCCCTACACCCGTACCGCTGGCTTCTGGGCCTACTACGAGGTACGGCTTCGGCATTAACGAACTCCTTTAACTTTATGGCACACGTCAGAAATAATTACGATAGTGAGAAAGTTTTGTAAATGCAGTGGATCAACAGTATACGTTGATCTACGTGTAAATGAGAAAAGACACATTTAGAGCAGAAAGTTGAGCAGAAAGTTTTGCCAAGTTTAGTTGTTTACGACTCAATGTTCTGTCTCGGTTCTGCTCCCAGATCTGTGACTTCACCAACACTGCAGCAGTTTCCTGGATCTCTGAGCAGCATGTTCCTTATGCCACCTACAGCAGCGCGTGGGTGGGCTACGATGACAAACGCAGCTTTTCTTCCAAGGTAAGTAAAGCTGTTTTTCCATTTATCAATTCAGTCATTATTACCTGTTTCTATCAACCTGATGGCCTTTTCTTTTGATCTTTTAGGTCCAGTTTATGACTGCAGAGTCTTTGGGCGGCGCTCATGTGTGGACTCTGGACATGGATGACTTTAGCGGATCGTTCTGTTCAGAAGGAGCATACCCCCTGATCAACCACCTCAGAATGTCAATGGGTACATTTTCTTCTTCTCTTCTACTATCTTCTACTGTTTTAATCACTTCATCTATAGATTAATTTTCTTCTGTTGTCTCCATATGAAGGTTTTGCTCCAAAGCCAACTACCACACCACGACCCACCACCACCAGGGATCCCATTGCCTCTTTTTGTGCTGGGCGTCCTGATGGGCTGTACGAGAACACAGCTGATAAGACCACCTACTTCCAGTGCTTCCAGGGAAACACTTACCTCCACCGCTGTCAGCCTGGTCTCATCTACTGGGATTCCTGCAAGTGCTGCAACTGGCCCTAAGCCAGATAAGCATCCTCAAGAAATTGTAACATCTCATCGAACGTTCGTACCCAGAGCTGACCTCAGGAGTGGGGCTCAAGAGCCCAAAATAAATCAGTGATAAAATCTCATTGTGTCTGACTCAGTTTTGGAGACATTAGAATGTTTTTGAACAAATGCAACAAATATGATCAATATCACAATATTATATCACTTTAAAAGACAATTTGTGTAATCTGACTAAGGTGACAAAATGTTTAACGCAAGACAGTTGTTGCACTACGATGGCAATTTGAAACATTGTCATGTCCAGATTAGCTTTAATAAATTAATATTGCTACATGACTGTTTTTTAAAGGTGGTTCTTGTCATATCAACCATCAGATACGGTTCAGAAATGAAAAAAAAAAAAGTCAAAGCAATCTCATTTGCGTAAAAAGACAAACCACAAGCTGCCTGATAACCCTGATCCACCACAGAGATAATTCTTCAACAGACAAAATCAGATTTAGACTTGTTGATACAAATCCCCAAGCTGTGACCAACCTAACTCAAATTCAGGTTCTCACACAGAATCACATTCAATGGACTTTATCTATAAAGGCTGTCAAAAACAGAGAACTCCTTCTACTAGATCTAATCGATAACATATGAAAAGCAATTTAACAAGACAACCAATATCTAAAAGCAAAACAACAATATGTGTTCATTTTCAGGAAGGAAATAATAACAGCAGTTGCAGGTTTTACATCAAACTGAGTGAGACATGCTATAGGATTTCTCTTTATATCTATATGCTCATAGATTCTCACAGGAGGTTCGTTGAGAAGGAGAAAGTGTTGCAGGCGGAAACAACCAATATTTTCATCCTGTTGTTCCCGAGAAAGACACTAAGGGGTGCTGTTACATTTATCCATTCACTTTCACAACCGGCTTTGAGATGACTCTCATCGCCCCATGCTGACAGGAAAACATCCTCACTGACCTGAAAGGCTAAATGAAATTCACAACTGTACTGACATATTTCTATGTTTAAAGAAGACAATTTACCATTTTGAGAAGCGGTTGATTATTAGACCACCTAGCAAGATAATCTGTCAGTAGCAATAACGCAGGCTGGACTTTCGACTGGGTGAAATATTTCATGCTGCGTAGACAGGCAGTCAACAAGAAAACAACTCTTACTGACGCTGTAGTGTATGCAGGGCCGGGCAGAGACCTTTGGAGGGGCCGGGGCTCAAAGTTAAAAAGGGCCACATTGAACAAGATCTTAAAACTCCGTACAACAACATAGCAACATATTCTCATCTTAATCAAGAATATAATTGAATCCTACTATATACAGGGATGGCATAGTTACTTTGAAAAAGTAACTTTAATGGGATTACTGATTACTCCTTGAAAAAGTAACTTAGTTGGATTATTGATTACTTGATTTGGAAAGTTACTAAGTTACATTAAAAGTAACTTTTTTAAAATAACAGTTTATTTCGCTAAATTATTATATTTAGCTAAATATTATTGCTGAGGGGCACAAGCAGGACTTCTGACATACAGATAAAATAAAAAATACAGAATTGAATTTTTTTTAAAAAATTGTAGTATTATAGAACAGAATAGAATTCAACTTTATTGTCATTGCACTGTCACGTGTACAAAGCAGCGAAATGTGGTTTGCATCTATCCAGAAGTGCTATACAGGATATAAATATGTATAAACAGTTGTACAATATATGAACAGAGAATAATATTGACATGCTATAAATAGAATGTTTTGTACAAATATAAATATAAATATAAATATGAGAGCTATGTACATATTATACAAATTACACAGATTATACGGAAAATACAGGAATATGAAGAATGGATTGTATATATATATATATATATATAAGTTGTTTTATAATACAGGATAAATAATGGCAGATTAGATTTACAGATTATATAAAGATTATCTACAGATCATGTATATGAGGGGAACAGTCCGGGGATGGGGGGGTACAGTCCTTATAGTTAGTGTCAGGAGGCGTTCAGGAGCGTGACAGCTGTGGGGAAGAAGCTGTTCCGGTGCCTGGTGGTTCTGGTCCGTAGGCTTCTGTAACGTCTCCCAGAGGGTAGGAGAGAGAAGAGCGTGTGTGCAGGGTGAATGAAGTCCTTGGTAATTTTCCAGGCCCTTTTCAGACACCGCTTCCTGTAGATGTCAGTGATGGCAGGGAGCGATGCACCGGCGATGTGCTGGGCAGTTTTCACCACCCTCTGCAGAGCCTTCCGGTCGGAGACAGTGCAGCTCCCATACCAAACTGTGATGCAGTGGTGAGGATGTTCTCAATGGTGCAGCGGTAAAAGTTGGTGAGGATCTCTGAGGACAGGTGGTTCTTCCTCAAGGTCCTCATGAAGAAGAGGCGCTGGTGCGCCTTCCTGACGAGTTTGGAGCAGTTGGTCGTCCAAGTCAAGTCCTCAGAGATGTGGACTCCCAGAAACTTAAAGCTGTTCGGACGCTCCACCGCTATTCCCTTGATGTGGATGGGTGGGTGCAGGTCAGCGTTCCTCCTGACGTCCACGATGAGCCCCTCTGCATGTGCCTGAGCGTATGTGTTGGTTTGAGATTATAGTGGAAAAGAGAACAGGGTGGGAATAGGATGGGTGAATCGGTGTTTCAGAATACAAGTAGGCTGTATTTATTTATTTTTTTACTAAGAATTAAGAAAGCCATTTGTCATTTTCAACATTACTTAGAAATGTTTCTGCCATTTTCAAGGTGATTAATACATTTTTTCTTCATCAAAACATTCTGTGGAAATTAGCCTCTTGGAAATGGCTGTTTTGAAATCAGAGAACAAAGCATAGATCTAGACCTAATAGATCTGACCTTATGCCTATAGGCCACATTGTCACTGATACCAGATCTAGAATGGTTTTCAGTATCAGATGGGTGCATATCTATTAGGCCCCAGATTATCTCTATGCTTTTCTGAAGCTTTATGTTCAGAAGTCATTCATACATCAGAGCTGCATTTACATGTGGACTGTTGTCTTGCAGCAAGAAGGTCCTGGGTTCGATTCCCAGCCTGGGGTCTTTGTGCATGAAGTTTGCATGTTCTTCCTGTGCATGCGCGGGTTCTCTCCGGGTTCTCCGGGTTCCTCCCACAGTCCAGAAACATGACTGCAGATTAATTGATCTTTCTAAATTCTCCCTAGGTGTGTGTGTGTACATGGTTGTTTGTCCTGTTTGTCTCTGTGTTGCCCTGGACAGACTGGCGACCTGTCCAGCGTGACCCCGCCTCTCGACCAAAACGTTAGCTGGAGATAGACCAGCATCTCCTGACCCCTCTAGGGACAAGAGTGTATGAAAATGGCAATATATTTGAAAATACGAATTTCCCAGATATGAAATCTCATATGTGGGAAAATATTGCTTGATGTATTGAGTGATATTTTCCTATATACAGCAGCATATTTTTGTTCCTATGTGACTTTAGGTTGAAACTTACAGATTTCATATGACAGAATTTTAATATACTTGTCCTTCACTTAATTTTTATTCTCCTGAATCCACCAGTAATAAAACATTTGATTGAAATGATCTGATCTTACGTAGACTGTTGACATAATGAAGCCGTTCTAAATACCTTATAATGTTTATTACTCATGTTATCAATGGAGAGATTAGTCATTTATCTTTGTTCTCTTACATAAACAGGATACAAGATATAAGAAATAACAATGACTTCTTACACCGAGCTTAACTGCCTTTGTGTGTCTTGAAAAATGAAAGATAAAGGCAATATAGATATGGATCCAGGTCAAAAATCTCAGGCTACATTAGGCTGATGGCTGCCATGAAATCAGACAGTCTGTTAGTGTCTGAGCTCACCTTGGCAAACAGCATCAACACACACTTCATATGTATGCATGACTGTTCAACATGATGTAAAAACAAAGAATCTGGTTCTACAATGTTTTTGAGTTTTGAATGGCTGCCTGAACTGGTGCCTGTACCCATTCATGGACTTTGGTTCTGGCTTCAACACAATCACAGAAAGAACACAGATCAGTTCCCTGGTCAGAGTCAGTGTCTGTTTCTGTGTCGGGTCTTACTACGTCTGACCTCTTCCTCCGTGTTCGTGACACCCAGGACTGCTCTTCACACATCGCATCCACACCGTCAGCAAAGTAGAGACTTTAGTAGGTCTCATTTCAGAAGAGGATGAGATGACGCACAGAGGCCAGAGACCTTGAAGCTTGAGCCGCCAGCTGCACAGATAACAATAGTCCAGAGGTCATCGGCTCAGCCAGAGAAAATCAGGGCAGTTTCAGATCAGAACGTCCTTCAGATTCTGTATTTGACCTGTGAGTTGTAGGGTATTAAAGTCAAGGCCGATCAAATTGGTTTCATATGCATTAAGTTTAACAACAACAGAAAAATGTTCAATAATTGTGTATATTTATATGTAACATTTTAGAGTTACATTGGTCAATAAAGGTTTATCTTTCAAGACGGGGCTATTTGAAAACACACTTATGATTAACATGAATAGAATGTTACAGCTGATAGTTATGAATATTGTGTTGTAAGTTTTTTCCTCACTGCTTGGCATTGAATCAGACAAAAGTTTATGTGGTCCAGTTTTGATGAACAAAGTTAAAAAGTTCTTCAAATTCTCAAGTTTTCAAACATTTCCTTAGAACTAACATTTCTGTAGAATGACCTATAAATTGTTTGACTTGGCTCAAGTACGTTGGGTTTCCTACAGAAATCACTTCAAAGGAGTTTGCTGGAATTTTGGCCCATTCCTCCTGACAGAACAGGTGTTACTATATAATAATATAACCATCTAGGCTTTTCCTAACTGTTTAAAGGCATGGTAATCTTGCTGAAACCATAATAGTTGGTTGGGTCTCCTTTAACGTGAATTACTGGATCAATGCGGCACAGAATGCAGAGTCAAGTCAAATCAAGTTGATTTGTGTAGCACATTTCAGCAGCAAGGCAGTTCAAAGTGCTTTACATCATAAAAACAATCACTATAACGTCATGGAACAAAATCACCAATTGAAAACAAAGCATAGATCACATTGATAAAAGCCTCTCTGTTGCTTTCTAATTGAAACTGCCCCTTTAAACTTTAGGCTCTCCAACCCAACTTCCGTCAACGGTTGGTTGCCAAACCAAAGACAAATGACCATATATCTTCCTTTAGACCAGTGGTGCCCACTGTTGGCCCTCAAGGGCCGGCATCCTGCATGTTTTAGTTTTCTGTCTGGTTTAACGGATCAAATGATGGCTCGTTAGCAGTCCTGAGATGAACAATGACATGCTGAAAAGGTTGTTACTACCACCAGGGAGGGAACTAAAACATGCAGGATGCCGGCTCCTGAGGACCAACTTTGGGTGCCACTGCTTTAGACCGTATGCTTTCTAGGGCATATCATCCCTCTAAACCCAATGACATAAAGCCATAGCAGCCTCTATGTCATCTACATGTTGGGTCTGATGTCTTTAATTTTCCTCTTGGCAATGCTCCAATCAAGCTCAGGGACATCATGGTCATTGAAGCAGTGTTTGTGTATTTGATGTATTTATTTTTTCAGGTGTTTTAGCCAACAAAATGATTTTATTGAAATCATTTGTGATATCCGCAAGTTACATATCAAACAAAATTGGGGTTAGCCTCCATCTTCTGGTCAGGAGATGGAAGAGGCCTCTCAGAGAAGCAGGACCATCACAGAGTCTGCAAAACATGTTTGGTCTAACAGTAGAGGGAAACCTTTTTTGCTTTCATTTTTCAACCTCAAAGCCTCCCGGGACTCTGCTTTGAATTGGCCGATACTCGTAGAAGGCGTTATCAGGTCTCCGAATCGTCTTCAGCCTACATTCAGTCATTGACAACCAAATGGTGGTACGCTACATCCTGTCAGACTGCTGAGGTCACAGAGGTCATGCACTGGCACCTCCAGACCCTCAGAGCACCACCAGCGGGTAACTCAGGTGGAGTGTTTTACCCAAGGTCACAACGGCAGAGAGAGGTCTTGACTGGGCAATCTATTGATTGTGAGACAAACTCCTACCAGTGTCACCAACATCTACCACAACACTGTAAGACACTTTACGCTGATCTGCACCAACCTGATATAGATTGTCGTCCTTTCCACTTCAGCAATCCTTTATTAGACACGCAAAAATACCAGGAGTTGAATTAATTTTTCAGTTCAATGACTTTATTCAACTGGTGATAAGGAAGCACATCACGCAAAGACAAGGAAATAACACTAGAAGTATAAAACGTGTTAGCTATTAAACTGATAAATATTTATAGCGCAGTTAGATAAACAGGCCACATTGACGAAACCATACAGCATAAATCGCTAGTTCAAAGGAATCGCTGAAATTTGTTTCATAACTTGTCCTTTGCTTTTTCTGTAGTTTTTACTGGCAAAACTTCACATTTATCTTGACTGAGCCTTTACTACATATATTAGAAAGTTTTTCCTATATTAAGGAATACATAGCAAAAACATGTATTATATGCAACTTGAAAAGAAGACCACCACTTGCTCTACAGAATCTTTAAATATTAGAAAGTTCAAAGATCAAAATACTTTTCTTTTCCGACTTTATTTTGTCCAAACATGCGGTCGTGTCTAAATCACATTAAAGTGATGCGAAATGTGTAGTTTTGTGCAAACGTTTGTAAACCCACTGACCCGTATCAATGCTGTGCAAAATATTTTGCATAGAATTGGATCCCCTAACAACATTTTCAAGCGGTTGTTCCTGCGTGTTCGTCCAGGAAGAATGAATGCTGCAAGTCAAAGACACGACGCTATTTGCTCAGTTTCTTTACACGGAAACATTTTAATCTGCTTTGAATAATTAACTGAGCATAGTGTACTGTTTGATAACCAGGGTCAAATGGAATGTATGTGTGACTGAATTGAAATGATTTCTCTGTAAAGCACCTTGAGATGACATTTGTTGTGAATTACTGCAATAGAAATGAACTGAATTGAATTGACTGATGTCTCAGGTTATGCTGGAGAGACGCTCAGTTAGCCTTTGTGTTTGCTTGTCAGTGTGTAACTTCAATAATGCAACCAAGTGACCAAAACTGCTTATTCTCCAAATTTTAACAATTTGGAGAATAAGCAGTTTTGGTCACTTGGTGGCATAAACTTGATGGTTTATGCGTATTGAGTTTAGTGCTGATGCTGTCATGTCATTGCTGCAGGCCTCCTACCCCTAATAAAGATTTCAGCGGATAAACATCAAGTTTATCCTGGTGTTTATCTCCTGCACATTAGTTACATAAGTATCATTATATTTTATTGTTTAACTCTGTGTAATAATGAGAGAGATCTTAAAACACCATGGTGCATAAAATTTGAACTATAAATCTACTTCAACTAGAAGGTTGGCAGTACTCATTTAGTGCCGACATATGGGACATATTAAATGATTCATTCTTCTTCTTATTATTATTATTTAATTATTCAATTTTATGAATAATTATTCATTATTATAGTGGGCAGAGTACCCAAAACTTGTAGTTAAGGAAAAGTAGCACTACTTCAACATATTTTTACTCAACTAAAAGTAAAAAGCAGTTGTCCAAGAAAAACGTCTATTCGAGTGCTGAGTAACTGATCAAAACATCAATCAACTAATACTTAAATATCACATGATCAGATGGACCGAATTATAAAGTCAAGTGGAAGTTTTGGTATTTTAAGGAGAAAATTGATGACAATTCACAATAGTAACAAAAACAACAAAATTATGCAAAATACAAATGTTTCAAAATCGGTTTCTTTCAATAAAAAAAAAAACAACAAAAAAACTTCTGAAGCTTTAACAAAAACTGGAGATGTGTGTCTGTGTCTGGTGAATTTTTGATTCGTTTTTCATTCAGTGGGTTGAAAATCCAGAAATTTTAGTCAAGTAAGAGTAGAAATGACTCAAGTAAAGGTCAAAGTACAGCATAGTAAAAATACTCCTTGAAAATAATACTTAAGTAAATGTTATAGAGTAAATGTAATTAGTTCCTATCATAAGCATACATAAGCATATTTTTTTAAGTGGTCTTTCCACTTTAACATGCACTCAGGAAACAATTTGTCTTGCTGAAAGTATACAGAAATATGTTACATGTTAATATTCTTGTTATGCTTTGACATCTGGCATTTTATTTGTGATTTTATTATTGCTGCAAGGTGTATGCATCAAGGTCATGAGTCATTACAATCGCCAGTAATTTAACTGGCAATTATATATCAGGTTATCAAATATTGTTGAGTTTATTTGCGTCGGCTTTATATTCCCCTTATGCAACTCTGAATCTGATCTGCACAGATAGCTTCCCCGTGTGTGAATGCAAAATAGAAAAATCTCACCCTTCTGAAGTTATTCCATTGTTGTGTGTTTTTTACGTATTTAAAGTCACAGTCTCCTTCATGCAGGAAATTCATTCATGAAGCTATTAATATATAAATGTAATAGCAAATTGAAGTACATCATTATCTTTGCGTAAAGGATGTAATTTCTGCAGCTGACTGAAGTATTTTAATAACCGCATTATTATTTGTTGTCATGAGCAAGTTCTCATGACAACAGCAACAACATTGTACTGATGTACAGTGCTCAAAGGTCTTTTTGGCTGATCAATGATATGATAATATGTAATTTATTGCACAATCTCAGTAACACCTAGACCCTGACGAAGTAAATTATTGTCCATATGTAGCATTGTACCGTCTTATCTGTACTTGTTCTAATGATCATTATATTTATGGTTATAGTGAGTTGGAGGTTGGTGCAACGTTTGCTCTCTCTCTCTCTTCAGCAGTGTATAAAAGACCACAGTTTGCTGCCACTCTTTGGATTTTTGGTCTGGTCCCACGGTGAGTTGATGAGGGGAAGGACGTACGCTGACATTTAGCTGAAACTGGCTTTTTGCTGACTTTTCTGTGTTTCTCATTTTGAAACTCTCTGTTTATCTTTTCGCTTGTAGTCATCTGAAGAAGTTGCGAGAAAGAAACAAATTACAACATGGCAAAGCTCGTATTGATCGCAGGTATTGTAAAAATCATGCTTCAACAGCCATTGTGAGGTCCATCCATATTGTTGAATGTATGGTTTAATTTGTTTCCCTACTCTTTTCTTCCACCAAAGCCTTGTGTCTGGTGCTTGTCCAGCTGGGTAAGATATAATACACTTTCATCAACCGACACAATTAACATATGTAATTTTGAAGAATTGCACTTTGAGGTTACAATTTCATATTTTGTTGCTCTTTCACAGCATACACAAGCAGAATGGAGTGTTATTTCACCAACTGGTCTCAGTACAGGCCTGGGGAAGGCAAATTCCTGCCGCAAAACGTAGACCCCTATCTGTGTACCAGTCTGATCTATGCCTTCTCCATCATCAATCACGCCAACGAGCTGGTGACCTATGAATGGAACGACGACGTCCTCTACAAGGCCTTCAACGACCTGAAGTTGAAGTAAGTCAACTTAGTTAAGGTCATTATGTCACACGACAGAATATTCTACGATGAACATTTAAAGCTTAAAGCAGTTCCATTTCTATTCAACACTGCATTAAATGCTCTTCAAATACTTTGTTTTCTTTTTATGTTTCTAGGAATCCGCACCTGAAGACTCTGCTGGCTGTCGGTGGCTGGAACTTTGGCTCCACTCAGTGAGTAACTGTGCAAATCAAAATGTTGGACCAAATATGACTTCCTGATACAAGGATGACACATCTTGATTGTCTTTTAAACTCCTGAGACAAACGACCTTGATAACTATTGGCTGACTTTGTCTAAAAAGTGTCTCAGTCCTTAAAATCTGTCTCCTGCAGGTTTTCCATCATGGTGTCCACACCAGAAAACCGTCAGAAGTTCATCCAGTCTTCAATCAAATTCCTGAGGCTGCATGGATTCGATGGACTGGATCTGGACTGGGAGTACCCAGGTGCCCGTGGAAGCCCCCCTGAAGACAAGCAGAGGTTTACTCTTCTCTGCAGGGTAGGTTGAACACACACACACAAAAAGCTTTTTTTTTTTTTTTTTTTGCAAAGCTATATTTCCATGTTTTATTTTGATCTTCATCCTCACAGTTTTGTGGTGATTATTGCAGGAACTTGTTGCAGCTTATGCCGCAGAGGCTGCAGCCACAGGTAAGCCTCGGCTCATGCTGACTGCTGCAGTGCCTGCTGGGAAGGGGACCATCGATGGTGGATTCGAGATCGCTGAGGTTGCCAAGTAAGCGCTGTGTCAAGTTGTTTCTCACCGGAAGTCTGGGAGTTGTTGACTAAGGGTTTTGTTTACCTAGGGAACTGGACTTCATCAATGTCATGACCTATGACTTCCACGGAACTTGGGAGCAGTTCACTGGCCATAACAGCCCACTGTACCAAGGGTCTGAGGATGCAGGCGACCTCATCTATTTCAATACCGTAAGTATCCCTTTGCATCCTTATACCATCCTCAAACATACGTCAGGTTAACTATCCCCCAATTTGCGTTTAGGTGTAATTGGGTTCATGCAACATTATTAGTTCTGAGTGAATCTGTATTGCCCTGTGAATACAGATTCACATATGAGATATGATCTTGGCAGGGCTATCTATGCATGTGCAGATAATGAATTGATTGTTTTGGTACCAAGGTATTTTTATGTATTTATTTATTTACCTTTTGTTCAATCAAATTCTTAGGACTATGCAATGAGGTACTGGAGAGACAATGGCGCCCCATTAGAGAAGCTGAGGATGGGATTCGCAGCCTACGGTCGTACCTTCCGCCTGTCATCATCAAGCACTGGTGTTGGAGCTCCTGCTAGTGGACCCGCTTCAGCCGGACCATACACCCGTGAAGCTGGATTCTGGTCCTACTATGAAGTAAACAACTGCCTTTGGATACTTATTATATGTATCATTTTAGTAGTATTTGACAGACAATGGCCTATAAAGAAAATAGTTCAATATTCCTGACAATATTTTATATTCTTTAGATCTGCAACTTCTTGAAGGACACCACCATCCAGTGGATCGATGACCAGAAAGTTCCATATGCAACTAAAAACAATGAGTGGGTGGGATTTGACAACAAGGAAAGCTACAGGACCAAGGTACATAGACGTTCTCCACCGAACACCTACTGTGTGTGAAGCAATTCCAACAGCATCTCTTATTTGTGGTCAAACAGGTCAACTACCTGCAGGAGAATAAGTTTGGTGGAGCCTTTGTTTGGGCCCTTGATTTGGATGACTTTTCTGGAAACTTCTGTGGAGAAGGGAGACACCCTCTCTTGTCTCATCTGCGCAGTCTTCTCAACATCGGTAAGGCATGGCGGCATTCAACCTCAGTCTACACTAGAAAGAGACAATGTCTTCATTAATACTATTCAGTGTTTATTTACTATAAAAGGGAAATACAAATTTATGAGTGGTATTTGAGTAGTAATACTATAATTCTGCCTTTACAGAGCTTCCACCAATGCCCTCAACCACCACCCCCAAGCCTGGCGCTAGCACCACGTCTCCAACCACCACCACCACCACCACCACACATGCTCCGGGATCTGGCTTCTGCAACGGCAAGGCTGACGGTCTCTATGCCCACCCCGACGACAGGACCAAGTTCTACATGTGCGCTGGAGGCACCACGTACGAGCGCGTCTGTGGAACCGGATCCGTCTTCGATGCTGGCTGCAAGTGCTGCGTTTGGCCTTGAGCTTTCAGTGGTAGCGATGTAAAATGTAGCTCAAACCAACAATCAAAAAGACTGCAAATCTCTTCTTTCATCTATTGTTTGTAAAAACATGTACTTGGCTGTATTATAACTTGATGAAAAAAAATGTAGTTTTGGAAAAATATGGCAAAAAATAAAATTCGTCAACGAACAGCAAACAGAACCTACATCTGTACCCTTGACTACATTATTGAGAGCTGTCAAAAATACATCTTATTGGAAATAAAGTAATAAAAACATTATTTTAGTGTAATTTCATTGTGAATAAAGGAGACGAGATCATGTAAAGACCACTTTTACATTTGCAAAAGAAAGCCTCAGACCTCCATCTTAAGGAACAAATATAATGCATCAACATTTCTTAATATCAGGGAAGTTAAAGTAAGGGCACCAATAGGTCTTCCAAACTGCAGATAGCCAATCCCATCCAGGTCCGCTTAAAGGACAATAAAAATCTAAATTTCAGAGCAGCCATCACAACATCTCAATCTCTGTTGTACTGAAAATTTGGGAGCAGATCTATGAAGGTGAGTTCTGTGTGCTTAAACTTGAGTTCACAGACGGTTGTAGTCATGCACTGGAGCACATTATATTTTTTACTGGAACACATTTATCACGACAAAGATCCCAATTTAAACTGATTTAAGCAGGAGCTCAGAGGTTCCTCCTCCCTCATGGTGCCACCAAATGGTGCAGAGAAAATTTAGTTTTGGGAAAATACAAATACATGTTCACAAGCATGCAGTCCACAACAGGTATGTTGTGTTGAGGTACTTTTTTGTAAATGCTGATTTACAAAAAAGTAAATCAGCATTTTTGGCTGATTGGAGTTCAGAAAAAATGTTCTCCAAAGCTTTGACCTGATATTTCAGAATATGCAGAATGAAGTTTTGATGCAAGACTAAAAAAAAATATTATCACACAGTTTGTTGGGGCCCAATTCTTTTCACATGCAAAGTTTCTTCCCAGCAGAGGCGCATCTAAAAGTTGCAGGACATGGGCCCTTCAGCACTGGAGTCTGACACCTGCGAGTTAAGCTGTTTACAAGAAGGATCAGAACCGAGTGCAGTCACTGAGGAAGCATTGGTCCCTCAGTGCAAGATGCTGCATATCTTCTGTAAGTCTGTTATGGAGAGTTGCTCAATATCGTCGTCACTTGCGTTAGCAGCATCAGAGTTCAAAATGTTGAAGAAGCTCATTGAGAAGCGCTGTCTCTTTGTTTCTATGGAGACTGTGCTGGAACCTCTGGGGATTATCAGGCCGTAAACTTTGCACATTCATTTTAATTTATGAAAATGCGAGTCAGCTGAATTTCTCTCCTGCCATCTTATTAGAAGAGGGCAAGTACTCTTCTAATAACTCAAAAACAAGGAGCAGCTCTGGGCAGTAAAAGGGCAATGCTTTGAAAATCAGACTTTTTTCACACAATATGAATCCAGATCATCTGAATGTAGTGCACTGTTGATATAGCTGCTACGTGTCCCGAATAGATACCCCAGCAGACAAACATCAGGTTTACCTGGTAGATAGTTCTTTATCAATTAAGATCATCTGGAAACTGTTCTGAACAATATGAACTGAGAGAACTGTTCTCTCTGCACACATGGCCGTGTGTGGAAGTCAGAACAGATAAGACATAACACATTTACGAATGCCTTATCTGCCGAGTTCCTGGTCCTGTCAGGTCTGACCCGGCTGACTACTTTCGTCTGAGACTCTGGGTCTCAGCTGATTTTTCACATGCAGCACGTCTGTCCCCTCGTCCCCCTGCAGCCCTGAGCATCCTCTCCGTACGACTGGGCTCCAACAGCAGAGTGTCTCCAGTCAGATGCCTATCCAGAAACGCTGCAGTACTGACTGCTATTGGAGACTCTTCCTGCCCTTCCAGCTATCATCTACAGAGGTTATAAACATAAGTTTCTAATCTCTTGTAACTATTTTGTTCCCTTTGATGTTAATAATCTTGTGTTAAATTTATTGAAATCAAATGACTTGAGGAAATAAAATGGGGTAGGGAGAGATGTAGGAAGATTTTAATTTTTTTAAAATGTAAGAGTTATTTCATTTTTGACAAACAAAACTACATTTTCATCCTTAAACCAGTCAAGTGAATTGCTTTAATTTTTTTAAATAAAAGATTCCCATTGTTTCCTCATAGAACAAAATGTACTCAAAATGGTCACAAAGCAATGACACTCTTTCAGTTGTTTATTTCCTTCAACTAACTTTCATAATCACCATTAAATCAGCATACAAGATTACTTCAGTCTCTCAGGCTCATTATAATCTGTTTTCTGTGTGATCCTGGACAGATCTCACCTCCTTATACCAGTTTTCACAACAACACCTTAAAGTAAGACAGTGATAGCAAGAAAAAAAAGGAAAGAAGACTTTTGACTAAGTCTATCTAGGTCTTTCCTGGAATTATTCATTATATTTCAAGTAGCAAGAGATACTGAGAGTCTTTATTTGGTTTCAAAGATCCACCCCTCTTGTCATCTCTAAGCCCTGCCTGTTTTTAATCCATCCCTCCCATCGCTCAGCCAAATGCGCCCTGTGGTGGCAGCCATCTTCTCTGGAGTAGTGAGCTGCAGAGTGAGGTACTTTTAGTGGTGACAAGCAGCAGTTAACAGCTGAGAGGAAGAGGTTGGAACAGCTAATGAGGAAGGCCATCTGACCCAGGACGCTTCCTCCACCTATTGCAGGTAGCCGAGAGACAAATGGGCGATAAAATCTAACATCGCCGATGGACGATGTTAGATCGGACTGAACCACAGAGCTCCTTCAGTCCGCTTTCTTTACAAGTGTGCGGAAAACTTATATTACACTCATGTGAAAAAACAAACGCACACAATTTCAGTCATGGTGTTTCCATAAAAAAAAAAACGCAATTAAAAATCTGCACCATGATCCTCCTACCTCTTCCGGTTGTTGTCGTCTTCGTCTTTTTTGCCTGTCGCAAAATCATTTGTTGATCACATTACTGCCTCTGATACGACAAAAAGTTGTTTCCATTTTTGTTTTGTGAAATACACTAATTTTATCTCATCGTAGTGTTAAACCTTCTTTTTTTATTGAAAATGTGTGTTTTTTTTAAAAACTGGTGTTTCCTCTAAGCCAATTTATTTTCCTCATAAGGTGAACAGAAAAGCAGCTGGTTACATGTGAACGTTTTTAAATGATCTCAGAGGATCTGACTGTTTTTATCATGCTGTACATCTCATCTTAGTTTACATCGTTATCATTAATTATGTGTATCTGATTGCTTCCATCTGCCCCACCAAGGCACAATAAAGGATATTTCTGATGTATATTTTATGCATTGCAGACTTTAGATAAATAAGAGCACAGTCGGATTTGTTTCTGTTTTTTTCATCTCAGCTCTAAAGAATTCAGAGAACTTTTTTTTTCCTTTTGCTGTGGGAACCCCTAAACAACTTTTTTTTTTTTTTTACCATGCACCACTACAGTTGGAAGGCATGGCTCCACTGATGTACACCATTCTTCACATTTATCTTTATTACTGATGTGAATATACATATTGTTTTCTTCTTTCTCCCTGTAGGGGTCAGTGTCCTTCTGCTGCGGGTCTAATCTGAAATTATTCTGCAGCCAGTTCCCTCAGCTGAACCGCTTCCCTTTACGTTATTACACACATGTGGTCTTTCAACCACTTGTCCCTCCCCCCCATCTTAATTTGTTGCACAACTTCACATAAAAAGACAAACACATTTCATTGTATAAATGAATACACAGTAGGTAACCTCTTAAGCAGGCCACTCTGCTTACATGCAGCAGAGCACGAACAAAGAGAACTTCCTTTAAGAAAAAGTAGTTAAATAAAAAGAATGTTTGAACCCTCATTTTTTTACCCTCAAATATCTTGTGCCATTTTTGGACGTAACAAATGTTAAATGTTGAACTTAACGCTTCATGGCCAGACATGCCGAAACCTGTAAATATAGGAAAAATGAATTTTAAGACCAGACTAAAGTAATGAAAACTTGATGTATTTATGAGAGACGTGACGCAGCAATGTTTTCTTGCCGTCAGTGAGGCTCAGCTGACTGTGCAGTCCGATACTGATCTCTAGAAAACGCATCACTCCAAGTTCACAGTGGAAAAATCAACCTGTACAGTCACACCGTAACAAGAGTCCAAAGAGAAAAATTTCCAACTAGTGTAAAACTAGAAAACCAGAATGTCATCAACTCCAGGGGTCGCATGGAATGTCCTTGTCAAAAGTTCTGCCAATGTCCAGAATATGTGGGCTCAGCCATGTTTTAGGTGATGTCCTTCTGCCTGGGCGGCCGGTGAATATTCCTCACCACACACTTCACCATCCACTGAATGCCTTCGTTCACTCCGTCCCTGCAGCACAACCAGGGAAGAATCAGCAACAGCTGGATTTTTTTCTCACAAAGTCTCTCAAACAAATGTTGAACTGAATCTTCTGAATCTGAAAGATGTTGATAAATGTCTCTGACATTTTCTACCTCTTATTACACTGGCACTTGGAATTTCCAAAATTATTTCTAACTACCTAAAACAAGAGAAGTTTCACCTGGTATAACTGAAGACAGTGAGAAAAAACTAAACAGGAGTTTTTTTATTCAGTGTATGTGAAATGATCTAAAGCATTCTCTTAAAAACAATTCTATGTTGTTCATGTTTGTGGTGAAATGAGTGATTTCTTTTAGGCAGTGACCACGTTTAAATGTAAGGATGCCAACAGCCCAAACATTAAATACATGCAAAGTGTGCATCCAACAAGCCACGAATATCAACCTGCCCGCATTTATTAAGTGCCAAAAACACAAACAACTCTTTATACTGATGCTGAAACACAGCGCTGCAGCCAAGAAGTATTCATACCCTGTGAGGGCAGTGCAGGGCTGCACTAAGCAGTCTCTTTTGCCGATCTTTGGTGCCGAATCACTGAAGGCTGTTTTGATGTCTGGCACCGACAAACAACTCTGAGAAGAGAAAAACACACAACGCAACCGTCAAAAGCAACACGAGCGCAAAGTATGACGCTCACAAACTCATTCCTGGTTTGTCAAACACTGTAGATATTTTATTTGGCATTTTTGACAAGTCAAAATGTACAAAGAGAAAAAAGAAAAATCAATTTTCACTAAAGCCATATATCATAAGATTATCATTCTGAATAAAAAAAGGTCAGAAACCGGCAGACCCAGAGGAAAAGAAGATTAATTTCTGCTTTTGTAACATTCCTGGCATCTCTATGTAAAGTCAGAGTTTAAAAAGTTGGTTTTGTTCCCTTTTTGTTCTTCTGAGTCAAAATCACCACCTGTTCTGAACTGAGTGCGACTTTTTCAGTAGCTTCATCATTTCTTTTACAAATATCAGCAAATCTCTGTCTATATTCTGCTAATGTCCCAAAAAAATAATTTACAATTGCAGTGTTTCCATTAAATAAGATATGAATACATGAACGAGCTTGTTCACACGGCAAGTCGTTAAAACTCATGGCAGTGACGGATGGAAACAGTTATATGAGATATATTCAGAATTCAGCGACAGCTGAAAAATGTGGGTTTTATTCAAAATTGCTGTGTTTCCTTTAAGCCAATTTGAACAGATTGCAGTTTTCTCACAGAGTGTCTCGAAGCGATCGGGCCTTTAAAAGACCGGATTGCGATTTGACCGATACCGAATTTGTTCTCTGAAAAGTACTTAAATATATCGACCAGTGCTGCTGTTTGATATTTCCAAAATTACATTAGGGTTGTAATTTTGCAGATTTTCACATTATATGGGATCAAACCGCAGCGATCTTTGTGAATTTGCCCCTCGTCTCTGTGTGAATATGAAGATGAATGGATAAGTAATGGAGGGTCACTGTACCGGTACATCCTGCTTGTTGGCAAGAATGAGGAGCGGAACGCCTTCCAATGCCTCGCTGCAGATCATTTTCTCTGGAAAACAATCCCGATACAATTCATGTGGGTCGAAAACACACATTTATCTTTTCACTACAATAAAGTCACCTGGCATAAAATCAAAATATAACTTACCAAAGGCTTCCTTTGACTCTGAAAGGCGGTCTTCATCAGTTGAATCAATCACATAGATGACTCCGTGTGACTCTGCATAGTACTAGAGCATGAAAGAAAAGTTAGTTTTTCCAGCAACAGAATGTTTTACAGACGGTTCTGGAGGTCGCACTGGACGAGCAAAATTTGACAACAGTTTAAAAAATTCAAACATTTTTTTCCCCCTGAATTATTCAACCTAAGCATTTACTGCAGCTGTACATTAGAAATGTATTTTGGACCAAAGTTTTTAAACGTATTTCCAGACACACCTTGAAAGTCAGCCTCTGCTTGTGTCATTGTTAGTCTAGTCGATATGGACTTAGAGCTTTATCGCAATATATTGGGGTACTAATAATCTGATAACAATCAGGATTATGATAAAAAAACAAAACAAAAAAACCTAGTATTTAAATTTTAGGCATTTTTATGAATGTGGTTGCATTGCACCGCATTCATAGTGCCACAAACACAGATACAGTTCTTGAAAAACATTCCCATTTGAAATAAGCTATTTAAAGAAAGTAACTGCATTTAATCTTGCTTTCAAATTTACTGATACTTATTGATGCTCTCATGGAACAAACAGCGCAGGAAATGGTAAAAATACCATTCCCAACAATATTGTCAGTTTTGATTTTTTTTTTACTGTAATTTCTTGTGACAACGATAAATCAAAGTTCTTATTTTTCACAATACGTTAATACCAAACCCCAACAGAGAATTCATACTGCTGGTGCTTCATTTGTAGCATACTTTGTCCCAGAGAGACTGCAGCTCCTCCTGACCTCCCAGATCCCAGAACATGAGGCGAGCCTTGCCGACGTCGATGGTACCGACTGCGAAGAGAAGAGAAAGATCCGTGACAAATGCTCCGACACATCGGAAAAATTTCAAGCAGCTTCTGTTTGTGACTCCAGACGTCTGAACCACAGGCACAAGTATCTGAATTAGGACAAACAGAAGCCTTGGAAACATGATTTGAATATCAACTTACTGTTTAACCCAACTGTTGTTGTGACTTTGGACAGATTCATCCCCTTGTAGTTTTTACTGAACTTAGTCTTGGTCTGTTCCAGAAAGGTCTGCAGAGAGAAAGAGAGAGAGAGAAAGAGAGAGAGAGACAGAGACAGAGAGAAAGAGACAGAGAGAGAGCAACATTGGGTTATTTGGATCAAAGCGGACATACAAGCTGCAACTTTTCAGCAGATCCGACAGGTTTCTCACCAAACTAGATTTTGATCCTTATCTAATCAGAACAATGCTGAAGATGTGTATAAAATAACTGCTACGAAAGTTGACAAACAGTTGGTGTTGGTTGGTGAAGAGGATGGTAAACAAGTGGCTTCTTGTGGTTACCAGGTCTCCAAAACACCTAGATGCTCTCCGTATAGCAACCAGCTCATGTTGCTGAAAACCCTTTATTATTCATCTACTACGTACAGTGGAGGATGTGTGATGCTGTGAGTTTGTATACATTGCTAGGGACATGGAACCTGCTGTCACTGATTGTTAAACCAAATAGATTTTTCTCTTGACAACAACAGAGGAGGAAAAACGAGAAGTAAACCAACAAAAGAGAACATACCGTCTTTCCTGCATTATCCAGCCCCAGGATCAACACGCAGTATTCGTCCTTCTGAAACATGTACTTGTATAATCCAGACAGCAGAGTGTACATTTTGGATCAGCTGAAAGAAGAACTGACGCGCGACTCCTGCTAACTCCTGCTGTTAGCTTGGTTTAGCTAAGTACCCGTCAGTCTGTCACGGCAAACGCGTTTCACTTAGACGTCATTATGTACAGAAAACAGCTCGCTGTGCTAAAACAGCCCGATAACCGTGAACGCGTCTAACAAATATTGGGAAACAAATACGTTACACGACGACAAGTATCTTCTTCTTTTTTTTCTTCACCGTCTTTTTCCTTCTTTTTGTTGACAGTGCAAGAGCCGAAATGTGAATTGTCGCCACCTGCTGGTCTGGAGTGAGAAAAAAAGAGAAAAAAAACCCGATTCTTTTTATACACTTGATTTGTAAATATTGTAACTATAAGAAAAAAATATACATAAATGAATAAATAAAATGTATTTGACTGAACACACTTAGCGAGACCTTCCACTATAAAACGTACAAACTTCTAATAAAACCCTTATTTACAATAAAACATTCTGAAATTGCCCACATGTATAACAACTCCTGGACTACAAATGCACTTATTGAATTACTAATTAGACAAATAAATTTTACAAGTGACTGTATAATCATACATTAACTTGGCCTCCACGTTTTGTTTTATTGTAACGCATATTTTGCATTTCAATAAATCGTGTTACATGAGCTATGTGGCTGATTGCAATAACAACACAACTCAGTTTCATACCTGCATCATTTATAATATAACTTGTTCAGTCCAGTATGTTCCACAGTAAGTCAAGTAATTTCATTACTTTCTCTTTCCTTTTCCCAGCTCATTCACCAACCAATGAAATGTTGAGGATTTAAACGTACCTTCCTTTATCATCACTGTCCCATTACTCTTGCCAAAACTAACAAGTACAGTGCCTATAGGAAGTATTCACCCCCTTAAAAGTTTTGCCCTTTTTGTTTCTTTTACAAATCAATGATCAACAACAATCCTTTTCTGACAATTAACTGCACAAAAGCCCCCATTTAATAGCAAATTAAAACTGACTTCAAGAAAATAACGACAATTAAGTAAAAATATACATGATAAAAAAAAAAGTGATCATGGGAACATTCACCCGTTGCACATTCCAACCAAAGCGTGGCAAACAAAAGGCAATTCAATCGAGTTGCTTAAAATAGGTGGGAAAACTTAAGTTACAATTTTCAAGGTTCATCAGATTCACTTTCTTAAGAACATGACCGCGATGCGATCAAACAGGCATCCTGAACACCTGATCGTATTCCACCCTGATTGTTGTAGGGGCTGCTTGCACTTTAAATGAGAATAAAAATCACTAAACGCATGAAAACGTTTGTGGCATGAAAAGGCAGGTGTAATCCTGAAGGACTGTGAGGTTGCTGCTCTGCTCAACATCTTGACACGTTTGTCAGATTTTAAATGAAAATCCATAAATGACACCAAGATGTGCAACTTCTGAGACACGAATTTGTCCACTAATCTTTACATAGAGTAATCCCTGACACTAATTAATACACCCTATGAAAAAGGAGAAAAATGACATTTATGTTTAGATTCATTGTGAGACATGACAGAGACAGCAGTAATGAAGCAGATTTGACTGTAAACCCACCACCTACATAAACAATATCATCAGTATTGATCTGGAAACCTGCATCAGGTTTACACAAAGGTGGTAAATCCTTTATTTAAAAACGTAAACGAAGCAGATGTTGTTGTCTGTGGCCATTAGGTGTCAGCACAAAGCTATGGTACGATATGACAGGAATGTTTGCAGAGCTTCAGAGATATGTAATCTGCCATGAAGTGAAATGCAGTCTCCTTGGAGTAATCAAGACTGTTGGAGTTAAAAAAAAAACAAAACAAAAAAACAACTAAAATCTTTCTAAAGAGGGCAGCAAATCATTTTAAAAAGGCTGAACATCTGTGGTGCATGACAGCACTGACACAGACTGATAGATGCCTCAGTGAGCATTCTGACGGCTCTGAGCCTCAGGCACAGACAATCCGTCCCAACACCCTGAGCAGCAGCATGGGTCAGGTTCAACACGAGGCAAAGAGATGCAGATGTGGAGTTCACAGTTGGGAAGGCACAGAGACAGCGCTGAATCCGGTTGAAACCTGCATCAGAACCAAGCATTTCAATTTTGTTTGGCAAAATGTGAATGAATGCACTGAATGGTTAACTTTCTGTCTGTGTCTCAGTGAATTGAACAAAGAAAGAGTACTTGCACAAGCAAAAACCTGACCTCTGACCCCGAAGGCAGCACATCATGGTTTGATTCTTCTGCATCTTGACAATTGCTTCAGTCATAGTCGTTTCCAGGATTCTGAAATGCAGGTAAAATACCTGCTGGCTTGTAATTGTGTTTGGATCACAGCTCCATATTTGAAAATGCCTTTTTTGACCTGCAGTAAATTACACCCACTGATAATAGACAAATTATTTAAGGTGAGTAAGTGACAATGACAATAACTTTGATTTGATTCGTGAATTGTGATGTGCTTACAATTCACAACACATTGCTTGCTTGTGTCTAAACCCAGAAACACATAAATGATTTTTTAAAATCCAATTTTACCCACAATTTCTAGCTGAGGAAAGTGGACAGCAGCTGCTAAACACCAAAAGAAAAACAGAAACTGAGACATGACAACAGCCATGTGATTTATTTTTGTCCCTTAAAAATGTTATCTGTGATGCAACAAACATAAACACAGAACAGCAGCGGGCAAAATACACAAAACATTTTGCTGGCATAATAAACGAACGTAAAGAAATGCTGGAAGACAGACAAAAACGGTTCCAGTATTAACCGAAGGCAACTATAAAGAAATCTGCGTTTAGACATGTTTTAAAAGAACTCAGCATTTCAATATTCCTGTTTTCTGGAAGTTTGTTCCAGATTAGTTGAGTCTGAAAACTGAAAAGCTGCTAACACTTAGTTTATCTTTAGCTGCTCTGGCACATTCATGCATTGATTTCCTTCAGTTTATCAACTCAAAACTTGAATGGGCTCATCAACACCTAGTGACCTGGTGACATTAACGCCTGCTAACTAGAGTTGCACATCATCTGCATAACTCTGTAACTTATCTTGCGATTTGTCTAATCTGAGCCAGCATTCTGGTGAGCTGACGTCTCCACTGACGCTGGAACCAGGAGGAAACAGCTGCATTTGCAGATGATTGCCGTTTTGACTGTAGATTCGTAACCCCGGCCGTTGGTCTGCAAGTGAAATTGCTTCCTGACTGGAGCCTTCAGCTCGCCACTACGTCTTCAGTTCTGTGCGCCTTGGAAGTTGGTGAAGTTGTGATAGAAACTTTTGAGGTTCCTGCAACCCACGAACACCAGGAGTTGATGAGCTGCCTCACAGCCGGCTGGAAGGCTTAGAAACAAACATAATGAGTTGAAGGAATGAGCAACTGTTTTGACAGCTTCCTGGTCATTCAGAAATGTTGCACTTAGTGTACACGACTCCATCCCTGCCCAGGTTCTGGAATCGAAGAACCGTTGTAAATTAGAGTCCAAATGAAAACACAGGAGTCTTTTTCTAGTCCCGGGCATTTATATTTTAGTAGAACTTCACAGTAAAATAGTCACAGTGCTGCATTGTCAGCAAGCAGTTTCATTGCTTGCTGACAATGCAACATACTAGGTATGGATGTATTTGGGGGTGTTTAGTTCTGATTGCACAGAGCACTTCCAACATTTCTTGTTTTTCGCACAGTTAGCATGAAGGGCAGAAATTCCCAAAGCACTTCGGTGTTCAGAATCTAAACATAACTTCCCCATCTTAAAATCATAACTCTTTTCTTACTTGGATTTTTTAAATGCCTACAAATGTTTGCGGAAAGTTTCCCCCTTCAGTAATAATTCCGGTGTTCCACAGAAATGTTGTGTGGTGGAAGAAGTGATTAAATGGATTGTCTGTCGTCTCCAAGGCACTCGAGTTTCTTGGCATTAGAGAGAGTAAAAACCAGCCGGGCTGCAATCTGCCAGCGGCGGTGGAAACTGGGCATAATTGCTGTTATGAAAGTTTCAGCACAAGAGGAGTTTCACTGGCTGTTACTGACGTAAGACAATGCAAAGGGCAAAAAGGAGAAAATAGACCCAATTATCCACACAACATATGCTTCACTGTACCGTCAGTGGCACCGCCACATAAAACCACAGTCTTTTCTGACTTCTCAGTTTACTGAACTTCTTATTCAGTCGCAGTATTGTCAAGGTTTCAATGCCTTTGACATAACAACAGGAACAGTGGATTCTTCCCACACGCAATTCTTATTTATGTAAACCACAAAACATCAGTTTGCCCAGGAGTTTAAGCTTGATTCAATTGCTTTTATATAATCAACAAATCTGGAACCACTTTCAGTAACTTTGTGATTAGAAACTACACCGGATATATTTTAAGGTTAATTGAACATAACTTGATCTCATTTGCCACAAACCACAAAACTGCCTCTTTACTGGTTTCAGACATAAACAGCCACCAGATCCTTTCAAACTGATTTATTTACCTACAGACTCATTGATGTTTAGCATGTTGGGTGTTCTAGAGCAAAAACTCTTACTGACATATAAATCCAACAATTCTGATGTATTCCGTTGCTGTCTTGAAAGCATTGTATCGCTTTACATCAAAGGTACAATTCTTCTTCATTTTTCGCTTCAGGATGCAAGAAAAATATCAGAAATTATTGTGTATAAACGTTCCCAAAAGTTGACAGTATGTATAATTAAAATGTTATATATTCTTGATATTTACTCTCCTCAACAACATAGAAATATTAGTTTCAGAAAGTCTCTGCTTTCTGAAACTTGTCCATATCTATAAAATTGCACCTGGTATTCAGCTTTGTGCTAATTTTCTGTGATCTCTTAATTATTCAGCAGTAGGAAACCAAACAGTGTGGCATCATTTGCGGTCTGAAGTTCTGCAACGTGCGGTTCAGTAAAAGTTGCTGCATAGCAAAAACTGCAAAGTTATGAAGCTGTTCAGACAAACTGGTATGAACTTCATTCCAACTAATGAAAGCACTCAAAGTGAATTTTTGAAGTGCTGAGCTGAGCAGTTGATGTCTCACTCATTGGTGCATGTCTGACTGAGTTTGACGAGCTGGACAGAGGAAGCCTGAAAGTCAGTTCAACTTTGCAAATTATGATTTAAGTGAATAAATGTTTTCTCTTACACTGCAAAAATCTTTGTTTTTGATCTTGTCTCTAGTGCAAATATTTTAGTACACTTGAAATAAGAGAAAACTAAGTTCTAATTAACTTCCCAGCAAGATAAGGGAGCTTGTTTTATGTCAATGATTGCTTAATATTAATTAAAATGTTCTATTTCCATTGGCAGATTATTTCACTAAAAGCATTGGGACAATATCTTGTTACAAGACAAATAATCTGCTAAAGGAACAGGCCGTTTTTCATAAACATTAAGAAATAATTAACTTAAAACAAACTCATTTTTCTTGCTGGAATGTTATTTGTAAAGTAGTTTTGTCTTATTTCAAGTGTATTAAAGGGTTTGCACAAAAAACCAAAACTACTAAGATTTTGTGTTTTTGCAGTGGAACAACAGTTCGTGTCGGTCGTACTAAATATGGCTACAATGTTTAAACTACATTCACTTCATAGTATTTCTAATCATTGATTAAAATTGACATTTGTTCCCCAGTGGGTCTTTCTTGAGTATGGATGCAGACACCACAAGGATAAGTGTGTTGCATAAATGGATGGATGGACTGATGCAGAAAACCACCAAGCCTTGTGTTTAAAACACTGCTAAGTTCATGGATATTTTGACAACAAACAAACAAACAAACAAACAAACCAAAAAAGCAGTCATAAGGAGAACCAGGGCGAACTGGAATGACCAGATCTCATGTCCAAGAACCTGTCATGACTTGCAAATCAGCAGCATTTTCTAACACAAGTGCCAAGCAGGCAGGCTGATGATGGATGCATCTAATTACTTCATTGTTAATCAAACTTTTGCCTGTCAATGCATCTCTTATCAGTCTTTAAAGCAACATCTATTCAACTACTGCTATAAAAAAACAGTCTGGACAAGTTGCTGTTGAAAAATGACGAGCCAATCTCCAGCCTCCCATATCATTGAGGGTTGAAAAAGCTTTTTCTGCACTTAAATAGCTTCCCAACCACGACCAAGCACTCTGTTCAATGACATCCATCTAAACCAGGGGTCTTCAACCCGCGGCTCGGGAGCCGCATGCGGCTCTTTAGCGCCGCCCTAGTGGCTCTTTGGAGCTTCATCAAAAATGTTTGAAAATGGGAAAAGATGGGGCTGGAAAATATATATTTTGTTTTATTATGGTTTCTGTAGGAGGACAAACACGACACAGTCATTCTTAACGTTTTCCAATGCTATAAAAATGTGTAGAAGAAACATTCAATTCTACAATTCTTGGACCGAATCATCTGCATTCGTTGCCAGTGTGGAAGAATTGCCTGAATGTTCGCTCTTCAGCGACAAGTTGTCAAATTACTAAAAGAGTACCGTACTTTCCGGAGCGCACCTCAATGAAAGCCGAAACTACAAATTTTTTGGAAAAAAAAATAAACTGAAAACATACATAAATAAGTGATACAGTAATTTTCATCAGTAGACATTTAGAATGACACTTAGCGATATTATTTTGTGTCGTTGCTCAGGTCAGGTTGCTCATGGCTGCTTTGTGTTACTATTGCACTGATTTGCTTGGAACTCGGTGTTTCAGCTGTTTTGTAGTTTTCTAGAACTTTCTTGGTCCAGATGTGTGGTGCATAGAAGCTGAAAGCTGCTTCTCCTTGTTTGGTTCTGGTTCTGGGGATGCAGAGCAGAACAAGAAACCAGAAGACCTGAGAGGTCTGGAAGGTTGCTGTGACAACAGCAAATCTTTCATGTATAGTGGTGCTCAGCTGCCAGGTTTAAAATAACAGCATCGCTCCACTGGCAACAAACTTGTTGCTTTTGTCAGGCATTGCAGGGTGACCCAGATTGATCCACATGATGGCGTGACTGTGAATGTTATCTACCCGCACCTTGCCACAGTAAAATGCATGACAGGTGCAATTATTTAAGCCATTCAGTTCAAACGCGCCATGGAGACTGAAACAGAAAAATGAGCCAGTCTTTGCACTGGGCGCCTTTTCTTCGGGTTATCGCTGCAGCCATGATCATGCATGCTAACTGAGTGAGAGTTGAGATCTCAAGGATGACAATTCATTTTTTTTTGTGTGTGTGTGTGTGTGTGTGTGCGTGTGTGTGATTAAATCTATGCGTTTGCACATACATTAATATGTATGTGCTACTAGCAACAATAAGTTTCTGCATGTAATCCCAGGACTTAAGTGAACAATTTAGACAGTTTCGGTAAGGTTTGCTCAACTCTCTTTCACATTGTCTGATGAAACCGATAAAACTACCTGCCCACATGCTCATCTTCAATCTGTCATCGTCAGAGTCTATTTAAGGTTCGAACTCAGTCTACTTCCTCCTGTCTGTGTATGTATTCCCCTGGACAGAAAAAAAAAACAACAAAAAACATTAAGTCACAAAGTCCAACTAGATTATTACAACTGAATATGACATTTTCCTGACATAAAAAAAAATGCAAATGATTTGTGATAAAACACCTGAGATCCCATCTTGTTAAGGTACTGTTATTTGCAACCGAGTTAAAGGAATCCAGTTAGGCAAAGCAGATCAATTTACAGTAACTGAATCCGTCCAGCAAGAAATGATCCAATCTTCAGTGATGATGGGTTAGAGACAGTGAAGCTTAGAAAAGAAAACAGGACAGGTGAGTGTTGTTGATCGAGTTCTCTGGAAAGCGGAGGAGGGATGGAGGTGTGGCCACCCTCAGGTGGAATTCCCCTGAATTTACCTCTCCATCCCCCAACCCTCCACAGGGATATAAACATCCAACCGAAAGCGCTTTTTTGCCTTCAAGACAGGAACCTCATAAAGAGCAGACAGAAACAAGGACAGAAGAGACAACACACAACCTAAAGTGGGATAGTTTTGAACTTTTTTTGTTTGTTTTTTTTACCATACAGTGGCTTGTCCTGAAAGAGGTAAATGACTTCAAAGAATTATTTGATGCAATTCATGTAGAGGAGACGCTCACATTATAAGTCGCAACAATGTGAAAAACGTCACTTTTGAAAGAAAATGTTCAGAGTAACTGATCTGTAACTCCTCCATGTCTCTCAGAGAGTCGATGTCGTCGCCGTGCCTCAGCAGCATCTTGACTCACGCCAACCTGACGATGTATCAGACTGGCTTACCTGACATCCCCCCGCAGCAGCTCCACGCGCTGCCCACCGTCCACACTCTGGAGAGCAGAAGTTACAACACAAGAGGTAAGAGGATCGTCTGACGTCGTACCGGGAGAATGTTTCAGGTGGGACCTCCACTTCCACCCAGATGTAGAGAACTGGAGTTTGTTTCTGACTGGGTGTGACGCATTGATCTCACGCACATTCAAATTATTATTACTTTAGATCAAATGAGTTATTTTGACAAAATATGTCAAACAAAATATGTTTGACATATTTTGTCAAACTTTAAATGTTGTCCTTTACTTTAAATCTAAATCTCCAAGGTGTATGAATAATGTTTGGGCTCCACTGAAATTGACACCAGTAAACTGTCGAGAAGTTCGAAAGCTCCTGTTTGTCACAATCTACATCCTGTACAGTGACGGTGATACAGTAGAACATCATTCTTCTTGTACATGAGCCACATAATCCAGACTTAAGATAACCGAACCATGAGGTCACTTTACTTTGACCTAATTGCGCTAATGATTCACCGAACTGTCAATGTTTAACTGAACTCGATGCTCAAAGCAGATAAATGCTGTGACCTCCTGTTTGGCCAACTGGGCTGGCTGTATTTGTCTGACCTTCTCTGATTCCTAAGCGAGGTGTTGTTTCACTCTCGTATTGTTTCGTGGATAAAACACCAGACAATGCAGATTTGTTCATAAAAAGAAAATCAAAACGAGGATGTTTCTGCTGGGCTTTGAGCTTTACTGAAGATCAAGACAGACTGATTAGATAAAAAAAAAACAACATTTTTACTACTTTTGTCAGAAGAACATGAGGTAATAAATGGCTCTCATTCCTCAGGTCACTGGTACAAACAGATGAGCCCTCACCACTGGACGCCAGAGCAGGTTCTAGACTGGATCAGCGACCATGTGGAGAGCACCAAGTTTGACGCCAGCACCCTGAGTCTGGATTTCTGCTCCATCGACGGCCCAAACCTCTGCCGCATGAACCAGGAAGAAATGACTGCCGTTTTCGGCCCGCAGCTCGGCCCACATCTTTACCAGAGCTTAGAAGAGTACAAGACAAAATATGGTAAACTAAATCTCTAGAATGTATTGTTTTATTGTTCAAATCCACTGATATCAACCTGTTTACATGCAATCAATCATCGATCCGTCTTCAGAGATGGTAAAACATAACAAATTATTCTTTTTAATTTTTTTTTCCAGAACTGCAGAGTCTCTCTGGACCAGAACTAAGTGAGACATGTCAACTTCTTGATAACTTCCTGGACAACTTGAGCTTCCCTTTGCTGACCACGCTCAAAATTGGCCATGGTCATTTGATATTTATTTATGTACATAGCATAGAAGTGTGCAATGTTAGAAAAAATGTTCTAATACATCCATCTACCACACAGGTGAAGAAACTGAGATCAAGAGAAACTTTGACTACCGCGATGGTTATGATTTGACCAGATTCACCATGGAGACCCTGACAACTCTGGACGACACTGATTACCTTTCTGACAATCCATCAGACAGTGAATGCAGCTCCTCGGCCAACAGTTAGTATACCTCTATCGTCCTGCCGACGTTTGTTAAAGTTCGGCGTATCGAGACGTTCCTTTTCTCAAACGTGTGCGATGTGTGTTCAGGTGGCACGTTTAGATTCATGAGCTCACCAGAGTCCGGCAGCAGCGAATCAGACCTTGAGTTCTACCCAGAGTCAAGTGAGTATTCAGGCAAACTTGGTCTAGCATTCTGGTCTCACGGTACGGTCGAGGTTCGGCTTGGTAAACGAATCGCTGTGTTGACAGAGGTCCACATCAAAACCGAAGATGGAGACTGTCGCATCAAGAGACCCCGAGGGCGGCCTCCGAAAGTCAACCGTGGACACAGCAGCAGCATATACGACAACCCTAAGAAAAGCAAACATGGTACGCATTCTGCATTACAAGTAGTTTTTCTCCTCAGGTCAAGAACGCCTTTATATTTGCGTGTTCATGCTAATACTTCCGGTACCTGGAAACAGAGAGCTGATTGGTGTCCGTCCTTTGCAGCACCCCGTGGAACCCACCTGTGGGAGTTCATCAGAGACATCCTCATCCACCCCGAGAAGAACCAGGGCCTGATGAAGTGGGAGGACCGTCGGGAGGGCGTGTTCAAATTCCTCAAGTCCGAGGCCGTCGCCCAGATGTGGGGCCAGAAGAAGAAGAACACCAGCATGACCTATGAGAAACTGAGCCGGGCCATGAGGTGAGCTCCTGCTGCACACGGCTAACCCAGAACTCATTATGAAGGGATTTTTTTTTCTTAGCTGCCCGATTAAAAAGAAAAAAAAAAAAAAACAGGAGTCCCTGCTCTCGTGATCCGAAATTTTTGTCAATGAGTCTGAAAACCTAAAATGTGTTCATTCTCTCAAATATGAATTTGCATTCAATCAACCTGTCCAAATGTAATGTGTTCAATATGGGTGCACTTGAGGTTTTTTTTTCAAATTGGTGGCCTGACTGAGCAAGTAATAACTTGGGGCTGGCACAGTAGAAAAAAAAAGAAAAAAGAAAAAAGAGGATGACTACTACTGTGTTGCATAACTTCATTGTGCACAGATGAAGTTTGCAAAGTAAGGTTTAAATCCTTTGTTTGAACCCTATAAACTAAACTATTTTGGTTTATAGTTATGCATGTTGGCAACAATGACCCCTCACTACCACAAAGTCAAGATAAATTCATATTTTATGAGAGGCAGACTACCACAGCACATCCATTCAGGGAATTAGTTTCCATCACCAGTGTACCATCATCTTCACTGGAACACCAGTGGTTGCTTCAGAACATTTTCCTCTGGTACATAACGTTGGAATCCCTAAGGTGATGTGTCTCTACTTGCAGGTATTACTACAAGAGAGAGATTTTGGAGCGGGTTGACGGCAGAAGACTTGTGTACAAGTTTGGAAAGAATTCCAGTGGGTGGAAGACTGAGGAGATTGGCAGCGGTGTCGGAGGCGTCAGTCTCTGAGCAGATAGAGATCACGAAGCCGACCAGTGCAGAAGTTTAGGAACCAGAAAAGCCTGTTTTTTGCCTGGCTGGGGAAAAAAGTCGTTACTATCTGAAGTTTTGAAGATGAAACTTCCTCTTACAGGGAAGGTGTTGCAGAAAATGTAAGCCATTGTGTTTGGCTCCAGTAGGTTTTATGAACCAATATTAATGTTTTGCGTGTTTTATATTTTGATCCTCGTTACAGAAACTTTAAACATAGCTCTACTGATGTTTTTGAGCCTTTGTAAACAAAGTAACAGTTGTTCCTTATACGCCATAGTTTAGATATAGAGGTTTTTTTGTTTGTTTTTTATTGTAAATTCATGACCGGCTAATCTCTGTGCGTAACGTTTTTGCTGTGGTACATGGGTATGAATAACTGACACTGCAAGTATCTAATTTTCTTTATTGTTTTGTCATGGTTCTGTTGACATGCGAACCTCAATTGTGGCTCTGAATGTGAGATTCGGAAAGCGCACATTAAAGACAGAACAGAGAGAAATAAATGTAGGTGATTTTTTTGTCACATCAACATTTACCTTATGTTTTACCTATCTGTATGACTTGTTATAAAGTGTGTAAAGTGTCTTCTCAGAGTGTTTATTACAGAATAACAGATGAGTAGTCCTACTATGTAGTTTACGGATTTTATGATTAGATTTATTTTTCCACATAATAAATGTTTGACTCGTCAATCTCTGTTGGTGGATGTGAGAAATAAACCACATTGTGTAAATGCTAATCAGTCCATTTATTTTGATCTCATGAAGATTTACCAGATGTTCCTCTCATTCTGCTCCTCACATAAACAACGCACTACACAAAACTCACACCATGCATATTCATACCTCCAATAAATACTAGCACTCTACATATGGAGCACTTTTACCCTTTTATTTTATCTATCAACAACAAGTTCCCTGCAGTTTTGATCAAAATACGATTTTCTTATTTAGCTTAAACAACTTGTGCTGCAGAACATCATGTATTGGGAGTTAAACTTGGCATCTATGGCTCTCCATAAGTGTGAAATAATAATTATGTTTTTTATGTTTTTCCTTTCAGTTTTGGCTGGAAAGAAAAAAAATTATTTAATAGTCGGCAGCATTCAATCATGTGAATTTTAATCTGAATAAGAATGAATGATACTTAATCCAGCTCCACTCAGTCGAGAGTTACTTCATTAGCAGCAAAGAGAAATTGAGTGATGTCATAACTCAGTTCACCCGAATATTTTCTAAGAGCCATTGTGTGCAGGAAGGATCTCCAGTAGCAGTAAGTCTCGCAACCAATTTGAAGAGGCCTCTGACTGAAGTGTGAGAATGTTATAGTCTGTGACAAGCTAATGTTGTGTTCACACTAAATGCGTTTTGAGCGTTTGCTTAAAGAATAGAATACAGACTGTGTTGACTGCTTGCATCAATGAAAAATCAGATGTGTGTATTTCTGTAGTAAGTTTTGAATTTATTTGGAGAATGTACCCATCTGTAATTAATACACAGGCATCATTGAAGGTTCCTGAAACAGCAACGTTATGCTTTCTTCCTGGTTTGGAGTTGGAGTTGGTGTGTGAATGAACCACATGTCTGCGCTCCACATGGACTTTGAATGTGAACCAGATGAGCCTGATGCTCAAAATGCGTTTGGAGTGACCGGACCACAACAGCTCAACATCTGGACAGCAGAGACGACATTCCACGGTAAGGCCATCAGCTGTAACCTTCCAGGTACCTGATGGATCAATGGTTCATACTGATAGAATTCAGAAAGACAGGTTCTGTCTCTCTCATGTGTCATTCTAAGCGGTTAGGTTACCCTGAGCTATCTCTGTAGCTCTGCTGGTATAAGCTCAGCTTGCTGCTGCTATGTTTTCAGCTGTTTTTTTCTACACAAAAGCTACACCAGGTCTGGAGTTCCTCTTGGTTGTTGCATCTTCCTGGAGGAAGGCACTCAGCTAGACGTCATTGACTTTTTACTTTTCATTAGCATAGAAAACACTCCGTCGGTATCTTTGTTTCTTGTTTTTCTGTATCTGCTCTGTTTTCTCAAACCTCCAGTCAGTCGTGGCAGACGGAGGTTTGTTCTGAGCCAGGTTCTGGTTCTGCTGCAGGTTTCCTCCTGTTAAAGGGGAGATTTTCTTCCCACTGTTGCTGCATGCATGCTCGGTAGGAGGGAATGCTGTTAAGCCAATGAAGCAAGGCAATGTGTTCGTCCAGGAGGAGTGAATGCTGAAGGTCAATGATGCCATGCAATCTTCTGAGTTTCCTTAGAAACATTTATAACTAATTGAACAATGACCTGAGCTTATTGCACTATTTGATAACTTGGATCACTTGGATGACTTGAAATGAATTGTTTGTAAAGTGGCTAAAGGCGACATGCATTGTGAATATACAGATATATAAACGGCACCAAACTTATTTTGGACTTTTCTCCTTAAATCAAACATTTTAATACAAATGTCACTGATTTCTTTCAACAGCTTCATGTGATTTGCAGTAAAACCTTTTTTTTTTTTTTAGCCATACAGTAGATTCAGGATAATCATTAACTGAGCAAATAAAAATGTCCAATGCAGTCACGCAAAGTCATACTCAGCATGTTAATAGAAAATATGTGAGAAAGGAGTAATAAAGATGCCCATAAAAACATCTTTAACATCAAAACCTTCTGGTGAGCCACAATTTAGATAAACTGCTCAGAACCACAGTGGCTACATATGCAGGTTGTATTTGCAAAAACAAAGCCAAGCAGTCAGTATTCGATTCTGCAGTAGTCTTATTTATCTGTAATGAAGGGAGCAGGATGACTGATGAATCCCATTTGGGTTTTAATCTTAATCAGTCCATGAACCACACCGTATTTTTTATTTTTCTTGGTCCGTCTCAATGAGACGAAGATTGACCACCATTTTTAAAAAATTACATGTTGTTAACTCTCGTGTCAGTGATGTCACCGGATACTAGTGGGCTACAAAGACATGTATCTAGTTCAGCTTAGACGAAAAGTGGGGAAAATTATTATTATTATATACAGGCTGTAGTGACCTCTGATTTTATGAGAGAGACTAAAACACTGATGAAAATGAAATGAAAAGCAAGAGAGCCATTTAAGATAACACCAAACTCTGTATTATAGACCTCTTTGATAAATGTCCGTATATGATGAGCCTAAACCGTTCACACATCACACTCTAAAAGCAGAATATATTGTCCTCGTGCTAAAAACAGTGACAAAAACACCACTTTGGAAGGCCTGTCATAACAAGACATTATCTAGAGTCATGTATCTTTTTGAATACTGTGGTTCAGCTTTGCCAACCTCAGATGAACCAAAATGGAAAAGTTTGGTCTCTGAATTCAAATTTTCTACACGCTTAAAGATATGACTGTGAGCCTCGTTGTAATCTCTGCGCTAACGATGACAAAATAGTTTTTATTTATTTTATTTTACTGTTGCATGACAACACACTGCAAAAGCGTGTCGGGTGGAGCTTCAGTTTGGGCAAATAAGCCTGACCTAGTAGGTGAGTCTAAGCAAAATATTTGATCCTCTGACGTTATTGATGAAGCAGATTTACAATTTACCGAAACCGTACGACCTTCTAAGTGCTGCTGATTTAAATTCATTGTGATGAAATGAAATTAGTCACTTATTTGCTTTCCATAAAACTTTTTTTGGAGTCACAGGGCGAGCATGCAGACCCACCGGCCTGCGGTCCAAGTCGTGCACCAGAGACCTGCTTGCCGTGGGGCGACGCATCTGACAGCCCTATCGCTGCTCTGCCCTTGTTTATCTATAGTGTCATGTTGCACTTTGGGGATCTCAATATGACTCTCTATGACTTCAATGAGAGCCATATTGTAAAGTCTGAAGAAGATAACATGTGTATTTCGTCCCGGTTAAAAGAGATGTAAGCAAAAAAGGCGAGAATCCAATCAGAGCGAACATGTTCTCTGACAAACTCACAGCAACACTTGACAATTAACAATTAAAAACCTTAAACATGTGAACACTCTGTTCTCGCTTTACAGCCTTTTCGAACTTTATAAGTTGACTTATTAGATGTTTTCTAATCATCCACGCAGGATGGGTTAATTATCTAACCGCTCTACTTAGCAACTCTGACACACACCGAAAGAGGTGAGAGCAACTTCTCCTCCCACAAAGTCAACATACCTGTTGAGCAGGTAGGCTGGCAAGCTGCCAGGTCTGTGTGTTGCACGTAGCTTACTGGAAACCACTTGATCTGTGCCAGAAAAAATACCGGAGACAGAGGGAGTGGTAGATTATGTTTTTTTTTTCTTTCTTTCTTTTTTTACTGCCGTGATCTCATCACATTGTCGCTTGATAAACACATGTAGTCAGTAAGCCAGTGTTATACATTAAACCGACCTCTGACACCTCTCTGCCTGGTAAGTCATAAAATCACCCATCACAGAAACCAACATGGAAATACCTGGGAAACATGGGAGCTGAGATAGAGAGACAGAGAAGCAGTAAAAGATCACGTGTCACGTGGCCCGCTTTGACGTTATGACAGGACTTTATGTCCCCATGCGTGAGTCCTAAAGCGGAAAATATCAAAGTGCTGTAAGAATGAAGCAGCGCTCAAGTTGTACCGACAATTTCATTGGATTTGGGTCGACATAGAGAAATTAAATAAATATATTTAAAAAATATTGAAAATCAGAATTTTGTTGGCTTATGTAACACTGATTGCTTTTCTGTGGCCTTCCTTCAGAGACAACAGACTAACTCCAAGCAGAGGAAGTAAAACACAAAGTTGCTGCAAAGCAAAAACTCCGATGAACCCGGGAAGAAGGCATGAGGCGCAAGATTTTCTACAAACTTTCACAAGTTCTGGAGAAAGGAAGAAACAGGACAGTGGATACCAGCAAAATACTCAGACAAACACTGGCAGCGAAGTGAAGCAAATAAAGCACCATCATAGTGTTTGACTACTAAGATCAAGTGGAACGTGTGTGTGTGCGTGTGTGTGTGCGCGCGTGGTTGTGCATGTGACAGATTCAAAATAACATATATTAAAGTGGCTCGAGACGACGTTTGTTGTGAACTGGAGTGATGCAATAAAAACCGACTAGAAAAGAGCTGAATTAATTTGAAACAAAATAGCGTTACCAAAAATAAGTTTTAAATAGAAATCTGGACTTGCAGCACTTGGTATTGTTGGGTTGGATGGCCCTCAGTCTCTGTGGTGTTGGATGTAGCCATATGGTGCAGGTCTGCTCTCTTTGTGTTTAAAGGGTTGGATTCTCTGAAGAAACAATAGAGTCTGCTTCCCTTGGGTTACATCTTTAGGAGACACAAATAAATGTGTTTTTACGCTGATGCCAGACAGGTTTGCTTTCCTCTCAAATGAGATTCAGTCTTTATTAAAGTGTCTTAAACAAGTAATAGTCCAGATGTAAAGACTGAAACCCAGAGGTTTTGGCTGCCTACTCATTCATTTTAACATTTAATCTTCACATGCTCTTGCTCTACAATCACTACTTTCATGATCTTGCTGAGAAGCTCAGAGAGGGAAGAAACATTTCAGTAGCAGCTCAGTGGTTATGAAATTCACTCTTAGCTGTGCGGATGGTTTTTAAGCTCTGCTCTAAAAACTAAAACGAAGCTAAAAATTTCATTGGCTACTGACTTTCCATGAAAGAGCTTCTTTTATTCACTCAAGATGTTACTTTATAACATATTTTATATCTTCTCAAATTTATGTTTCAATGTCTTTGGTCATTTGTGCCTTTTTTTTTTAAGTGTTCATGAATAAAGTTGACTTGGCTTAGATATTGCAACCTCTTTTAGGGAACACAAATTCAATTCAAAAATATTTTATTAATCCCAAAGGGAAAATAAAATTCATGATCTTAACTAACCTATGAAGCTAATCTACATCTGAGACATTGATATAAATTTTTTGTGTGTGTTTTTTTTTTTTAAGGTGTAGGGTTAGTCAAAAATCATGAAGGAACTGCCTATCAGTTCCTAAATGAGATGAAAGCTGAGGAAGGATCAGAAGTTTTTAAGATTAAAAAAAAGATTAAAACTTTGTGTTTAGCTGTTTATGGGAGGCAGAATTTAAAACCTCAGCATTTTGTGCCAAAGGAATAAAAACATTTCTATTTTTCTAAACGTTCAAAGAGAAATTGAGCTTTCACAAGGATTTAAGGGAGCCTTAAATTGCTAGTTTTATGTTCTGGACAGAAGTTACATCATACAGCATCATGTGCTCCGGTTCTAAATCATTACTATATATATATGTATATTATTATAATAAAATACACTTTTTATATTATTTTGTTCATTTGTTTTATTTTTCATTGACTTGAGATGATTTTAGAACAATTTTATGTAACTAGAAACACAATACCATGTTTCACTTTATGACTGAAAGTAGTTTGAGTTCTTTGTTTTATTCAGTTCAGTAGCATTAATTTGTTTTTTTTTAAAGATATTTTAATTCAATTGTAGAGGCTTAAACCCTATATTTTAGGCTGCTGATGGCTGTTTTACGTGCACTCAATCAAGATTCATGATGCCGATCTTCAGTTTGACTTATAATAAAGTAATTTATTATCCCAACAATGTCCATTGTCCCTTCTATTTCCATTTTTTTCCACATAAATTCGACATCAATCCAAACCAAGCACAGTAGAAAACTGTTGCCTCTTCCCATCAACAACATCTGACCAGAATCATGGTTGACCTTAAAGAACCCCATCACCCCATCAGACTCTCAGAACGCAAAATGAAATACGCCCCTGGTGGCGATAAACACAGGAAAGGAGAAATGGCTCCTACAAATTGTATAGTTTGATGGTAAATGGGACACGTGTCTATCCTGAGACAATAAAACAATATAAAACTCCTTGATATTGTTTCGGTTAAGACCCCTTATCAGCTGCTCTAAAGTGTTTGACCTTTAGATTTTGATCCTAAAGGTCAAAGCGGTCCACACACCAAGGGAAACGTTTCATTTCATTCATTGACATAAAATCAGAGCCATCCACCATCCAGACATGGATGTTGGTGAACACTTTGAACTGTGTTGTGTCAACAGCGCCCCTCTGTGGACTGATACGGTAATAAACGTAACACCTTGAAAGGAACTTGTGCACTGCAAAAACACCAAATCATACCAAGTGGGCTTTTTTCTCCCCTAAATTTTCATGCAAATATCTTAGCACATTTGAAATAAGACAAAACTACCTTGCAAGCAACAATTCAGCAAAATATATATCAGCTGTTTTAAGTAAATAATTCCTTAATATTGATTTAAAAATAATACTAGTTCTAATGTCTGTCCTAACAGATTTTGACAAAACATTTTTCCCATGTTGTGAAAAAAAAATGAAAAAATTGTCCAGTATTCAGACTTCGTCCCACGGTTGGTACTGTTGGGTTAAATTTCTCTTGGATATGAGTGTGCGTGTTTTCTCACCACGATTAACTGGTGACCTCTCGTGACCTGTCGACAGGTCACCTGTCACAGTGGCTCCTGACTGAGGGGCCACTGTCACTGGAGACAGACACCAGCCCCCCCCCCCCCCCCCCCCCCCCCCACCCCCCTCACAATCCTTCAACATCATTCCTGTGACACTGGGCTACATTGCTCATTTCAAGTAACACTTCCAAAAAATGTCTCCAGTTGTTGGGTTGAAAAGTTGCTTTGCGAGATTAAAGGATTTGCATGAAATAAAGCAACAGACCCGGTGTGCTTCTGATGAAGGAGTAACATTATGTCATGATAACACGATGCATTTTCATAGCTTTATTAATATAATAATAATGATTGTGTACTTTTTTTTCTTTTGTCAGTATAAAACATTTGGAAGGTGTTGGGGGTGTAACAGAGGTTCTCAAATGTCCAATCCCGCCTCCAAACTAAAGTTCCTGTCTGGGGGAGAAGGGCCTCCTTCTCTGCGCTCTCCTGGCTCCGGACCCCATCATGGGACCCCGCCGCGCGCTGATCTGGACATGCCTCTGGCTCACCGCGGGCCTCTGCAGGCCGGACTCCGGTCCCAGCAACTCCACTTTGGTGCCTTATGACTTCCTCTTCGACTCGGCGGTGGAAGCCTACTACAGAGGGGACTGGCTGGCGGTCATCCTGAACATGGAGAAGGCCCTCAGGAACAAAGCTGCGGTCCGGAACGTGAAGGTTCAGTGTCGGCTGCGATGTGACAGCCAGTCCGCTCCCGGCGAGCCGCTGCGGGGCTTGGAATTCCCGGTGCCGGGGTCCGGGTCGGTAGAGGACCTGAGCTTTTTCCAGAACATTCTGAGGCGGGCAGACTGCGTGAGCTCGTGTGAAACCGAGAAGCTCGGCTCTCCGACTCTGCATCAAGTCAGCGAGGAAGTGGAGCTGGAGTTTGGGAAGAGGACCCCGTACAACTACCTCCAGGTGGCCTATTTCAAGGTAACTCCACGGCGGGATTGATTATGGATTTCATATTTTCAGCCAGAGCTCAGGCAGGTCTGACCCGGGAACACCCGGCCCCCCTCCTTCGGACCGAGGCTCCTCTGCCACGTCTTAAACTGAATTCTGCCTCGACGTAAATCTGACGTTGGGACGTAAAAGGTTCAGCATCATGGAGACCGAAGAGTCAGAAATAGCGGAAAAATAACTGCGCGCGCGGCGGCCAGGCGTTTCATGTTGTAACTATTTTAGATTTTTGTGAAGTGAAAATATTCTGTTTTCCATTTAAAACTCGGTGTTTAAAAAAAACTACACACAGTCAGATGCACAACAACACAACACACGTTGTCAGAAATAATATCAGTTTGGCAAAATGCAGATAAATATGTAAAACAGACGAAACTACATCCTTTATTCATCTTATGGGACCACTGCATCCAGTCTGTTTGTCTGTATCTGTGACGTAGACACACACAGCTCAAGCCAGAAGTTTACATACAGCTGTTCAGATCTTCCAGCAGCTTCTCCACAGGACTGAGATCAGGACTTATGCCATGTCTCTGTTGTCCTTAAGCCACTTTGACTTTTTTGCATCCTTGGTGAATGCCTTCAGATGTTACTTCAATATGCATAACATGAACATGTATATAAAAGATGTAACTTCAATATTCCCGCATATCTATTTTATGAAACATCCGCACAGCGCGATGCGTCTCAGTGAGGATGATAGCGATGCCCTCTGGCTCCACTTTAGTCTCATCATACATCCAAAAATGAAAATCTTTGTGCTTTTGCAAGTTGCAGGTGAACTTTTTGACGTTTCTTTTAGAGTAACTGCTTCTTCCTTGCTGAGTGGCTTCTCTGGTAAAGAACACGTTTCACTGTGGACTCTGAGACTGTCTTACCAGCTTCAGCCAGCATCTTCCATTACTCTCTGGCTTTTGGGGTCGATTTGCAGATTTTAGACCAAGACTCGTCCAAAAGGGACACAGAAGCCGTCTCCTTCCCGAGCCGTCTGGTGGTCGGACATTCCCACGTTAAACATGAGCATGTGAAAGTTGTTCCCAAAGGATGAACCAGATTTGTGCAGCTCTGCGGTTCTCTTCCTGATAATTTGACCGCCTTTTTGTAACTTTCCAATCATGTCTTAGCAGAAAGCAGAGTGCTCCAGATGTGCCTCCAATTAACTCAACTGTGTCATCTAACCTATCAGCAGTTCCCAAAGCAATAGCAATCACCTTCTTGAATTTCTCTCATCGTCTGGAAACATGGTTATCATTCTGAATGTGAACTTTTGATTTTGAAGACATTAATGAATGTCTCTGACATATTCTATCTCTCTAAAACGAGAGATGTTTGGTCTGATTTAACCTCAGACAGTGAGAAAAATAGTTATGTATTTTTTTATTCTGTGTATTATTATTACTTCTGGTGTTAACTGTACCTGCACGGTTTTTCTGACACACTCAAATTTCTATGGCAACTATGACATTTGACATCTGGTGCCTGCTTACCTTCCATCCATGTACTGCTATTTCCTTTGCAAATGTGAAGTAATATATTGCATTGATATTTTCGTTCTTCTCGGACCGCTGCAGGGCTTTCGCTGCGTTTCTCACCTGTTTCGTACATTTATTTCAGCAAGAACATCCGGTGAGCAGAAGTGATCTGTGTCGTTTCAGATCAACAAGCTGGACAAGGCGGTGGCAGCTGCCCACACCTTCTCCCAAGCCAACCCAGACCACCTGGAGATGAAGCAGAACCTGGAGTACTACAGGATGATGGCAAGAGTAGAGGAGGAGAACTTCAAAGATCTGGAAGCTAAGCCACACATGGTGAGAACTAGAGATACACCAATCCTCTTTTCCCCCCGCCCCACTTCTGATATTTAATTATTATGACAAAGAATTAGACTGAGTAGATCTGCCGTTCGATCGGCTGAGTTGGTGGTATCTAGTTACTTTTACTCAATTGCATTTACTTGAGTAACATTTTCGAAAAAGTGTACCTTTCAGAATATTCTTTTACTATTCTGTGCTTTTTTTTTGACTCATTATGATGAAGTGTCTCTACTTTAACTTGAGGGAAATTTCCAGATTTCCTGCCCACAGAGTGGAAAACAAACATGTTTTAATCAAAACGTTACTAAACAGACGCGCGGCTGCGGTTTCTGTTGGTTTTGTAAGTTTTTTATTGAGTGAAACTGATTTGGAAAACGTTCTTTCTTTTTCGTCACTAATATGAATTATTGTCATTTATATCCTTATTTCTACTTAACTTTTTATTTTGGTCCTTCTGGTGATGTCATTTTGAAATTAATGATTAATAATTCGATCAGTTACTCAGAACTTTAGGAGGCTTTTTACCAGATTTTTATTTTTTTTTATTTTTTACTCTTGCTTGTTAGATCGATACTTTTTACTATTTATTCTAGTGAAATATTTTGTTCATATTTTACTTGAATACAAATATGTTGATACGGTCCTTCTCTAACTTGAGTCCATTTTTGGGTGCTCTGCCCAACTCTGTAGATCAGACACATAACTGATACCCGATCTGGAATTGTCAAAATCGGGAGCGGTAATCTAGAGTCTTTCCTCAGGCTGAGTTTCTGCTGGGGAAGAGCTTCTACAGCGACGACTCTTTCGGACTGGCAGCCAAACACTTTGAGAACGCCCTGGAGGAATACTTCACCGCCTACAAGGAGTGCAGAGCCCTGTGTGAGGGAGGGTACCGCTTCGACGGGTACGCCTACATGGAGTATAGCGCCGACCTGTTCCAGGCCATGACAGGTGAGGTCGAATACGTTTGCACGCCGCGGTTTCATGTTTCACGGCACTCGTGTAAATGCGACTGTTTGTGTCAGATCACTACATGCAGCTGCTGAACTGCAAGCAGCACTGCGCCGTGGAACTGGCCTCCGCTGCTGGCAGAGATGCTCCTTTCGAGGACTTCCTGCCCTCTCACTTCAACTACCTGCAGTTCTCCTACTACAACAGTAAGTCTGTCAGCCTGTCGACATGAAATAACGCCTGACGTGAGCAAACTGGTGTACAAATACTCCACTGTTTTCACATTCTGTCACGTTACAACCAGGGATGGACATCTATTGTCGTTTATTGTGATAAATGCCTCATCATGACGGGATTCTGGATTACCTTTGTGATAAATTCCACTCATCAGTGTCATGTTTTGCTGAAAACTATTACGTTCAGAAAGCTTGAAGTGAGAAATAAGACTCCCAACCCAGCTCAACCCCAAGACGGAAGCAGATAATGCCGTTGCTCCTGCCCCTCTTCCTTTTTGCAGGCGAGAAGTATGAGCAGGCCATAGAGTGTGCTAAGACCTTCCTGTTGTTCCACCCTGAGGACGAGATGATGAACCAGAACCTCAACTATTACTCTGCTGTGCTGGGCGAGGAAAAGGCCGCAGCCATATCAGCCAGACAGGTACTGCCACATTCACAACGCTTGGCTTGATCGATTTTTATCAGTGTTACCGATAAAAGGACAGGAAGACCACCTTTAAAGAAATACCAGTTAAACTCCCCATCAAAAGGCGGCTTTGTTTTGGCTTGATGCTCATCAAAATATTATGCTCTTCAGTTGCAGTATAAAATATCAGTTTTTTCGCTTCAAAATTTGGATGTGCTTATCAAAAGAAATGTTTTTTTTTTCTTTTTTAATCTCCTATGTATTTTTCTAAAGTAAGACAATCTGAATCTTTGAAAATGTCTTTGTAGGTCAGAGTTCCTTTTGATCTCGATCCTAAACTGCAAAAACACAAAATCTGCAAGTATTTTTGATTTAGTTTCTAGTGCAAATGTCTAAACACACTTGAAATAAGAGTAAACTAGTTATCAAGTAACATCTCAGAAAGATATTGCAGCTTGTTTTAAGTCAGTAATTCCTTAATATTGATGAAAAAGTACTACTTTTATTGGCAGATTATTTCACTAAAATATGCTGGTGTAACTGAAATAATCTGTCTCTGGAACAAGTAGTTTTTCACCAATATTAAGAAATTATTGACTCAAAATGGGCTCAAACCTCCTGCTGAACAGTTATTTTTAAGTTCGTTTTGTCTTATTTCAAGTGTTAAGATATTTTCGTTTGAAACTAAACCAAAACTACTTGGTAAGACGTTGTGTTTTTGCAGTGTACCTTCGCTTTTATCACTATCACTATGAATTCAGAGCTAAAGAGTTTGGCTCTCATCTAACAAGCTAAATATTTTGAGCCACAGAGAATAGTAGCATGACTGATAATTAGCTGACTTTGTGTTTCTTGGATGTGTCAAATGCTGGGATTTGGTGTCTGCTCTGTAACCAGGTGGTGAAGCAGTACATCCAGCAGTCCATACTAGAGAAGGAGCTGCTGTACTTTGGATATGAAGCTTTTGGAATCACCTTCGTAGATCCGGTGAGAAAACAAAAACTGTCCTCATCCTGTTTTGCCATATCGTTGTGGAACACTGATAACTGAAAATTCTCTTTTTGACATGTCAATGCAATGTTGTTTTCACTGCAAGGACACCTGGACTCCGGAGGACGTGATGCCAGAGAAGCTGAGGAACAAACACAAGTAAGATTCACGGCACTTTGGCAAATTGAGCCAAGCATTGCAATGTTAGTTTATTCTTGACACTTCTGTTATAGTAGGTGTGTTTTCAATTTGCATCTCTTATGGATGCGAATATCTTAATTCACTCAGCGGAAAATTTACTTCTACTTGTGTTTGACTTTCACCTGCAGAAACGTTTCATGCATTTTGCTCTTAATGGGAAGTTCCAGGAAGCAAATAGAAAAATGTGTAAAATCACACACAAATGTACTAACACCAACAACCTAACAGCTCATGGGGTATTTGAATACTTTTGTTAAACTGGCATAAATGGAACAGAAATATTATTTTTCTGTCCCACACCGGGGAAATCCAAATCCCAATTGAATTAGCATTTTAGAGTCTAAGAAGGATACAGTGGTTTATCGCGTCCTCCTGAGCTCCAAAACTAAAATTTGACCAAGAAGGGCCCTCGGTGTCTGGATTCTAGAAAGCATTTTCAACTTGATTGTTTGAAATATGTAGTGTGTTTCCAGCAAAACAGAGAACAAAATAAATGTTAACTAAATTTGTTGTCAAAGTTAAAAAAAAGTGGTAAAAAGAAATCATTTTACAAAAAATTCCCTTCATCACATCTAACAAACAAAAGACATCCATCACACACCCAGCGGGTTCTCAATATCTGAAATTAATGGCAGGGTCTAAAAGTTACCAAAGTAATCTAAACTATTGGAAAGTTTAAAAATTAATAACGGATTTTGGTTCCAAATTAACAAAAAAAATTCTAAATTGACAGTATTTAAAAAAAAAAAATCTGCAGAACGTGGCAAATTTTTTTCACCCAAATGATTGTCAGGATAATTGATAGTTGTGGTGCAGTGTGAGTTATGATAATCTCCATCTGCTCCTCTTTGGAATAACTCTGCGTACTTCAGAGCCGAGAGAGAGACTGCGGCGAGGATCACTGAGGAGATCGGAAACCTGATGAAGGAGATTGAAACTCTGGTTGAGGAGAAGAAGAAGGATACTTCGGACCTGGCCAAGATGATCGCGCCCCAAGAAGGTGACCGTCCAAACGCCACAGTACATTGGAACGCTTCATCCGAGAGCCACAGAAATGTACTGTGACCTGCTTCCTCTAGGGGGCGCGGTGCTGTACGATAACATCAGAGTTACCATGACGTCCAAGCAGCTGAACGGCTCTCAGCGGGTGCTGCTGGACGAGGTGATCAGCGACGACGACTGCAGGGAGCTGCAGCGCCTCTCCAACGTGAGTCCAAACGAAAAGGAGCTTCGTCCCGGGTGGCTTCAGTGAGAGAGCATGTCACGTCAGCGTAACGTTCCTACACTCCTCTCACAGGCTGCCGCTCTGAAAGGCGACGGCTACAGCGGCCACCCATCCCCACACACACCCAGTGAGATGTTCCAGGGGGTCACCGTCCTGAAGGCTGTCAAGGTCTGAGCACCACACTCTGTCACACAATCACAGACATGTTTTATTTTACAGAGCAGTGGATTACTGGGTTGTAGAAACCATATGGTCACCTTCTGGAAAATAATGGTCATTATTGACAAAAGTGATTATGGTTAAAAAAAATATATATATATATATATATATATATATATATATATATATATATATATATATATATATATATATATATATATATATATATATATATATATATATTTTTTTTTTTTTTATTTTTATTTTTTTTTTTTTTGCCAATTTCACTTTTGTCAAAAATGACTTGGGCCATTTCTTTCAGGAAACTTATGAATTGCATAAGTTTCATAACCTCATAAGTTATAGTGTGGCCTCAGATTTATCTTTTGTCATTGGTGAAAAGACGTTGAGCCATTTCTCCCACCAGCTTTAGATTCTGACGTTTGTTTTGGTTGCATTCACCCAGAATGCCAAGCAAATTTACACAGACCTCTCTCTCTCTGTGTAAAAGGCTTGGCTCGTTCCATTTCTATTGTGTTTTTATGTTTGGCAGCTCGGCCAGGAGGGAAAGGTTCCTCTGAAGAGCGCTCGTTTGTTCTTCGACCTGAGTGAGAAAGTCCGCAAGGTGTTGGAGTCCTACTTCCGGCTGGACACGCCTCTGTACTTCTCCTACTCTCATCTGGTGTGTCGCTCTGCCATCGACGGTGAGCTCGGCCACTAGGGGGTGATCTTGCTCTCTCTCACAGCTTACAGAAAACCATTTCCAGTTCCTAGTGATGAGACCAGTTCAGTCTGATGTAAGAGTAAAGTTAGAAACATTTTTTATGAACAGTAGCGCAAAGGTGAGCATGCATGTTGTTTTAATGTGTGTTTTTTTGTTTGTTTATAAAGCACAAACCTTACCGTTGGAGCTAGGTACTCCACTTGGATTTGTCAGCCTGATGCGCTGTAGGTCAGAGGTCGTGTGACCTACACACGACCTCTCACAGGGTGACAGTGGGATGGATAACTTCTCTTTGTGCCGCCACTCATTCAGAAAAGCAGGAGGACCGGAAGGACCTGAGCCATCCTGTTCATGTTGACAACTGTGTTCTGCTTTCCAACCTCCATCAGTGCAAAAAAGAACCTCCTGCTTACACTCACAGAGACTACAGGTGAGGTAAAACAAGAGCATTCTGAGGAGACCTTTGTGTTTTTTGATTTCTGCCTGACATTGCAGTGTCATCCTTTCAGTGCCATCTTGTATCTTAATGACGACTTTGAGGGAGGAGAGTTTATTTTCACTGAGCTGGATGCAAAAACAGTCACCGTAAGTAAGATTTCCATTTAAACACATCATCCTCTCAGCAGAACATGGTTCCGGCAGCATTATGCTGTGGGCCCAATGGGAAAATGAGTGACATTAACTTGGGGGCATTTCTGGAGAGTTAGTGTTCTGAACAAGAACTAGTTGTCGATTAAGTTCATCCAGGTTAAAATGAATGAATTCTTGTTCGTAGTTCACCATCTACATATTTTGAACTGAGTTCGCAGATCCAACGACAACTAATTCTTTCTGATTTCAAATAAAGTGTGTGTATTTATTAGTGCCACTGCCTGTCCTTCGTTTTATTGTTCCCTGTTGTCTTTGCTTAAGAGTTGAATTCCTAAAACAACATCTCTTATTGGCATATTTTAATATGTTCATTCACAGAAAAGAAAACTTTGACACAAAAAGTGTCTGTTTTAGCTGCTGTCTTTACTGTGGTCATTCTTAATCCTCTTACTAGCGTCAATATGACACAGATGAGATTTGTCAGGGGTTTTCTTTATCCCTTTAAGCTGTTATTGCAGAGTCAAAAACCCACCGTAATTCAGAATAATAGTCAAAAAATGGAAGCAGAAGTTGTCTTAGACATAAAGTTCTCATCACACAATTACTGTGCAATTATTAAACTACGCAGTGAAGAGAACTTTAGGGCGCATGAATGTATTTCTTACCAGAAGTGGATTAATGCGCCACAATGTTCCTCTTTAATCCTGATTCTGAAATTTTTATAATTTTTCACCACAAGAATCTCAGTGACAAATTTAATTTGACCTGAACTCATGAATAAACGTGTCCTTTATGTCGCCTCTCATACTGCAACGTGTGACATAATGGTTCAATCCTAATATTATAAACAGATGTAAAATGATGCACTCTGCCGATGCTGAAAGCGTGCGTCGCTTGCGTCATAACGTTGGTCTTCATGCCCACTGCAGGCCGAGGTTCACCCCCGCTGCGGCCGGGTTGTTGGGTTCGGAGCAGGGAAAGAGAACCCTCACGGCGTCCAGGCCGTCAGTAGAGGTCAGAGGTGTGCAGTGGCTCTGTGGTTCACCTTGGATCCCATTCACGAAGAGAAGGTAACGCATCCAATGCTCGTCCACTGACTTAGTTCAACATGAACAAATGAAAAAGAAAACTGAACATTTATTTGGAGTTGTTCTACCTTTTAAATTTGCCTCTTTTTTTTTTTTGCCCTCACCAGGAGAGAATCCAGGCTCAAGACATGCTGAACATGTTTTCCACACCTGTAAATGAAGAGTTCAGCCAGAAAGAGTCACAGGACTCCGGTGAGTCTGGGCCGGCTGCATCGCAGGCTCAGCAGTTGGCAACGGATAAGCAGGAAAAGAAACCGGACGCGACTTCTGCTGGAAAATCAGCCAATCGGCCGGAGGGCACGGCTGAGAAAAAGAGGACTACCAAACCTGCTGCTAAGACCAAAGCTCCGGCGAAGGCAAAAATCAAAGCTGGAGACGCAACCAAAGCCGCAACACAGAAATCGAAGCAGAGCGATAAAAAAGCTGCAGCTCCTGCCGTTAAAAAGACGATAAAAGGTTCCTCCAAGAAGGACTCGATATCAGCCTCTGATGACAAAAGTGGAAAAGATGAGCTGTGACGTGTGCAGGTGTGAGTGTGTGGATGTGCTGTCTACTTTTTTTTTTTTACCTCTTAAGATCTTCACTGTGGGTGGATGAATAAAATGAAATGGTGTGTTACAATAATTGGATTTGCTTAAGAGTGCATTATTGGGCACCCTTAAAGGTTAAAGGTGAACCAGTATCGAGCCTCTGACCAACAGTCTGCTGTAGTTCCTTTACAGATGTGGGCAAATTTTCATCTATTTTCTGCTAATGCCAAAAAACACAACTTACCAATTGCAGTGTTTTCATAACATAGGAAATTACATTAAAGTTACACGTGAATAAGTTTGTTCATACAATAAGTCACTAAAAATTATGGCAGCGGAAACATCCGGCTGCTGATCGTGTGAAAAAAGTGCAGTTTTGAAAAATATATTTATTTTGATACGGCTGGAAAACCACGTCATCCTCGCGCAAAAAAAATCAACAAAAAACGCTCAATCAAAAACATGGAGGAGGAGGTGAAACACATGTTCATTTCACTGATGGGCAGCTTAATCCCTGATTGGTCACTGATCTGAGGTCACCTGCTGCCCACATGTACAAAGGTGTGAAAAGTTTCTTGATGTATTTTATCTGCTTTCTGGTGAGAAATCACAGTGAAACAAGGCGACCTTCATCCAATTAGTCAAATCGAACCAGCTGCGAGGTGAGACATTTATTTTAACGTTTTCTTTTTTTAGTTTTTATGCTGTGAGTTAAAAATAAAAAAAGTTAATTTAAAAGTACTTGTGTAAAATTTCTGCAGGGCCTGATCAGATTTCTTTGGGTCAGAAGAAATGCTTCTTTTGTTCAAGTTGCCTCAGTGTTCAGGCTTTATTAGCGCAGCGAGCTTCTACTTGAAAAAAGCAGCAGTTTAAAAGTCATATTTCAATTCAAGTGAGCACGTCAAGAGGCAGAGACAGAGAAAGGTCCACTTCTGTCTCATCAGTCAACAGAATATTTTCCCCCAAAGTCTTGACGATCATCATGATATTTACTGGGCAGATTGTGAGACGGGACTTCATGTTCTTTTTGGTCATCAGTGGTTTTGGCCTTGAACTAGCCCGCTGCATTTTTCTCCAGTTGTGGATCATGTCTCTCAGTGTGATCTGCTGATCTGCCCAGAGTCTTAGAAATGACTTTTCTGTGAAAGGTTTTCAGTTTGACCAGGTAAATTTCTAAACAATAAGTAAATACTTTCTAATCTAACACAAGGAAACCTTTTTAATAAATTAAGTGTGTAGGTGTATACTGGTTCCACTGCTGACCTCGCAGATGAAGTCCATGTCATGATTACGAGTCAGCTTTGGCGTGTGAGCCAGGCGTTCAGTGTAGCATTCCTTTAACCCTGTTCAAACACATAGTTGAGTTGGTGTTCACACCCACCAACTCCAGCAGTGAGCTCATAGAGCAGCATCCAGTCTATCCATCGTTGCAGACAAAAGCAGATTCTGTCCAGTCCCACTGCGGAGATCTCTGGTGAATCTCTTTAAGGTACTTTTTTATTTTAGTATGATTGAGCTCGCAGGCGTAACTCATGAAGGTCAGATGGAGTCGGCTGCCGCGCGCAAGACGACCCTCCCACAGCAATGAATACATGAGCAGGATCCCTCCGCTCCGCTGCAGTGTGTGCACTCGTGTCTCGCTGTCAGTGCTTCCTTTGTGTCATCTTTCTGCCCTTGGTTCGCAAGAGGGAGAGGCGCACACAGCCAACTTTGTTTTTTCTTTTGTGTTTGAGGCTCATGGATTCACCCATTGTTTCTACAACACAGAGGAGTGGAGAAGAGGGAGGGTGGCCGGTGGCTGGGTGGGTCAGCGTGAGTACAGTAGACAACGGCGATCTACTCCGCGATTGGCACAGCCATCTCTGACTGTCTGCACTGCATTTCGATATGTGTGGCGCAGACTGTTAATCTAAAAGCTAAATTTGATTGTTTCCATTCAAAAAATGTCCTCAGAGTGTCTCCTTCTTGGCACAGCACCCATGTGGTTCCTAGAGACAGCACCAGCGGGTTTACGTTGGTCGCAGGCAGGACATGGAGCCCAAACTGTGACTCTGGGCGCGGAGGGCCGACCTTGGCACTCTGTCGGCTGGAGGCACCGTCTGGTGAAGGTGTTTCAGCAGCAGGTTTCAATATTAGACTCTCAATAGTCGACGTTAAAAAAACACAACACTCATTTAGAAAAATGGACAACCTGCAGGTTTGTGAAGCTTTACAGTTCAAATAAAAGTCAAAGTGTATCTCAGTTTCATTGCTGCTGCTGCTGCTGCTTTGGGCTCTTGTGTCTAAAACCAATCTTGTGTTTTTTGAAACAAAGGGCTCCTTTGTTTTGGTGGTTGTTCAAATGGATGCCTGTTCAATGACTTCAACTCCTCCATCAACCATCTCCTTATTCTTCTATAGAACTAGGATCAGAGCCGTGCCGGTCTGGGCATGGGACCACTGCTGAGAGGGATCTATAGGGCCAGACTGCTTCATGGTGTCAGGAAAAGGAGCAGAAACACTTTCAAGCAGTTAACACAGGTAACGACTGATTGCCCTCAGCGTACCATGTGGTTTGCGTGCTGCTGTCTTGAAAATCTCAACTTTTAACCTAAATTTGTGTCTAGTCTCATAAATCATTTTGATAGTAGAAATCATTTGTGTGTTTTGTCACGCCATGAAACTGTCAGTGAACAGTTAAAATTCAACACTTATGCCAACTTTGAGAAGATTGTTTGTCTTTTTACCCAAATCAGATGAACTCTCTCCTGATTTACGTCAGATATGATTACCAACATTGTTAATGTTTGCTAAGCAGCACTCCATTGCCAACAGAATGATGATCCTTGCAAGCCATGTTCACACTCATTTACTGAGAAACCGGTTTACGTGACAGTCTTGTTTTTGACCAGTTTACCTGGAGAGATCTTAGGCCAACCCAGCCAAGTGATTGGTTGTTCCCATGGGGAGGAAACTCACCTGCAGAGACTCCTCTGCAACGAGCAATTAGTCCCCAAAGCAGGTGGTGGCAACATCAGCGATAACATTAATTTGCAGTTTTGCGTATAAATCTGTGGTCGATACAAAAACTCTTCAGTCTGTTTGTTCACACATTTTTCCTTCTTATATTATCTTTAGTGCTTGTTTGCTTTTTGCCGGCAGGGTGGTAACCAGAAGACAAGACAAAAATAAACTCACAAATGCAAAGTAACCCATCCAAGAATAGGACGAGAGTGCATTTATGAGAGCTTAATGCTAGCAGGGTTCTGGGTCCTTGGACCACCCACACTAGTTGGTTCACGTGACGCTTCAGACCAGCACTACTTCAATGTTTTTCTTTTTTTTAAATGTAGAAGTAAAACATAGTTATCCCCCCCATTCTGTTTTTTAAAATTTCTTTCAAAAAGTCACTCAATGAAAATGTTACCGCCCCCCTCTGGCTTGAGGCTGCTCTTCCCATCACCGGATGTGTGCAGTCAGCTCCCCTCTGTTTACCTACAGCAATGCCACAAGAGTGCTCTAGTTGCTCTCCGCTACCTATGCTGACTGTTTTATCCCTTCAACTCTCTTCTTTGAGGATCCATTCAGTGGTGTGTTCAAAGGAGTTCAAGGAACTGGTTCCAGCCTGGAAACGCAGGTGCAGCTAATTTTGCTTCAGATCCAGGAAGAGGAGAAGGGTTGAAGAAGGAGCCAGAAAGGAACGGATGAAGGCAAAGACATGAATGAGTGTTGCCCGGGTAATATATGTCTGCACTGGAGAAGAGAGAGAGAAAAAAAGAAGGTCGGGGGCAGCAAATAAAAAAAAAAAAAAAAAACAGTTTAGTAAACTTTGTGGTGCTAGGGGCCTTTATGCAGACACCCCAAAATAAAATCCAGTGCAGCATTCACACCTTAGGAGTCACTTTATTGGTAAATAGTCTATAAGTGTGTAATTGAATTCCATTATAAATTATCTTCAGCGGACAACAACATGTTAAGATACGTCACATACATTTTATAGAGTATTAAAGCCTGTAAAGACCACACCCAAAGTATCCATAAAGAAAACATAAACAGGTTGAGCACATAATACGATGAAAGAAAATGATAAACAGGAAACGAAACATTTTGGTCGCAAGAGTCCAGAAGGATTCTTTGATAATGACGCCGCATTTCCTTCAGTCTCTTCTTAGGTGTCATATAGTGTCTATTTTCCCCACTTTTTCACCAAGATGTCATGTTTTAATCTGCTAGTGAAGGACACTCATTGATTTCCTCAACAATATTCAGCCATTTTGGTAAAACTTCATCTGGGAACTGAATCGTTTCGGGTCATTCGATCTAATACATAGAGCCGACGGTTGGCTTTCATCCCGCCACATTCATTCCAGTCTTACAGTAAGTCTATAGTGGTGCAAACCCGCCGGGAGGTCCCATGTCACTGGGAACTCTCGCCTCTTGTTAGCCACTGCATGGCCACGGTCTTTGATCAGCTCAGCTGACCGCTAAGCTCGGCTTAGTGCGACAGGGGTCTGGAAAATGTGGGGAGAGGAAAAGAAAACAGACATAACTGGTAGAAGCCACTGTACCCTGTTGAGGAGCTGCACGGGCTGGAGCACAGGGAGGGGAGATATAAAAACCAGTCCATCAGTTTGAGACCGTTTTTCTGTGAAGGCCCCCAGGTTGGTTGGAAAACATTACTGACGAAACAGCATCAGAAAGACCAAGAGACAAAACAAACAGGCCCGGGATGAAAGCTCTGGCAAGATTGGAAACAGGAGCTGTGCAGCTGGAATTAAGTATAATTAATTGTTTTTGTGACACATATCTGCCAATGTGTCACGGCAGACAGACGTCATAATTTCACGGCTTGTGCAGCGGTCTTCCTTTCCTTCAGCCTGCGTCTCACAGACGGTTTTAGACTGGAACCTTTTGAGTTTTCTTAGACATTCAAAACTCTAATAACACTTTTGAAAGTTCTCTCTTTAATCTTTCACGGTTGCTTTACGGCAACACGAAAGCAAACCAAGACAAGACGGCTAAGCATTAGGCTGCCAAACTAATGTCTGCAAACATTTTGTTTGGGGATACAACGATCGTCTGCTATCGACAACAGGCCACAGTAGCTCTGTTTACTGCCCATACTGAGTCTCTTGGAGGGGCCTTCAGCTGGACCGGAGGAGCTCTCTTCAAAGCTCAGACATTCATTATTCATGTCTGAGGTTAATATGCATTCATTCCTTCGCACGCCGCCTTCTCATTCCAGCTCTTTGTGCAAATCATTAGCAGGAAAACTTGGGTGTGTGGTAACTGTAGCTTACAGCCAGCATGCTTGATGGGATGATTGCAACAAGGACATGGACAGTTGTAATTATTGTGATGTGACTTGAAGTGTCTTTCATATTGCATAGATTGTCTCCATGTAACATTGAAAATATATAAATTCGTACGCTTCACACGCTGACGGTGACAGACTTTGTTTTTGTTTTTTTGATGATCCACCAGTGTTTTGCTTTTCTTTTGTTATTACTTTGCTATTATTTATGTGTTATTAACTACGTGTCCATCCAATTGTCATGAGACCTTTGGCAAACTTTTAAAAAATCGCTAACTGTTATAATGAATAAAAACCAGCCTGGAGGTCCAGACTGGAGTTTTACAGAGTTTTTTGCCTCTGGTAAGATACAGATTTCCTTTTTTCGGCCAGGCTGACGGTCCTCCAGTCTGGGCTGGAGGTTTGAACTTTCACATTGTTCAAGCCCTTCACCACCACCAGTCAATGGGAGCGTTTCGTCATTCCCATCCCAGCCTGGAGTGACTGTGGACAGGCACAGGGAGGTGCCTGTCCACCTCCCTGTGGACAGGCAGGTGTCCACAGGGAGGTGGACACCTCCCTGTGGAGGTCTTCAGGTTTGGACTGGAAAAGTTTGCTATGTCAGAACTTAGTCAGGGGGCGTGCTGTGGTGGCGTAGGGGTTCAGCACAACCCACGTATGGAGGCCTTAGTCCTCGACGCGGCTGTTGTGGGTTCGAGCCCCGGCGACATTTGCCGCATGTCTTCCCCTCTCTGTCCATCCCCTCTTTCCTGTCAGCCTACTTTCAAAAAATACGGGCCACTAGAGTCAACAAAATCCTTGGAGAAAAAAATAATTAAAAAAAGAACTTATTCAGCAAATTTCCCTAAAGTGCATTAACTCTTTTTCAAAAGAGCCAAAAGCACCCTCAAGCGAGCGAAGAAAAAAAAAAGAAAAATTGAGGGTTTATTTTTAATTTTGCAGTTTCTATCCACCTATTCTGATTTTTTCCACTTTTTAAGTCTCAGAAAACAATCAAACAAAAATACATTTCAAGAATGAGTTACATGTATAAAAGACACCTGCGAGGATTTTTATACAACTTCGATTTTTCTCAATGACTTTAGTCAGAAACTGACTCAAAAATTGGGTGGAAAGACTCAACACTTATTTGTGACTTGGAAAATTAATGACCTGGTTCCACCTCTGAGAATAGCCCACAACTTGTCAGCTTTGTTTTATATCTTAATACTCTTATACCGTTTACATGTCCACAAGGTTTTCTCAGTAGTCATGACAGGCTTAATCTGATGGGCCCATGAGATTTTTATTGTCTGTGCACAGACATGAGAATGTGCTAACCACGTGTGGTGCTTTCCTAATTGCAGGAGATTTGTCTCACTGGGGTATAAACCAAGAGGCACAAGGGCAGTGCAAGTGTATCCACAGCAACAATGTTGTTGGTACATATCCCGACAACAGAGTGGATGTCAGATCAAGGTCAGGCGTTGGACCATGTTGAAACTGTTGGACTTTTTAAATGTTTAACACAGATATCTACCTCTTATCAGCATTGTTACAAAGGCCTTTCGGGTTCTGAGGCTGGCACCATTTGGATCTGCAGTTGTGTTCTGGTTCAGTCGTTTGTGCTGCTTCATCATCTTCATGCCTTCCCGGATACAGACGGGTGGGAGGCGGAGGTGAAGGGAGTACCAACGTCTCCTGATTTGGCAGAAGACAAACATGCAGAAGCAGAACCTCTGAGGTGTGACAGAGGAGCTGTGGATCAAAGGAGGACATGATGACTGTCTGGCTTGAGGCAGGAAAGGAGGTTTCTGAGTTTATTAAATTAAACCTGCTAAAGAACGTGATCGATTCACTGGCCCTGTCCAGACTTTCATCTGTCCTATCCTCTCTCTGATTGAAGCCTGTGATCCCCTTCTTCCTTGATCACACATTTTTGACATTGTTCTGCCAGATATTGCTCTTCAGTATTATGTCTTCTTGATGTCTCAATCTTAACGTTAAACTGCTTTTTTTTAATGCTCTTCATAAATCTCTGTCTCTAGCTTCATTGGGAATGCATGCAAAACTTTGTCTGCTTTCTGCTCATGCCGAAAAATTACAGTTTTGCAATTGCGGCGCTTTCATTCAATAAGGAATGAAATTAAAATCGCGCAAGAGTGAGCTTGTTAATATAACTTTAAAAGTCACGCCAGCGACAGATGTAAACAGTTAAATGAGGTATAGTCATAATTCATCCATGGTGCTGGCACTCTTCATCTATCAGCCATCAGAGGAGACGTTGGCGTTTTGTTCAGGCATTGGAACGACAAGGACCTTATACCTGGGAGCGGCTGCGTTATGCAGCGTTTTGGGGAAAATTCTAGTTTTGTCTGGTAAAGCTGCTGACAAACAGTTGAAACGTCGGAAGGGTTGCAGAGAGTGGGGAGAGATCAACACCACCAGATTTTGCGTTGGAGCTAAGTCTTTAAAAATCACAGATGTGACAAATGTAAACAAGCGACGAGTGTCATGTTTGCAGCTCAGAAAGGCTGAACCTCTCATGCTGTGTTAGCATCAGCTCACAATGGGAGTATTAATGATAGTCAACATACCACTAGTGAACTCTCTTGCTAAGTATATAAGAATGGATGAAAACTCACTGTTAAAATGTCAACAACACTTCATGCTAACATGTCCTGGATTACAGCATGTGTTGTGCACAAGCACTGCTAATCCACCTCCTTTGCTTTTGCCACTCTTCTTCAACCCTCTGTCTGCTGGTATGGCCAGACAACCAGTCAGGAGTTCGGGGTTGAAGATTTGATCCTGGAGCCGTGTCTCAGTGAAACACATAACAACACAGCACTCTATGAGGGTCTTTGTCAGTGCTTGGAGTCGATCTCATTTGATTGCCAAGAAACTCACATTGTCTGTTATGATCAGTGAAAGAGGTGGTCTGAACTTCCTCCTCCTCTTTGGTTCTGCTCTGCTTCCACAACACCAACTTTTGGACTCATCCTGGGTGTGAGGCTGTCGCGAGCACAGGCAGGAGAGAAAGGGGCTGGTCGTCACAGTCGATAAAAATAGCAGCCCAGAGGGAGCTGTTACAAAAATGTTTGTGTGTGAATTTCCAAAATAGTTGTCACAGACTAGGTACATTTTTTATTTTCGCAGTTTGACACTTGACATCGGGGTGTGAGAACTTTTTGTGTTTTTCACATCATAATGTAACTTTTGATTCTTACAGTTTTCCTATTCAATAGACTTTAAACAATGGATTTAGAACAAAGCACTCAGCATTTAAAAGCACAAAGGCAGATATAGTGAGAATAGTTTGCTAGAGAACTGCCTCTGAATATTCAGTGGATAAAATAATTGAGACTTGGGTCGATCAAGTCTCTATTATTTGCTGACAATTTGATTTGTTTGTTTTTACATTATGTTTTGACAACTGGATAGCTTATATTGGATTTTTTTCCAACTGATATATTAAATGAAACATTGTTATTTGAAAGATTATATCAAAAGTAATCAGGTATCCTCCTTCCTAAATTATTTTTCACTGAAACACACCTGGGACAACCAACCACACAGTGGGACAAACGTGCTTCCGTCTCCACTGTAGCGCCGAAACTCTTTTTCACAATTACCAAAAACCACTTCCACTGAGAGCAAAAACTTTTTTGCAAACTTGAGGAAGTTATTTTGAAATTGACCATTTCCATCAACCTTTTCTTACTACAAAATGGGCAGCCCCTCTCCCAGCCCCCCCCTACACTTCCTCCAATTGAATCAAGACTTGTGAGAGTCGCACCACCAGTGACTCCGCCCCACTGACTCTCCAGCCTGACTTGGTGCGCTTGGAACCCAAAGGTAGTGGGTTTTGAAAAAGGTACTGGCATAGCATTTACTAGTTATGCCTCGCTAAGTTGCTCCAAACCAACTTGATTCAAGGTTGGTGGACAGAAGGTGGCTAAGACCTTCATCATGGTACTTGTAGAATTTGTTCTGTAAGCAAGCGTCGTTCAGGGCTTAGTCATATTTAAGTAAAATGATCAACATAGACAAAGGAAAATATGGCTGTAGTGAGAAAAGATTTGAAGGTTCCCACAGGTTTGCTGGTCCTTAAAGTATGTGCACTGAATAGCTCTCTACCAATCTGGACTTTCAAACAGTGTTTTTGGTAATTCAATGTTTGACGTTCTTCAGAGTTTCATATTTTATGAGTCGTAACCAGTTGGTTACAAGCCAATCTCTTTTCCGAATCTGAACACAAAAGAAAAACAATGGCAGGTAATTTTATTCAAACGACCAAATTAGTGCAAAACGTGGAGTGGATGATTTTTAGCAGAAGTGTAATTTTAAGACTAATGTCAGCAAGTTGTTTTGATTCAAAGTCGGAAGGACCTCACAGCCCCTCTGGAGCACCAGCCACTCGACCCGGCTCTCTCAGGACTGAGTGCTTGTTTTTCTCCTCTTTCACCTCTCCTTGCTGGCTCGGCCGGCCTCCTCGCCCCGACCACATCCAGTCTGTCATTTAACAGAAAGCTGCATTAGCTTTACATACATACGCAAAACTTTGTCGCTGCTGTCAAAAAACACAATTTGCAATTGCTGTGTTTTCGTTAAATAAGAAATGCAGTTAAAATCACACGTAATTAAATTAGTTCACGGCACTCTAAGTCTGAAAAAAAAAACGTGCAGCGTCGTCATTCTAATGCCACTTCCTGTTGTCTTCATCTTTTACACAAGGAGTAACGACTAGCTGTTCTACAAAATGCAAAAATTTTGCATTTTGAGAAACAATTTCAGCCTAGCGCAAAAATGTGTTATTGTAAAAGTGAGTCTATTGGAAATTGCCATATTTCTGTAAAGAAAATTCATTTTGTAATTCCAATTTGCTGGATTACATGGCTGGAGGAAACCCAGCTACACATACACACGGGCAAACTATCCGGATCTACTCAGGATGGAGAAAGCTGTTTTGTGCCGGTGTGTGTGTAATGTTGTGGCAGTTTGAGTTCAAGTTCAAGGCTGAAAACAGATAGGAGCAGAAAGAACACTTTCCTTTTCCTGCACAGGAAGATGGAAAGAAACTTCATGTAACCCACCTGAGCATCCGTCGCGCACTGACGAGGCCACGTCCGATGCAAAGAATCTGCGAGAAGTTACGCACGGACATGCTTGTCGTGTAGACAGGCTGCGTGTGTGTGACAGAGTGTTACTGGTAGGGGTGAGACATGTCTCTTGTAGACGCAAGGAATGGCCATGTCTCTGAGAACGGCCGTGTGGACAGTCTAATAGGCAGAATGGAATTAGCGTGTTAGTCTGGAGTGAATTTAAGCTAATTTAATGAGCTGAGTCCAAGTAGAGCTGACAGGCCGAGCAGCTGTGGGAAAACGGGTCGCTGTGCCCCGACACCCACCCACCCCCCTCCTCCCACACACACACGCACACACATGCACACACACACACACACACACACACACACACACACACACACACACACACACACACGCACGCGCACAAACACACACACACAGACACACACACACACACACATAAAAGGCAGGAGCTTCAGTGTGTTTGCAGCTCGCAGGGGTGTACAGTTGGGTGAACTCTTATTTGCGCCTGTGTGAATCTCTCCCTTGAGTCATCTGGGTTTCCGTGGTGATGAGGGGTGGCATGCTTTGGGGGACCATAATTTCCTGAGAGCCTGTCTTGATGTGACATGTCCTTTTCAGCAGCTGCTTTGTTTTGGGGCTGATTTACGTGCATTTGTTGCATTTGGCCCCCTTCTCCCTCTACACCTCCAGCCTGGGTTGGCCAACTCTTCAGGGATGAATTCATCCGACGACCAACAGGATCAACTAGAGTTTCTTAGGAAAAGTTAACTCACCTCTTGAGTTCAAAATATAAGACAAAAAAAAAAATAAAAAACCTCATTGTACCTGAAGTGGGTTCCTGCCTAATCATCATTTTCTTTTTCTACTTTCTCTTTGTCTCTCTTTAAACAGTCTTTGCCTCTTCACCTCCTCCTCCCAGTTGGTCCATCCCTCTCTCCTCCCATAGGCGTTGCTAAAACACCCCGGAATCCAATCATAAGTCAATTCTATTACCCGTCCCTTCATGTTCAGCCTGTTGTTACCACAAGTTCTTTTTTTTTTTTGTTTTTTGTTTTTTTTGCTTTTCACTTTCCTCTGCTCCCTCTCACTTAGCCACTTGAGCTTGCACCAGTTGAAAGCACTTTAGTGGGGGGGAGAGAGAGCGCGCAAACAGCAGAAAGAAAGAGAAGGAACAGAAGGAAGCCATGCAAACAGTGAGCCGGCCCAGCGATTTTCCTCAACAAGCCTAATCTCTGACCAGCGCAAATTGTTTTTGACTCATCCCTGGAGAGGTGCCCAAAGAGACCGGATAGGACAGACCTCAAGGAGGAGAGTTTTGTTCATCATTCTGGCTGACAGGCAAAACAAGCGTTCAAGCTGTGGGTACAGGCCAAGAAAGAGTTAACGTTGAGATAAAGTGGAGAATCACACAAATGTGAGTTGAAGCAGACAGAAGGGGTGATGCTTAGAAGGACGAGAAAGTGAGGAGAAAAGTCAAACAAGAAGCATCAACAACACTAAAGACTGCCCACAGAGACAGGAAAGAAGCCTTGAGAGTAAGCCGCTCCAATTCAGGTGGAGAGAAATAGAACAAGTAGAAACACACTTTCAGAGCGAGGATGGCCAACTCCGGTCTTCAGTTGCTGGGGTACTTTCTGGCGTTGGGCGGCTGGATCGGCATCATCTCCACCACCGCGCTGCCTCAGTGGAAGCAGTCGTCTTATGCCGGGGATGCCATCATCACAGCTGTAGGTCTGTACGAGGGGCTTTGGATGAGCTGTGCGTCCCAGAGTACGGGACAGGTGCAGTGCAAGATCTTTGACTCCATGCTCTCCCTAGACAGTGAGTATATTTCAATTTGATTGGGTAAACACTAAAGAGTCGCTTGGAGTTATTGCAGCGTGTGCACTAATGCCTTTGATCACTCTACTTTCTGTCATTTTTATGTTTTTTTTCTTACCCACAAGGGATTGTTATGTACAACTTTATGATTATGTGGTTAGTTTAAAGTACTAAAACTAGCAGGGTACGGTTCAGAGCAACTGTCTGGTCACTTTTTACTGGATGAGTTCAATAAAGGCAAACTTTACTAACATCACAAGTGGCATGTCTGCGTTTCTTCAGATACTCTGCGTCACTCAGACTGTTTTCTTTGTTAGATTTGACGTGGCTTTGAATGACTGCTAATCAGCTGCCTCATCGTTTTCCTCTGAACTCTTTTACAAATGTTGTCGAGCTGCAAATCATAACAGTTATTGTAGTTGGCCTGTTCATATCCTCACACCCCCCGAGTGATTGATGTCGTCTCGACTCGCAGAAGTTCCCAAGCTGTAAATCTCACTTAAAAACGCAGCATCGTTTCATGAAGTTGTGTTCATGTAATGTGAGAAAAGTGGTGAAAGGCCAAGGAATGCAGGGTTCAGACATAAATTAGCTCCAAATATGAGCCTCTTGTCATTGCCGATCTTTTAAGGAGGACACACAGACTCTTAATTATGGATTATATGAGTCGATCCATCTTCTAGTCCACTTAAATCATTCACTACGGTTTCTAATGAAATAATTGGGGGGAGCTGAAGTGGTGCACAGTAAAAAAAACAAAACATTTTGTTTTTCAAAAACAAGAGCGCATCATAGAACTTTATGACGCTCTTTTGAAAGTGCAAACACACCAGGGCACCCAAACTGAACCGCTATCTCCTTTGGACCATTGCAGCAATAAGAACAGCGTATTGTCTTTGTGGATGAATAGCTGCTATTAGGAGAAGAAAGGGGCAGTGTTGAGGCAAACACTAAAGATATTCCCAGAATGTGTTTCGTCTTCCCCACACACGTGCATTGTTCCCCGTTGTTCGCTTACACACCCAGTGACCAAAGACAAACATCAAGTCAAAACTTTCCAAGCTGTGGTTTGTGTTACTCTACACTGAAGCGCATGTTCCTCCCTTCACTGCCGCTTGGAGAAGACGCAGCAGGAGTGATTTGAATTCTGTTCTGATCTGGCAGTGAGAGCACCATGAGACCTCCGCTGTTCTGGATGCACTTGCAACAGGAGCAGCATGTGACAGTGGGCATAATTGTTCACCAGACTGTGCTTTGTCTGCTTGAACTGTCAAGCAAACATAATGGAGAGTAACGCTTGGTTTGCTGAGCTTCTTGCTAAAGGTGAAGCTGAAAGTTGAAGGTACGACTAGCCGTTCATCACGTGGGTTGTGGAAGCTAGTCGTCCTGAAAGGACAGTTTGTTTGCAACTTACATGCAATCACCTGGATTTTTTTCAAAACCTACTCAAATCAGTTTGTTGTTGCCTGGAGGCATTGAAAAGACTAGCTGTCCTCCTCTCTGAAAATTGTTTTCAAATTATGTTCCTTTTTTCCTTAATCAACAAAGTGACAATCTTCCCAATTAGGTTTAATTCTGACAACAAATAGTCACAATAAAGCAAATACATCAATCAATCCACAGTTCTGTCCCAAACAGGAAGCTCTTTCACAAGCGTTCCATCACAAAGCCACAAAGACAAAGTCACTTCTAAGCTGGCATTGCGTAGCCAGGGCAGGACCGGAGCGGCGCTGTGCATACACCGTGGGAAGGAACGAGCGTGTCAGTGGAATATGAAGCCTTCTCAGTTTGATTCCATTTTCAAAAGTTATAACTTCTGAAGGGGCCTTGGCCCGCGTCCAACGATCCATTCCGTCTCGCTGCACTTCACCGAAACCCATCCAGTGTGTGTTAATGGCCGGGAATGATGTGTTCCGCACACTTGTACAGTGGTGGTCCCACATCTCCACCGACCAGCTGTGTCACACAGACCGCCTGTCATGGCAACATCACATCAAGCTGGATTCATTTATTTTCCCTTTGGGATCAATAAAGTGGTTTTGAATTTGAAATCCAGCTAGCTCCTACATTAGCAGAACGCTACAGGCCTGCGACTGCCTCCTTTGGTGGCTCATGCTTTCTCTGCAGAACCAGGCAGAAACCGTTGGACCCTTTGAAAGCAAAATACTGCAAGCCAAAGGAAAAACGACAAAGTTCAAATTAATACTGACGCAGTAATATAAGCATCATGAGTCTAAGGAGTATTATTTTCATGGAAAATAGCTGGAAGTTTTTACTGTATCAGATTTCTGATGTGTTTTGTGGTGGACAAAGTTCTAAACTCTAGTACTTTAATAAAAGCATTGATACTCGTGATCACATCTCATTGAACTGCGGGTAAAGGTTGCTTGGTCAAAAGTTTACTCAAGTTAAAGTACTGGAGTACTTACTTTTGAAAATACTTAAGTATTCAGATGTATAAATTATATTTTCTAACATCAGTACATCTCTGTATTTCTGAACTTCTCTCACCCCCCAAATTAAGATACAGGAAATATATATATTTTTTCTAAACTACAGTTGTAGAGGAATGAAAGTCATAAATTCCGCCAAAAACGAATCGTCAATTGAAGATCCTCAAAAAATGTACGCAAGTACAGTACTCAAGTAAATATACTCTATTACTGTCCACTGCTGGATATTCCAACTCACTATGAGTGACCTCACAATGAGATCTCACTGCCTACACACACACACACCACACACACGCATTCTCACACTTACCAGCAGGCACACTGAAAGTGTGGCTGGCAGTACCAGTCTTAGTTCAGACAGAGGAGGCTAACCATGCGCCTGCTGCCACCGCCTGTTCCTGTCACAGCCTGTGACTGGGCAGCGCGAAGCCAATGAGCCTATAACTTAAAATCAAAGATTAAAACAGAGTAAATAAAAAAATATATAAAAAAATCAAGACTCTTTTCTGTTCAAGATCTTTAAAAGCAGCTGTGGAGAAATAAATCAGACATCAAAGTTGCTGTCGTCGTAAATCGTCCCAGTTCAGCCTCTGCAGTGCCGTGAATGGATCCGTGTGTTTTTCTGTCAAATAACGAATTGTTTGTCAGGCCGGTGCTGAAACACATCCCTCACTTCTACATGGGGTGTGTTTGAATTTCCATTTTCTTTTATTCTCCTCTTCTGACTCTGTGTTCAAAGACCGTTAGGGTAACTTTTTCATTTCAGTGACCAAGGTTGCCACACAGTATGTCTGTAAACAGCATCAATGGAGGCCTGAATGAAAACAATCTAGCTTTGTTACCAAGCCACACTAATTTCTCTGTGTGAAACATGGAGAACAGGACCTCCTACAGCCGCTCAGTGCCAGAAAAGAGCTTCATCTGTGTCTGTCCCACCTACAACAGCTGCATATATACAGACATTGTGCGCTCTGTACGTAAGTGTGTGTGTGTGTGTGTGTGTGTGTGTGTATGGTTCTATGTAATTTTGTTCCTCCCACAAGTTATGTGTGTTGAGGTCAGTGTGGGCAATAGATTAAAATTTTGAAAAAGCAAAGCCACACTGGAATGACGATTTGGACGACTGGAGTCTCACAGCTCTGACAAATAAATAGCTGGAGATAACGATGCTGTGAAAAGTGGGACAGTGGTGGACTAATGAGCCATCATAAATGCATGTGGTCTCCCATCAGTCCTTTGCGGCATCTGTATTGTAATTCCTTCGAAATTATCACTTTAATGTCCAGAGTTTTTCCAACTGAAGAACTGAGAAATTATTTGTTTTCTCAAAACTGTCCACCACTTCCTCTCCTTCTCTTAATCCTTCTGCATCTTTTCTAAGCATCTGTAACACAGACCCCCTGCTACGCTCCACGTTTCTTGCTCATTTCTTCTCTCTCCTTTATCTAGTCCACATCCAGACATGCCGGGCTCTCATGGTGATATCAGTGCTCCTTGGCTTTATCGGCATCATCGTCAGCGTCGTAGGCATGAAGTGCACCAAGGTGGGAGATAACAACCCGTCCACCAAGACCCGGATTGCTGTCACCGGAGGAGCTCTCTTCCTGCTCGCAGGTGGGGTTCATCTCCAGAAAGGAACACACAGTGTCGCTTCGGTAAAGTGTGTGTTTCACAAGAGGTCCCACATTTTTCTAGCCTGAATGGAGGATTCTGTTAGGCAGTTAAGGCCGCTGCTGTAAACAGGAAGTGGTCATTTTAGCTGCTGACCTCAGACATAAATTAAACTCATCCCTGAGGGAAAGATGACCTAAACACAGATCCACTGCGTTAAATTTTGTTTAACTGTAGCACCCCTAATTAAAGCAGGGAGACAAATCTCTTGCCTTTTTCCTCCGCAGGTCTCTGCACGCTTGTGTCTGTGTCCTGGTATGCCACTCAAGTGTCCTACCAATTCTTTAACCCAAATACACCGCTCAATGCCAGGTATGTACTTGCCCGGGTTATGTCTCATTCTCTTGACTAGTTTTTGCCGTCCAGGTTATCCCTTCATCTCCTACCTCTCTTTTGTATCAATATTGAAAATACAAAGGTGTGACCATTGATCAAAACAAACACATGACCCAACATTGGTTTTGAATTATTAAAAAAAAAAAAAAAAGGTACCAACAACTAGAGCCCTTCCTCAAACCTGGAGCACAAATGTCATTTGGCAGATGGCCTCTGAAGATGCTACTGGTAGCCATTCACACCTCTTACCAACTCTTCCTCTTCCCAGAGTACGTTCACACAAGAACGATGTCCAGAAACTGACTGTATATTTGGATGTTGGTATGGGAAAGGTTTCACGGATAGACGACACCACCAAGACACCTTGAATCAGTTGTAGTCGTCATGCCAGTCCACCTGATGGCGCTGTCAATTTGGCATTTTGTCAAAACACTCATGCAGCTTCCACCTCACTTAGAAAACCGTAACCCGTCTCTGATGAACCAAGCGCTCATGTCATGTGTATTCTGCAAAAGCAGTTGTGTTAAACACAACAGGTTAAGTGCCACACTCAGCACAATGGTAGCCACTGAGGTTTCTGTTGTCATCTACCTGTGAGTGCTAGGAACAAACCCTTCTGGTGTGGGAGACTCCACTGCTGATTACAGACTGGAAACTGCGACACAAAAACTCCCTATGCATCAACCACTGTCCTCTCGTCCCCCTGCCTGGACTTGAGATCTCTGAGGAAGATGTCAATAGGCTCCTTCAACAAATGTCCATGACATGCAGTCTCTCTCTTGCCTGAGAGCCTGCGCTCACCAACTGTCCCAGATCTTCAGCGGGTCTCTTGAGTTGAGTGAGGTTCCCTAATCTTTCACAATCATTCCTGTCCCCAAGAAACACACAATCAGTGGGTTAAAAGACAATAGTATTTCACCCTGATGCCTGTGATCATGAAATTCTTTTAGTGAGCTTTTCTTTTTACCCAGCTGGGCACTTTGCAATTTGTTATTGGGCAAACAGGTGAACAGTTGAAGCAGTCAATTAAACTTCACCCTGCAGTACCTCGACTACTAAAGAACAAAAGGATCTTGCTTGTGGACTTCAGTTTGGTCTTCAACATGTTCACAGTACCAGCATCCACCTATCGATGCATCACCAGTTTCCTGACTGACCACCAGCAGCAGGTGGGCCTGGCCTAAGAACCAGTCAACACCAGCAGCCCCCAGCAGTTCTCTCCCCACTCCTCTTATCTCTGTACACAAATGCTTGCACCTCAGAGGACTTTTCGGTGAAACTACTGACTTTTGGTGAAGGCATCATCATCATCATTGGTCTAATCTAGGAAAGTGTTGAGTTTGCGAGAAGACGTAGGTGGATTGCCTGATCCACTGATGTGGTCAGAATCACCTGGAGCTTAACCGTGTCCACTGTCAGGGAGTTCTGGAGAACAACCCTCACAGTCCCTTCCCTCACTGTTCCTGACAACGCTGTTTCTATTGTGGATCATTTCTGGGTCCTAGAGAAACCTTTATCTCATAGAAATTCTTCGGAAGAAGGTCCAGCAGAGACTGTACTTCTTGCGGCAACTCAAGGAGTAGAACTCATCGTTTAAATTATTCAGTCATTATTCAGTCTATCCTGTTCACATCCATCGCTGTGTGGTTTGGCTCATCGACAAAACAGGTCATTTAGGTCTGCAGAGAGCATCATCAAGGCTGACCTTAAACCCATCTTGACCTTGTATAGGTCTAGGGTCAGGAAAGGGGCAGCTAACATTTTAACACAAACTGTTTCAATGTTTAGCTTCAGGTTCTCAACAGGTGGAGATCCTTGTTTAACAATCTGCTTTTTATTAATAAATATATCTCATATTCTTTCTCCCATTATTATGGGAGAAAGATATTTGGCAAATATCTATGTAATTTTGGCAATTCTTTCAAACCAGAAACAATTATTATATCTTCTAGTTTCAACTGCAGACCCGAGGTTTCAAACCACTGACCTCAACCAGGGTTTATAATATTTGCTCACCCTTACTTAACCTGAAATCACATGCTGACAGCAATTAATTAACGTGTCATGGGACAGGATTTCTAATGACAAAAAATGTTGCAACATGAGATGTTAGCCCACTTTTAATTTAGAACACAACTCTGAGGTGGATCGATTTATTCAAGTTATTGAATTGAAAACAGGCAGTCAGTTTTGTGAAACTTTGATCTGAACTTTTTTGACTGACTGTAAATGCTTTCCTGTCTCTTTCCGCTCTCAGGTATGAGTTCGGCTCGGCTCTGTTCGTGGGCTGGGCCGCTGCCAGCCTGACCGTTCTGGGCGGCTCCTTGCTGTGCTGCTCCTGCTCTAAAGACGACATGCGAGGGCAACAGTATTACCGCCAATCACAGCCTTCCACAACCAGGGAGTACGTGTAAAAAAACAAAAAACAAAACAACCCCAACACCTCCAGCAGTTCCCCAAACAGAGAGCAGAGGACACCCTGGGCACCAACCTAATGTTTATTTCTTTCTCTCAAATAATGAAAAATGAAACTAAACGAAAGACCATCCTTTGTGCTATCACACAACACTTACACACTAGACTTAGTCACAATCACATGATTTACCAGCATCATAGGAAGGAGTGTTTGTTACACAGCGTTAAGCTAATGCAGTGAGTGGAAAGAGTTCATCTGTTCTGTACAAAAATAGAACAAACTTAACTTTCTTTGTAGGGCACTATGGTGTCAGTGATCATTCTAATGACTTCATGAAAACTCGACACTGTTTTGAACTTTGTTCTTGGTCTCCATATTTTTCTTTCGAAAGTCAAGAGCAAAGCTATTTTGTTTAGGCATGTAAGGTTACCACAAAGCAAATACCCAAGAATGAACACAACGTCACCACATGGTGAAAAAAAAAAAAAAAAAAAACGAGCCACAAAAGTTGTGTATGACAGCTCATGTCTTACTCATTTTATGAGTCTTGGAATTTGGGTTCGGATGTAAAAGTTCCCACACAGCAAAACTCAAGGAGTCTTTACCTGCATGTCCTGTGCTTCCTGGTTGGACCTCTGTTGGTGTTCTTCATCCTCAATAACTTGTCTGATTCCACTTGGTGCAGTGAGGTTGTGTGACGTCAGAAATCCGAGAAACTGTATAAAAAAAATAAATAAATAAATAAAAAAGACACAAACAAACAAACAAAAAAAAACTTACCAATCATTTTCAGTCCATGTTTTCACAATGAATGTACTGGAGTGTCCAGGATGCTCCAGTGCCTTTCTCACTTCAAACGAATCAGCTTGGCTTTCACCTGACTTAAATCATGAGACACAATCTGAACTGCAACAGTGGAAGTGAATTGTTCCATTAGCCTATTGCTTTATGTCTAATGAGCACGTGTGTGGCTGATTATCATTGGCTTCTGCATGAAGAGAAAGAGACCAAGTTTTAATTTTGTTCCATTTACTAACACTGAAGGTCCTGCTTTAAACACTGCCTTGTTTAATATTTTTTTTCTAAGCTATCTTGCAGACACAGAAAAATGAGCAATAAGCTAGTTTGTAATGCAATTACACTGTATCTGAAAAAAAGAGACCATAAGCTAATATTAAGCTAAAAAACAAACAAAAAAATAACCACCTGTATAATTTAATCGCAGTAAGAAAATATTTTAACATATTATTTGTAGCAACAAATTTGGAGAAATACGACAAAAACCGACAAAACAAAAGCATTGCCTGCAGCTAAACCCAGACTCGAACATTTTATTGCTGAACTCTACAGATACATTAAATTGGCTCTTGAGTTTCCTCTTGGTGCTCCCACATCACTTTGCCCTCATTTGTGTGTATGAAAGGGCTGGTCCGTTACTGTTCCAGATAATAAAGCCATTAACTTTTCCAAGAAAAGGTCACAGTTGGCCTGCTCCTTTTTCCTGCATCCTCTTTTCCTCAAAAACACTCGTTTCTGGAGTGCCCTGTTATTGTCAGACTGGAGAAGCTGTAGAGCTATTGGAAATTCCTTTTCTGCTTTTAAATGAGAAAGAATGTCAAGTAATATAAAAGAAGGGTTTCCAGTAGTTTTTACTGAACCACAGTTATGAAAAGCTATCAGTCATAGAAGGGTAAAAGATTTAGGGTTTAAACAAAATATTTTCCTTTTTTTATTTTTAGCTGAAACGTTGATATAAATTCAGCTTTAGGTGGCAACACTGACGTCATGCTTGTACTTTTACATAATATGTGCCAGCTAGGTGAGGGCCAGCGTAGAGGTTGAAGCTAATGTGGTTTAAGCTCACAGTCTAGCATCTACAGAGGTTTAACGCTAAAACTGGGCATTTTAGGAAGTAATAGAAACAGACACGGCATCTTATGAACACTACTTTGTCTTAAATTGACAATTTTCTTTATTTACGCTTTGGCAGGAAAGTTATGAGTAGCAAGAATCCTACCTGGAGAAGTTAACTCAACAGCTTATTGACAAAGTCCTGCCTGTACAATGCTTACAGTAATGTGAAGTACAAACACTGTATCAACTGTTAAAGATGGTTCAGATTTGAGAAATGTCATTTTTGCAGGGAGTCGGAGAAGAAGTGTACATATTCTCAGATTGGTGGAAAGCTAACAGTTAGCTAGCAGCTAGTCTGACAAGGCACCACCATTTCAGCCTAATTTCTGTCATTCAAAACAATTTGAGCTGACTATTTAAATGTAATTTGACTACAATTTAGCGGATATTTAAAGTTTTGCAAGAGTTATTGTTGAGTTGGCTGCTATTCCTCAGCTGAACAACTAAGTTGTTGCTCCATGGTTTTGTTAGTTGTGCTGTTTGTTGCCTTAATTTGGCTCATTAGCTGATGAGGCCTTAATCACCAAGAGAAGAGGACAGTTTTGGAATTTGCACCAAACTGTTACATGTGAAATATTTTTTTTAAAAACAGTGTTTTTTAATAGGTTTTTGTTACTTTGAACTTATCTGGAAAGATTACTGATCGCCCAATCAGGTGAACTGATTCCGTTAGCAACCTCAGCCAATATGATTTTGCATCAGAAATCAGTTTTTTAGTCAAAATTAGCCTTTTGTGATCTGGAGACACTTTAACCTTATCACACAGTCTGAGCACTGGAACAAAATAAAATTATTTATTTTGTACAATTAATTGATTTTGTTCCATTTAAAAAAAAAACAGTCCATGGAGACTAATTTCTTAGTGAAACTTCACTTTATCCCTCACATTTTGGCCAGCTGCCATGTCGTTAAACCTCCCATCTTTGTCACTTTGTACTAACACTGCATAGATTTTGACTTTGTAACACAGGAAATCTCAGAAGTATTGTTGTATTCCTTACTTCCCCTCCTCTCTTACCCTGTTCTTCTGTGATTGTCTTCTTCTCTCCTCTAATTCAGGGCAGAGTTGTTGAGTGAAACTAGTTTCCCTGACTGATCAGCCCTGCCTTTTTATCGAGGACTATCTGACTGTCCAACCACTGAATTCCCTTCTATTGTTCCTGTTACATTTTTGGCCCCAAATTTGGACCTCTTGATCAGGACTCCCATTTTCTTCCACCTTGCCCGTTTTAATGGAAAGACGTAGGCTAGGTCTTCTTTCATTTCACCACCTTCCGAGTCTTCATTGTAAATAGAAATTGTTAAAGGATACTTTTCTTTGAGAAGTAAGATATCATCCCTGTCTATACCTTCCACACCTTCCTTTGTGTCCTGTCGTTGGCTGAAGGTCAAGCATTGATTGAAACATGACATTGTGCTGACTTCTGGTGTCGACTACAGTGATCTCTAGGTGTTACAAATGTGTCTTTCTGGTTTAATTTGTTCACTGTGACTGTATTTTCACTGAAACATGTCTTTTTTCCCCTCTGAATTGCAGACCAAATGTTAAAAGTACCCCACCAGAGAAAAGGGAGCAGTACTTGTAGTTGGGGAGAGTCTTCTGGCCTTGCCATGGCTTAGATTCTGTCAACAGGCAAAACCCTCCCAAATGAGGAATTCAAACCAGACAAGAAACAAATTTATGAACTGAACTCAAAACAATTTGCAGCAGAATAATTTTCGGGGTTATAGAAAGTGCTTGGGGAGGTTTGCAAATTTTTGAAGTGTTAGGGGGCAAAGAGATCAGAACCTTGTCTTTGTTGTTGACTTTGGGAGAGACACAGTCATTCAGGGTATGTTTTCTATAACATGTTAAAATGCCGAGGTGTGTATATCACCTACTCCATACTGTTTTTTTCTTTTTTAATTTACTACATATGTAATATTTTACTATAATTCCTTATAACAAGTTTGTGCAAATGTAATTTGTTATGTATTTGATGATATGAACCCTTTCACTGTCCTTTCCTGCCTGAGTTGTGGATGTCCTCTGCCAGTAGTTCTGTATACCTTTTTTTATGTTGGATTTCCAGGAATGAATATGTAACTACTCTGCAGTATCACTTATGAACAAAAATAATATTAGCAATATGAACTGTCTTATGTCATTGTTTCGATGAAAAATTTTTGCTTGTTGCCAAACCGCCTGGATCACGGATGAATCATTTCCCTTTACTGTGTCTGTCTTTAAGTTTTCATCTGTATGAGTTGTTGCTGACCGTGTCAGAAAATGAATGGATGAATGGATGACAGGGTCATCAGTGTCTTGGCCCCTATATGTAGAGATGCATTGATCAAGCCTTTCCTGACTGATATTGACTCATAAAACTATTCCTTTGTGTCTTTGGGGTTGGTTTTAACTGATTATAAGTCTTTATTCTGATCCCTGTGACACATAAAAGACAGAGTTTATTGAAAGATATAGCAATTCAGTGGATTTTAAGTTAGATATGTCCCAGTAAGATATTATGGCACGAAACCAGGCAATGTTAAAATATGTTAACCTTTTTTTGTCAAAGTGAAGCGTAACTAAGTAGAAACTTGTTGGTGTTATCACTGGACTTTGCCAGTGGAAGTAAGTCTAATTGTTTATTATGAGCCTGGATGTGAAGGTAAGTGCCTAAAGCTCGACATCACTTCCTACGTTTTAAAGTCTTATATTGAAGTAAGGAGCAGAGCGGCTCCTAGTTTGGCCCTTTATGTTTTCAGGGTTTACTTACAGAAGGTTTGTCAGTTTATTGATGACGCTCTTCCAGTTTGAAAGCCTCCTCCACTTTTTTGTGTGGACTGTTTGTGTTGCAGATCTTTGGGCAGTCGATAATTATAATGATAATAAATAAATAATGAGGGATGGACAGAAAAACCACTCTGTTCGCTTTTAGCTGAATTCTGTTTGTTAAACAACACAGAGTCAGAGTGTAATTTAGCTCATACTGCCCCCCCACAAGACACCGCCCTGGGCAGTTGCCCATGTGTGCCCTTATTAGAAATTAATTAAACATCATCATTAAAATTGCAGGTTTCACTGTTTGAGAAGCACAAGAGCAAACATTTTTACTTTTTATTTAGAATGAGATTCAAGATAGCTAAAGACTAAACTCTCGTTATGAGTATGTCAAAACAAAATAGAATATTTTAATTGATTAGAGATTACTTCAAAACATATTTTGATCTGTAAACATAAAAAAATAAGTTCCTAGTTCTCCATATTGTCACACCCATGTTTTCTAACCTTTGTTTCATTTTTAATAAACTCATAATTACCATTATTGTACACAGAGTGTTTATCGATTAAAAATCGTGGGACTTCTTAGTAATTATAGATTTAATGAATAGGGAAAGTATCAGAAAATGTATCAACCTTTGATGCTCAAATCCCTGATCTTAGCTGGAAAATTGGCAGATTTTTTTCCACGGCTGATCAGTGCACCTCTACCTGCAGGATGTTCTGCTCTGCCTGCTGTTCTGTGTACTAAGGGACACAAGTTTTGCATATGCCTGACTGATGCTTGCATTTATTTCCCGTGGCATCCTTTTGTCTAATATTTACCTCTTTTACGTTGTGTATTATCTTATTTACAGTATACTCATGTCTGTCTCCTAGAATGAAGTAAACAGAGACATAAAATGATTGTGGGTTATGACTCAGTGGTTTGTCGCCTTGTTTCCCAAACGTTCAGCCTTTCTGCTGTTCGCCCATTCTCCCCTCTCCTTCCTCCGACTTTTTGCTCCCTGTTGTTCAATAATTACAGACGTGGCATTCCACTTCTGCTTGAACGAACTGCAGCACATTCTCAGCAAGAAGTCCCGCAAGGTTCACTTGCTCCCTTCTGCTACAACTGACAACAAGGCTTGATTTATTTCTTTATTTTTTCTCTGGTTCCAACAAAGAAAACATGAAATGATGATGGCCACAGATGATATTTATTAGCAAAATGAAATTCTGTTGCATCCAGTGAATCTCAGTTTACTTTGAATTCAAAAACATCCATGGTCAAATTTTGTTCACAATTTGATTCTGTGTCCATATACCTAATGGCATAAAACTAGTCAAGTGGTCCATGACATTATTGCATCTTTAAAGATGCATTTTTCTCTATGTGTAGAAAGTAATGGAGGTTAACATTTCTGGAGCAATGTTTAGCTCTGAGTTTAGCTGTTGTATTATTATTATTATTATTATAACTAACAGAAGACCTAACAGAAGTATGGAGCTTCGAGCCGAATTCTACCATTTTGAGTCCAAACAAGAATTTCAAACATCAACACAAGGACCAAAACAACTCTCTACATAAATAAATGTCCTTCAGTTTGCACAGTGAAGTCAAAACAAGCCTGATCGAGGAAACGAAAAGCAGAGTGAAAACCGCAGCAGCGGTGAGAGCCGAGCATGGATGTGAAATCTCACATGTGCTTAACATTTACGAATGAACCATTCTCAATATTTAACTGGCATGTAAAGAGGCAGACAGACATTTGGGTCGGAACAGACCCAAAAATGAAACCCAAAAATAAAAACTTTAGAAAGTTGATTGTGTTTTCTTAAAAAGCTTGGGATGTTTTCACATACAATTTTTTTATTATGTATTCAAAACTTTTTAGTTTGAGTTAAAATGCAGAGCAGCTTTCATTTAGAAAATAAATTGACACATTCAGTGAAATATTCAATGATGAATGATGTGTTATAAAGACATTACAGTAGTTGGTTCTCCAGGCTCAACTCACTTTGAGACTCCTGGCACCTATCGGTTGATCCTCCTTTGAATTGTTACTCTACTTAACAAAAGTAAATATTTGCGCAAGTATTTTTATTTCTATTTAACTGGGATTGAACAGTGAAAGTATTGCAAAGAATTATAGGACTCAAGAATTCTTATTGTTTTTGACACGTCTGAACATATAAAGTTTTCAGCAGGAAGAATTGCAGTTATTACTGACAGCTATATACAAAATAAATGTTGCATATGGATGTAGGAACAGGATTGCTTCTCTTCACTTTTCATAAACTGAAAAGTACCAACTTGTGAAGTTGTTCTACAACTTCAAGTCTTTTTTAATCTTTTCAGATTTTTTTTTATCTCATACACAATAATTGTGATTCCATTAACCATATAATTGTGTAATTTGACATTTACAAAGTACATTTGCTTCATAGAAACACAGCAAATCACAAAAAACACCTCATTTTGTAATTAAAAGTTTTGCAAGTAAGAGGAGGTGGCTTTTTGGTCATATCAAAGTTGGGTTATTAAACAAAACAATGAAAACATTATTATTATTTTTTTTGCATCACACATGCCACATGAACAACCTGATACTGCCTGCCACTGGTGCAAACCACAAAGAAGACAGGAAGTAGTTAGTGCGGCACGTTTTATTAATGACTTATTGCGTGACATAGTATGACTGTTGAGCTGAGGACAGTCGTACTATGTCATGCAAGGCATAGTGCGACTGTATAATACAGTCAGAGACCTCGAGGTCAGTTCCAAGCTGGACAGCTAAAGGGGATTTAGTTTAGGCATCAGTTCCCATTGTAACTATGGGGGATGTGGATTCACTGCCAAAAAGATCTGTGATCTGTCTGCACTGATGAGACATCAGATTTACTATAAGTACAGTATGTTTTTCTCTCGTGGCTAACTGACTTCATTCCAGATGCTATGGTCAACCCGTTCACAGTTCATTAGAACTGAAAGAGATGCAGAAGCTTGCAGGAAATGCAAAGGTGCAGAACTCATAAATCAGCCTTTGGTGTAACCCATGTGAACTCTTTGTGAAAGTGGTCATCATCTATTCTGGTTACTATGGACTCCACTCTGACTGCATCTTATTAGGTTGAATTTAGCAGCAAAAAAGTCAACTGACTTGTTTTACGCAAATGAGAGGGATACATGCAGCGTCCCTCTGCTGATCGTAACCTGGTCTACCTGAAGCCACAGCTACTGAATTCACAAGATGAGGACATCGAGGGGCTGGCCAACCCCTCGACTGAGGGCTGTTATCCCAACAACAAACTGTGTGTGGCTCAGGGGATCGTCCTTAATAGGAAAAAGATGGCTTTCAGGAGCAAAAACAAGGTGGAGATTAAATTAGCGCACAGAGAAGTGGAACATTGTATAAGGGAGGCTAAAGATGCCTATGGGAGAAAGGTGGAGCAGAAGTTGAAAAGAAACATCATGGTGGTCTGGGATGGGATGACAACCATCATAGGTCACAGCGTGGACATCGGCGAGGAATGAGGGAGGGAGTGTGGAGAAGGAAAATAAAAACACCTCATGTGAAATATTCCTCAACCGGTTTAAGGAAGTCATTTAGATGAGGTGAAGTGCAACCACTTCACCTCATCCAGGGCCTCACAGCAGATAGATCCATCAAAGTGACCTCCAATGTGGGGGTCACGTTGCTGACCCCCACATCAAAGGGTCATCAAAGTCTTTAATGACCTCTTTAAAGAGACCTAGGCATTTCTTTATTTTCTCATGTTCTCTGCTGCTAACCAGATACCACCATGTCTGGTTGCTTGCCCGTTATGTGATCAACAGCCAGACGTTACTACTGGCCAGAACCGCAAAGAAGACAACAGGAAGTAGTAGGAGGATGAGGGTTTGTTTTTGGAGTTTTTTTGGTACATTGTGCAGCAGGCTCTCACAGCATGACAGACAATTCATTAAAAGTTGTGTCATTTCAATGTGGATACTTTCAACTTTTACTCCACTACATTTTACAGTAAGTATCTGTACTTTCTACTTCAACTGTGGGAACGACAGTGATGTAGATTACATCATTTTGAGGTCCCTTCAGGACGAGAAGAGCTAAAATATCTGACATTTTTAAGCTGTGTGGGAACAGCAAGGCATACAGCATAAACAGCAAAGCTATGGACACACAGCATAGTGCTGTCTATGTACTATGCTAGCGGCAACAATTGCTGCCATGCTCAAAAGATGAATGAAGGGATACAATTTTCTTTATATATCCGTAGAAGACACTTCAAACAACATTTGTTCAAAACATTTTATTTATATTTGTTTACTTAAATATTTTTGCTGACTTCTGCTTGTACAGGTTTGTGACTGACATTTACCTCCAGCATCACAGGCAGGAAGTAAAGAGGTCTGGTCATGTGACCTATCATATTGGTTAGAGTAGACACCCTATTATTTTATTTTGAAACTTCAACTAGCTGCCAAAAGGCAAAACAACTCTTTTAGAGCTTCCAGCAGTTGGAAAAAAATAAATTGCTCTGATGTATAGCTACACTCCATCCAAGCAATCTAACTCATGTTGGGAGGTCCGGATCTTTTGTTCCAGCAAAACATCTGACCACGGCTCTAGTCCAGGACTTTAGGGCCTAATTAATAGATCACTATTCTCCTAGTGTAAACAGAACATGTTCCTCTACGGTGTGTTCACTCACACACTCTTTGTCATACGCAAGGTTTTCTGCTTATGCAGGTAATTCTCAGGTCAATCATATATTCAGTTCTAAGTTATGGAGAGAAATGCAATAGTTGTGTTGGTGTAGATATTTTTTCTGTCCTGCATAAATACAAAAATCCTTCATGCCTCAACTTGTTCAGAAACTGAGGTGAACTGTGTCTTTTATTCAATAAAAGCCAGTTTGACTTGGTTGCCCAAAACACAGCCAACAGTTTTGATCCATATTTTCCCCTCAATACAGACTGAGGTTCCTTTAAAATACATCTTTCTCCCACTGTTTTACAGGAACCTGAATATCTGTCTCTCCTCTTTGCATAGATCATTTTCTAGTGTACATTAAGAAGGACTAACAGTAACAAAGTGAAAGAAATAATAAAATGTTAAGAAAATTTCATCTCAAAAGCTTAATCTAAATGAAACAAAGCTGTTGCTATGCAACAGTCCAAAGTTTTATGACCAAACACCACAACCACTTAAAACTACCAGAGTGAATCAACAGGTAGATTCATGGCAGTATTTCTGATTGGGGCATGCCGAAATCTCACTGACTCAGTACTGCCCTCTGCTGAAGAACAATGAATAAAAAGACAGAAAGTGGAAAGTCTCACACTGTCTGTGAGCAACAGAAGAACCTGAAAACAAAAAAGGAAGCAACGGATAATTTGTTTTGCAGCCAGCAAAGAACAATTGCAGTTAAAACTAGAAACAAAATGAAAGTATTACAATAATGACCACAATGATAGACCGCTTCAGCCTCTATACATCTCAAATTATTACTGAGGTTGACCCAAACGGGGACAATTGGACATCTCTACCTTTTTGTGTTACACTTTATCTCCATGTATTTGCAAGCGGATGGCAGTAACCTGTAGTGATGGTGCTTTTAGTTAGCAAGGATAACGTTAGCTCCACCACACTTATCTTTAGGATTTTATTGCACATCTTTACATCTTTGTAAAGATGTGCAATAACCTTTACACATTACTGCGCATTTCATTTCTCACCCTCAACTGAACAAAAACACTCAGTCTGACTCAATGAAGCAGGAATAGAATGAAATGGGACTGGACATTAAAACCTATTAACTTATGATAACACACACAATGGGATTGTTTAGTCCAGGTGTGTGAGAACACTGAATCCATTCTGAATTTTCTACGCATCGTCAGTATTGCAGTGAAGAATTGACGTGTTATGTGACTTTTTATTCTTCTTAGTAGGCTGCCTGGTATATTTTTGAAATAAAACTCGCGCATTTTGTAATCCTCCTTGTCCTGTTTGAAATAAACAAGCAGTTCGGAAAAGAGCATCAAACACACAAGAACTAAACTGTAGTTTTGTCCTTCACTTCAGCCTCTGTTCATCCTTTCACTTCTTCCTTCTTAACTGAAAACAGATCAGTCTCTCCCCTCTTTTCCCCCCACTTACAAATAATTTCTAAAAAAAATGTGAAACACTTACATGCATTAGAAAATAAAATAAATAAATAAAGAGAATTCGCTTGAAACACAACACTCGTGTATTTGGACAATTTCAACCATGTTGCAATATTCGGATGGATTATGATGGAGCAAAATGAAAACTGACCTCAATGACAGCTGGAGCAGATGGCCTGAAGAGGGCAGTGTTTACCTTCCTACTGTGCAGCTCCTCACACTCAAAAGAAGCCTTTCATCCATAATTGCTTTCAGTGATGTATACCAAATCCAGACTGCTTCTCTATGCATATTAATCTGCGGCATTAATGGCTTTCCCAATAATTAGTGAAAAAGAAAAAAAAAGAGGATTTACAAAGATTATTTCAGGTCTTATAGATATAAAATTTAATAGCGCTTCACTAATAACTAGAGGATGAGGGTGCAAGCACTTCTGTTGGACCTGGACTGAATAATTGAACATAGACTTATCATTTGACAGTGATGTGTGCCTATATGTTGTAAATAGTCCATGTTTTTTTGCTGGCTGGGTTTATTGATCTTATAGATATACAAGATCATTTGCGCATGGCAACGTTTCCTTCCTTACTTTTTCACTCCATGGCATACTCTCAAGCTGCTTTTTGTTTGTTTGTTTGTTTTGTTTTTGTTTTTATTTACTTTCATCCCAAATGCTGAATTTCTTCTTCTGACAGTGAAGTTGTGTTGCTTTGACCAAACGCTGGTAGCGACTCAGTCTGGTTAGAGAATAGGTCAGAAGCAGTCTCATCAGTCTTCTCAGGTCACCATTTGGAAATACGCCACTGCAGAGGTCACGACCCGGTCAGACTTCACACGCCTCCCTCAAAACACGTCTTCCCTTGTCCAAAGTGTGCACATTTTAATCTTTCAGAGAAGTGTCTTTTGTTCATGAGATATAGATGAACTGCTGAGCCTTGACCTGCTGTTGGCTCTTCTGTGTTGTGTAGCGTCTGTTTTGCTCTCCAGTGCAGAGGTCTGAGCATTTCTAGTTGCATATGGACTCGTTGAAACGTGACGATCCAGTTTCCCCCGGCTTCCTGCTGGAGGGCGAAAAAACTGCACGCTTGCCAGCTACCTCTGTTGTTACCTGCCAAGTTGAAAGGATAGCATGCTATATCTTAGACCTTATCTACTGCTGATTGGGAAGCAATACACACTAACACACTTTAACCCTGTGCCCACACACTGATCTTTCCACTGTTTAGCAACTCAAGGTGATTGACATTATTAAACTAACCATTATATAAAAAGCAAACACAGAGTTTATTTATTCTCCCTTGTATCTACGATTGTCCTCAATTTTAAACTTCAGGATAAAAATCCAGGTTAACGTCTGAGACTGACAGACTGCAGCATTGGAAGCAGGCGAACGGGCAGCAGCAATAGAAGAGGTGTTTGAATTTGAAAGTACCTTTGATTGTAGGAGATTTGCGTTGCGAGACCTCCACTTGTTGCCAAGTGGTTCACGGTGAATTACTTTGTAAGCTGTCAGAGCAGGGAGACACACAGGCAGGCAGAGGAGGACGAAAAACAAAACTACAGTGTAGGTCTCGCTTAATTTTGGCAAAATATGACAGAGAAGCATGGATTAGTACACAGCAAATTCAAAAGTGTTAAATATGTTGGTGTTAGAAGACTTTATGCAAAAGCAGAGTTAATTTCACTGTAATAGAGTCACATTTTTGTTTATGTGACCCTGGGGCGTTTGATTGACGAATCGTCAGCATCAGCTCCTCTCTCCCGCACCGTCGCTTCTGTCAAGATTCAAGCTCCAAAAACGGTTATATGAGTGTTGCTATCTCTGAAACTCTAAATCTCTGTAATTGAGGCTTGTTGTTAGAGTTGTAGTAGAAATGTATCCCTTTGTTCCATTTTTCATTGTTTTGCTTTTTGTTTGTTATGATCCAGAGACCAACACTTGGCTGTCTCACTTGGAGACTCAAGACTGTCCAGTGCAGAACCGGTCAGGAGCCGTTGGTGTCCTCGGCCAAAGTTCAGAGACACCCTAAAAACCAGAAGCTGTGCGCATCACTTTCTCTGCCTTGTACTTTGAACAAGTTAATGCATTTTGTATTGAAGAAAAATGTGTTAGGCATACTGTTTTTTTTTTTTTTTTGCATTGACCAGCTGACATATGTTAGACCTTTTGATAAGGAATATGTGAACGAAAGCATAACATGAAAACAGCATATTGTTCCACATTGTTGCATGTTTTCTAATTACGGTTCATGCTTTGGATATCAATGATTTCAGAAAATCATTGGCTCTTTATTAAATGTTTATTTTCCAAAGAATTTTTAAAAGTTCAGAGCAATAAATAATATGAAATATTCCTATTTAATATTAATTACAAATGGCTTATGAAGTAAAAAAAATATTCTGTGAGAGTTAATATTAATATATAACACTGAACTAGTGTTGGTAAGTGTTAAATAATTGACTCCAGCAGATTTGATATATGACACATAATTAGAGTTAAGATACCAAAACAGTTAAATTAATATTATCTGTTGTGGAGCGCTTTAAAAGTGTTGAAATCAAATCTGTCAGAGTTCTTTGGGCTTGCAGAATTATTGTAGTTGGATACAAATGGAGAAACTGAAATGAATGGAAATCTTTCCACTTTTCTATTTTGGGTAGAAATACAAACTTTTATGTGTGTTTGTGTGTGTACTCTGACCAACTGGTCAACTGACTCCATACACTTTTTTTTTTTCTTTGACTTTCCACTTCACTGAGCAAACACTGTCTGGACTTCCTACTGAGTCTGTGTGTACATCTAATGTGTCTGCATGTGTGTGTGTGTGTGAGAGAGAGAGAGAGAGACAGAGAGAAAAACAGAGTGTGTGTATTAAAGAGAAAAAAAAGACAAAAAGAAAGACAGCCTACCCCTGGGAAGTAGGATGGTGTGATAACACTCAGAAATGATAGTGTAGCCCTCGAGAGCACTTGACACGCAATATCTCTCCCCTCAGATCTACACACACACCCACACATGCGCTCTCACCTACACACGCAAACACACGCAGCTGTCACAGTGAAGGGTAAACAAGCAGAGCCAAGGGCTTTTAGAGCAGGCTGAGAGAGGAGCCTCTTCCTCATCTGTATGTGGGTGTGAAGATGTCGGTGCAAGGGTGGGAGAGTGTACGTCTGTCTCATAAGTAAAGTGGACCAAATTGAGTATATCGCCACTCAAACAATAGACAGAGTGAGACCACAGAGAGGGGGGCTCAAAAGCCCACCTGGACGTTGCAGCTTCTGAAGTTTGTCTCAAGTCCTGGCTGACTTACCCAACTCCCCTTCTGCTTTTCACCAGCAGAAACTCTGAGCAAAGACGAATACCTCTCCTTAGAGAAGCCTCAGCTGGGTGACGCGGTACCGGATTCAAAAAATCTTATGACATGTTGTTATTTTGAAGGACGGCCTTTCTGAAATGAAACAAAATTAGTGGGGTGCCTTTGAAAGGTGCTATGTTATACAAAATATTGTTTTACATCATTTTTTACATATAAAAAAGTGACATACACTTATCGACAGTGAGAAGGCCCTCCTGGCTGTCGGGTTGTTCTCGGTTTTAGAGCACTGTGTTTTTTCCGGCAGAGGTAGAAGCTGAGGGAGCAGGTGGAGGAGCTCCATCTTTTCAGAGATTATCTGTCAACACAGTGCCAGTTAAAAGACAAATCTGTAAGCAACTATATTTTTTAAATAAGTTACATATTGCAGCTTTAAGCGAAAGTTGCGTGAGCAATCAGCGGGGGCGGGTCTGCCGGGGTGGCAGTTGCATCAGAAAGCCCTGGTGACTACAGATTCAAAAAATCATAAATTAAAAACACGAAGCTCTGTTTTACAACAACATTGAATGCAGCATAAATGTAACATAACACCTGTCTGAGATGTTCAACACTCCAACAATTAGACAACACGGTCCATTGGTAAAACATTTCACTGCTCAGTAAAATGTTTTCATTTTTTTTAAAAAATGGGGAAAATGGGAAGCAGGTCAGTTATGCAATATCTTGACGTTGGCGTCTTTAATCTGTACTCATGCAGAGCAGCTTGGTGTGTTTCAGCTGAGTTAGCACTAAAGTAAGGTGACAATCTGTCAGATCATCAGTCCAGCAGATATCTAAATTAGCTAACTGACCACAGCTGTGTTCAGACTTCTGAATGGTCACGAAATAAAGTCCAAGGCTGAATGCTCTCTTTTGGTGGTTTACATGTGTTTTTTGTGTTTTTTTTGCATGGGAAACATTTTTGCGTTTTTCGGTGTTGGCTCCAAACACACTTTAACATTACCTTTACCTTGTGGGCTTGTTGAGCAGTTGTCTGTCAGTTGCCACGGCAACAGGTCTTTGTGTGGAATAAAATCAAATGTCCGACATACGCCACGAAAGCCGTAACTCACAATAAAAGCTGGCATTTGTTACAAAAGCTGTGCAAATGTCACAGAAGTCACACACATTGATCGTAAAAGGCGTTGAACACGTCGCAGTAGCAGTGTCATTTGTTGCTGATGTCACCAAAGCCATGTCAATGGTCACAGAATCCACTGCATGCGTCACAAATGCTGGAACATGTCTCACAGAAGCCGTGACATTTGTCACAACTACTGTGACTCTATTATGAATTGTGGTGTGAGGTGGTGAGCCAGATGGGGTGGAGCCAGGTTGAAAGGAGATGAGGTTTTAATGATGAAAAAGAAAAAAAAAAAAAAAAAAAGAGTACAACATAATCAAAAGTCCAAAATCCTGTCAGCACAGCGGAGCGGAAGGTAAAGGCTCAGGACTGGTAGCGATAAGGTTTACGAATGGACAGAATAGACAGACTGGAACGACGTACGACAAGAACCCGACAGAGACACAGAAACACAGGTGACATTAAATACACAGGAGGTAATCAGGGAATGAGACACACCTGGGAGCAATCAAGGAGGAGACAGGACAATGTGGAGAACTCAGAGACTCAAACCGAGCAGAGAAACGCAGAACACAGACTGAGTGCATTTACTCACAATGGCTTTATGTCACCAAAGCTACTGCATATGCAACACAAGCCACGTCATTTGTCACAAAAGTTGTGGTATATGTCACAAATACCGTGACTCTTAAAAGCTGCGACCGCCAGCGTCTTTGTGTTACAAAGGCCGAGTCATTGGTCCCAAAAGCAAAGCTCATCTCAAAGAAGCTGCGGCACTTCTCACAACTACTGTGACTCAGAAAAGCAGTGACTCATGCTGCCTCACAATGGATTTAAGTCACAACTGCTGAGTCATATGTCACAACTGCTGAGTCATATGTCACAACTGCTGAGTCATATGTCACAACTGCTGAGTCATATGTCACAACTGCTGTGTCATATGTCACAACTGCTGAGTCATATGTCACAACTGCTGTGTCATATGTCACAACTGCTGAGTCATATGTCACAACTGCTGTGTCATATGTCACAACTGCTGTGTCATATGTCACTAAAGCAATGCTCATCCCAGAAAGCTGTGGCATTTCTTACAAATACCATGACTCACACAAGAGTGAGTCATAACTCCTAACAATGGCTTTATGTCACAGAACCCAAGTCAAATGTCACAAATACTGTGAATCATAAAATCTGAGACACACAAAAGCCACAGCATTTTTGTGAGTCACGAAAATGGGCACTTGCTTTTGTGACTCGCAGGGCATCTTCTCTCTTTGTTGCTCTCAAAGTCTAAAGGAATCTCAACTCCACCATACACCCAATCCCAGAATGAGGACATGGGATTCCTCATCCTGGAATGAGGAATCATCCTGGAATGAGGAATCCTAGGATGCTACTCACACAGGAATAAAATAATTCACCTGATCCCACATGGGATCCAGGACTCTAGGAATCCAGGATTCCATGGATTCTTAGGAATCCAGGAATACATAGATTCCTGGATTCCTGTATCCCATGTGGGATCAGGTGATTTATGTTATTCATTTGTGAATCCATGGATTCTCACATGAATCCTGTGGTTTTAATCCTGGGATGTGAATTCATATTCATTGATATTTTTATAGCATATGATTGTATTGATGCATTTCATTATATTTTATTATTATTATTATTATTATTATTATTATTATTATTATTATTATTATTATTATTATTATTATTATTATTATTATATTATTATTGTTGTAGCCTTGCAACAAAATGTTGCTCCATATGTAGGTTTTTCATACAATCGAATGACAACAAAGTCAATATCCATGTAAAACTGTAAATAGAGCTCTGGAAGAATCAAACTCAGTTTCTCAATAAAAATAAAAGACAGTCTTCATGAATGATTACTGTAAAAGTGGACTGACTATTCTTGATTTTTACCCAAAATAAATTATGTAAAAAAAAATAATTGTATACATAAATTATTTAAAACGCCTAACGTCCCTATAATCTGTTTTTGATAAACAGATCCCAAAGTGCAAATAAAGCCTCACCAGTTCAGGCCACCAAATAATTCATGCATTTCATTTTGTGCAAGAAATAAAATGTATGAATTTTATTTCATGCATTTTAGTTCAAAGTTTAATCAAAAATGTAATTAAAGTTTAGCTCTAACTAAACTTTTCAAACTATTGCTAAACGATTCTTCTTGCCGTGCATATTGCAGGTTGCTGATAAGTAGGACAATTATTATTATCATCATGACGTAATATGCTAATTAAGAATATTATTAGGAGAATTTAAATATACCGTCACGTCATATGATGTTTTTATGGTATGAACCAGAGCGCCCGGAGGAAACCTGCAGATGTTGATTTGCTTTGTGCTTGTTTGATTCACCAATCAACTGATGATGCAAAATCATTTTGAATCATTTTGTATCAGTGCGTGCGTGTGTGTGCGTGTGTGTGCTTGTGTGTTTTAGTGGATAAGAGGCAAAGACTCTTGTCTTCTGCCAAAAAATTTCTCATATGTGATTTTAGGTACGACAAAAAACATGTTGTAAAGTGACACGTTTCCCCAAAACCCCCTTCGCTCGGAAAGCTGTACTTCACTTCCATGATCCACGGTGATTTTTGCCTCATCCACATGGAGGACAGGCGAGGACTCGTCGACGTCTGTTGAAACTACAAATCCGGGATGCTCTCTCTGACTGTGGGGTTGCGTCTCTGACAACGACAGATACTGGTGAAGCTTGCTGGTCGTAACTTCTCCGCCCTGGTCGGTGGAGGTTTCTGCCTCCTCGTCTGGTGGAACAGGCGGGGGGCAAACAGCGCTCTCGCGTTCCTCGGTCATTGTCGGACAGACCAACACTTCCTGCAGGTCGTAGCTGGACACTTCGAGTTTGTCCTCTGTGCTTTCCAAGTCCTGCAGTTCCTTCCTGAGCCTCTCATTTTCCAGGAATAAACAGGCATTTTCTTCTTCTTTAGCTTGGATGAGTGAATTAATTTCATTGTTCCTGTTCTTGAACCTCCTGGTTTTCCAAAGCTGACGTTTGAGCTTGTCATGGTCCGCCTGAAGTTTGCTGTTCTTCTGTTTAATCTCGCTCCAGTGACTTCTGATATGCTTCAGTTTGTCAGACCAGTACTGTTCAGCCTTGTACTCGTTTTGGAGCTGGATGATTTTGGACTGGAGTTTTTCAGTATAGCTAGTCATGAAGTTAGTTTCTTTTTCCCAAAGCTTGTCCTCTAACCCTTCCAGCTGTCTCTCCATAATCATGTTGGTCATTTCTAAGTTGTGGTTATACTCCTGAGTGTCTTCACACTCTTTTTCCAGCTGGCTTTGTATAGAAAACTGTCTCTGGACCTCCTGAATCTGGATTTCCAGCCACATGTTTTGTTGCGTCAGGATTTCCTTCTTGTCTTGCGCTGCCTGGTACTCTTCTTTCAGTTCGTTGGGATTCTTTAGTTTCAAAGTTAACTCCTTAACTACTGTTTCAAAAGCTTGGTTGCTTTGGATTATGCTGTCAAGTTCTCTCTGTTTCCTTCTGCATTTGTCCCTCAGAGTAGCTTGCTCTTCCAGCTTTTCTTTCAATACATGGAACTCGTGTTTTAAATGTTCGTTGACCTTACCACAAATGAATATCTGGCTCTTGAGATACTGGCAATCATCGTTGATGCCTTTCATGTCTCCTATTTTCTTCTGCATCTCTCTCAGCTGCTCGATCAAACCCTCCTTCTCCTCAAACAGGTCGGTGGCTTCTTTAAGAAGAGAAAAGACTTTGCCAAAAACGGCCTCTTTGTCTTCTTCCTGCTGGGTGGAAGATTCTGGGTTCTTTTCGAGGCGGAACATTTTTCGATCGTTTCTGGCCATTCTTGCTTTTCAAAAGGTGACCGTTCCAAAGTCCACAGACAAACTCTGCAAAAGAGTGCAACGCAGATGCAATCTCTTGTCAAAAACGAATCTTAAAAGACTCTCACACGAATTCTGGCCCTTGTCACCAAAGCATTCGGTGACATCACAAGTGACATAATGTCCTATGTCATAATATTCCATGTTGCTCTGGCAACGTGCTGCTCTGACATTCCAGCTGTTCCGATGTGAACTTCACTCAGTGAGTGCTGCTGCTGTGTGGGCAGTAGAAACTGAGCCATCGGTTTAAGGACTAATAATAATAATAACACCACATTTAAATAAATTCATGCAATTTCTTATGAATTTTCATCAATTGTACCCAAGTGATGGTTCTTGTCACCAAGAACTACCATTTTATTTTTGTATAATATTAGAACATATTGTTATAGATCTTATAGTCTTGTACAATAGCTTATTATTATTATTATTATTATTATTATTATTATTCATCTTGCCTTTTACATATGTTTTTTACATTCATATTCAACTTATTGTGAAAGTCGCAGATCTCTGGCATCTGTGACTTTCCTCTATCTCCATTTCTGATGATTCAAGTTTTGTCTTTTTCTAAGGATTCTGTTTATTTGCGTAATCATCATCATAAAAAAATTGTCTTCAACCAGAAGTAATCATAAGTCACTAAAGTCCTGGTTTCGGAGAGCTACTAAGTGATTTATCTAATACATGATTTCAGTAAACCTTGACACTCTCTTTATGCAGCAATGAATGACTTGTCAAAATATCAGCTGGGAAAAATGGCAAGAATTGTTTTCAAAGGAAAGTAAAAAAGTCACCTGGGAGTATGAGAGGTGCATTCATATAAGAATCAAAATGGAGAGTGAAAAAAAAAGAAAATTTCATTGGGAAGTTAAAATATACAATGATGTAATTCTCTGCAGCAAAGCAACACCTGGAAGTGGCTCTTCCTCTAATGTTAACTGCTGAAGTGGCTGTGAATTGTTCAGGCCATCAAAACAGGCTGTGGGATGCAGAAGGGAGTGATATTTATCCCCCATCCTATTGGAGCTTATTTACGTAATGTGACAACAACCTGCTCCAATAGCAACCCACACAGAGAGAGGAAAAATGTCAGCAAGCAAGAAAAATAAAACACAAATATGACAAAATTATTCATTGCCCTGATTTTAAATTTACTTACTCAGAAAATCTTTTTTTTTCTTTTTTTTCAGAAAATAAGAACATAATGAACCAAACCTGATACGGTATTGAGGAGCTTGCCGTCTTGATGGGCCAGAGCAGCTTTGCTCTCCCAGCTCAATAAATCTGGTTCCAGTGGTTCAGTAGAACCAGCTTCCTCTTCTCCATCACTCCATCCAGCTTCATGAACTTTTTCTTTATTGGACAGAAAATAACTGAGCAAACTGAGCGGGGAACCTCAGAGGTCTGCCACTACCCCCTCCCCCCCAAGCCCACCTGCAGCTGTCTGACACAGCTGTGGCAATTTATAATACATGCATGCACTCGCATATTAACATACGAGCCCCACAGTATTAAACTCCACTAGGGCCACCAGAGGATGATACCTTCCTTCTCAGGTTACCGTGGCACAGGCTGTGCTAATTAAATTGAATCAAAGTTTCCCGCAAAGGGAAGTGATGAAAATAAGGTGGGAGCGGTTGCTGCGGCTCTGTGCGCTGCAGTGAGGTAGCAGCGCACACACAGGGTTTACAGAGAGTTCATCCAACAAGCAGCAGTGCTGCAGGAGATCCACGCTGCCAGCCCGACGCACCGGGGAGCAGAACCGACCATGACCAGAGAGGAAGCATGGCCGATGGCCTGCAGGAGCTTTACATTGTGGCGCTTGGGTGAGCTAAATTAAAAAGATCTAAAAAAAACTCCATCATGTTTAATCATTATTACATGGCAAGCAGATATTGAACAGCTCTGTTCAGTCTTCAGGCAGGTTAAGTTTTAACCAATGGCAAGCTCCCATGTGTTTCACTGGACAGGTAAGTACATTTTATACAGCACATTTTCAGCATCAAGGCAATTCAAGGTGCTTCACTGGAATTGCATTTGTGATAGATGAACATGAAACTTAAAAAATCCAAAAACTCTCGCCGTGCATTAGCTGCCAGACTGCAGAAAGGACCTGATTAGTAAACAGAGTCCAGCTGTGTGAAACGTGATCTCAGAGGAAATCCAGCTGTTCTGACAGAAACCTCAAAGGTTTGTCAGAAAACATTAGAGAAAAGAAAAAAAGCATCCTGATGTGAAAGGAGCACAGACCAGCAATGAACATGGAAAATGTCATCCCTGACCTTTAGGTGTATAGATATAAGATAAATAAGGGCAACTACTTTTAAATGACATATTAAAATATAAAGTTAATAAAACACAAGACGATGTTGGGATTCATGTCTAAGCAAGAATATGGATATATTGGTGCATTACTTGATACATCAGAACCCAAATCTGTGTTTTCCCATGAACTCATGCAGACACAAATACACAGTTCCCATAAATAATTATCTTTGGTGATATCAGAATGACTTTTTTGTGTGGATGAAAGTTCAAAGTGCATAAAAACAACTGGACCAGGCCTAGATTTTGCTCCTGCTCAGACGTTCCAGTGGCCTGATGTCGAAGTTACTGAGCGATCTGGAGGCGTGTGAGCCTGCAGCGTGTTGGGAAAAGTACGGTGCTCTTGATGGGTTCAAATCCAAAGCAAGTATTCAACCCCCACAAAGAAGATCCAACGATACCCATTGTTGAAATCAATCATTTCTTTTTCTTTTGGGAGAATAAAGATGAAATAACTGAATTAAAATATATATACATAAATATATCTTCATACATTTTTCTGTTTGTAATATTATCACTTCTTCTAAACTAAACTATCATGGATGATTTTCACGGTGAGAAACGGTTGTACGTGAGGGTTTCTGCTCTAGTGAGTTTTTTTCTTTTGCAGGTCACTCGCTTCCATTCTGACCCAGAAACATCTGTAGACGTGTTTTACTGTCGGGTGTTTTTGAGGAAATGGGCCGTTTGGTTTTTCCTTTCTCCTTCTCTGAGCTCATCCCGTCTTTCCTGCCCCCTCCTGTTTTGTTGGGGTGGACATGCCTTCAGCACGGCTCTGAAAGAGGGATTTGCATTAAGATGTGGAAAGTTGAGTCAGAGGACAGAACGTTGTGTGGGTTTTCCTGTGAATGTGTCGAGGTGACGTTGTGTTTGAGATCCCTTTCGAAGAGAGGAGAACTTGAACAGTGAAAGCCTCAGAGTTCATCTCTTTTTAACGTACATGAAAGCACAACTGAACAGCCTTTGGTATTTTATGTACATATGTACATCTCTCTCTCTCTCTCTCTCTCTTTTTTTCACATTCGGTAATGTTACAACCACAGAGTTTACTGTCTCAAAACAAAATGTATTTTGAATTATTTTTTTAAAAAGCATTTTCCTTTTCACTGACTTTATTTAGTGATGCTGAACCAGTTGATCCATTTATTTAAGGGTGAAAACAAACAATTTCATTAAACTACAGTGTGCAATTTTTCTTGATGTAGTTTTTATCCATTCAAGGACAAAATACAAAACCATTTTTATATAAGGCTATCTATAACATAGCCTTATGAGTCTATGTTTTATATAATATATACATATAAATGGTTTTGTATTTTGTTCTATTGTTGCAACACTGGATATTTATCCAGTGTAGCATAAATACTGTACACTATGCTACGTGTCCTTGGCTGGAAAAATCATTCCTGTCAGGTCATATTTAGCTGTAAGGCTTACTGGTTTGTGTGAGAATTGGTTGTGTGGTTAAATCCTCTGCATCATGAATCAGAAATGACGTATTGTCATTTAGCATGTATTTAAATGGTGACTTGGCCCAATTTTGATCAGTCACTACCAGAGTCACCTTCAGCAACAGTTTCTATTGAGTAGTTGCTATTATTCTGGATTTATATGCACCTGGGCCAGAAAGAAGCAGCCTTATGAGTCTATGTTTGGCTGATCTCTGTAGAATTAGGGATTAGCAGATACATCACATCATCCCCAGTTCTACGGTCCCTGCATTGGCTCCCTGCAGCTCAGAGAATAGACTTTAAAGTACTGTTAGTTTATACATGACTGAATGGTTCAGCACTACAATACATTAAAGGTCTGCTGTTGTAGCAACATTCCAGATCTCTCTGGTCTTCTGGTTCTGGTTCTGCTCTGCTGCTTCTGCAGGCATGGAAAAGCAGCATTCAGCTTCTAGGCCCCATAAATCTGGAACAAACTTCCAGAAAACTGCAAAACACCAGAAACATCTAGACTAAACCTACCTGTTAACAGCTGCCTTTGATAACAGCTGGAATAACAGCAATATGATCAAAAGTATGTTACTGATGTTACTACGCTGCTGTACTCCTCCTGTCATGTATCCATTTATATTTGGATACAAATATCTTTTTTTGGTAAATTTTATTTTTTCATTCTTTTAAACTTTTTATTATTATTCTGTCCTGTAATATTAGTTGCCTTTTTGCATCTTGAATAAACCTGAATCTGAATCTGAAGATTTCTTTTTTGCTTTTTTCTGTTTTTTTTTTTTTTCTATAATCATGGAAAGCTCCTCGAATTGCATCTCTGCTAAAAATATGCCCCATAAAAATAAAACTGCCTGGCCTTGCTCATTTGAATGTCTGGTGAAATAAGATCGAAGTGAAAAGACGACGTTTAAAAGGAAAAGTAAGAGCGTTTCCACACGCAGAATGCGAGCAGAAATGAAAGGATCGGGACTGAAACAGATGCAGCTGTAAGAAGCCCAGCGATCAGGGAAACAAACTGGAGAAAAACACTTCAGTTTGTAAAAGAGGAAAAAGATTGGACTCAGGACCAAAAGGGACTCAGGACCAAAAGGGAAAAAGTATAAATACTCATATACTCATATAATACTCATATGTTAGTGTGTTGTTAATAGTTTTAGATCATTCCAAATAAACTGGTGTGGTTGTTCTGTGTGTGGTGTAACATTATGTCATTTTTCAAATGCATTTATGCACAGATGTTCTAGCTGTCTACAAAGCAACTAGAGCCTTTGGAACAATAAAGTCAATCTAATCTAATTTAATGATTAATAGAAGATCTTTGGATGCAAATACATCTTGTGTCTGTCCAGAAATGGGACAGACAGACACTTTAAACCCATTTTGTTTGTTGGTCAAATGTAATGTAATATTTTAATATTCAAAGAAAAAAATGAAGGCATGTTTTTAATTTGCTATATGTTGAAAATCATGGCGATGAACAAAAGTAGAAGCTAAAAACATCAGTCTGTGTGTAAAGAAATTCTACTGTACTTCACTTAGCATATTGATGTAATGAACTATATGTACTTTTCAATAATATTCCAACTTATTGAGAGCCACCTGTAAATATGAAAAGTTTAAAACACATCATATTGTTGGAGTCACCTCCTGACTTCATGACTTCGCCGGCTGTGTCTGCACAATAACAAGAGCTGCATTAACATCCATATTATAGCTGTGTGAAAACTAGAAGCTAGAACTTCCATTGTGCCCGCTTGATGCCCCTGCCTGCGTGTGTGCGTGCACAGGAACGTGTGTGTGTTTTCTTGGCTGCCCGCTGTGTGCACTCAGATTTCATGTTCAGAGGGAATTATTCACTTTGATGTTTTCTGATGCAGGCAACTGCTGATACCCCTATTAGCTCAGGAGGACCTGATGCAAGCTGCGCGAGTGCAATTCTCCAGAAAACTGTTCATTTAATGCAAAGAAGGAGAAACACAGAACGAAGCTGCATTCAAGTGCAGCCTGGGGACGTCAGCATAAAAAGGCAAAACCACTGTTAATTAAGGAGACGAGGCGCCGGACTCAGCTTGGTGATGAAGGAATCTCTGTCCTACGACAAAGTCGGTGGCAGTGCTGAATCACATAACAGTGGAGGGTTGGAGCAGAGTCCAAAAAACAAAAACTAATCTAGGATTTTCACCGGTTAAAAATTTAAGAGCACTTGAAGGAAAAACTTGAGCGACGCCAACAATGAAGGACACCAAACAGAGAGAGACGTTTCTAGTGTTGATGACACAACAGGGTTTTTATGAGCTGGAGTGTCTTGTTCTGAGGTTCTGGCTCACGCAGTCTTGCTTGACAATTTGCGAATTATTTCCTTGCATTGCTTATGCGTGCATAAATAAAGCAACGGGCAACGTAAGGTCAACATATTTGCAAAAAGAAAATAAATAAATAAAATTTGAAGTTTAAAGTTTCACGGCCTGCTAGGAGCTACATCTCTTTTAATTGAATTGAATATGTTGCAAAAGCGTTAATGTTGGTAAAACTCCTCTATATTCCAGAGGCAGAAAAGACAAGTCATTTCTGCACATGAGAAATCAGGTGAAAGCATTTCAAAGCATGTGCCTAGAGGTGCAGAAACAACTTTATTATTGTTAGCAGTGATATGGGAATATTATCAATAGAGAAAAGCGGTGAAGAGTGAGTGCATTTTTCTGGCCTTTAATGTTAAACTGCAGTTTGCAGATAAAGACGCTTTTCCTGGAGCAGATGGTGCACACGTATCTAAAAGCAACGTCATTTGATAAATATGTTTCTGTTAGCAATAAATATTTCCATTCCATCAATGATGGTGACAATGACGCCAGGTGACCTGGGAAGATTAATCCAGTGTAGAGAAAAGCACAGGTGGTCAGAAAAGCAGACAGAGGCAGCCATGTTGGGGCCTTAGGCAAGATTAGAGTTCTCAGTGTAAACTATATTCAGCATCAAACATGTTTCATAAAAAAAAAACCCTTTAGCATAATAACAGAAAGTTGAAAGACTTTTTTAAAAAAATAATGGATACTACTGGTTATCTGAAATAGAGTCATTGAGAGAACAGGGTTTCCCACAGTGTATTATAAGCCTGGCGGGCCTCCAGGCTTTTCTTGTGCCCTCACCAGGTTTAGCATTGTTTATTTATTTTAGGGGTTTTTTTAATTTTTTTATTCTTGCCTTTTTTTTAAAGACTTTATAGTTAGGTATTTATCTCCCAGTCTTCCAATTACACATAACTATTTTCAAATTTCCTGTCAACTTTAAACATTTGTTTGCTCAAAAACATGGCGGCCGGCTGGATGAATGACTGACCTTTCGCTCCAAACACCAGGCTTAACCAAAATTTTAATTATTCCTTTCGTTTCTTTTCCTATTGATCATAACTGTATTGACCATCTACAACGATCTGATCAAACAACATGCATGCTTGGTTAAGTAGTCTTTCAACCCGTGGGTGTGCGTGTGTGTGTGGGTGTGTGTGTGTGTGTATGTGAATGCTTTTGTCTCATGTGTCTTCGTGTTGGACTGCGCTGGACTTTCCACATCTCCAGGCTGCTCTGTCTCTCCCCTCAGGGCAGGTGTAACATAGTTAATATTGTACAGAATTCCTCTTGTCATTACTTCCAAGTTTGGGGTCCATGTGTGATGGGTGAAACAGCACCCCCTCCTGGTGGTTGGCAGTAATGAATATAGTGAACATCTGGTTGCCAGTTCATGAGAGATGGGCGCCAGATAGGCTCACTGAGCTTCACACAGGTAAAATGTTGTGTTAGCTTGATGCTAACATAAAATGTTATTCCTCATAAGGTGCTGCACCCGCTGAAAAAAACGTTTCATCTCATCCTGTCTCCTGGCCCCATTCACACAGCGCAGAACTGATTTGAACACAGTTTTCGAGGTCACACAGGCAGCATAGAAAACAAAGTTCTTATGCCACATCGCACTGGTTGTGGTGGAGACAAGCACTGAGGGCTTAGAATAGTTGGTGTGTAACTTCAACAGTCAACACCAAACGAGCCCCATGCCAACAGAGGGGAAAAAAGACAAAACAAGCATCTGTGATTAACAGTTTATCAGCTCCAGTCGGCCCATTGTTCTGCAGTAAGAAGGCTTAATGCTGTTCGTAGCTATTGTGTTTTTCAATCCTGCTGTAACTCTGAGCGTGATGAGTTTGCCCTGTGCATGTCTGGAAGTTTTTTGTTTTTTTTTCAGTTTTGCTGGCACCGACTTGTCTGCTGCATGAGGGACCGAAAAGACGCAAAGGTGACCTTTAGAACCCGGATGTGACGCAGCTGCTGGAGCCTGTTGTGTACAATAAGCAACACCAAACAAATAACGCCTTGAATTTGACAATGCAACTATGATGGAGGATACACTGGTTGTGCTATTTTTATGACAACACTCACATTTTTGATTTAACGCTTCACCTACGATTTTAACACTGGCATTTTTACTGTATATTTCCTTTTTTAACTCTGTTGTCTTTTGTCTTTATTTTATTTCTCCGTCAACTTACACCACATGACGTGAGTTGACCAACAATGGAAAAGGTGAGGTCATGATGATGACTAGATCAGAAAGTTTTTTTCAATCATATTTTATTTAGACAGAAATCAAGGAATATGTGTCTGATTCTCCACCTGAGCTGATCATAGAGTAAAATAACATTAAGTTGTAAGCAAATTCAATAAAAGCTTTTTTTTTCCCCGTCACTGCTTCATCAGACATCAGATTTGGATCATTTGAGATGGTGAATCTCTGCTTCAATCATTTGATTTTCTTTTTTATGCGATTTAAACTCACTGGTGTGAAGCCTGGTGCAAACAAGTTACATGAGGTTAAGTCACATACAAACAAGCAAAAGAAAACATGAAAGTTTGATCATCATATGTGTTTTAAAAATAGTTTTAGTCCACATCAAACACATAATCTAAATAGATTTGTTTAAGCAACAGGAGAACCAGAGTAAATCAGCTTTCCAAACAGAACCAACAAACCGTAGTTCCAATCCTTCAATCAGAAAAGCTGATGATGTGCACCACATTCAGAGCCTCCTGCTGTGATTAACAAGAAGAGGCAGCTGCTGCGGTTGACCTGATTGTTTGCCTGAATCCACAGTTTATCAGTTTTCTGTTTCAGTCATGATTGTTTTGGAGCTGCAGTCTCAATGAAACCTGTTGCTGCTTGGGCAGGTCAGTGACTCCATGACTCCTCTGGCTCGTAGAAAGGCATTTAAAATTTGTTCCATCGCTTGAATTGTTTTGTTTTCTTCTCTTCGAGGAGTTCTGTTGGCTCTAGTGGCTCCTGTCAACCTATTTATTTTGAAAGTAGGTTGACAGGAAAGAGAGAATGGAGAGAGAGGGGAAGACATGAGGCAAATGTCGCCGGGGCCGGGAGTCGAACCCGCGACGAGGACTGAGGCCTCCATATGTGGGTTGTGCTAAACCCCGACAGCACCACAGCACCCGAAGTGTTTTTCTTTTACAGTTAGTTTATTATTAAAATGACTCATGTGTTTTTGTTTTGGTTTACTCATTTGTTTTCTTTTCCATTGCATGTTTTTTTTTTTCTGGAATAACAGAATTGTCCTTACTTCACATGATCCCTTGTCTTTCCAGGGACCGAGTGGCTGGCCTGAAGACGTTTTTTTAAAAAGAGAAATGTTTAGTAAAATATTGTGTATAATTCAGGCTGTGTTCCATAATGTTCAAAAAGAGCTCCCCCTGCTGGTAACAATTTACATTTGCGTTTTACATGAAATGACTGAGAATGTTGTCACTTTTCTAAGTAAAGCTGAACCAGAAAACTCTCCACTAGGGAGAAACGACACCTCAGAAACTATTCTGGCATTCTGTTTATTTACCTGTTTGTTTTCGACAGCAGCACTTTGTAGAAAATGATCAGGCGGTCTGCTTACCATCGCCTGAGTCACACGTGCCAGTTTGTCCAAGCTCTTTGTGTCCTGCAGTGTGGCTAATGCCTCCATTTCAGGTGTCATTGAAATGTGTCCCTGTCTGTCAATTATGCGGCCCAGTGGCGTATCTAGCCCTGTTTTAGGGGGGCTCTTTTTTGAAGTTTGACTAGAGACTGTTGTGCTGTTTTGTAATTAATTACCCAAATCTCTCTGTTGTCAAATGAGATAAAACTAAAGAACAGCTCAGAATGCTAGGCTGTTTCTGTGTCTGTGAACAGAAAGGTGTTTGGTACTGAAACTATGATAGACCCACTTCATGAACTGAAGTAGTAAAACCCTGACTCATAATGTTCACGTTTCCATAGATGGACATAAAAATAAGGATAATGCAATTTCTAAGTCGGATTTCCAAATAATGTTCAGGTTAATGACTAGTTTTCATGAGCTATTTACCTGAACTTCTACCTTGATAATAAAATGTGCTTCATATGACTGGAAATGCATAGTTTTGAGTGGGTTTTATGATCATTTCCAGGGGAGCAGACCCCACTAGGACTGTGTCTCTCCTTCTCATTACTGTCAGTAGATGTCAGCAGGCATGACGTCGTCTTAAGATTCTGTTTCAAACTGAATAGAAACACCTCTGGAAAAAATTAAGCTTCTCTGATTTTACTCTTTATAAGTATATGTTTGAATAAAATGAACATTAATCTTTTATTCTGCGAATTACTGACAACACGACTCTTAATTTTGTTTGTGAATGCATGTAAACAAGCAGTCAGATTTAGAAAACCGCACCAGTAAATATCTTCTCATGGGTCTTAACCCTGCTGGGGGCTCGGCCCCCCTAAAGGTCAGATCCTAGAATCGCCCCTGATGCTGCCTCATTCGCCCTCATTGCACCGAACCAACACCGGCTCTGACCGGCCAAGAGCCGTGGTGACCCATTGTCACCACGGAGGGAATCAAAATCGCAGGTCATCCCTGGTAAATGACAATCACCGGCCATTTAATTATAGAGCTGCAGGCTGATAATGGAACAACTGGCACTTTTACTCCTAAACCGCCTCGGATTCATTTTTATAATAACCCGCTTCCTGCACATTAACTGGCCGTCCTCCTGTTCATTTGATTGCTTATCCATCTACCCCACTGCGTCTCGTCTCAGACTCCACTAATGAGGTTTTGAAGGAATCTGAAAAGTGACACTGAGGTTTAAGGGTCTCCAGAATGAGCTGACGAAGAGAGACGGTTGTTGTTTCCACTCATTACCGTTAAGAGACATGGGGATGGCGTGTTAAGCACATTATTATGGTAACAAGTCGGTCCTTCGTCATCCTCTGCTGTTTATCTGCATGTAGAGGCTCGAGGAAGGGTAATAAAACGTTATGACAGTTTTCCAGAAAATTCACTTGAAAAACAAACTTTTATTTTTTTTATCACATATAACAATCAAAAATAACAGACACTGAATTTTTAGGTTTCCAATATCTATAAGCCCTATTAATCAAAATGACAATAAATATAGGCTTGACACATTTTTGTTCTTATATGGGAGCTATGAGATTTAGCAGCGTGTGCCGTGTTTTAACAAGAATCTCTTGTTTCCTCCCAGTGCTAACCAAAAACAACCAATCAGAACCAGCAGGAGGGTCTTAGCATAGCTGTGAATGTTTTTCCTGTAACTGTAAGTTGTTTGTCTGCCGTTAGCACATTTAGCAGTATTGATTGGCAGCACTAAGACCCTCCTCCTGGCTCTTACTAGTAGCACAGGATGGCGGTGGAGGAGGTCGCTCTTTTCACCACTCATCTGTGTCATATTACACGGTTACGACATGGTGACAGAATTAACAAATACGTAAGAAAAAAGAAACTTTTTTTTCTTTCTAAAAGTCATATACTGCAGTTTTAACAAAACCACACCACAACTCCACATTTTTTAAGATGTTTTGTGAGGTCAGGCAAACGTTTGCTGCTTTGCTAGTGAACAAGTTGAGCAGTCCTGGCTGAAATCCAGCATCCAGGCGTAATGTTAGCAGAAACCAGGAAAACTGCTGATGTCGGTCGTATTAATTTTAGAGCGATTAGTTTACCTTTTGCATGCTGGTAGCGCCTGATCTCTCTCCAACACTTGTTCATTCATCCATATGCAACACATCTGGAGAGGAATAATGTTCTCCTTTTAGCTGCAGGCAGATAAAAAAAAAGAAACAGAAATAGTGTGGTGCTTGTGTTAAATGTATGAATTATATGCATGAAGTTTTTTTTTTCTTTTACAGTTCATTTGAATTTCAAAGGAACTTTGGATTTTAAAAGGTCAACAAGGTCTCTAGCCTTAAAAAGGAAAAGCTTCAAAGTGTTTCCTGTTGATCTGCAGAGATTCGGTGAGGATGAAAACATGGAAAACAAACCCAAACATGATTAAACGGATTGATTGATCAACACATGACTTGATTTCCTGACTTAAGTCATTTTGCAACGCTGATAGAACAGTGGAGTCGATTTCAAGTCGTTGTAACTTTGGCCGTTTAGGTTTTTTTTAACCATGTTAATACTGAAATATAGTTCTATTGATTAATCCATGCATGTTTAATGAACTGTAACTTCACAGACAATTACTATTACTTCCACTACTTTTCAGGGAAGCAAAAAAACAACAAAACATCAATTCAAGCACAGGTTGCTGGTGCAATACCTTCATAAGAAAACTTTGTATATACAGCTGCATCTCAATATGCTGCAATATCATTTAAATGTACTTTATTTCTGTCACTTAATACACACTGTATAGTTAGATGTTTTCAAACATTTATCTGTTTAATTATGATGGTATTTCTGCTTACAGCTTAGAAAAACCTGATGATTAGAATATTATATCACACCAAAAAAAAATAAAAATGCTAAAAAAGCTTTAACGTGGGTCTAATGGGTGATCGTGTTCTGATTTGTTGAATGTGAATATAAGATGGAGTTTATTCATGCAGTATGACGCCAACATCAATACAATAACCAGGACATGGAGGAGTTTAACGCTACGTTTAACAACTCAAGAGTCAACACCGCCGCTAAGCAACATACCAAACACTTTACATACGTCTGAATCTCTTGCATGCTGAAACTGTTTGAGGATGTTGGAGGGCTTTCATGTTGCAGCTGCCCATAGTGTCGTCATTTATTTACTTCCTTGTCTTTGACTTATGAGGACCATCATCATCGTTTTCGTGATTTGTCAAGATACTCCTGCATGTTTTGATGATGATGCCATTGAGCCAGTTTCAAATTTGGGTTGCAGTATTTTTGGAGAACAACATTTAAAACTGTGAGAATCTGTGCAATACTTCAGCTGGGCGGGTCACCCACCCTGTTGTCAGCATTTTTGACGTCAAACAAAATATGCTTCATGGCTTTTGACCATGTGGTAAGAACTCCAGACATCCACGTTTTCAACAAAGGCAGACAAAAAAAAAAAAAAAAAAAGATTGGGAAGTTTCATCAGCCAACCAGGAAGCAATACACAGTAAGCCATATTCATCCATTGCATGTTTACCCACTCATTAATCAGGATTTAATTTTTTATTTTTTTTACTCAGAATGTTATCTCTCTTCAAACTCTCCCCTGCCATGATCGTTGCCTGACCTCCTGATTAGAGGAGCAGATAAGTGGAACAATCTTTCAAATGATGATACAAACTTAGCACAAATACTCCTGAGATATGACTCTTCTCAAGAAATGCTCAGGCCATTCGATATTCAAGATGGCCGTCATGCATATATGTAAACGGAACAGCTGTCCACTTCAATCTATTTGATCCAGGTCCTCTCTAATCTCGCTACACTGAGACGTCCTTCCTTGTCCATCCTGTTGTCCACTGCTGCTTGTTAACTGGACAGTTTTTTTTTCTGCGTCGTCTCCTGCTGCCATCCTGACCCTGGAGGTGATGACGCCTTGACCCGACTCCACTCTGCCTATAGACTTTAAAAAGCAAGCATCTTAAATCATTACAGACGACTGACTTTATTAAAATCACAGCATAGTACCTTGTACTTATTACTAGCAAGTCTGATCCAGCAAATAAGAGCTTAAGATTCGATTCAGTCCTGGTTTTACTGAAGACACCGCTCTCATCATCCCCCGTTGCTCCAGTGATGCAAGAGAAAAGCTGAGGACATTAATCCATGTCTTTGGCCTTCAGGCCTCACATTACTCAATCACTCACAGGACCAATCATTTTAAGGATTAATTGTGTCATTTGTAATTACAGGACACATGGAAACGAGGATTGATCTCACAGAAACCAACGATTCTTTGAGTAAAACCAGTTGAGTGGGGGTAACATTAAATCATCATCCAAGAGCTCACATGTTCAGCCTGAGAGCAGTACTTTATGTGTTTTGTTCTCAAAACTTTTAATACTTTTGCTTACATTTTTATTCTGAAAGCAGGACTTCAATATAAGCAAAAGTATTAAAAGTTTTATTCAGACTCAACAGCTCTTGGATTATGGCAGAAAAATCCCCCCATGCATTTGAGCTATTGCTCCCAGAGTCAACTTGACTGTTTAAACCCTTCACTATAATGACTTTATCAGTATTCAACACTAAATTGGATTTTTAAAAATAAATAATAATAATCTGAGATCTAAAGTTTCGGTGTAAGGGCTTGGTGGGTGACACAAACCCAACAGAAGAGGTTCAGGTGCCATTTGGACAAAGAAAAATAAAGTTAGATGTCCAAAACACCCACAGGTATCAATACGCCTGAGATTCATTAATAAATCTGAATGAAAAATGGTTGCTGATATGTGTGGGGTCAGGTCCTCCCGCCTCACCCAGGACTTTAAGGAATGTGGAAATGGAAATAATTAGAAAACTCATGTTAACAAAATCCTTTTCCTCCAGTCAGGTGTCTTTGAGACAAAGCAAATCAATCTGATGATCACAAATGAAGTCATTAATTAAAATCTTTGAAGAGAGAAAGCTCATGCTCGGGAAAACCACGTTTGGTTGTTAATGAAATGATTTTTCTCTCCAGTCGCAGTCAGTTCCCATGATTTGCTCTCCAATGAAGTATCACTGATGGATTATGGGAAAACCTTTTCTGTCCCATCATTCACAGCTGTGGTTCAGGTACATTTCCCTCTCCTGCTTGTTGTGAATATTTCGAAAATATTTTAAATATTTTAAATATACCCTCATTTTCAAAGGGTAGAAAATGATTATAAAGAGATAAAGTGCCATTTTTAAAACTACATATTATAAATGGCGTATTGTGAGAAACCCAAACTACATTGTGGTATTTATTTCGGAACATATTGCTAACACTGGTTACTTTTATCCATCATTATACATCACCTTCTCTGTATGTTGATTTGAAAGCGGGCAGCCTTTGAAAACATAAAAGGACAAATATTGCAAGATGCCTTCCAAAAATATTCACTGGTCGCCTTAATTTTATAGCACAAATATAAATGATTTCATGCATGAAACATGAAATCAATGCAGGTATCTTCTGGAAGGTCGAAACGACAAAAAAAATGATTTCTGTTTCATATAAATATAGCCTAACCATTTTTAAATCAACTGACATGGTTGTTTAGGTGAATCACCTTTTCAAATATTTAGAACAGGCAGAAGGAAATGAACCTGAACCACATATCAGGTTTTTATATAACTATAACTAATAATAAATTAATATTAATAATAATAAATGAACATCACATCAGAAAATGTAATGTTCAATGCACATGGCTTGGAGTTATCGTTTCAGAACCATCCCTGTTCAAAGAGCTTAACCGGGATCCCAGAGATCAGAAAAGTCCTTGAACAATAAATCTCTCTTCATGTCCAAAGTGCCAACATTCTGCGTCCTCCTCCTTTTCCGTTCGGTCTGAAGCAAACGAGCTCACTTTTCACTCACCTCGGCAGCAGCCTATGCTTAGGGACACAGACAGCCATAATCATGCCAACCCACAAGGGGCCACTCACTGCTACCCATTGGACCTGCATGCCTTTGTTCTGCATAATTATCAGTCAGACGCAAAGCTGGCAAGAAGGCCAGAACTCTGCAGCCGGTGGGCTAAATGATTTATGGATCCATGGAAGATAATAATACTACATCTCACAGATAAGCTGACATGAACAATTGAGGGATTTCAGTGAAGACTTGCCAGACACGTTACATTTTCATCCCAAACAAGTTAGCCTCATGCTATCAGAACAGGGGCTGGGTGACGAAGATGGTGGCAGAAATCCTCACGAGACCAGAGGAAGCCTCACCACTCCTCACAGGACGCCATTTTGAACATCACGGCTTGATCTGAGTTCACCAGCTCTCCTTCATAGGATGAGCTGAGAAATGGAGAGGAGGTGACATGTGGACGCACCGATCCACTTTCTTCACTTCCAATACCGATTCAGTTATAAGAGGCATTGATCCAGAGGGGAGAAACAGCTGAACTGACTGAAAATGTTCAGGTTTTTTTTTTTAAAGCAAACGTAAATGTTCTGAATTGCATATTTTTTTGATGACTCTGCACCAGCACACTTACACACACCACTGGCTTCACAAGCTGCATCAACCTTATGAAAACAACACACCATTAATTTATTTAGTCTGTGAAACGGACAGAAACTGACAAAAACAAACTGTAACAAACCTTCTTTCAAATGCTTCAGAAAGGGCAACTAGGAATTTAGAATATAATGTAAATATAAAAACATGATGACGCTCATAGCCCTCATGCATCAGGCATATTGTCACAGAAACCATTTGTTGAATTGTTTTTTATATCAGGATCGATACAGATATTGATAGACATATCAATATCTATGTTGATGTCATGTTCAGCGTTTGTTGCTTTTATTGACAATAGAGAATCAGTTTGTTCACAGCAGATAACATCCAACCTTTACTTACCTGGTAGTTTGTACAAGACATGTTCAGCATTCACTCTGTGACCGGGTCATTTTTGCTGTGCAATTTCAAAACAAACAAACAAAAAAAAACACTCAAAAACAAGTTAAAATGCGGTTTTTCTTTGTCAAAGTGGAGAAGGTATTTGCTTCCAAGCTTCCTATGAAGATAGATTTTAAGCAATATCCGTCTTTCAGTGTTCATCATAAAGTTTGTCGGGTGTTCATCAGGCACATTACACAGGAGAGGCAGTGGCTTCAGCTTCGCCTGCGCCAATACAGAGACGGGGCAAGACATCAATGAGGTAAGAAAAAAAACATAGCAGTGAAACATGAAAGGCCCTAAATGGAGGCAGCAGTCAGCGTCTCCTCCTCTGAGCTAAACCAGCCAGATCTATCCGCTGCTGTGAAGTGCGTAGGACACCTTGAAATCGCCGCCATTTATTTGTTTGAAGAGTTACGTTCCTTTCTTGTCCTCTTAAGGACCCCGGGGAAAAGGCTCTACAGTTTTCCACTTCAGTACCTCGACCTCTGACCCCCGATGTCCCTCCGCTGGCTCTTCACAGCGAGGCGTGGTGAGGGGAAACTGCTCACTGGCAGGATTTAAAGACTTTTCATATCGCCGCGCTGCCTGTCATTGTAGCCAACACCGGGCGATCTTTAACAAATATCTTTAATGCGTCGTGATTGATTCCACATGAAATGAGCTTGCATTTCCATGGCAAACAAAAACTGCCCAAAGTTTTTTTTTGCCTGAAAGCTTAATATTTCGTTCAGGTTTTGAACACATGGACCCGTCCCCGTCCGGCCCAGGAGGGGGATTCTTTAGCAGCTGAGCCGAGGAGCAGAGAGTTCCAGAGTTACCAGCTTAAGATGGTGTGATTTCCCATGGAGCCACAATCTGTAGGTCACCATCTTGAGTTTTTTCCATTTCCTAACAATTGCACCAACCGTTTCTCTCTCAATGAGCTGTACCTCATTTATTACCTCATCTTGTACCTGCTCTCTGAAACATATTACATTAAATAACTTGATTTTGACAGTCTTGGCTTTGGAAGCTTTGAATAATAATAAGCAGCCCATTTTTTATGCCTTTGTTTACATGTCATCAAGACAACATTGCAGATGAAATTGCTAAATTGTGCTGCTGGTGGAGAACAGAGCAGCTCTAAATGTTGTGAAGTAGGAGCTGGCTGGCTGTGTTTATTGGATGGAGGCAGGTCTGCTTTTGTTTCGCAAGTGAAAATAGATAAGAAAAGTTTTTGGTCCCTCATCTATTATCACACTAAACAAACTCCTCTGACAATCGTCCACTCTGTGTCTTGTGATGTGCATAAGAGGATGTGGAAGGGGACTGAGTGAGACAGAGGGAGGGTGTATTGTATATGCTATATGCCTGTGGGAAATGTTTATGTTTCTGTGTGTGTGTGTGTGTGTGGGGGTGTGTGTGTGTGTGTGTGTGTGGGGGGGGGGGGGGGGGGGTGTGTGGGGGGGGTGTGGGGGTGTGTGTGTGGTGGTGGGGGGTAGGGGGTGTGTGTGTTAAAATCTTTGTAGATACCTGAGTTATTTCCATCTACAGCTTGGAATATGAAATGATGTGTGAAGAAAGATTATCTCTACACGGCACAAACACAATGTCTAAAGTATTTTTTTCTGGTTTCTAGTGCAAATATCTTTTTACACTTGAAATAAGACTAAACTTACAAGTGACGTTTTAGCAATTCATAGAAGCTTGCTTTAAGTCAATAATTCCTTTATATTGATGAACAGAAAATACTAGTTCCACTGGCTGATTATTTCACTTAGAACAGGACATTTTCTCCATCAGTAAAATAATCTGATGATGGAACTAGAACCTTCTCATCAATATTAAGGAAATATTGACTTAAACACATATTTCCACCTAAAAGTCACTTGTGAGTTAGTTTTGTCTTATTCCAAGTGCATTAGAAACCAAAAGAATTTGGTAAGATTTTGTGTTTTGGCAGCGTATGGAAGATACTTCTGTCTGAAAATATCAAAATAAAAGCACTTCCTGGTCTGTTCAGTCAGTCTAACACTCGTTTAATTGAGGCCCAATTTCAAGGCAATAAATAAAGTAAATTTTTTTAAGTCATATTTGACCTACATATATACATATATCTTTTTTTAAATAACAACCGAGAGTAACATAGTTACTAGATTCCTGGAAAATAAATAAAATATAAGCATGGTGTGAATTAATTGTGAAGGTTTTCTCTGCTTATCGTCCACCACATCCCGACTCTCAGAGGGTTTTACAAATAGGGAAAAAACAAAGACAAACAAAACGTTCATGATGCATTAATTCAACATTACACCCTCTAACCCAGCGCCACAAATGACCTTTTACTCAACGTTTCTCCGCATCCGCGCCTCGGCTGTGTTTCTGTTCTCATTCCTCTTTGCTGTCAGGCAATAATCTGCAACCTGGGAGGAAGAATTACTTCACGCCAATTAGACAGTGTCATATCGCTAAGAGGGAGGCTGGACACAGGGCCAGGGATCATCATTCTTTAATGAAGCTTTCATTTAAGAATAATGAAAGCTTATTCTGTTCTCCTGGAGAACAGTTCACCTGCCTGTTCTCCAGTCAGGTGAACATTTTCCCAGGGTGAGACCTGCGTCTCCATCACGGCGCGTTCGCCTTAAAACAAAACCACGTTTACATCGGCGAGGCTTCAAAGGCGGGAAGAAATGAGATGTCTGCATTGTGCGGCTGATGAAGTGGATGGGGTGTAATGAAGGGGGTGATGAGTGTATATTCAAAATGACAGGCAGGTGATGATATGTGAGGGGGGGGGGGGGGGAGGAGGAGTGACAGTCACAAAACTGTGCAGCGCAGCAGGGAGGGAGCAGAATTCAACTGGTTCCCCGAACAGATGAGTTAATTGTCCGGACGAAAATCACTTAGCAAAGTCCTTCATCCGGTCCTGAAAAGGTGAGGAAGGATGAAGTGAGCTAACCTGCCACTTGACCGTGTTGCGGTCCGCGTCTCCATCCTCCGCTCAGCCCGGCCGAGTTCCAAACACTTCAGCTCCATCTGCTCGTCCACTCGCCAGAGAGGGGTCAGATCCGGGGCACCGGAGCAGCCAATTTTAGCTCTTTAAACTTCCTCCAAGTTCCAGCACTCTCACACGCTGGCAGCATAGGTGCAAACTGCCAATCACAATGGCGGGGCGCTCGGCTTTAAAGCCAAGAGGAGGAAGTCTTTCAGCTGGAAGAGCGAGCGGGAGCCGGTCTGAAAGTCGACAGGAAATGAGTCGGTGCTTCTCTTAAGCTTCTCCATGAGTCACCAGCGAGTCGGCGCCGAGCCGCGGCGCCGCTGCTGGATTGACACGTTGCATGTTATTTACATATGGAAACTTTGTGCATGTAAGAGACGTTGGAGGGCAAAAAAAAAAAAAAAAAAAACTATCATTGTATCTGCCGTCCATATTTTCTGGATTGATGTCTATTCCGCGACTGAACGGCGGATCGGCTAATTTAAACACCTGCACCACTGATGATCAGTTTCTTTTATTCTGTAACTGAACAGAAACACACCAAACTCTGCAGCACACAAAAATGTTAAGCTTGTCAGAGTCAAGCTACCATCGCAGACTTACATCCCTCACCCTTTCTAGTTTTTAAATTAAAACTTTTTCCTGATGTGTGAAATGTAAAACCCTTGGATCTTGTTATCTATTTGTAGTGTTGCCAATTAGCAGCACAGCACTGCATCCCTTTGTCTTTATATATCACATGAACATTTAAGCTTCAGTGCGTTATCATGTGTCATCGGCGGCGAGCAGCTTTCTGCGTGTGTGATGTCACGTTGCAACGTGTTAATAGACACACAAACTAATCTCTCTCCATCTTAGAACTTTGTTCTTTTCCTCTGTGACCCATAAATGAGTCAGTGTGTGTGCGCGTGTGGAAATATTTGCACAAGTGTATCTCTGCATGGATGGACTCCACAGGGCTCAGACCTGATCAAAGTGAAAGTGTGTCAGTTTGCAGGTAGTGGAGCAGTCTGCCGCTGCTCACTGCAGAGAGCAGAGCTGTGAGAGGCTCCAGCGCCGGCGTGGAGCGAGGGAAGAGCTGCAAAGATCAGAAAGCGTGATTCCGCCTTTCATTGAGGTCGGGTGGAGGTCGGACAGCCTCAGGGTGGTGATTTTGCTCCCACGGCAGGCCATAGGAGTCAGCAGGACCGAAAAAAAGGCTGAACTGAGGGTCGGAGGTCGGACTCTTCCGACAGGGGGACGGCGCACACAAAGCAAACCGCAAAACCTTTGTGTGCTGAATGTTAGCAGGTGAAACCTGCAAACATCATTTATTTAGCCATGATCCATGGAGCGCGCTCACTCATGCTTTTACAATCCTCAGCTGAATCTCTCCTGCACAGAATCAGACGGATAAATTTAGAGGAACAAAAGACAGAAGAAGTTTGTCCAATCAAACATTGGCGCCATTATGAGAAATGCCAGACAGGAAGTTCTTTTTCTTGGTTTCCATTTTCTGTTTGGGATTCAAATTGTTGGAGCACATGATCATAAGAACTAAGACACTTTGGAACAGTTGCAGGAAATCACTGAAACAATGATGACTAAATAATCAGGATTATATTCATATTCAACAATTTAAAAAACATTTTTTCTTCTATTTTTTTAAATTTCAGACGCGAGTCGTTTTTATATTATTATAAATGTTTAATAAAAATTAAACTACTTTTAGCGATGCATTGAAATCTGTCAAAACACAAGTCATAATTGTTGTAAATTGATTTTTAAAAATCCTTTTCCTCATCCTGCCGGGGGATATTTCCCTGATTAATATGCATAAATAAAAACACATTCACAATGACACAAGCTGCGTTGTGACGTTATGAACGATCAGCTCAACTGCTGACGCCTTTATGGAGGAAGAAACCTGGGACTGAAATGAAATGCATAAAAACACACATCACAGGCTGAGGCCATGCAACGCAGAGCAGACATGGTGGAGAAGCTGCTCTGGTCAGATAAGACTTTCTGGCCCTAATGCAAAACTCTACAATGTGGCAGAAAACTAAAAAACAAAACAAAACACACCATCTGCTCGATGAAACGGGTTACAAGAGCTTTGGATTTTTCATTGTAGTTCAGTTTTATTTTGTTGTGACTTTTTGTTTGTCTAATTCAGTTGGTTTGAATTGTTTTTTATGGTGCGTTTGCCAACTTATATTGTAGTGAAACACTGTGTCAGTTTCATTGGTTATAGACACAGTTGGGCAGTAAATACTTTCATTTTCTCAATTACATTTACTTGAGTATTTCTGCTGCGCTTTATGTTTCACTGTAACTTGAGTCATTCCATTATGAACTGTGGTTACGCTTATTTGAGTTCAATTTCTGGATTCTCGGCACACAGCTGGACTTTTTGTTAAACTTTCATACATTTTTCATTGAAAGAAACTGAATTTGCCCGATGTTATTTTTTTTGTCTCATAACCTTAAAGTACCAAAATATCCACGTTACTTTATATTTTGGTGCGTCTGGTGACGTAATTGTGAAATATGAAATGATTGATAATTTGGTCAGTTGCTCAGTGAATGACTAGACTTTTTACCAAATGCTTTTTTACTGACTTGAGTAAAAACATGTTGATGTCTGGTTATAGACTACAACTTAAAATGATGGTTTCAGTTTTTTTTGACAGTATGTCAATAAATACTGTTTTATTGACAGTATTTAGAATTTGAATCGTCTTTACAGATTGCATCGATCCCCCAGTTCCAAACCCGGAACTGACTTTCTTTGTGTGAAGCAGCACAGTGAGACCTGCTGCACTCTGGAGGAAATACAAACTTCTGTCTCATTCATATTTATGTTCTTGAAATGCATCGAGCTGCTTACAGATTTGCTTGGCAGAGCTGCATTCTGACATCCTGCAGAGTTAAATCTCTCTCAAATCTTTGTCCACGTGTGGCCAGCAGCCCAAAAAAGAAAATAAAAAATCCACAATCACCCACTTCAATGTCACTGCAGTAGGGAACATGCCAATAGCCCAACAATCACACAAACACCGACTTCGCTCAGGTCCCTGAATGCAACATTCTCTCCATTTGTTAACAGGCTGAAAGGTTGTTTGGATTAATTGAAGCCTCTCGTATTCGGAGCACGCGCTGGCCGGTACAACATCTTGGAGAAAAGAAATGGACGTAACGGAACAAAGGGGGGGCAGCATGTCAATTGGGCGAGAAAAGTAGAAGGTTCATCCCTGAAAAACTAAATGAAAGATTAAAATATCTAAAATGATTGTTTGGCTGTGTGGTGAACAGGATGATAACCGCGTAATGAGGCATTTCTCCCTGCGCCGCGCGCGCTAATTAGCTTCTTTTCTTCGGGGGACCAGAGGGGAAGGGGGGGTCTGTTTTATAAAGCTTAGAGGAATAAAGAGGGAACTGCTGCATCGATACAAATTATTTCACTTATAACAAACAATTCGCCCTGCAGGAAAGAGGAGCTTCTTTAGAAACGAAACACGCCGACAGAGAGTGAGAGAGAGGAAGGTCACCATGAAGGTGAGCGAGAGAGAGGTCACCATGAAGCAGAGAGAGAGAGAGGTCACCATGAAGCAGAGAGAGAGAGAGGAAGGTCACCATGAAGGAGAGAAAAAGAGAGAGGGGAAGGTCACCATGAAGGAGAGAAAAAGAGAGAGAGGAAGGTCACCATGAAGGTGAGAAAAAGAGAGAGAGGAAGGTCACCATGAAGGTGAGACGGAGAGAGAGGTCACCATGAAGGCGAGCGAGAGAGAGGTCACCATGAAGCAGAGAGAGAGAGAGGAAGGTCACCATGAAGGAGAGAAAAAGAGAGAGGGGAAGGTCACCATGAAGGTGAGAAAAAGAGAGAGAGGAAGGTCACCATGAAGGTGAGACGGAGAGAGAGGTCACCATGAAGGCGAGCGAGAGAGAGAGAGAGAAAGGTCACCATGAAGGAGAGAGAGAGAGGTCACCATGAAGACGAGCGAGAGAGAGGTCACCATGAAGCAGAGAGAGAGAGGAAGGTCACCATGAAGGAGAGAGAGAGAGAAAGGTCACCATGAAGGAGAGAAAAAGAGAGAGAGGAAGGTCACCATGAAGGAGAGAAAAGAGAGAGAGGAAGGTCACCATGAAGGAGAGAAAAAGAGAGAGAGGAAGGTCACCATGAAGGAGAGAAAAAGAGAGAGAGGAAGGTCACCATGAAGGCGAGAGAGAGAGGAAGAGAGAGGAAGAGAGATGAGGTGAATCGATAAATATCTCTCGGACTGATTGGAGCTAATTAGAGACGTAGAGCGGTTCTCTGGAAAAGCCGGGCTGGAATTGAGTTGGCCGAGCCGTCAGAGCCAATTAGGCAGCTGCGTTATGGGAGCAGAGAGAAAACACACAGTAGATTAAGACTAGAGCCGCCCTGTGGAAGCACCTGTGTGTGTGTGCGTGTGTGTGCACACAGTGCGTGTGTGGGGGTGTGTGTGCGTGTGTGTGCGTGTGTTCTTACCAGAATGACGTGTGGGGGAAAAATAGCGATCATTGTTTTGCGTGATAAACTCTGTTAGCGCTCGCCGCTTGTCACGTGTTTATGAGTCTCCATCATGCAACAGCTGTCAGCTGCCCGGCAAACAGCTGTGGAGATCCCCGGAACACACACACACACACACACACACACACACACACACACACACACACACACACACACACACACACACACACACACACACACACACACACACACACACACACACACACACTCCCAGTTGCTCTGCGCACATCTGGCCATAAATGCGGGTGATGATGTTTGATGCGGTGATTGCTGCTGCTTGTAATCACTCGCTGTAATGTCGGAGTCTTCAGTTTGGACTCAAAGCTTTTGTAAAGAGTTGGCCCGGCTCGCAGCCAGAAGCAGCAGCTCTGCTTCTGGCTGATGACTGGAAATAGATGAGTTATTAACTCTGAGCTTCACATCTGGACAAAGATCTGCGCTGAGAGAAGATGAGCGTCATCAGCATCGTGACGCTGTTGAGGATAATCTGGGCGTCTTGTTACAACTCAGCCTTGAAAATATGATCTAAGAATTTCCTCAGAGCGCAGGATGTTCAGCTCTATCAGCTTCTGCTTGGATTGAACTGAACGTTGAATCAAAGGAAATGACGTCAATGTGGAACCTCGCGCTTTCTTCCAAGAGCTGTTCATGTTCTTGAAACAATGTTTTAGAACTGTGTGTGTATGTTTTTTAATTTTCTGATGTTTTTCAAAACCTGATACAATTGAGATTTGTTTCTACAATTAGGAAATACATCACACTAAACTACTTCTAATGAAAAATACATAGATTAAGATGTCCGTATTGATGACGTCATGTATTGGATCCAGTTGAAATATTTTTAAATATCAGTTTTAGAAAAAGTGCGTTTTTCTGTCCTTCCAACCAAAACTTGACTCCACAATGAATTATTTATCTATCTCTGCTTTTTTTCTCCTGCCATTGTGTAAACAATGACTTTCTAACAAACTCCTGGTATCTCTTATTTTATTTTATTGTAGCCTATTGTCTTTTATTTATAACAGTGGAAAACAGACTGATTTTGCAGACTGTGTGTCTGTGGCGCATCGTTCCAACCAAGGTCGTTCCCATCATTATGGAAATTCACACTGAAGAGCGTCCCCTTTCTGCAGCGCCGCACTTCTTTAAATGAAGGCAACAAACTTAAATTAAAAAAAAAAAAGTTCATCTGTATCGTCTCCCTCTGCCTGGTTCGGTAGAACCTGCTCCGCGGCGATAAAACCCAAACCGCTCGCCGTCTGATCCGATTTGTGCGGCGCGTCTCGGCCTATCGGAGGACAACCCGGTTCTGGTTCCGGCTCGCTGGGAGCCGATACGGAGCGGAGTCAATCAGGGGACAGTGAAGATGGGGCCCACGGACGGGAGGCGTCGTGACGGGAGACGCAGCGGCGGCTGATAATTGGGCGTGGGAGTCCGTGGCAACAAAGCAACGCGGCCCTGGTAATAAGATTAATGATGTTGTGTTAGGCCTCGTTTCACTGAGGACTGGATTATCTCTTAACAGCCTCCCAAGGTGAAGGAAAGGACAATTACTAATACACAGATTCATCAGGCTCGCTCCCTGTTCGGGCTGAGATTGGACCGGGTCAGGCCTCATTCCCGCAGAAAAACAGCAATTCACTCCAAAATGACTTAACAAATTGCTTTGAGCTGGAGTTTTGCTGTCACAGTGCTGAGTTCAGGTCGAACACCTTGAAGGTCAGAGCCGTGACCCGAACACATGAAAACCTCATTAGAGATCATCTTTGGACCATGTCAGGGCTGAACGCTGCAGGGACATCTGGGACAAACACAGAGACACAGGAAGTGTCACTGTGGGGGGAAAATACTCACATTTATCCTGTTATTGCTGTTAGTGTTGTTTTGTTTTGTTTTGGTCGAGCCCTGAAGTTTCAGATAACTTTTAATCTCAGACACAGTGAAGCAGATTAAATATAAAATGCAAGTTTTATGATCATTTCATTAATAAACGAAAAGCTACACCCAAACCAAACCGGCTACGGGTGAAAAAGTAACTGATGCTGTTTTAAGTTAGAATTAGGCCAATTTATTTTTTTTTCTTTCTTAAAAGCTGAATTGAGCTTCACTGCCTGACCTGCAGGATAAACAGAACCTGTCTGGCAACACGAAGCACACTGCAGGACCCCCATAAAGACACTCAAGAAGGTGAAAAGATGAAGACGCCGAGTCCATCCGGCTGTAAAGGTTCACAATGAGAAACAAAACACAGACGAAGGAACCGGAAAACTTGGAAAAATCACTTCATGAATGCAACAATGACTCATGCAGGAGCAAAGAATCCAGGATTTGCAGGCATCACTCATGTAAGGTCAGAGTTCAAAACTGAACGAGAAACCAAAAAACTGAAACGTTCTGAGGACAAAAATCAGTTTTGACCAGAAATAAAATGCTTTCTGTGGACTGACAGGAACTCTGTAAAGAGTGTGTTGTATTGGATGTGAAGCAGAAAAACAACATTGTACTGACAGTCAGTGATTGGTTGTACTGACAGTCAGTGATTGGTTGTACTGACAGTCAGTGATTGGTTGTACTGACAGTCAGTGATTGGTTGTACTGACAGTCAGTGATTGGTTGTACTGACAGTCAGTGATTGGTTGTACTGTGTTGGTGCTGGGATTATTTTTGATTTGATACCTTCATGTTGTCAAATCCCCTTGAAAATCTTATCAAGGGGATTTTCTTATTCGTACTTCATTTGAAGATGAACGACATGCAATCCCATGGGTACAATCTGTTTTCTCACTGTTCCACTCAGGCCACACCCCCCACAGCTCAGAGGCGGAGCTGGTAAATGTGTGGCACTCTGTATGCCGAATGACTTTTGGGAACTTTTCAAACAAGATTGTCTGAAATGCACATGGATTTGATGAGAGAACGACGTTACAACGTGATGTAAAGATCAAATAAGTTGATTTTGTATACCAGATTGAAACCAGATTTATTGAGCCATTGCAGTTCAGGAAGCAACGATGACTCCAACGTTTCTGAGGAGGATAATAGGAGCAGTCACCTTTAAATCACTGATTAAACATAAACAGATGGTATGAATATAACAGATACTTATCTTAAAATCTGATTAAATTCAAATAATCCAGTAACTTCAAACTCAGTGGTTCCAGTTCTGTATGTCCAAACATGTTGTGAGCGTGTTGTTCGTGAACCAGCCTCCCCATTCCTCCCCATTCCTCCCCATTCCTCCTCATTCCTCCCATTCCTCCCATTCCTCCCATTTCTACATTTCAGTTCCATTTTTCTACGTCTGGTAACTGCATAACGTCTCTTTCAGTCGACATCATGCAGCGACAGCACACCAAGTGCACTGCAGAAAGAAAGCGAGCATAAATCATTCTATTTGCAATTAGGATAATAAAATGATTTCCAACAAACAGCATGGTGACATGTTGAGGAGGCAATAGGTGATCACCATGGAGATCGGAATACAGAGAAACCTTTTGGTTTTCCATACATGAAGAGGCATCATCGTACTTTCTGTTGCTCTGGAAGCCGTGGTGGATCGGCGCCTACCAAGATGGCCGTTCAGTGTTGTGGACCATGTGTGGGAACCATGTGTGGTGAGAAGCTGTTGGAAAACGAGCCAAAACGTTGGACCAAAGACAAAGACAAGAAGAAGACAAGACGACGTCATGAACTAGATTGAGAGGAGGAACAACAATCAGCTGAGCCTGGATGACTTACAAAGGGAATTGTCCCTAAACAACTGTACGTGAACCTCTGGCTTGAACTGTGTGTGTCATATTGGAACATGAACTAGGGTTTTTTTTTTGGAATAATTTTGCTTTGGCTGCTCGCTCTATCCAGAGTGAACAGGCCATGAGTCCAGAACACGGCCAGTCCGGGTTCCACCTGCTCCAGAAACAGTTCACTGTTGCAGTCACACACAGATGAACATTCCTTTATTGTGTCTTTATGAACAGTTTGCACATATATGATTTATCATCAGCAACAAGGATGACTCATCCATGACAACAGATCAGTTCAGAGTTGGTATCGTTTATGAAACAAAACGTCCGAATAAATAATGAGATGTGAACAAATCGGGCCTTTCTTTTCTTCCTTCCAGTGACTGAACATCTTGAATACATTATAAATCGATTCATCTAGCAAAAAACAGATCCTAGCTTTAGAAAATATGGATTTACAGTTCAAGCCCTGTGACTTCAATAGCATCCAAAAGGAAAACAAAAGTCTGAAACCAGTAGTAAAATGTCACTATAATACAAGAAATATAATAAAGTTCTCTAATAAAAACAGTATCAACCAACCGGAGGGAGTTCGACCAGAAAAGACATTCTCCTGTTCGCACAAATCAACAAGCTTTAGAAGTTTAGGCAAAGTTTTTAATTTGCAAACATTTCACTGACATGTTCTTTGTTGCCTTTTGTCAGGACTGAGGCAAACCATGTGAGCAGATGTCAAAGAAACACTTTATTTTACAGCCTTTGCAGTTCATGTGCCATGTTTTACCTCATAGTCACACTGATCTGTGTCTGCAGATACAGTACCAATAAAAATTATTCATTCCCTTGAATGTTCTTCACTTTATATCGATGCATCATGATCAGTAAAGTTTGGCTTTTTGAACCAAAGAGTTAAAACGCAACATTAAAACGCTTTAATGTTGAAGTAAAAATGTATTCCTCCAAAGTAATGACAATTAAATAAAGTATTTCACATAAAATAAATGTTGCATGAATATTCCTCATTAACTACATGCATATTTTATTTAATGGTAATGATTTTTGTAGTAATTGATTCTCACATTAACATTATAAATTTTTTTATTTCTGAATGTTTTTTTTTTTTCAAAAAAAGCCAAATTTTGTTGATTATGATTGATTTATAAAAACAAAATCATCCACAACCAACAGAAAGGGAAAACATTCAAGGGGGTGAATACTTTTTAAAGGCACTGCATTCACTTTTGGATCATCAAAAAAGAATCAGTACTGATCCTAAATTTACTTCAGTAGATTTAATACATGTTGTTGAAAAAAAATAAAGAAAGAAAGAAAAGTAAAAAAAATAACACAAGGATTTTCGGTTGTGCTACATTTCTTCCAAGAGAATAGAAAAAAAATAACACATTCAAAAATGTATAATTTTACCACCATTTTATGTCCAGAAATGACAATTTCTGAATTTCCATTTTGCATTACAGCAAGAACGGCGCCTGAAGTCAGAATGCTGACATCTGGAGGTCACCAGCGTGAGTCCAACATCAGTTTGCAGTATCGGTGACACGGCATGTAGTCATCAGCACATTTGACATGTTTCAAACACATTTCAAATTCATGAAATGTTCCTTTTGTGTTTCCGACACAAAAAAATGGAGAGGAAAATCAAAACAATTTGTGCTGCTGATGGCACTTAAGACCACAACTAAAAGCAGATCCTCGTGTCAACCTGGTTCCAGATCTGAGCTCTAACTTCTTGGACGAATGTGAAACGTCCACATCTGGTTACACAGCGGACGTTTGATGACACAGCGACAAGATGCGATGGTGTAAATCTGATGTGAAAGCTATGCAGTGTGATATTTTTGCATGAAAGATACATAGAATAAATATTGAAGCTGAGCAGAAATAGTGACTGTAATTTTTTACATTTCTATGTTTGGAAATATATCGATTATCTGCTAGTTCAGAAGGCATTTTGATCAACGATGACTGAATACAAACTCAATTTGTCTTGATTTAGCAAATAGGAAATGCCTTGATGGACGTGGACAGCCATTCTGGAGAGACTTTAAGTCTGTAAAAGTTATTGTTTTGCTCAAAAGATCAATATTTATTTATTTTTTTAATACATAGTATATATTATTTTTTTACAAATGCTCATAATTTACTTTAATTCTGTTATTTCAAGAGCGCTACCTAAATTACACAACTTATTAATTTCTTTAAATTGGCAGCTATAAGTTGGGTACTGTGTTTGAGTTAGCCAGCAATGAGCTAACAGTACAGGCAAATATTTTAGATTATCAAAAAAATGTTAACAACAGACAAAGACAACCTGGATTAATACGAAACACTGTTTTCTAATGATTTTATTTATTTCAGGAAAAATAAATAGTCAAACAGTGCAATTATCTGCTCAGTGGAAACTTTGCAGCATTCTTGTTGAGGACAAATCAGTTTTATTCCAAAATCCTTTTCCAGTCAACTCGATTCAGTTATTTTATCTGAATCGAGTTGACTGGAAAACAAAGGTTTTAGCTGTGATATAAAACCTGCAAGAAAAAAAACACTCCATCTTTTTTTTCTGCTAAAAATGGCGGGTTGAAATGCCTTCAAAATAAAAGACTCACTGCCCGACAATAAGGCTCCAGGGCAAATGTTACAGTGAAGCTTGATTTCTTTTTCATGTACAGGCAAGTTGTACATGAAGCCAACATTCAGCTGGGTTGGAGTGCAGGGCCTCCTTTCCTTATTAAATCCTTTTATTACTGAATTTATTTTTAAAACTGGCTTTATGTGTTTAGTCGTGTTATCTTTGTCTGATATTAAAATGTGCTTTATGATCTGAAAAGTGTCAAAGAGTCCCAGGGCATAAATACGTTGGGACAGCACAGGGGTAACATCTCAGACGGATCATCACAGTCATGCACACACACACCCACACACACAAACACACTCAAAAGGGTAAATTACATGTGTAGTTTTGAGCAGCCGGAGGAAGCTGGAGTACCCGGGGAGAATCCATGCATCTACGAAGGACGACATGCAAACTCCAACAACCCAGAAAGCAAAGCCAGGATTCAAACCCAGGAGATTCTTGCTGTAAGACGGTGGTGCTAGCAGCTGTGCCACCGTGTTGCCTCGTCCCAGATTCACTTTGATGTGAAACGTCTGCTCTTTAAGAAATTAAAACTTTTATTTTTCATGAAAAGTGTGCTTACGTTGAATCAATTCCTGAATCAAAGGCTGCTCTAATAAGAAAATGCATCCCTTTAAGAATGGACTCCTGTCAACTGATGTGCTTTCCAAAACACATTGTAATGTGTGTTTATACAGTCAATATAAAATATATTAATTTATATACAAACCTTATTTTCAAAGGTTTCATTTTTAATTAAACGAAAAACTAAATCGTCGTTAAGTCCTCCGAGCCTTTATAAGCCAGACAAACTGAAAATCTAGAGTTAGCGTCATTTCTGTGTGTTAGCACCGTAACACTCTAAAGACAGTTAGGAGAGGCAAAGAAAGTAGCTTTACTGTTAAATAACTATGAGTTAAAAATACTCATTTTAGTGACAACTGCATCCGTGACCGTCTGAATGGATTATAAAGATATTCTTGGATTTAAATATTTTGCTAAGCTAAACTGTCGCACCGAGGACATTGTTGAAGCAAAGAGTTGGATCAAAACAAAATTATACACTATCACACAAACCTGGTTTTGACTGTTTAAACATTAAATGTAAATAATAATAAAAAAAAAACATGTAAAAGTCCATATTTGTGGTATTATGGGATGGTACAGCATGGATAACTGAATGTTACTTTGGAAACATGCTAAAGTCACAACATTGTTTTGTTTCTCAGGAGTTTTACTTCTATTGCAAAATTTCAGATACTAAGTTTGTGCCGAGTAGGCCTGCCTGCAGTCCAGATCTTGACTCCTGCTGAGAGTGTGAGGTAGACTGAGAATCCCTTATTCAGCAAGCTGGCCACAGATTTACCTGTACACTGCACGTAATGTTAACACACACAAAACCCCAAAACCAAACAAAAAGCTGAAGCATCTCCCAACTGTCTGAGTGTTGCTGGCTTTAGCTTTTAGATTCACTTACTTTTTTTTGTCTGGTAAATAAAAGATGTGATAAATCACCTAATTTTTAGCTAGCGCCGTGCGTTCAGTTGTGTTTCAACCAGAAAGCCTTTTGAACACGAAAAGATTGTAGAATAAAGTGCACTATAGTTGAGTTATACACATCTTCCAGGCACAGCAGCTGCAGGCCGGCCGGCCAGGAGGTTCTGGGTCTCCAGCGTGGTTCGTGTTGGGAAGCAGATCTGACACCGCGGCCCGTTGTCAGAGCTAAAATCTGGGGTGAAGCTGGAGGTGAGCCAGCTTCAGGTGAGCCCCGGCTCATGTTCCTCACTTCAGTCTCGTTCTGAACGGCTCTCTTCTGAAGTTTATTGCTGCCTTTCTACAGCAGCATCAGAACCTTTCCAAACACACGACCTGTGCTACATCACCGCAGGGCTCAGGCTCTTCCCTGGGACTGGAAATCACACTACTCTCATATATTCACCATAAATTATCATTTTTTTTCACAGTAGACAACAAACTTAAAATAATATGTCATAATTAAGGCAGTCTTTTCATTCTTAAACAAGAGATATAACTGTATTCAGTAGGAAGAGAAAAAGAAAAGGTAGGTCCCAAAGGTGTCACGTTTCCTCGCTTCCACAGGCGATCGATCCCTTTACGTTTTGTTCTTAAATTCTCAAGTAAAAATCTTGAAAAGTTCTTAGGTAGTGTCTCGTCCTGTTTACCTGTCGTTTTTGTTTTTCAAGGCGTCCTTGTCGGCCTTACAAAAGCCTGGGACTGTAAAGCAGTCAGTGACCTCAGCTCTGGAGTTATACGTGGACCGACGGGACGCTCTTGTTGAGGACCTGCGCTCTCATTAGCTGGACGCTGGTCATGATCTTCTTCTGATGACCCATGAGCGTCACGCCAAGCCTCTGGATGTCCCTGGTGACACGAAATCTAAATCAATTTCATCATCCACACTGGCAAAAGCAGTGCTGTGAAAAAAAAGAACTTCACTTTAAACAGGCTTTTGAACTTTCTAAGACTGTGTGCTGGTCGTGTTTAGGGGTGGGACCCAGCGCAGGCAATGAACCAGAGTGTGAGATGATGTACAAAATGGAAACTTACAAGAGAAATGGAAAAACTGACAGAGAAAAACGACTGAACTAACAGAAAAGAACAGGAGGAAAAACAAAGTCGCAGAGGAAAAATGGAGGACAAGGACTGACAGAAAGACAAAAAGCTTTGTTTCCATCACCAAGGATGGAAACAAAACAAAAATAACCTTGCGATTTCTGTTTCCAAATTATGAGAAAGGCAATTAAAATCACATGTGGATATATTTTTTTACTCGCTAACTCATTAAAAACATGCAGCGCCGTCTTCCTGTCGTAGTCTTCTTCGTGATTTGCAGCAGTGGCAACATTGTGACTTGTGTGAGACACACACACAAAAACATTTCCACTGGAGTTTTGCCATTAAAGCAATTTTAATATGGCAGACAAATCACATCAGCATAGAGCCAAAAGCTTTTTTCTTCCAAAACTGTCACAAATTTATTTTCGAAATGTCAAATTGCAATTGTGTGGTCAATGGAAATGCAGCTAAAGAGACCAGAAGAGCTAATCACAGTTGAGTGGAAGCAGCTGGTGAAGGGAGCAGGCAGAGGCAACTGAGGAAATGATAAACTGCTGGGAAGAGGAGCAGAGACTGAGGGGAAGGTGAGAAATAAACAAAGCAAGAAGAAAAGAAAACCCAGCCAGATACATGCAGTAAAGAAACTATTTTTAAAGCACAATCTATGAGAATGAATGAAGTAACACAAGATATAAACTAAAAGTGAAAAAAAACATTGAAGAAATAATCAAAACATAAACATAAATGAAACTACTGATCATTACAGCAGCGCTCTGCAGATTCATCAGGTTGCAGTGTGAACAGCTTTGCTCAGGACTTTAAAAAAAAAAAGCATATTGTTTGGAATTTATTGTGATTTCTTAACTTTTGTCTTACTTGGTTAATGTTGCTTATTTAGCCTGGGTCTACTTTGTGACTTCTGTCACTGGTGTGTTAATAACCACTTGATTGTAATGTTGGTTTAGTTCCATTTTAGATAATTTGCTCAGTGCCAGTTCACAACAACCATTTGATATTTCATAGTTTATAGTATTTGGTTCTTCAGCCGGATGGCTCCTCGCAGTTCTCACCCTTGCTTCATGCTTATGACGTGTCCCAGAGTGTGGAAGCCCCCTGCTGCAAAGTGCTCTTTGTATCGGCCCATCTTTATGGTGTCCAACCACTCGTCTACAGAGTTACAGCTGCTGAAGTCAGGGATGGCTCTCTCCACTAACGGAGGACTGCTTAAACTGCAGCAAAGAGAAAAGGGAAAGGCTTCGGTTATGGGAAATCAGCTTTTGATTGTGCTTCCACATCTCCTCAAACGAAACACACGTCCTATGCAGACGGACCGGAGTTTGATTACAACGGACCAAACAGAGACGATATGAAAGCACCCAAAAAAATCCTTCTACTTTGTTCTGTCTCAAGCCCAGATTACATCTTCTGCTGCTGCACGATGCTCACACACCAATAACTCTTTAGGACTCAACATCCGTACTTCATGGTTTCAGGGAAGTTCCAGTTTCAGACAGCAGGTCCCCTCAAACATGCCACCAGGTTGACTGGTGGCATGTCTGGTGGCAATCCATACCACAGGATGGATTGCAGTTAATACACAGAGAATTTATCACAAAAATGATGAGGAAAAAACCTGTTTGTAACTTTATCCAACCACATCCACCCTGGACAGCAGACAATGGATTGTGGATTTACTCTGCCTCTCTCAGTAGGGCACCTAGTAGCCGTACAGCATGTGTTGTCCTGAAAATCCTCTTCTCTGGAGGTGGTGCCTTTGCTCTGACTTGTAGCTTAATCTCCTAATCACTTAAACCAATATTTAATGAAATGCTCAGATTCCCACTGATCAAATTAAGCCGGGCGTGTTACACAGCAGAGCCACGTCAGGTCACCGCACACAGAGATGCAGCGAGCCTCCCACCTACCTGCAGAGAGTGTCCATGGACTTCAGGTTCTCTGGGTTGCGGATCAGCTTGTCAAGAACGGTGACGATCTGGCAAAAGCGCGGCCTCTCGTTGCGATCTTTCTGCCAGCAGTCCAGCATGAGTGTGTGCAGAGCAGCGGGGCAGCCCATCGGCGCAGGCAGCCGGTAGCCCTCCTCCACAGACTTAATGACCTGCAAATGTTCAGCAAAAGCCACACGTCACCAGCACAAACAGAGGGAAGAACTCTATTGGCAAAGGTCCGATCTGGCTGACAAGGCTCACGTCTCTGTTGGTGAGATTCCAGTACGGCCGCTCTCCGTATGACATCACTTCCCACATGACCACGCCGTAGCTCCAAACGTCGCTGGAGGAGGAGAACTTCCTGTAGGCGATGGCCTCCGGAGCCGTCCAGCGGATTGGGATTTTTCCACCCTATTGGTCAATCCGACAGCGTTACATGTTGCTCCTCTGTAGTTGAGCAGTTTCTCCAAAAATGCACCGATTATTATGAGGTAAACTTTTTTTTTGTTTTTACAATATATTTAGTCTTGAAATCTATTTAGTTTTTTTTGGCAACATTTCCATGATTAATCAAAATGCATTGCTCATGGTGGAAATCAACCAATCAATGCCAGGGGGAGGGTGTTAGCGCTGTCAATCATGCTCATGAACATGCTGCCAAGTGTGCTAATGGCAAAGAAACATCTTATCGTTACAAAAAAAAAAAAAAAAAAAAAAAAAAACAACATTTATATGTCGTTATTGGTGACTGTGCTAATGAGACTTAGTATTCACAACAGGCTTGGTATCATAGCAGAGAGGAAGAGGATGTGAAGGTGGGAGGTGAGCGAATGATTGACAGCCCTAAGCCCCTCCTCCTGACTATGATTGGTTGCTTCTTGTTAACACCAGGAGTGCTGGGAAAAGTCAGATTTAGCTTGATTTTTTTCACAAATTATCTGACTCATGCTATACCGTCACAAAATAGTGACAGTTTCAACAAATATGGAAAATTATTATTTTTTTTTTTTAATAAAAGTTGCATAAAGACACAATGAGGGGAGCCTGATGAAGAGGCTGGAAAAAAGATTTACATCATTTGAACTTTTTCACATTTTGACATAAACCACCGGCTTGAATGCAGTGAAATTTTTTCACTTCACTTTTTTTTTCTTTCAGTCCTATTTTTTTGATATTTTTTCCCCTTTTCTTTCATGTGGAATTTTTTTGTGGAGATGGTCATAGGTTTATGGGGAGGGGATTGCTCAGGGTAGAGTGTGTACAGAAATATACAAATATGGACGCTTGTGGTTACATTAAACTATTGCAGTGTAATTTACTTAAGTGCTGCAATTTATTTTGCTCCTCTTTGAAGAAAGGTGCGTCGTCTTGCTTCTCTTTAATGTTGAAACATCTTAACTTTATACTTCAGCCTGACTCCGTCGCCGCCTTTATCTCCAGAAAATGTGGCGCTTTGGTAAAAGTTTCCTAATCTCCTGGCAGTAATGGGAACTCTATTAATCTCCAAGTATTATCGAGCATTAATTGGAGGTGTGCTGTAATGACGCTGTGCTTTCTCCACTATCTACCACGCTCTGCGATCCCTCTCCTATCAGGACAACGCTGAGCTGCTGCTCATAATCCCTCTGCATTCTGTAATATGATTGCTGTGCTTAGACAGACTGGGACAAACAAACGCATTATTTTCATCTGTGCGCTGTTAAGTGATAGAATCGGATTTTGAAAGCTTTTTACTTTTTTTTTCACTTGAAACTCAATACTTTAGTTCTCAATGGGCTGCAAGATTAATACGGAGCTACTCCCGAGTGAAGCGCCTCCACAACCAAGACAATTTTTACTTTGCTCCCACTTTCATATGACTTGATTGAATTTGATTGAATTGCTTCTGTAAAAGTGTATTTGAACCAAACTTTACTTTGTCTTACTTTCTAGGCCAAACGTCAAACTATGAGTTCATTTTTTCTTTTAACAGTGTGAAATGTGTGTGTGTGTTCATGTGTGATCGCCCGCTCCTGTTGTCATTAAGTTTTCTGTCATTTTTAAGTAGATTTAATTAACTTTAATTTTCTTCCAAATTAAAATGACTACACTTTGAAGGATTCCCTGCTGTTTGTCTCACAGAGCCCTGTGTCGCCTGTTTCAGACTGTCTTGATCAACTTGCTTTAAAATGTGACTTTCAAAGAATATTCAGTGCTTATCATAGATAAGATGTTTAAAGAATATAATTAAGATCAAATGTTTAAAATCAAAAAATGTACTAAATGAAATAAGACTAAAATTAACTCAAACCAGACGTTTCGCTGTCGAATGTTTTATGATACTTCTCCACAAACAGCAGCCAAATCCAGAAAATGCCTCCTGGAAATAATTAGTTCACCATCGTTTTCACCATGCCCCATCTAGTGTAGCGCCCCCTGGCTGTGTCTTTATAGATCTTTCACAAAAAAATCCAACAAAATACATTTAAGTTTGTGGCTGCGGCATAAAAACATGTAGGAACATTGAAGGGGAGTGAATATTTTAGCTAACCACTATAAAATAAATACTGTTCATTTAAATGCCTTATCAAACAAACGAAAATCAACATCAGTACCAAATATTTTGCCATAGAAATATTTTTCCATTAGTGAATGACTGGTAGGAAACTAGAGAAATCCTGAATGAAAATCAAACAAGTTTTTCCATGAAGCCAATAATGGGAAAAAGTTACTCAAAGCAACTTAACACATCATCTGGCCAAATGAGGTAATCTAATTTCTAACATGTTGCTAAATCAAGTCTTTAATGTTTTAACACTGCATTATTAATCAGTTCTTATTAACGTCTTGTCTCTTTTGAGGCCAGGCAATTCATTTAAAAGAATCTCTAAATGTGTGTGAGTGTGTGTTGTTGCGTCAATGCTTGCCTCAATGTGAAAACTCACACTGGTGGTGTATGCAGCGTCGGGGTCGTCCTCCAGGACTCTGGACAGGCCAAAGTCAGATACCTTACACACCAGGTTGCTGTTGACCAGGATGTTGCGGGCAGCCAGGTCCCGGTGGATGTAGCCCAGGTCGGACAGGTAGGTCATACCTGCTGCGACGCCGCGCAGCAACCCGACCAGCTGGATGACGGTGAACTGGCCATCGTGTCTCTGAGAGAAAGGCGAGGAGAGGTGATGGTTATGGTGCTGCGAAAACGTCTCCCTACCCTTCAAGGCTAGATTAGTTTTTGTTTTTCTTCTCATACATGAGTGTTTCAGATCATCAGAAAATAAATAAATGAGTGTGTTGTGGACGGGTGAATGAGACTCTAGTGTAAAGCGCTCTAAGTGGTCAAAATGACTGGAAAAGTGTCATATAAATTCAGTCCATTTACCATTCCTTCACTGAAGGAAGCAAAGGAATAGCCATTGCTAAAAGTACAGGCAATTGACAACTTCTCCTGTTCCCTGACTGGCCCAGTAGAAATTCAACAGAAATTCAACCCACTTCAATGGGAGTAAGTTGAGTCTGTAAGGGAGATGAGAATTGAGTGGGAAAGCACAGGAAAGAATTCCCCCAATGTAAAAACCAGAACTTTCTTCTTCATAATATTAAATCACGTATTTGAGGTTTCATCTATAAGCCTCAATGATGCCTTTTCACTAACAAAAAAAAAACAGAGAACCTTCAAGATCAGAAAACGGCGAATAATGCCTCAACCTCAAGAAATTCAAGACCTGATAAGAAACAAAGTCATTCTTTAAAAGGTTACAAAACGGCTTATGGTATGCAGGGACTCCAGCACAATGCAGTGACGGTCATTAACCACACATGACTAAAACAGAGACGTCAGGTGAAGTTTCCCAAAAGTGGTCAACCTGATTAAAGAACTCCTGGAGTGTACCTACGACTCTTTCAGAACCTGACAGAAGAACACAGAGCAAAACGCATACTCAATTGGTCTCAGGTCTTGATTCCTCAATAAGTTTCTGGGAAAAAAATTATGGCATCTTGGGATCCTCTGGACCTGATAAAGAACTATACAAGTGCAGAGCATTCACCAGAGGTAGAACTTTGTACCAGAACCCATCTGGGATTGATCTGCTCCTTCAGCAACCAGACAACTCGACAGTTATCCCAATTAATCAATCAATGAAATAAATCAGAAAATTCTAAAGTAAACTGTCCAGCCATCACCTTAACCTAAAGCACAGTTGGGGTGAGCAGCAGGCTAGTCAATGGTTCATGTGTTTGAGTTTTACATTTCAGTTGGATTGAGATGATGCAATACCTGCTTAAAAACTAACACAAAACACTTTCCCTTAATAAATGAAATCAATATCTGAAAAGAGCTTTTTTATTTACTCACGTCATCTCTATCAGATATTAAAATGCTTTAGATGATCTGAAACATTTAGTGTGACAACTAAAAAGGAAAAAAGAAACAGAAGGCCTGCGAGGGGGTAGATACTTTCTGCCTGGAGCCTTCAGGGGAATATTAGGGGAAAGAAAAAAAAAGAATGAGTGTGATGATACTGAAAATGAGCTGAGTAGATTTTAATCAAGATAGAGAACACACTAAAGATAAGGCAATAAAGCAGTAATGTCATAAGCTTTAAAGTTTTAATCTACAGCATTTTCATAGAAGCAAAGACTGAAGCTGATTGAAATAGTGAATGTAACCTATAAATGAACCTAGTAGAAACAATGCATCAAGACTCAGAAAGAAATGCCTCTAGTCCTGTCAGAGAACCAACTCTTCAGTGGAATTATTTTCTGCACTTCATGTTCCCTGCTTCCATTAAATGATGATTGTTTGTGCCATACCAGAGGCATAAACCTCTTAACACTTTCTGAGTCCAAGCTTCTCCATTTTACTCAAATGTGTGGTCCATGCTCGTTTGCAATCTCGACATCTTGTTTATTGCAGCCAAAGCATAACATTTGATTAATCACGCTTAGCATATCCTGGTCAATTCTCTCAAAACTATTAGGAGGTTTGCATCCTAGATTTTATTTTCTTTTTTGGGGGGACATTTTAAAAGTTTGCTCAAAATTCAGCTTTTTTGTTTGTTTATTTTCTGTCATTTGAATGGAAACATTCCCACTGGGTTATGATTTAACTGTAACTGGAACAAATAAACAGTCTTAAGAGGAGAAGCAAAGATTTACATGTAGAAAAAACCTAAATAAAAACAGAACTGCAGTGTAAAAACAGCAAACTTTGCTTCAAGTCGATTTAAGAGCTGATCGTAAATGAATACAAACCCTCAGGAAGGCATCCAGAGAGCCATTCTCCATGTACTCTGTGATGATCATCACTGGCTTACCTGGACATACACACAGAAATATTCAGCCACCTTCATATCCAAAGCTTGCAATGTTTATTAGCACGCCTTATTTTTTTAAATGTACTAAACGCTGTCGTGTCAGGTACATGGGAAGGTGATGTGGGAGTGTTAATTTCTAATAACTGGGTCTTTTGCTGCTTTTCAATTGAAGGGCTGATATTTGTTTAACTTCTCTATCACACAATGTTTTTTATTAAATGACTCGTGGTAACTTTTGCACTGGATTGTAGTTTGGGGATTAGAGAATGACCCCTATTCTGTACATTCATCGTCTTTTTAATCTGTTTTGACAGCCATCTTTTCATTTTCCTTCCACTTCACAATTACCCACTACTTTGTGTTGGACACAAAATATCCCAATTTAAATCTGACAAACTGCAAAAGGATTTATGAGGCAAGACTACCTGTTTGGCACACTAAGCATCTTTTTTTGTACAGCACCTCCTGGCTAAGATATTGACAAATGGATGGAGTATTTTGGCGTCAGCGTACTGTGAGTTACCACCCCTTCAAGTCGGATAACGTTTGGATGATCAAACTGGGCCATGATGGACGCTTCAGCTAGGAAGTCCCTCTTCTGTTTCTCAGTGTATCCCGCCTTCAACGTCTTCAGCGCCACGGGGATGTCTCGTTTCCCAGGAAGCCTCATCCGTCCGTAACACACCTCTCCGAATTCTCCTGAAACCATGACAAAGAAACAGCAGAAAATTTGAAATGTTCTGTTTCACTTTTTGAAACAGAACATTTTTCCATTTCAATAAGTGAAGCTCTTGGGAAAAAATAAACATTAGTGTCTAAGAACTAATAAACATTAGTTTCTAAGAACATACAAATAACAGAATTATGAAGAGTTTGGATGACAACGTACTGGTACTGGTGAGCTGGGTGTCAAAAAGACTCCACAAAACCAGTGCACTAAGTGTTGAAATTATAGTTACACAGTAGATTATTATGAAATCTGGATTTTAAACATCTCCCAATGTACTGAATATGGACTCTGATAGGACTGTACCGACTGCAGTTTTCTGGCTGATCATTGATTACCAATTCTCAAAAGTCCTGCCAATTCTGATTTTGTCTGATACAAATATTTTTTTGTCTGAAATATGGCTAAATATTGCCACTGTTGAGTTGGCAACAGTGGGGTGAGTGTTGTTAACTGCAAACATGCAGACATGAGTTGGTGTGCGGGGTTAACAGTCAAATCTCTCAGGGGAGAGCAGTAGAGGACATTGGTTGATTTTTAGACCTTTGCAAAGATAGATAAGGTCAGTGGAAGAGATCAGCTTCACATGTAAGTATCGGCTGATCACCAATCTCCCAAAATTAAGGAAATCGGCACCGATAAATCAGTGCATGCCCAGCTTTACCCTCACCCATTCTGCAGCTGGTTTTATGAATGAGACTGTCAATTAATTTGCTTTCTAAGGTAAGACACAGAAATAGACTTAAAGCCTGACTTTTCACATAGCAAATACAGGAGCTAAGTATAACTTGTGTCTTATCTTGCAGACGGGAGAGCTCTGATTTCCACGTTGTGTGTCTGTGTGTAGCTACAGCAGTCATATTGTGGAGCTGACACAGTGTTAGTATTCCCTGCCTGGCTGCTGAGGTGTGACTGACGGCTCCACGCAACGCTCTGATTCCATTCTGCCATCCTCCTCTCTGCTGCACCCTGCAGCCTTTTACACCGGCCAATGATTTTAAGTTAGCCTACTCAATGAGTCTTACTCTGTGTGTGTGTGTGTGTGCCTCTGTTTGTGTGTGCGAGCCCATGTTTTTTTTTTTTTGTTTGTTTTTTTCACCTGAGCCGATAATTTTCTCGATCTTGATCCTGGAAGCTTCAATTTCTCTGGCAAATTCGTGGACCGCCTGGCAGGGGTCCTCGTACGTGTGCGGGTCGATATAGAACCTCGCGTCGGGGAATGACACTAAGATAAACAACATTAGCATTTGGTCACATAGCGGAGGACGGGAGCGGCATCACATCTGAGCCCGAGTTGCTGGGGCGCACCGGGAAAGCCTGATGAAAGGACCGGCAGAGAGACAGAAGGAGCGAACACAAATAGACAGAGGAGGAGGAGAGCGGCCTCCTGCAAGCACAGGCTGATGAAAGCTGTTTGCTCTGAGGATTTCATTTATTATATGTGAACGAAAATGCTATCCCTTTAAAAGGGCAGTATTATGTAAAGCCAACTTTTTTTGAGCTTTACATCATGTTATAATGTTATTCCCTCATCAAAAACATACCTGAAGTGTTGACTTGTTTCTTTCTTGCATGTTTGAGAAATCATTTAATCTCCATGGCAACCACTCACTGTGCAAAATGCCTGATTGGACCTAGCTCCGCCTTTGAGGCGCAAGTGCTTCTTAGAGATGCAGTTTCCAAACATCTGGTTCACAGAGCAGCTCTCCCCTGCTCAGATCCTTCAGACTAGCCCAGCGTAATCAGCAAACACCTGGTGGATCTGCACATCTGTTGAGCTCAATATAAGAGCTACGTCTCAGTGAAACACTGGTAAAAATGTTGTTTAAGAGCTAATAATGGAGCCATGTTGTGATGACTTCTGAGGGACGGAGTTTCAGAAAGAGCAGAAGTTTTTAAAGCAATAGAGAGACAATTACAAGGTGTTAAATTAGGAAGTCAAAAAGGTTTAAAGTCAAATTTATTTGATCTATGCAACTGAACTTAACATAGTTACTTTATTCTGCTAAAAAAATGACTATATGCCTGGAAAACACAATACTGCCCCTTTAAGAAATGTGTTTTAATCTGTTACTAGTGACGACTGAATAATGGAGTAAACATACCGTGACCATTCTGGTAATGCATCTTTTCCTCATCGGAGTCCTGGAACGCTTTGCTGTAGCCACAGTGTCTATACACACGCACACACACACACACACGCATACACACACACAGACATAGAGGCACACACAGAAACATACAGAGCGATGAATACAGGACAGCACAGCTACATTTCAAGTATCACAAAAATACATAATACAAAATCCAAACTGCTGTCTGGGGTTAAACTCAGACTGTGATCCATAACATATTTCCTTTCTTAAAAGGAGGCAAAATGAGGCTTCAGTTTGCAGCGTTCTTCAAATACTTAATGTTTACCAACGTTTCGTCTCACCTCAACCCAGTTTTCTGTACCGGTTTGTTTTATGAGCTGGATGTAACAGTTACACCCCCAGTAAGGATTGTTAGCATTTAAAACTGCAATATGCAACTTTTTAATTAAAAAAAAACAAACAAAAAAAACTGTGGAACTTGTCATGATAGTTTGATATGAGCCATGGAAAAAATAAAAAATTAAGATCCTCTGCCTTCTCCCAGTAATAACTAGAAACAACCAATCAGAGCAAGGAGGCTGGTCTTAGGGTGGTGACACCATGCAGCTCTCTTTCTGCTGCATGTAGGACGTTCTGTCATGAATGGTAAGACTGGTTAGCATGGCCACCAATGATGGTGGATAAACAGTTTTTCTGTAAGGCCATCAGCACATTTAGCAGCAAGTGCATGATTTGATTGACAGCACTAAGCCCCTCCACCTCTGATTGGTTGTTTTTGGTTGGGAGCAGTGGATTTCTTCAGAGCAGCTCATAGAGGTGGTGGAGATTGATCTTTTCACAGATTACGTGTCTCGCAACATGCAATCACGACACGATGGCAGTTTCAACACATCTGTTTTTTTATAGATGTTTCTTAATCCACCTCTGAAGAAAAAATGCTTGTATGAAATATTTACTAAAAAGAATAAAAAAAAAGACAGGAGAGCTTGTTCACTCAAATACATTCAGAGGTTCTCAACAGATATGTTGTTTCTACACTTATTCTCATTTACATGTACAGCAGCACTAAGATGCAGAAAGCTTCATGTCCTGTTCTTGTCCTGTTGCTTCTGTCTTTTTGAAGAAAAAGGAACATTTTAAATATGCAAGGAACCTTTGGAAAAACTATGTAGAACTGTTAGAACATCAAACCTCCTGGATGATAACTCACTTTAATTTATTTGCAGTTATGAACTGAGAGCTCGCAGCCTGCTGTCAGCAGTCTGAGGGAGCTTTTCGTAAATTCATGGACCAGTGGTCCATTTTCCTTCACGCCAGCATGAGTGACGCAGTCGTTCATCGATCTCTTCGACTGGCAGCTTGTGGTGCGTCTGGTAAACTGGACCATTCTAAAAACTGAGCCTTGGTTTGGATAACATCCTTATGTCTTCTGAGTTAAAGTAGATTTCTTTCCTCTAACAAAGTTAATTTAATAAACCTAATATGCATGAAACTGTGAACCAGTTCAGGTAATTAAATGTAATTATTTGCTACAAATCTACTAAGTTGTAAGAGGGAGACATTAGAGTAAGAAGGAGGAGGAGGAGAAGGGTGATGGCGGGTGTGGAAACACTGGAAGGTTGTAATTAAATTCGCAATGAGTTGGGAAATTAGTTAAATGCTACTGTGAGAAGAAAGAAATGGATAGATTTCAAAACTCTTTCATCCTTTACAACTAATTAAGTCCAGCTCCATGAAAGCGGCAGTAAAAGTGTTTGTCGTTGATTATCAGGGGTGCAACAGTACATCCAGATCATCAGACAAGATTACACCCAATACTGGATTCATGGCGCAAAACATTTTTGGGAAAAAACTGAGAATAATCCTTTTGATTTTTCACAAAATTTGACATTGCAAACTGTGCAAAGAACATAAGCAACATTCTGTATGTGGGTTTTTATGCTCTTCAATTTATTCAATTTATTTTGCCCCTTCCACAAGGTCTCTATAGGCAGAAGACTTCATGAATCTAATCTGAAATTCAAAAACTGTGTATCAAAGAAACTTTAGTCCAGTTTGGATTTTGTCAGTCTCAGCATTTTTAATTCTGAACTAGAGACAATCAAATGCAGCACAGACTGATTAAAAATGTTGATGTAGCCCTTTAAAGGAAATGCTCACCTTAGAGTTTTATGGCATTATTGTGAATTCAATCAGTTTGTCACTCAGTTAGCTTATCTTTTTTCCATCTTCTCTGTTAATTTTTGGTATTATTTTTGTCGCAATTCCACATCTGCATTGAATCCAGAATCAACAGATTTTGGATTCAATGAAGTTACAATGTTTTTTTCATTTATTTTTATAATCAGTTATTTGTGCTCTTTAAGTTTCATTGAGTCTGGTTTGGGCCAGTGGCCTAATGTCACCTCAACACCTTGTTTCCTTTTTCACAGTCTTCATTTGTTGAGGAAAAATAAGATTAATTAATAGCTAAAATGATTTTTTAATATAAATTTCCAATGGAGAAGTCCAATGCCATCTGTAAATAAAAGACACAACTTTTTTCTAGTTGTGTGTGTTTTTTTTTCTTTTGTTTGTTTGGTTTTTTTTTTAACAGAGTTGCTAGGGAGAAAAACAAAGTGACAAAGTTGCTAAGTTGGCAAAAGTGAGGCCTGAGTTGCAGTTGTTAGTTATGCAAGTCAATAAACACAAAAGTTATTTTTCTACTTTCCAAATGTAGGCACAGAATGAAGCTGAAAGGACACACCTTATCTTCTTATAGTAGAAACTTAAGTCACATTGTGATAGCAAGACAAAGCTACGTTCACACAACAGGTAAATGCAACCCATATCTGACATTGGTCTGAACGACCCAATCCCAATCTTCTCAGGTCCCCAAAATAAAATCTGACCTGTGCCACTTCTATAGTGGTACCTATATTTAATCCAACTTTTATGTTCTCAGTGTGAGACGTGAAATAATTCTACAGCAGAAGAAGTCAGATGCAGTAAATCCAGATATAAACAATGGCTGAAAGTTAGAATGATGAAAGAAGTCTGTGTCAGTGAAGTGCATCACATCGTAACCTCACCACTGTTGGCTCTGACTACACATCTAGACAGACTTCTCTGCAGAAGCTGCAGTCAATGCTCCACTAAAAGCTGCTGCTATTCGCTGTGATTTCTTTTTATCAGCTTCCTTTGTCTTGTTATAATCTTGTTTCGATGCTGGCGTCTCCCGCTGCTCAACAACTTTAAATTTGATCAATATAAGGTGGTGTCCGTTTTTCTGCCCTCCTGTGTCATGATTATGTTGCAGGTCTTAAAGTGTTCACACAGAAGTCAGATTGCAGCCGCATTTAATTAGTAGTACGAACAACGACAACTTTACACTATGTAAAACAAGTCAAATTTCAGCAAAACATTTGGAATACAGCAGGAAGACCTGTTGTATGAACGTAGCCACACTCAAACTACATTAAGAACCTCAGTGTTTAAATAACAGGAGATCTTTTACGTTCCTACTTAAAGATCGTTCCCTTTCCTCAGTTTTACAGCATATCTCATTTTATTTGCAGCCAAAACCAGCCGTCATTTATAAAGTGCACACAGAACATTCGATCAAACACATGAAGAGAGACAGTAGCATAAGAAAGTGTTCCACACACAGCAGCGACGGGTAGTGTGGTAAAGTGTAGCCTTGCCGTTTCCTGCAGATGATGATGGCCAGGAAGGCGACCAGGCCGGACACCAGGGCCATGGAGATCCAGATGATGGTCATAGTGTTGTAACGCAGAGGAGCTGCAGAGACACAGACCGCCGGCGGTTAGCTGAGGAGAGGCTGCAGCGGTCAACAGGTTACTGTTTACGCTGACGCCGGTGAAGACAGGTAGGTGTTTGAGTTTAATAAGAGACTCAGAACTTTCTAATTACCTTGTGTTTGACTTTGAATGTTTGTCAGCAGCATTATGGCTGCTCGCTGTTCTCCCTGGTAATTAAGTCTGTACTTAGAACTCAAACTGCAACACGGTTAAATAGAAGAAAATACAAACTAAACAAGCAGAGGCAATCAAGAAGATTACAGTCTGTTTATGGCAAAATATAAACAGATGCAGAAAAAATTGAACTTTCTTAAAATCCAGGTCGACCTGGCTTCTCATCGATTCTCAAATACATCTTTGTTATTCTAATGCATAATCGTTCCTAGATCTAAACCAATCCATTGTAGTGCTGGTTATATGGTTACTGCAGATATCCTATTGGAAAATCTGGTTTTCTGACAGCTTTTCTTGGCTTCATCCACCTTCCTTTAGTTGGTGTTTCTTGGGTTACATACTGTACGGTGAGATTGCAGTTGTGCTTTACTCGTTCTGTTTTTGGATGCCCCATTGAACAGTGTTATGTGCATGTTTGGGGTGTTGCTTTATGACCTAATTCTGCTTTAAATGTCTGCACAACTTTTTCACCTGACCCTTTCTGGTCTGCCCCTGGGTCTTCATGAGGATGTCAGTTCATTAACGTTCTTTATCTTTAATTACTCAAAACATCTTCTGTGGTCTATCTCATAAAATTCAAACAAAATTAATTGATGTCTCCCAGCTCAAAAGGGACCATACAGAACAGCTGTTCTGTTTCTACTCTGAACTAACTGAAAGTGTTAGTCCAGGCAGTAATGGGGCTACTTAGCATTTTATTTATGATCTGCAGAGCTTATTGATTGGACAGCATGTTGTCTCCTCGGCTCTCTGATCTGCCTGTTGGCTTCAGAGCCATAAAATGAGAATGAATCAGTATCTCTTAGAGCAGTGGTTCTTAACCTGGGTTCGATTGAACTCCAGGGTTTCTACGAGTTGGTCTCAGGGGTTCGGTGGAACGTCTGCCACAGAGGTAAAGACACACTTGTGTAAAGTCGTGATGACGCGCCCCGCTTGGCCATCACTTGCTGCAGAGGATCACGTGACATTGCTTAGCCAATCAGAGCTGTGGGGAATTTAGTGCGCACAGTATTCAACAGCTGTCGTAGTTGTATGCCGCGTTGGTTTCTTTCTCAGTATTTTAATCCATACTAAACATGTCAAGCGACAAAAGAAAGTGGTCGGACGAATATGTACAACATGTATTCACGTGTGTCACGGAACGGGATGGGAGTCAGAGTCCCATCTGCATGATATGCAACGCCAAGTTGAGCAACTCTATAGTCTCACACCGGCAAAACTAAGGGAACACTTCTTGAAGCTGCATGGAGATGGGAAAAAGTTAAAAAGTATTTTGTGGATTAAAAATGACAAAAACAAAATTTCAAATTTAAAAAAAAAATTAAGTTGTTAAAAATGTTAAAGTCTTTTTAAAAAATCCAAATTTATTTTTAATTAATAAAACAGCAAAAAAAAATTTGTCACAATAATTTTGGGGGGTAAGAATACAGTAATACCGTAATTTTGTTGTGAGTTCATGCACTGTGTTGGTTTTGTTCTTTGAGCAAAGTGATGTTCATGCATGGCTCATTTTGTGCACCAGTAAAAAAAGCTTATACCTATGTCTTGAATTTGGAAAAAAAATCATATTTTATTTATCACTAGAGATAAATAGTGATAAATTATCACTATCACACCCAGCATATGAAACTGGGGGGTTCGGTAGCACAGAAAAGGTTAAGAACCGGTCACCTGCTTTTCCGGTCTGGATCTCGACGTTCTGGCTGAAGCGTCCGCAGCCTGCTGATGTTCTGGCCCGGACCTGGAAGATGTACTTTGTCCCCGGCTTCAGCCCCGACACGAGAGCACTGGTGTTTCTAGTTTTTAGGGTGGAGTAACTGTGCTCTTCATTGTCCTGTCAGACAAACACAGAAATTTCAATTGAGTGTCACTATTTTGAACATGTGAAAACAGAAGACAGTTGAGACTTTCAGTAATAAGTTAGAGGACTAACTTAACTGAAACTAAAAACTCCAGCCATGAATCAAAATAACCCTACAACAAGTTTCCTTTTAGTATAATAATTATAACCTGGGAAAGTATTCTAAAGAATATTCATATTCTTTAGAATACTTTAAGACCCCAAACATGCCAGTGGTAAACTTCTATTCAGTATACTTCTATAGAGAATGCTTAATACAATCTGGATTAAAAATCCAGTTAATTATTCCTGTCACTGCGATCCTCACTTTGTAGAAGCAGAGCGGGTTAAACAATTACAAGAAGTGCTAGTGAGCTCCAAAATGAATGACTCATGCGTCTTTAGCAGGGATTTTGTCTTCATCGTGCTCAGCTAATGAGGAGCAGCAACGGACCACCGCCCTCCACATGACTCTGATTTGTTCTGTGAAGTTCTAGAGAAACCTTGAGAAAACACACTGCTGACTGGTCCACTTAAAATCCTCACACACACACGCACACACACCCCCCCACACACACACACACACACACACACACACACACACACACACACACACACACACACACACACACACACAAAAGTGTCAGCCTCTGGGTGAAGATTAAGACACAGAGCAAGAGACAAGCTAATCCTTCAGCCCTCCCCACCCCAACCTGCTTGTTTGGTTATGAGACAGCAGGCTCCCAGGCCGCTCCTTCTGCAATTAGATGATTCCTATCGCCACACGCACACACACACACACACACACATACACACACACGCTCGCAGCAATTAGCTGATTGTCAGGTTTATGTGCCAAACAGCCGCTCGCTGTCACTGTCACTTCTGCTAAGTTGAAATCCACACTGTCTTGTCCTCCCTGTTCCTCTGCCTTTCGACCCCCATTTCCTTTCAATTAGCGGATCTGCCACCGGGATCCTTCTCCTGGACTAGCTTGTCCGCTCCCTATCCACCACCATGTTTCTCCAGGAGGACCAGCTGTGTTCTGGGTGATGTTCAGAGATACACCTGACGTTTCTCATCTTGATTCAAGTTACATTTTGGTCAGTGATCTGATCGGGGCACCTTTTACCAAATGTTTGCTCTGTCCTTTAAATGGCTTCTGTCAAATTGTAATCAGCACTTCTTCATTAAAAACCACAGTTTCCTCCAAATAATTATGCACAACTTGGAGTTGGTCTTTCAATCATAAGTTTAGTTTATAACATGACAAAAAGGTGTATAAAGAGTTTTTCAAATCAGTATTTTTTTGTTGTTGCAGTGTGAAACTCATCCTCGACTTTTAGCTCCATACCTTCTCATAGTATTTGAGGTCGTACTCTAGGATGACTCCGTTGGGCTGGTCGGGTTCGTGCCACATCAGAGTCACACTGTTCTGACTGGCGTTCTCCTGGCGGATGGATAACACTTCCGAGGGGGCTGTGGAGCAAACAGGACAGATCAGGACACACAAAAAGACAGAAAGCGTGTTTACCGTGATACAATACACAGCTCCTAATGGGATCATGCGAATGCCCCACTGGGCAGAACATGAAACTTGTGTCAGTGACAGCCAGCTCAAACCAGTACAAAACGTAATGTTTGTTAGATGCCTGTCTGAATCTGAAACCCTCATCAGCAGCAGAATATTGTCTCACTTCCAGAAGAGCTACAGAATGGATATTAATTATTCATGTAGATATTTTCAAACCCCTGAAGGTTTTGACTGGGACATGGTTTTCTTCAACAGATAAAGATAAATGGTTCAAATTCTCATTAGTTTGAATGTAAATCATTTTAACTGAGCGATTCAACACACAGAGATTCAAAATGTAAACAAAGTGTGATTATTTGCTTCCTAATAATCGCTGGGAGGAAACTAAAAATGCAACCCCCCCCTTCTTTTTCTCTCAGACAACAACTTTTTGATCAGCTGAAAGCTAGCTTCGGGTTAGCTTAAGGTTGACTTAAGGTTAACATTCGGCTATCTTAAGGTTTGCTTCTGGCTAGGGCTGAGTGTATAGTCGAGTTTTATGACTCTATCCCAAACTGGTGAACTCACCAGAGTCTGGACATCATTCATTCATCTGATTTGATCCCCATTTTGTATATATATTCCTTTTGTCTTTTCCATCAGAAGCCAGATTGCATCTCAGTAGTTAGAGACAGGTCATGTAGAGGATAATTCAGCTGTAAAGTTAGGCCATCATGTTTACAAATTCTCAGACTTAATTGGAAATAAGCGTTCTAGTGATAATTCCTTGTTGTGGTAAGAGTTCAGAGATTATTCCTTCACGAGAAACTGAGTTTGACTTATGATTGAGGAGATAATGGATGGTGCCCTGATTCAAATAAAGAGACTTTAACTTCACTAACAATTTCATTTCTAATGAATTATTCATCTTAAATATTAAACAAGTAGATAAACCATTTTTTACCCTTACTTGAGATATTTTATTAGGAAGTATTGCTACTCTTAATCGAGTAATATCATAATTCTCTAGAGACATAGTGAGTAACTTCACTAAATGAAAAACGATGTTTAACCAAAACATAACCACACATAGACACACACCTGCAGGGTTTGTTAAAGTTTTATAAGTTTTTTAATTGAAAAAAAAAAAAAGATTTGGAAACATTTTCTTTTGCCTGATTTTGTCATTTTTTTGTTACTTATATAAATAATTGTCATTTTGTTCCCTAAAATTGTGAAATTTCCACTTAACTTTACATTTTGATCCATCTGATGATGTATTTTTAAATATTAAATGATTCATAATTTGATCAGTTACTCAGTATCTCTGTAGACTTTTTACCAATTTTTTTTTTCTATTGTAACTTCTTTCAAGGCTACATTTTACTTTTATGGGAGTAAAAATATGTTGAAGTTGTCCTTCTCTTAATTGAGTCAAACTTTTGGATACTCTGCCCACCTCTGCTCAATACTTGAGGTTAACTCCAAAGTGTTTGTGTGATTCCATATGTTTGCGTCGTGAACCCTACCTGCCTGGTTTGTTGTGATGTTGACCACAGCATACGGCGAAGCCTCGTTGCTCAGGTGTGTCACAGCATTTGTGGCCAGGATGCGGAAGGAGTAGTTGGTGTGGGCCACCAGGTTGAGCACCGTCACCCGGGACTCCGTCAGACCACTCTGGCGAGGAATGAATCGGACCGCGGCGCTGCCGGAGCGCTCCACGATGCCCCCACCTCCCAGGCCGATGCTGGCCCCGCCGCCCACCTTCCCCCCACTGCTGCCTCCAGGGGAAGCAGTGCAGTCCTCACAGGGCCCGTCCCCTGAGCACCTCTTGCACATTATGCTGTACTGCAGGTCGCTGCGTCCCCCGGTATCCAGCGGCCGATCCCACTCTAAGACCACAGACGTCCCATTGACTGAAGAGATGACGTTCACTGGAGCGGTTGGAGGGCCTGGAGAAAGAAAGAGAGATTTACTGAAGGTTCAGAGGTGACGTGTGATTGGTCTTTTTAAATTTTGATATGTCTGAAACAAAGCCAAACGGATTTCCTGTTTGATCCACAGTCTCAAGATGTAAAACTCATTTTCTCCTTTTGCTTTACCCTGCTGTCGTTTTATTTTTAGGCAGTTATGAAACACGGTGGGGAAACCTGAAACTGCTGCTGCAGCAAGTTTCTCACCAGGTTGTTGCTAGGTAACCAAAGAGCGAGTGAATCCGTTGATGCCACCAAGCTTGCTTAGCTGACTGTGAGAGTTAAAGCCTTCCCTCTGCCTACATCCCCCAGAATGCTGTGTGATTCTAAATTAGAATTCAGTGATGTAAATGAAAATACTGTCATTGATGTTGATCACCTGTCTATCGCAACATTTGTTGTTATTGATTTGTCGCCCAGCCCTAGTGAAAAGTATTTGCCCCGCTATAGATTTCTTTTGTTTTTGTTGGATCCTTAAATTCATAGTAATTTTATGATCAGACAAACCTGAGAAAACGAAAATATAAAGATATATTTGACACTCTTAGTAGTAACTATTTCCCAGTCAGTCTTTCTATGTAATGTGGAACAGCTTTCTTCATCTTTTCAGAATTGATATTTAATCTACTTGTTTTTCTTTTTTCTTGACTTGAACATTTTAGTCATTTTACTGCGTGTGTCTTCAGTGGTTAAAAGTCCGTCTTTGTGTATTTGACCTCTGTAAAACCACTTGTGTTGCACTTGACTATATGAATGATCTATAAATAGAGTTTGATTGATTGCATAATCAGGCCATTGCTTGATTGGTGTAAATGTGCTTAATTCCAGTAATTTCAAGATGTGATAAAAGGGGGGTGATTATAACTTCAGATTGATTCGGATAGTTTCATCATTTGAAAACATTTCTTTTGTATTTACTCAGTTTAACTTCATTTGAATATCAGATTTATAAATTGGCAAATCTGTGCAACAAAAAGTAAAAATAATTAATCTGTAAGGGTTTGATATTTTTTTCACAGTATCAAACCTACAGTTTGATACTATAGTAGTATCAAGTTGTCCTTGCAGATATAGATTAAGCACATCTACTTTGATAGTACACGTATTTCACCCAGTCCGGCTACATCTACAAGAGACCACTGACGGAAAACTGATTGTATGTTCAAATGCTGATTGGGAAAAAGTTTAGAGGCACTGCCCCGACACCTTGAGTCAGCTTTAGCTGTCATGCCAGGCCACTGGATGGTGCTGTGATTTTAGCGTGTCACCAAATGCGCATTTAGACTCCGATCTGGTCACCGGTGTGAATGAGCAATATTGGGGTGTACTGTGTGTATGTGTGTGTGGGGTGTGTGTGTGTGTGGGTGTGTGTGTGTGTGTGTGTGTGTGTGTGTGTATGTGTGTGTGGGTGTGTGTGCGTGTGTGGGTGTGTGTGTGTGTGGGGGGGGGGGGGTGTATTGTGTGTGTGTGTGTGTGGTGTGTGTGTGTGTGTGTTGTGTGTGTGTGTGTGTGTGTGTGTGTGTGTGTGTGTGTGTCCTTACGGGAGCAGGGTGCTGCTGCCGGGTCATCTGCAGCCCTGTAGTAGTTGGAGTCACAGGGGCAGGAGACGGCGGCTCTGGTCTCTGAGTGGCTGTGTTGGGGACATTTCCCACACGGGCCGTCGCCTGCAACCGGCTTATAGAAACCCACCTCACAGGCTGCACAGAGACAGAGAAAACAGCCAATGTGTTTATTAGCATATCAACTTAATCAAACAATATTGTTAAACCTAACTCCAAATCATCCATCTGAAGATATATGGCCCTCTGCCCCCAGCCACTGAGTGTAATCTATAATTATCGGCTTGTAACGGCAGAAACTTCACAGCAGAGATGAAAGCCATTCTTGCCTCTGCTCAGATTTGGGCTGAAAATATCCTGAACTGTTGATACTCCCTGTGAGACCATCAGAATCCAGCCCAAGCTTTGGCGCTATTCAGCTTCTCTGATACATATTCACTTTTAACTCTGCACTTATTAATAATGGAGAGCTTGCTGATAAATATATTCTCTTTCCAGGCAGCTAATAGGCTTTTGCAATGGTAAATGGGGCAGATGTGGAGCTGCTTACACAGAAAAACAGCAGCAGCAGACAACTTTATCAGCTTGCTCTCCCCCTCACCAGATAATTTATGCTCCCCCTTAAATACATGTGCTGTCTAACAGACAGGGTACCAGCCTCCTTGTTGTCTTGTGAAGTTTATAGATGGCAGCCTTAGCCGTTCGGGTTTAAAGTGAGAAAAAGAAACTATAAAAGTGAATGAGCAAGATTTAAGCTCATTCAGTTCAGCTTATTTATGCAGCACCAATTGACAGCAAAAAAACAACAAATGAATCTAGTTTGAACATAAAAACATGTTTAAACATTCAATACAGTTAGTAACAAATACAGACTCTGCATCAATCACATACATTTTGATTGGATCTTTGTCATTAAACAAGGGAAGTTCAGCTTAATATTCACATAATTTTCTGCCTGAGGAAACCCAGATGTTTGCATTGAGTCCCTTGACTTGCATGAGTTAAAAGCAACAGTGGCTTCATGCAGAAATCCTGCATGCTCAACAAAGATGTAGCAACAGTGGGAAGGAAAACTCTCCCCTATCACAGTGAAAAACACTCAGCAAAACTTTGGTCATTGTGAGCTGTAATCTGCTACGGCCAACTGGAACTATAAAGCTGTTTTCACACCTGACAATCTGGTAAACTCAGTTTAATTGGGGACAAAGTCTCAACATTTGTTACACTTCCAGTCATTTTCAGCTGGTTTCAGTCAAAGTGCTTCTCGTTCACACTGCACTGTGTCAAACGAAGAAAACCTTTTGAAATCCCTGTTCCCCTCCTCGCCTGTGCTGGCACTGCACCACCAACCAATGACGGAAACGGCATGAAAACGTCTGAAGAAGACACAACACAACTTCCTTTTTGATTAAATGTAAACAGAAATGGAATGGGGTCAGATTATAGTGGCTGTAGGGTTTCTCTTTTGTCTTTGGAAAACCACCATGAGCGATTTCTTCTGATAAAGTGTTGTGTGTTTGTTTTGGTTGTATTTACCCAGAATGCCCTTTGCTTTAGTTTGTTAGCCTTTGGAGTGCTCTCCGGTCCAACAGGAGTTCACACCTGCATTTAAATTGCATTCACATTCACCTACAAACCGACACATCGGTTTGTCCTTACGGGAGCATCGGACATCGGTTTGTAGGTGGACCAGAGTTCACAATTTTGGTCGTCATCAGAGTTCAATTGCCCATCGTTATCTCCCCAAAATAAACTGGACTTTGTAGGCTAGCAAATTAAAGTTCAATTAAAGCGGACTAAACAAGGAGCAACAAATAAATAACTAAAATCTAAGTTGACTGCAACATTAGTGCCTTGAGAGTCTACTCAGGAGATTAATGCAGTTTAATAAAAAAGCCCTGTGCCAGTAGTAAAATCTATACAATGACAGAGAGTCCACAGTTATTCCTACCACTAGCTCTGCTAATTGCTCTTAGTCTGAGACAGAGATAGAATGAAACACAGAAAGACAGAGACAGGTGTATCATCTGTAGGACAAGTATTGACAGTAGCTTAGCTGACGGCCAGGCTGGATGTAGATTCTAGGAAGAGTAGCTGAGAGAGAATGTGAAGTTGATTACAGGTAAAACAGCAGATAATGCAAAATTGTTGCATTGTGTGAGGTTTTAGCTGAGTAAAGAAAAGCGATCACCATGTCCCCCAGCAGCCTTGGACTATAACTGCGGTACTTTATAGAACTAGATTGTTCAGCATGTTGTTGTTGTTGTGAATTGGTGCAACGAACAAAAACTGAATTGCATAAGATTAGCCTTCTTCTTGACATTTAAGAACTTCTTTCTGTTTCTCTAATACATAAAACCACAATAATATACATTCAAGGGGTTTGGATTGTTAAAAATGGAAAAAGTGCAATGGTGTGAAAACTCTTGCAATCCCTTATAATTTATGTACATTTAAGTGTTAAAACATCTCATCTGCTAAAAGTGCAACGTAATGCTTCTGTCAGCATGAGCAGAACCACAACCAGCAGCAAAAAAAAAAAAAAACAGCACAAATTATATTGCTGACAGTTTTGACTGGCGTGTGAAAATGAATTTAAAATAAGACATCAAAGACAAACTTCACATCACTGGAGAATCAGCCCGACTTATAAAGTACTTCAGGGCCGGTGTTTTATTTCCGCTCCTGCTTCAATACAGCTGATGACTCAAACAACTGAATTCCCTCATCATCATGTCAAGAGGTAATGAACACATCATTTGATTAATTTCAGGCAGAAAACAACTAAACATGCAGAATCTTGGCCCAAGTGAGATGCCATTCGGCACATCAAGGTTTGAGGTATTTATACAAACCCTGTTTGTTCCTCTTTGCCTTCCTACCTATCAACTTACATTTGTGCTGATATTGAAAACAATTCAGATGTCAGTGACAATGTGCCTGATGCATAAGGGCAGATCTACTCATTCATTTCTATGCTAACTGCACTGACTGAACAAATTAGTTATTGTTACATGTTTGACTAAGCTTGTGAAGCTATTGGTGCACAGAATCAGCCATTCCTAATTCATGTGGTGTTTCAATTATCCATGAATATATGTCATATAAGTTATGTTGAACACAAATAGACAACCATGTTTGAAAGCATGCAATTCTGTCCCACCTGAGCAATGATATCAAAGAATGAGCTTTAACTGTACACCGTCAGCAGCAGAGCCATCACTGGCGTTAGCACCGTCCACAGGACTTCTCTGAGTCTGAATGAGGTTCTATAGATTTTATAATTATTCACTAGTAAATAAAGCAACTGGCTGACATTTATGTCGATGTACACAATCCATATAAAAATATAACTGGACTTTGCAAAGACACGAACAAAAGAAATGGCAGCAAAATATCTGTAACTAATAAACCAAAAGTCTTTTCTATAAGTAGAAACAGACTTTTCACTTAGCGTCATACAAATGATAGCATAAGAAAAAGCTTTTGTTACTTAGACCCATGCTGGTCATTATTCAATTTTCATTAGTTAGTTTTTGCCATTTATGAGTCACAGTAATGCCCATTTCTGCCTGTTCTTTCAGCTACAGAAACAGGCTCCAATTAGGAGTGACTGGAGAACACAGAGGAGCGGAGGAAGCAAATAAAAGCCAATTGTGTTTCAGTAATACTTATTTTACTCAAGTTATATATTTCCTGTTAAACTGATGAGAGATATATGGAGCCATACTTCAGTGAGCTCATCATGTTCCACATCAAATTTCAGATCACATTGGTGTTGAACAAATTTAAATATTATTACTTTTCAAACAAGTGTTCAATTCTACCTGTTTGTATTATATGTCTGCCTCAAAAGTAGTTAAAGAAGCAAATGCGGCCTGCATTGCTCCTGGTTGCCTAAAGAGGGCAGACCTGAGCCAGTGCGGCTCTGGAATAAAAATGCTAATTAAAAACCTGAAAGTTTGTGGAGCTTAATGTTAAAACAATTTATTTATCTTGAAATGCTAGTATTTTTTATATTAATTTAGAATTTCTGTTAAAATAACCCTAATAGATGGTCACACTTCAATACCATTTATATTTTATAGTTTTGACTCACCCATTGTAAGAAGATTAATTCTGGAAATCTGATCCTCATGTGAGTCCATCTTAGCAAAACATATCTGGGAGATCGATCAAAACTATGAACAACAGAACAACCAAAGTGAAAGATTTTTCTTAATCTTATATTGTGTTATATTGATTGGATATATTTCTTCATATTCATTTCAATATTAAAGTGAATGTCCTCTTGCAGAATGATTTTCACAATATCATAATGCAACTTAGTTTGATCTAAAGCTGCTGTTTTGTGACTGTTATCTGTTTATTTTGTAGTCATTTTTGCTTTTAATGTATTATTTGATCTATGTATGTCAGATTTATTAGTTCATGTTGAATGTGTTGATCCCAGGAAGAGCAGATGCAGGGACCTGCAACTAATGGGGATCCAGATAAAAGAAAGGAAGACATTTTTTCTTTGCAAAGCAGCAGAATGTTGTGAGTAACTCTCAAGTCATTAAAATGGCAACCTTAATAGCGTGGAGACATTCTGCAAAGCTGAAAGGAAATGTGCTGCCGGCTGATATTCTTGTTCCAGTCACTTTAAGCAACAGAGCGACATTTCATTCAACCTAACTAAAGTTCTAATAGGAATATAGGGAAAAAAACAACATCTTTCTCCTAAGCGATCTAAAAGCCAGTACAGTTGTGTGGCATCTTCAGCTCAGTGTTTAAACCTGACTGAAGACAACAGTGTTCATCCCTTTCACACCCTCAAAGTCCATCCAAAGCAAGAAGCAATCCCTTCCAGCAAAATCCATCCCAGACTGTTTGTCTCATTCTTGTTTTTATCCCATTAATCCCTCCATCTCTTGAAGGTTTTGTTGAGCACCCCGAGTTGAGAAGCCAGTCACGTCAGACCTCAGAGCAGCTCGTTCATCAACCAGAGAGAGACAGCAAGCACTCTGAAGTCTCTGACAGCTTCACTGGGGGCTCTTCGCTCACGCACCCCCCCCCCCCCCCACACACACACGCACACACGCAAAGCTTTTGCTAATGTAAACTGAACACAAACATAAACACACGGTTTGTGTTTCCTGCTGCCAGGGTAAGCGCTTGCAACGCGATGCTCAGGTAAACACTCAAAGAAGAAATATGAAGACCGGCTACTTGAACTTTTCACTTCTGATGTACTTTTTGGTTGATATTACAGGAGGACAAATTGGGACTTGAAAGTTGCTTAGCAAAATCTCAACCTTGCAACATCTGAGAGAGCACGGTTCATTCCATTAAAGCTGTGTATGTAACCCCACGTCGCCCTCTGCTACGCTGCAGTTAGCACAGGCTGTTGAGAATGCTACGGCTAGTTAGCATCGTCACCGATGATGGGGGGGATATACTGTTAGTTGTTTCTCTGGTATTAGCACATTTAGCAGCAAGTACATGGTATTGATTGACAGCAGAATAAACATGCAATACTTCCAGAATAATTAGCAGAAAATAGCTGTGAAAAAAAAAGCTTTGATAGAGTTATAAATTCTGATGTGACCAACTCCGTGAAACAGAATCAGTAGTTTAAAGAAACGTCTTAAAGTCCTGTGGCTGCAACTTGACTCTGAAGCGTTAAAACATTCAGTATTTCCTTATTTGGAAAATTTATACCAACTATAACTCCTGAAGATGCTAATTTTATAGCAGTTTGGTGTAGAGTTCTTATAAAATTATGACTTTATTCTCATATTAAAAACAAACAAACCAACAACAACAACAACAACAACAAAAACTCTTTCATGGTAAGCAAGTGGCTGTAGCTGGCAGAAGGAAACATACAAAGCCTACAAAACCTTTTGGGTTTTCTGTGAATGCAAAATCTTCTGCTCTTGCTCTTTACTGTTGCAAATTTTGCACAATCATTTTGAATAACAATCTGTCTGTATACTTTTTGAACAAGAATAAGGTGATGAAACTGACCAGTTACCAATGTTTGCATGTTTAAACTGTGTTTTCACATCCCGGTGAATCGTTTTTTCCTCTTTTCAGAATCACACAGGCTGAGCATTAAATGTTACTGAGTAAATAAACAGAACTTGGAAAACATTTTGAGACTTAAAACATTACAAATGAACAATTTAAAACCTAAATGTCAGTTGATGCAGCTCATTTTATGCATCCCTTTCAACAATAAGGTCATCGAATGCTGGTGCCAGATAAATGATTAAATATGATCATATTCTCAAAAGTATTTCGATTCGGACAGCGTGAAATGCAAGATATTTCCGCTGGGGGGGAACACGACAGAAAACACTCTGTAACCCCAAACATCTGCCAAAGGCATCTCTGAGCCTTTGGCAGCATTTGCCTAGAGATAAATACTTAAATGTACAACTCTTTGGTCCACTGCATGTTTGAAGTGCTTGAGAAGTAAATGTGGTACAATGTGGATCTTGAAATATAAACTTTTTTTACCAGAGGAATGGGGAAACAGAGGGTGGAGGGAAAAGAAAGACCTTCTGAGTGGGTTCCACTGCTGTTAGCTCAACTGTTTACAGAACATGTGCTTTTGTAGCACGTCCTGTGTGCGTGAGCATGTGTGTGAGTCTGCTCATGTTGGCTGTTTGCATGTCCGTAGCTGTCAGCGTAGTGCGCTCGCTACCAGAGAATCTGCATTACAATGAATCCTAATAGCTGTGCAGGGGGATTGTATGCTGACCTTGATTTATTCAGCGTATAAGTGGGTAAATAAATACATCAGAATAAAGTGGGAGCTGGAGAGAGCACACCTTCGTTCCACACGTGAGGAGACTGGGTTAGTAGTCTGAGGTGATTGCCCGTCTTTAGGAGCAAAAGGGGTGAAAAAGAATTAAAAAAAGAAACAGATCAGATTTTTCTTTAGGCTTGTGATGGAGAGACGATCAGGCCTTTCGCCCAAAGCCTGCTGGAGACAGACACCAGCTCCCCCCATGACTCTTTTAAACAACGGATGGATGATTGATAGTGAACCAACTGTAGCTGGATGCAGCTTGGACAGCAGTTGTGAAATTCACCTCATATCAACAAGGTTTCCTCCCATTTAAATTTTTACAGTGTACAGTCTAGGCTGACTGGATGCTACAGGTAGACATGTGGACATGGACTGAGTTTTCTCCTGCCTGGTTAAGTGCCAGTCCATGACGGCTCTTTTTTCATTGTGATCTGTTTTAACATAGATTTAGGATTGATATTATGTATGACATTTTATCATGATATCTTGTTTTGCTGTCTTTTTAAAGGCTTTATGTTGTTAAAGGCCCATGTGGGGATGTGCCTTGCAAATTAGCTAAAGCTATAAATTCTCTTGCGTTCTGTTTTCCTTGTACTTACTAAGAAAGAGAGAAAGAGAGACAGAAAGGAGTTTGCTTATGGTGTTTCAGGTGAGTCAATAAGTTTGATGCAGAGTGATCTTACTGGTGTTTAAAAATGTATGTTCTGACCTGAAGTTCTGGAGTGGTCCACCTTTCTTAAGCAACATGAGAAACCTTAATGTTCCCAAAGAGCAGAGTTTACTGATAGTCATTCTCTTAGTTATTTATTTATTTTAATTTCTGATTTTTTACAAAACAATGAGCACCATACATAGTTATTCAAGTCATAATTATTCTTTTTTTGTGTTGGTGCCTGTTTTTAAAGTTAACCCTGCAGAGCACTCTGTTGTGCTCTCAGTTCCACACATCCATGTGTTCTGGTAGAAAACAAAGCTGTTTGCTACATGATCGTACTGAAGCCACACGGCTGGAACTGACATTCTCCTAGACATTGGTATGTAAAAATAGATTTTTTTTAATCTTATCTTTTCAGGCAAAAATGTGAGAGTTTAAAAAAAGAAAAGAAGAAAAATGAAATTTGTAAGGGGATAAATTCTTTATCACCAATTTATTTCAGTGCGCTGCTGTTATAATTGTAATATATGTTTTCTACGCACTGACTTTAAAACACATCAATTAAAAACAAACCTTAAGCCAACTTGATTCACTCAAGCTAACATATACTGTGATCAAAACTTTTCCAGTTCAATCATCCTCAGTTTTAAATAAATATTTTGTGTATATGTAGTTCCAAATTATTAGAGCTGCAGTTAGTGGTAATGCCCAAAAAACATAAGGTTTTATTTAAAAGTTAAAGGAATACATATTGTTTAACAAGAAGGGTTTTTTTTCTAAATAAATAAAATCACGAGTTAAAAATTGTGTTTTTATTTCCTGATCTTATCTTGTTCTACTATTACAATAAAAAATATATATATATACTGAAACATTCAAATGTGACAAAGCTAAAGACAGGCAAAGCCTAAAACCAGTTTTTCACACCACTGATTAAGAAGGATTAGAGTTTTATTCTGCCTATCCAAAAAAATTAAAAATCCTTAAAGGTTACTAAGTAAAATGTTGTTCAAATGAGACAAAAGAAATGTTTTTGTCTTACAGGAGCTAAATTCAACACTCACTGACAAAAGGTTTTCTACTAGTGAACCCTGAATCTAGCCCTAAATGCAAAACCTTTATTTTAAATCCTAAATTTGATTTGTTATACTCTTAATACATATAAAACAACAAAATATGAACACAGCCCTTCTAAATGACCAGATGTCAGAGATGAGGTGTATTGATGGCGTGTTTGTACAAGTTTATTGCCTAGATTTTGCCTTTTAATTTAACTAATTATCTGAACTTTGTGCATCCTCAATGATCAAACTGTTAAGTTGTGCATTTTAGTAAAGACGTTGAGATTGTTGTCCTGGTTTTGGAAAATACCTCTGCTGGTTCCCTGGGGAAAATATGGAGCCACAAACAAGCCACTGAGGCAGTAAGCATGATGGATGAACATGTCTGGGAGATCAGCTGTGGAAATGGGACACTCAGCATGCCTGCTGTCCCTCCTGTTACAGTGATAACCAGGATGGTAACAAGGAAACGCTAAATGAAGGCATCAACTTCCAGTTTAAGGTAAGCTTGATTTACGCTGGGCAACACGCAGCGCGAGGAGATGGATGACCTTGAAGAGTAAATGGACTGAAGTGGGTAAGGCTCCTTCAGGGAGAACAGATTTGTTGCTTCAGCTAATCTCTCTCAGAGTCAAACAACATCACAAAGAAAACTTCATAATATCCTAATGCATACAGCAAAGCCCTTTGGTACAAAATAAAACAATTTTCTGAGGGGGGTTCTATTGAGAGCTTATGAGCTACTGACACCTTACCAAGAACATCAAATTCTCTTGAATTTTAATAGATCGTACCATGGTACATATCATCTCTATCTGAACTATATCAGCCTAATTGCTGACCCTGATCCCTATCAGCTGATTGGTTGCTGTTGACAGTTCCTGAAACCAGGCGGAAGCGCAGAGGCGACAGAGCATTTGTTGCTATTGCCCTCAAGTTTACCTTTGAGAGTCAGACAGGCCTCCTCTCTTCTGTTTTTGAATCTCTTTTTAAAGCACACCTTTTAAAAGAGACCAAAAGTCCAGACAGAGCACCAACTTCCCTTTCACCGGCTCAACTCAGAAACTCTAACAAGTCACGCCAACAGACGATTCAAAGACTACTTGAATGATATATCAGGTCCTAAAAGTAGACAAGAAAACAAAATACCTACAGGTCCTAAGTGAAAGGACATTGATGTCTTGGAGTCTGTAAGTAAGAATCTGGGCCCACTGAAGGAGTTCACAGATGCTCCAGCCTCAGATTATGTGAGTGTGTTCTGCCTGAAACCTGAGCTCCATCTCATCAACAACATACTTCTTGCTACTCCTGAAAATGACAGAACTGACAAAGGAAATGAAGAAAGGGATCCTGCAGTATTTAAATGAGAAGTACTCCAACCAAGAGACAGATAAATAGCTGGATACGGCCTCCGTTGTCGATCCTCGATTCGGAGATGCCTACATCTTCTGCAAAGTCTTTATTTATTTATTTATTTATTTATTTTTTACCAAAAACATATCATGAGATATATTGTCACAACCAACCATCTTGATATCTATTACAGTAGATATCAAGATATATATTTTATGCCATGTCACACATCCATAATAGGGTAGGTAAGTAGATAAGTAGGTAGGTAGATAAGTAGGTAGGTAGATAAGTAGGTAGGTAGATAGGTGGGTTGCAAGTTAATGTTGCAAGTTAAAGCGAGTGCAGACAATGGATGGATGGGTGTTTAGGTGTTTTGGCTCCATTTTGTGCATCTCGACGCAAATACCAAGAATGGGCATTAGCATCTCCAGACCTGCTCCAGTCCCACCTCCCCTATCCTACTTATCAGCCTCCCCCGCTGCGCTCAAATCAATTCCATCAATGAAGCCATCACAAAGAGACTATTACCACAATGTTTTCCTGTGGAAAATGCCTGGTAATTACAAATCAAACGAGACAAATACATCCCATTAACGAGCGTTAAACGGATGTTAATTATCCGATTGAATGGCTGTCACCATTAAGCTGTGTCTGGAACTTGGGGAACGGGGGCCGGGGGGAAGGAGGGGTCGAGGTCTCAAAAAAAAATAGACTGGCACTTTAAAAAGCGAATTAACTGCATACTGAGAAGATCAGGCAGCGTGAAGCACATGTGGCAGGAATGCAGGCGAGGGGATGCGGGGGAGACATGGAGGGGTGGGCAGCTAAACTTTCTTCCTTTCCTGACATTAGCAATTGCTGCAATGCATTAGAGGGGAAATTAATCAACAGTCTTTTATTATTTATATATTTGAAAAGGACAAAGTGTACGGTAGGAGAGCCGAACAGAGGCAGGAGTCACACTGTGCTAATGTGGCCACAGCCATTCAATCAGGCTGTTCCAGTCAAAACATATCCATCACAATAGGTAAAAAAAGGAAAAGAAAAGAAAGGGATGATTTGCCTGTTTGAGTCTATCCAGAGGTACAGTACAGAGAGTCTCAACAACTGAATTCATGTCTGTCATAAGGCTGCAAATCATCCAGTAAATGAGACGAGATGAAGGTAATTTTCTTCTCAAACACTTCCACATGACTTGACATGTTACCGTATTAGTATATACTTTTAAAACTTAATCGAAACGATACCAGCAGACACGATACATACGTTAACAAAAACTCTTTTTTCCCTTATGCATTTAGAAGTATTCCTGCTCCTTAAATTTTAGACATTTTATATTTGGAAGTATGAAGTTCTACACCAATAAAAGTAATGGAGAAATTTAAATATCAACAGCATAGTATATTTTTGCAGTACTTCATTTTAAATAGGTAATATAATACAAGCTAAAAACTATAACAGTGTTCTCTCACATCCAATGTGTCCTTAAAGCTGCAGCACATTAATTACAAAATTAATTTCATTTTTTTCATGTGACATCATTTGCGATAGGTAGTATTGTAACATTTATTTGACTTTTATGTGTAATCGTAGCGCTTTATTGTTACAAGTTGTTTTACTGATTGGAGGTTTTTCTGTTGTCGCTTTGACTGAATACTTGCTGTACTGTACCAGCAAGTATTTCGCAAGTTTTTATCTAAATTAGGTAATTTTATGGTTCCATTTCCACATAGTAGCATTTATACCTAAAGCAAAAAATCAACATCTAATCATGTGATCGGTATCGGTGATCGGCAGTGATCAGCCTTCATGGGTGATCGGAATCGGCAACAAAAAACCTGATCAACTGATCCCTAGATTTCAACAATGTCCATAATTTTCTACTTTGTTATATCTGGCTCATCACTGCGTGACCAACAATGACTGGAGTGTTTTGCACTCCAGTTGTATTTTAATAAGTCTTTTCAAGAACTCATGATAACTGACAGACAGCAAACTTTCTACACACTTTCAAAGAATTTAACATTAACGCAATTAGTGGCAAACGCTCACATGTTCATTCCAGACCGGTGGACTCTCCAGCGGAGGAAAGCAAATGACAAGCACGCTGTGTTCTCATCAGTTTAACTCAACAAGAAGTCAGGGCAGAAAATCATTTGAAGGAGTCCCGCGGTCCCCTCAGACAGAGGCTGCCAGCTTCTCAGTGATCCGCTATCGTGTTGCCTGTCTCTTTACTGTCAGGACTGATAGCTGCAGGATGCTTGGCTGGGACACGGGGGCCTCACATGGACCAAGGGGGGAACACCTCGATCAATAATTCACCCAGTAGCTCTCAGACTTCTCTTTCCGTGACTTGTTGTGTTCCTAAAGTAAGCATTCACACGGGCAGCGGCTGAACGGGTGTGTGTTCAGAACGGGCTTGTAGGTTGTAAGAGCTACGAATGTGTGTGGAAGCTGGTGCACGAGAAGACGTGCACACCTGCTGAGGAGATAGGGCTTCGGCCAATCACAAGACAGATTGGTGGTAAGTTGGAGAGAGTCTGAGATATGATTCATTCTGTTATCGCTTTTTCTCTCACACACAAACACACACATACGCACTCTCTTGGTCCATGGTTTAAGAGCATTAAAATGTCAATGTGAGTTTGTTTCCTTAATTCTTTCCCTTTTCTGACTCGTCATCTTTATTTCTTTACCCTCTTTTGTTTTTTACCCATTTAGTCTTCCTTTTCTTTATCAGTTTTGTTTTTCATCACCTTTTTGCTCTTTTTCTTTCATTTCACACTTTTTCTATGCTTCTTATTAACCTATTTTTCTTCCTTCCTTTTTTCCCCTAATGCATCTTTTTCCTCTCTCCCCAACCATCTGGTTATAATTTTGTTTTTATATCTTCTTCTCATTAATCTCATCCTCTCTCTTTGCTTTACCATTTGCTCTTTATTCCCCTTTTGATTTCTCATTTAAATATCTTTATTTCATTCTTCCTCTTTGCTTTGTTTCTTCTGTTCTCATCTCCTTAATTAAAGCAAAGTCAAAATTTAATACAATTGAAAAGGAAATGTAAGGAGGCCATTTTCACAAGACATAGAAATATGGGTGAGCGTTAGCTCTTATGTGTTCATGTAAATTAAGGCTAACACATATGAGTGTGTGGGTATGAATGTATATATTTAGACAAATATTAACCCAGATAAAATGGAAAATTAATTAACCAATGTCTTTTTTTTTAATTTTGTAATGAGGGTCAATTTGAAAATAATGTGTGAGTTTATGGGGTGGAGTTCATAAGTTTCTTTCTTCTTCCATCTCCTTTAAGTTTAAGATTATTATGGTACAAAAATATGTCTTTTGCATTACTTGTTCATGTGTGTGACTTTATCCTTCCATCGTGTTAGAAAAAAACAGATAAATAAATCATATAAATAAGCTGGTGGAGGATTAGATGCACAGCTCAGACGGCACCAGCTTGGACAGAACACTATGACTATTAACTACTCCAAACATCTGTCCTTTCAAGGACCAAGAAAGCTGTTTCCTGTTTACAGGTTTTCACAATCTGAGGTGGGCTCACACTGAGCAGAAGAAAACACAACAGAACCCTGAAACAAAACTTTTGGTCAACATCCAAAATGGTACTGCATCACTTAACATCTCCCTGAACACACAATCAGACAGAGTTCATGATTATTTCCACTTGCTAACGCCACTAAAATTCAGTTCTGCTTTCAAGAAAGACCTGTCCACACAAAACAACAGAACACTGATGAGATGACCTGGTCAACATCTCCAAGACAGATTAGAGCACTGTTTACTTGAGAAGTTCCAGGATTTAGGGGGAAACATAAATTGTTACCTATTTTGGGAAAAAAAAGAAAAAAAAGACCATTATTTTAGAAAAGTGATAATATGAGAAGGTCTTTCTGACCCAGGAACATGAAGCACATGTAGGAACTTGTGAGGTTTAGATCCTACATGTGTCTTAAAGCAACATGGTAGACAGAACAGGATTCCAGACAGCTGGCAGAAGCATTTCTGTAAATAATGTCTTTATATTTATTGAGATTGAACAAGGACTCATGCTGTTTTTTTTAGCAGTGAGAGAATAAAAATATGTTTTTCAAAAAGAACTAATACGTTTCTTTCAAAATGCTTCAATATGAAAAATTAAAGAGAGATTTTATTTAGTTATATCTATATAGATTATAGATATCATAATCTGGTTCCAACTCTATTCAGTAGCCTTGGTTGGTTAGAAGCTTGGAAACTGAGAAAAAAAATCTTTAGGAACCACATTGAGTCAGAATTATATCAAATATTCAAAACCATTATAATAAGCAGTTTAAGCAGTGTGCAACAGTTTTGCCTAAATTGTCAATTTAAATAAAGTATCCTGCTTCATAAAAATGCACCGTTTTGTTAAAGTTTGTTCATTAAAGTCTGTGGTTTTACCGAGGCTGGTGTGAAAACATTCATGGGGAACTTTCCTGTCTCTCCTTTTCCTCTCACCGACCCGTCACACTTATCACCATCCATCAGTCAGGTCCGAGCAGACAGACAAAATTAATTAGTCCTGGCCCAGAAACAACAAACACCTCTCCGCTGAGGCTCGCTCTCTAATAAAGAGATGCACAAACACTTAATGAGACACACGCAGCAGGAACGCCACACACACACTTTCTCCATTAATCCCCACGTCGCCGAGGCCTTGGCGTCCAACCCGCAGATTGCAGCGGCTGCAGCTGCCAAAACTGTCAGATGCTTTTTGTTTGGTCACACCGGAGGATCTGGTCTGGCTGCCTGGCAGAAGACCAAGTCAAGGTATTTTTGTTTCATGCTAGGAATTGGATTGGCATTTATTTGACTGCTAAATACACGTATTGTAGAATTAAGTCTCTGGTTAAATATAGTAAATTACACACTAAAGGGTCAGTATTATGTATTTTCCAGACACATGGTGGCATTTTACAGCACAATCAAGTAACTATGTTGCCTTCAACTGCTGTGCATATCAAATGTGACTTAAAAGAAACTTGACTTTGTAATTTTGCACAATAAAATTGGGCCTCTATCTCTTTAAGAAACCCTTGCTGTTTGGAAATTGTTTTGGTGACAAAAAACACTGTCCATTATTTGCATAAGCTAAATGATAGAAAATCAGTTAATACATTAACTGTTCTTTAGCCATTTTATTGCCGACGTACAGACAGGAGGAACATGCTCTCATCTAATGGCAGCCAGTGAAGTTAGCGAGAGGTTGTGCAATCCCAGGTGAGGCTCAGCTAGCTGCTGCCTCACCGGCTTCGCTTCCGAGCATTTGAATGGGAAAAGGGAAAAATTCAGCGATTTTGAAGAAAAAATAATCAGAATTGGTTAAACTAGATGAAAAATAGGTACTTTATAGTACAAACCACAGGGTGAAAATAGTAATATAAATTATTTTATCATTATACATCATTCTCCCCTGACCGCATGTCACTGCCATAAATACTATCAGAGTCATAAATCAAAAAATGAAAAAAGAAGATCACATACCAAGATCAGCAGACTGATGAAACTCTGGCAGAAACACACATTTATGACTCTTTTGCAAAGGTAGCAGTCTCATTTATTTTGAGTGAAACAGACTGAGGTAAATTCAAGCCAATCAAATCTCGCTCTTCGACAGGTACCAAGAGCTGCTGGGTCTGTCCGCTGAATCCCACCAGCGTTTCTTTCAGGGTCTGAAGCTCCTAATGAAGACGCAGTTAAGCGATTTGGGGAACAGATGATTTAGTGAGAACGTCATTATTCCCCGGCTCGTGGCTCACTTGAGAAGAACATGATATTCATAATTGCTGTCAGAATCAACTTGTGGCAGGCTGCTATCAGGAACGTGAGAGGAGCTAAAATTGAAAGCGTCTCCAGAGTCGGAGCGGCGGGGGAATACAGAGTGATCAAATTAGTTCCGTCCTCCTGGCGGTTTGTAAACAGCCACTGATCAACAACATTGTTTCAGTTTGGAAGGAGGATGACATGAGAGGCTCCGGAAACACACCCATAGTCACAGCTTCTGGGTGGAAAGACTCTACACACACACACGCACACACACACACACTCACGCACACACCCACGCACGGACGCACCCCCTCACACACACACACACACACACACACGCACACACACACTCCTCTGATGCCAATACATCGGAGAGTTTGAGCTGAAGTTACAAAAAATTAATTTGTCTTCCATTTCATCGTAACAATTTTTACTATAAGCAGCAATTTAAATCACACATCAGGCCAGTCAATTGTTTTTATCGACTTTTGATGGAACTTTGTATCCTGTGTATTTTACAAAAAAAACAAACAAAAAAGGTGTTAATCGAAACGTCAAACATCCTGGCTGAAAGAAAAAAAAAATCCTCAGTACAAAAGTGTTTTTCAAAATAAACACTATCAAATCATTGCTCAACCTCTTTTTTTGTACTATTTCGTATTTATATTTTCAACTTTATGTTAACACAATATAAAATATTACCATAAATGCCATAGACAGCAGCCTCAATACTGAAATTGTGAAGCCTGTGTTTATTGAAAGCAGCAAAGACCCCGAACCAGCGAAGGTGCTGCAACCTGAGCAGCGGTCACACTCTGGTCAGCCTACCAGGCTTCACTGTGTGTCCTTGTGTGAGTCAATCTCTGCATATGTGTTTTATACAAGACGTTTGAAGTGGAAATAGGAAGGCTCACCAAAGAAGAGGCAGGTGCTTAAAGGCAAAAGCAAGGACAAAGTCCTCAGCCAGCCATTGTGTGCTTTGAAATGAGAATATAGCAAAATATTAAACGTTCTCTGCTGCTGCCTCACTTTAATATTTCCCCGCATTGCAACAGTGACAGATAACCATCGCAATAAAAGCCCAACTGTCACACGTTCCCTTCGGTGACATCTTGTCTTTCAATCAAATCCGTGCCATAATGCAGTGTCCGTAACAATGTCTTTGTAATTTGCATTCTTTCATCTCAGCTCCTTTATTCTGCTCACCTTTCCTTTTATTCATCCTCAGTGTCTTCTCGCTGACACGGAGGAGAGTTTGCTGACATGAAAGTAAACAAAAAAAGACTTTGAGTCTCAGTCAGTCCCTCAGTGACTTAAGAAGCTAATAATTGTTGTCTGCCGGAAAGGGAGAGGTGAAGAATGACAAGACCTGCCAAGAAGGCGCACCTTTAAACCAGCAGAACACAAACCTGCTGCCAGTTTAATCACACAGCATCTGGAGGCTGGACCTGAAGAAGCAGCGGCAGCATTCAGAAGGGGGGATTGACAAATAGGTCCTTTATTGTTTACCAGCTCATCTTCCAGTTAAAAAGAATCTAAAAACATTCCTGAGAAATAGGTCGATTTTATTAGATTCTATTATGAAGCTGAAAGAGGATGGCGGTTCTATGCATATTCAGAGTTGTCATTTGCATTTTAACTTTGCCTCCTTTTAACGTTAACTGTGCAGAGCAATATATCTGAAATCAGTTTTCAAAGACTTTATATATAACTTTAAATTCTAAAGAAAAAATCCCCAGAAGAAAGGCTGTACAACATCTTTACTGCTGGGTTCACTTTTACGAGACTTGAAAACGCAGGTTTTGAAAATGCTTTGCAAAACCATTCATTGTTTTATATTTTGTTATGTTATAGCCAACACAAACCAACACAAAGACAAAAATGACAAGGAGGGAGGAAAAAAAGGAACAGTTTTAAATTTTTCTGGCAAATTATAAATCTGAAAGGCGTATTTTCCAGGTGTATCATTTAAACTGATACACATTATCCAAGTCTAGTTCAACAAATTGTCTTCAGAAGTCACTCTTATCAGCAAATGCAGTCCACGAGAATGTAATTTAATCTTTTAATTGGGGCCTGCAATAGCAATGCAAAGGGAGAGCAGTGACTGACTTATGAAGCCACTTCAGAGGCAGAGACTGAAGTTGCAGAAATGGTTCTTGTTCTGCTGGTTTGGCCAAAGTAAAGGCTAATAACTCTCAGGAGGACATTCTGCTCTTGCCCTGTTCAAGTTCTTAATCAGTCAAATGACTAGTATCCAAACAAATTTGACATAAAGTCTAAAATCAAAATTAAAAGTGAAATTTTAAGCAATTTTGGACTTCTTTTGACAAAGAAACAAAAAAGTTTAAAGACTTTCTTTAGTAGCCAAAAACCACTATGCTCCTCACAGTACCCTCACAAACAGAAGTTTTTTTTAGCCTTTTGATAATCAGACAAAATAGCCGTACATTATTACCTTTTGAAACTCCCTTCCATCAGGAATTGTGGGTCAGAGTAACTTTCAACAGGTTACTTCATATAAGTTCTCCATTTAACCCACTTTCTGTCAGAAACCACTGATCAGGAGATGTTTGGGTTTCTCAGGAAACTTCCAAGGTATTTCATTAAAACCACAAGGGGGCGCTAATGATGTACAGAACATTTCACGATAAGTTTCAAAGTTAGCGCGAGTGTTTGAATAAATGTGATCTGGACCTGATTATATTTAGCTTTCACTTCTTAAAGGCTACGCTTGTGATTTAGCACAACTTAAATCGTGAATGAGAATAACTGAGTGGAACTTTGAATCTTGTAATTTTGGACTCTTTCAAATCCATCGCTGAGAGAATCACAAATATCTTGCATCCACAAGGAAGAACAGGCCATGGTTCGCTGACTGAGCAAGTACAAATCCACCCAACAGTCCCTCCTTGGTATCCCTCCCACTTATTTTTAGGTGTGTGTGTCTGCGTGTGTGTGTCTGTGTTTCAAGCTTGAGTGAGCCAGCTGAGCTGAGGTGTTGTGACCAGACTAAGTGTGTGTGCCTTATATCAGTGTGTCCTCAATCGCTCTCACTGTATGGGGCACTTAAGTCCAAAGGCACACAATACACACATACAGTAGCCACCTGCACACATCTCTGCACACCCACACCCACACAAACTCAGTGTTTTGATGAAAACTCAAGTGGACCAGTGGTTCAGTCAGCCTCCCCACCAACGTCTCTCCTCTCTTTTTCCCTTCGTCTTTCATTGCTTCTTTTCCTGTGACACTTTTGTGCATGTCACGCAACCCTGTGCTCTCTCCTACACACACACACACAAACACACGTGATGTCAGTCTTTCAGCCAAAGCCCTGCACCTTTGTCAAGGGAAAAGCACTTAAGCACGCTCATATACACACACATACTCTGCATCCACGCACATTCGTGTGTGATTTAAGTTTTTTTTTTTTTTTCTTCTTTCACCCTTACAGCTTACACGCACATGCATTTACAAACCCTCGTTCTGAACCGCCTTCCTCTCACCATCTCGTGCCATGCTCGGCTCTCTGGGTCTTGTATGGTCTTGAATGTGCGTGACAGTGGCTGGATTTGGTGAGGGTGAATTAGCACAGCGACCCAGTTTGTTACCAGAGCAGTGGAGGCGTCATATGCCTTTACTGCATACGAGTATATATATATATATATATATATATATATATATATATATATATTTATTACTTGCTTCCATTTTTACAAAAAATTGCACTCACCTTGGAAACCATCTACGAATCTCTCTCCTGTTTCTGTCTAAAACCATTGGTGGTCTTCCTCACACAAAACAATAAACTTGATTCAAACTAATCTTGGTTCAAAAGTGGCTGTTGCACTCAAATGGCTCTGTTGAATATGACAGAAGTCAAAGAAGAAGCCAGAGTGACAGCCAAGTCCTTACATTTTTGATCAACTGATGAACAGTCTGTCACAGTTTAAATGCACCGACTGAATAATTAGCTTTAAATTTGTATTACCTTCACTGAAAATGTTTACCTTTACCTTACTGTGTTTGTTTTGTCTCCTGCTCCAGTTACCATATTTTACGGACTATAGAGCGCACCTCACTTTTAAACTATAAAGTTTAAAAAAACCTGGACATGTACACATATAAGCCGCACTGAGCTATAAGCCGCATGGGTCAAAACATGGGAAAAAAGTAGCAAGCCGAAAAATACAGTACTTCTTTTTGCATTTGGAATCTCCATTTACAACCTTGTTATGGATCATTTTGGCAAAATATGAATGCCTGTAATTTCTTCTCTAGCCTTAACATTCTGCTCCGTTGTGAATGTTCTTCTTGCCACCAGAACCGAGTACAGAAGGATTAATATCAACTGTCAAACATGTATTTCTGTAGCAGTGGTCACATTAATGATCAGTTAATCATGCATTTACCAAGCAGCACCTCACCAACACTCATCCTTCTAATTCATGGAAATGATTTTGCTTGGACTCTTGTGTTTTGGGCTTAGTTTTTGACAGATGACAGCATTTTGTATTGTATTTCACTTGCTGTTCTTCTGATGTTGTAATTATCTAACTTTAAGACCTGCTTCGGAACAGGTGATCATTTATTGTGTCCTGATAAGAGGGGGAGCTTGTGTTTCATGATAACTGCATATGCAGACTATTATCTTTGAAATACACGTTGATGCTTTTAAAACTGCTTTGACATAAATTGCTAACTTTTGCTATAGAGAGAGGGCGTTTTCCACCGGGTTGAGGTGGGCGACGACAAGCAGAGATTTATGAGGCAGCAGGAGACGGAGCAGACGGAGCGGGAGGGAAAGCGGAAGGAGAAGCCGACACTGCTGTGCTCCATGTCTTGTTCAGCTCGTTTAGCTGACAAACTACTTTTAGGTTTTAATTATCCATCGCTCTGTGATTAATAGTTTTTAATTACTGTAACCAATGACAATTGTGAAATATATTTAAGACTCTAAATGAGGCTGGATAATCACAATAACAGAAAAAAAAATCAAAAAGGAGAAATTCAAAATCAGAGGATAACAAACAAAATTTAATTTTGAGTAAATGTCCTTTTTAAAGCGGGATGAAAAAGCATCAGAAGCTAAAATGTTCTCAGTATTTACTGACTTCAGAGAGATGTTACTGGAGGCTTCAGAAAAGCTATTGACCGGACCTTGAACCTCTTTACCTAAGTAATCTATTTTTTTTTCCTACATCATCCTGTTCCACAGCTTCAAACAGACTTTTTGATTCGTAGGAAAGGTTAAAACCTTTTTTAAATTCATGTGTTGCTTCAAAGGCTTTTTGCTGTGAGCAGACACTGCTGCTCATGCTCACAGCATAGAGGAAGTCTTCAGACAGGTGAATGGAGTAATTGATGCTTACACAATCATATTGTCACTGAGAAAACAGAATGCTTGAGAAGTTCAGCCGGTTCAAACTAGTTTTTCTTCTTTTTTTTTATTTCCTGGCGTTAAGATGTTGGGCTGAAGCTAAGCTCTGGCAGATAAATACCTTCTTGACCTTGTCATGAACTTTACCTCGCTGTGGGCTATTTAGGTGTTCAGTTGTGCATACAGGTAGGAGTTTTATTTAAATGAGCAGGACAGTGGGTGTGCAGCACAGAAACAGTAACAGTTTCTGCAAAAGCAAACTGTGTGCTTTATGTAGGCAGTGGTCATTTTGCCTCTTCACCATTTGATGCTTTATTAGATTTGGAAATCTTACTGAGCTTTTTGTAAGATCTACATTTTTACCGAACAATTGTAAGCATCGACCCACCAAGGTGACATTTTGCACTTGCTATGAAAACCAATGATTTGAATTAATGTTTAAGGGAAACATTTTTTAGACTCCAATTGACTCTTTGCAAATGCAAACAACCCGCTCCACCATGACAGACATTATAAAATCCTATGTGCGCCTGAAAAGACTGTCAAAAACAGACACCTTTGCTTAAAGTGTAAGATCATACATCTTGCTGTCTTGTTCTCTAGCAATGCCTCACTGACCTAACTTCATGGTCCAAGACTTTGTTTTTGTTTTTTGTTTTTTTTAATTGATTTTGGCAATAAAATCACCACATCTTTTTTTATGTAAAGAGGATTTAAAATAAATAAATAAACACTTTTGGGAAAAAGATGACTTATTTTAGGAAGTTCATTAATGGTAGAATGGAGCAGAAGATGGATTAGCTCCATTTAATCAACATTATCAGCATTGCTCTGATCTGTTGTGGTTAAAAAAAAAGGCTGTAAAGCAAAGCTTCCAGTTGACCAATTTATGAATATTCTGACTCTTACCCGATCATCATGTGATCATGAACTAAAGACCAAAGTCCTATATAAAAATGGCAGTAATTACAACATCTTTGTGTGCACGCCATTGTCTCATTCAGTTCAAAATAGTACACAGAGTCCATCTTTCCAAAAGAAAACTATCTCGTTTTTATCCAGAAGTCACCCCATACTGCGACAAATGCAAAACTGCCGTAGCCACACTGGTTCATATGTATTGGTCCTGCCCCGCTCTGGGTCACTTCTGGAAAGATGTCTTCCATACGATGTCTGGTTTGGCCGTAGTGGTGGTGACACCTGGCCCTCTCTTGGCCCTTTTCGGTTTTAGTGGAAAGGAGTTGCCTTTACCGGCTTCTAAACGAAGGGCAATGGCATTTTGCTCACTGCTAGCGAGGCGCACAGTTCTGACCAGGTGGAGGGGTGCTGCTCCTCCTACTCATAAACAGTGGATATGTGACCTTATGTCATGTCTGAAACTGGAAAGAATTAGATGCTCTCTTCAACACTCAACTGGTAAATTTGAAGAAACATGGGGGCCCTTTCTCAACTCTTTTCAAAATATGTAATGATGTTCCAGATCAATTATTTGATCAAAATTTGTTCCATTCTTGACAGGGATGGGAACGTAGTGCATTGGCCTTCTGAGCAGTGACCTTGGTGGGCTGAATGGGATTAAGTTGAGGGATTAATTAACCTTTTTTTTTTGTTTGTTTTTTGTTTTCTTTGTTTTTTTTTTTCATATATTATTCTATGTCGGATAAACACTTCTTTGTATTCGCAAACTGTATGTATGAATGGAAAGAAAAAACCTCAATAAAAATACAGTGATTAAAAAAAATGGCAGTAAGGAGTTTTCTCTGTATGCTGACTGATCTCAGGCTTAGAGACAGCAGAAAGCACTGCGTCCTCCAGCAGGAGGTCGGAATAGAGCTGCTGCTTTAAAGGAGTCAGTTGAAAAGGTAGCAGCATCTACCAGGATGATTCCTGTTCAAGGCATTCACCTTTTGGTAGGAGACCTTGTTAGATTATGTTGGAGAGAGTAAATGACCAGGGAGAGTGATGTCTGGATTTTCCTTCTGGACCTTCACCCCATGACCTGATTGCAGATGAACAAAAGACAGTGAGAGGGTAAAGGGAAGTGGACAATTTGCAGACCACTTTCTCAGAAATTACAGAGTGGAAAAATCCTTCCGTAATGACCCGCTGTGGAGACTAAACCTGCCTAATGAATGAGATCACAATGGGAAGCCTTTGTTTCACATTAGCCACAATAAGCAGGTGGGTCAAGTGGGAGGTGAACTACTTTTGGAAATAGTCCAGTGTGAGATCAGCCTCAGTTGAACCTTCCCATCTGTTCAGTTCACTCCACAGCCATGACTAATGAATCACCAACAAATGCACAAGGCCCCTGAATCAGTCGTGTTCTTCCGGTTCTCTCTTCTCTGTTTGACGCAACAAATGCAACAGAATCTACAGTATGGATCAGTTTTCCATGCAGAATTGATCCAAATCGAGCAAATCCACAAAGAGAGCAGGAATAAATTTGATCTGACTTACCAACACAGGAGTCTCTGTGCTCTTCAAAGCCGGCTGAGCACACGCACCGTCCAATGGGCACCAGCCACTCGCCCTCTGCGCTGCAGTACATCTTAGGGGTATCTCTCTCCTCAGCGTGGTCAACACACTGACCCCTGACCTCCACCAGCGAGGATGAGTCGGCCCCTGTCACTACATCCGTGAAAACTGCCAAGTTGCGGCTGACGCCCACGCAGCGCTTGTAGTAGACCCGGACCGAGGTGAGGGCGATGCAGGCGCCGATGTCCTGGAAGGCCAGGTAGAAACCCCGTCTGTTCAAAGGGCCCACCCCTCTCACCTGCCCAGAGAGGAGTTAGTGAATACAAAGTTCAACAACAAAGTTCAACAACCTTACATCTTTCTTCTGTTTTCACTTTTCAGATTTTCAAGCAAACTCTAACATCAGACCAAGATCACCTGAATAAGTGCAACGTAGAGATTCAACACGATATTTTCAGTGATTACAGAAATGAAAATCTATCCAAACCACGCTCAGCCTGTATGGGTTAGGATTAGGGTTAATCTTAAATTAGCAGATTAACAAACATATTTTGGAACGCTCAGCTCAGTGAAATGATGATTAACCATCATTAACCATCATTGCTTGTGATTTTAATCATAAAATCACAAGCTATTGTAGCATCTGTCTGCACCTGAGGAAATTGAAAAGCAGCAAATCATCTAAAAAAACTTTAAACATTGAGGAACAAAAGGTCAAAAAATTGCCAATGGTGGTGACTGTGACAGGAGTTCCTGTAACAAGTGGGCTCCTGGTTCAAACCCTGTCTGTCTCGGTCATTGAACTTCACCCGCTTTGCCTGCTGGTGGTGGTCAGGGGGCCCAACAGATGGCGCTGGTGCATGGCAGCTTTACCATCTGCACCAGGGCAGCTGTGCTACTATCAAGTAGCTTAACATTGTCAATGTGTGAATGTGTGTGTGAATAACTAAATGTATTGTGAAGTGCTATGGAGTCCACCAGACTTCCAAATGTTACTCGAGTTCAGGGAATTTACCATTTAAACACCTTGTCAGATTAATAATTCAGTTACACCAAGAACAAAATCAGTGTTTAGGAGCGGCCATCACAAAAACAGCACTGTGAGTAGTCAGTATGACCAGAAAAGGACTGTATCATGATCAGTTCATTCACTGCTCTGTAAACTGACCCATGCACTGTGGGAGGGAAGCTTAAAGTTTGAGATAATGTCTTCTACCGTAACTCTGAGTTCAGAAAAAAAACAGCTGAACTTACCGGGTCTTAATAAAAAACATGTTAATTATGTTTACAACGTTTCTTGCACTGGATTTTATGGAGATTATGGTAAGTGTTCTGAAAAACTAAGTTTTCATTGTACTAGTTTTAAAAACTGTTTGCCTTTTTCTGCTACACACTGATAAACTATGATGTGCTGCTCCATCACACAAAGTCTTTAGAGGAAAAACTGAAATTTCTGACCAATTGTGAGTATCTGCCCGTTCTTTACATCCAATCGTTTCACTTTGCTTTCAGATTTGTGTATCTGAAGCACACGGACGCTGCTGCAGAGGGCTTCCAAGATTTTGCTCAACAAATAAAAAATCCAATTGGTTTACTCACTGTAAGTATGGTGTATGCTTTAACACTTTTAAAAAGCATGACAACATTTCAGAAGACGGTGTGGCTTCACATTATGTGCACCAAAATCAACACATTTCAAAAGGCATTACTTTTCTCATGTCTGAGTGTGTGCAGAAAATCAGCTTTGCAGGATAAGGTTGGTGATTTTATTTTTCGCTGTGAAGAAATCAGACTTTAAGTGCTCCACCACAGAAGCATTAGGCGGCACTTATACATGCCAGGGATCTAACCTTAACAGGAGTAAATGGGACATTTCTTGGGAACTATTTTTGTGGGTGGATTAATCCACTTTTAAGTGAGAAATTCTCATGGCTCCTCTGTTGTATGTGGGACTGAATAAAAATAAACCATTTAGGAGTGCGCACACACGTGCGTGTGTGTGTGTGTTTGTGATGGATGAAGAAACATATTGCCACGGTAGGTCTGAAGAGTTTTTAATAGTTCAGTGGCAACACTGGGAACTCTGAGAAACCGCTCAATACATCAGGCTTGAGATGATCTATTTGGATTCTCATTTTAATAAAACAAGCATTAAGAAAAGAAATATTGGGACATGCAACAGAAAACCTCCACATTTCTCATGTTAAATTGGTAGTGGAAGAAAAGGAAGATGCTAACCATATATTAAAAGCCAGATTATTGGAATAGTTTGACTAACTTATCTCTACTTGAGTCTAAAGATTATAAACTACAAATCTTCTCTGCAACAATTTGTAGTGTTTCTATTGTATTAAATTTGAAGCTATGAGACAAGAAGAGAGTCTTCAGGATATTTTTTCATTGTAGAACAACTAAAACCAACAACAATATTACAACATTTTCTATTAGGGATGGGCAAGATGGCAAAAAAAATAAATAAATAAAAAAATCAAGCCCACTTATTCCCTACATTTCTGGTGTCAATGTGAATGAACACTGTTTTCTGCTGAGCAATTTCCTCTGCGAGTCAATGCATCAAAGAAAAAGCGTTGTAAAAGTTTTCCTTTGTGTGTCTGGCGAACACATCCAGCTTCAAAAGGAAACTTTTTTTTTTACATTTTCTTGTTTCTTTGCAGATGGGAAAGAGGGAGTAAATTTCCACCAAAATCATTTTTGAGATCTAGCTCAGAAATTTTCTAGAAGAAATAAGGCAATTTCCAAAATGTTCCCCAAATTGTCCACTTTTTAAACTCAAAGGTCAAATTTCCAAAAGTGAATTTTTTTTACTTTAGATACTCAGAAATTTTCAGTTTCATCTCAGAGATTTTGTAGAAAAACATGGAAATTTATATTTTATTCCTAGCAAAAATTCAACTTTTCAAACTCAAAAATTTTCTGTTTTGTTTTTTAAAATTTCTAAGCTCAATTTAAACATTTCTGAGGTTTATGTCAGAAATTGTGTGTCTTTTTATCATATTTATGGATCTAAAAATGCCCCCAAGTGGTCAGATCAGCCAAATCAGTCATAAATATGGCAAGCCAAGTCACTTCAGAGAATCTTGATAAACACAGACAAAGCATCTTCATAGTGTGACATGAGATGCTGCAAAATGTGAGCAGCAGTCATGTAAATGCATACAGTTCATACCTCAGTGTTGAGCTTCAGTCTGCGGACCCCCAGGTCCACGCCTGTGAAGCTCTCGTCTGCAGCAATGGTGTCGATCTTAATGAACTGGTTCTCCCGTATGGCCGAGCCCACGGCTCTGTCCGACTCATAGTAGAACAGGTTGAAGGTTTCCTGGACAACGGACACAGTGACAACAATCTGTGAGTGTGTGGTCCTGTCAGTGAACCCGGTTATGACTTAATAAGTAAAGAATGATTTATGTTTGATCATGTTTCAGAAGAAATGTTGTGTTGAGTTTTCCATAATCCAGTGGAATGCTTTTTCACTCTGAGTACCCTAAATGTTAATTATAAAAGGTGATTTAAATTTTTTATTTTTTTTTTGTACAGTCAGAATCGTCAAACGTTGGAAAATTCATTAGGTAAAACATAAATTCACACCAAACTTTTCTGATTTTTATTTGCCCATGTTATTGAAAACTGTGTCCTTTTCTTTGCTTAGGCAACATTTTAAACATCGAACACAATAAAAAACAACAATGAAATAAAAGAATTGACATAGATAAATATTTTGGTTTGGGGAAGGGGGATTTCATCTACCAGCCTGCTTAGTTTTGGACCGTGGGGAGAAGATACAAACCCTAAAGAGAGAAACTCTGAGTCAGGATTAAACAAGCAACTATTAGCCACAGTGCTAACCATCAAGCTGCCAGTAAATAAACATATATCTGTATAAATATTCACAGCTGATGAAAAACATACATCCGCAGCAGGGAGGCTGTGTCTACACTCGAATTTCTGTTTACACAGTTTATAAAATAATCATGTGTAAATTAATTAATGCTGACGGTGATTAGCTCTAAATGACATTCAGCTGCTGCAGCTGACGTTGACTTAAGCAACATTGCTTAATTGCGTTTCTTTTTTTTTCTCTTTAGTTTGTCTTCTAAATGTCCCACTTGTCTCAACTTGCAACTCTGGGACAAGACAAACAGATTAAAGAAGCAGAGTCTGAGTTGAGTTATTGCTAAATACTCAAGGATCTGATTCAGACTGGATCTGATTGGTGAAAACTGCAGCATAAAGAACTGTATCAACTGCAGTTGTATCAACCGTATCATCTTATTGCGGTTTGGATCCGCAGCAATCTATTTTTAGATTTTTTTCCTAAAAAATATAAACGTGTTTTTTAGATATTTATTGAAACTGTCACTACATGATGACAGCAAGAGACACGTAACCTGTGAAAAGAAAATTGAGCTCCTCTGCCTCTGCACTAGCACTGCAGCAAGTGCAGAGAACCTGCTGTAGTGCAGCTAGTTCTTGACTAGTGGTAGGGTCTGAGAAGCGTGTACCTGAAACTGATTGACAGCGCTAACCACCTCCTGTCTCTGATTGGTTGTTTCTGACCAGGAGCAGTAAATTTCTGCAGAAGCAAGCAGGACCACAGGGCGGAGTCGGAGGAGCTCATACTATATCGTCTCAATATGGTGACAGTTTGAACAAATTTGCAAAAATCATATTGTTTATTAAAGTTAGATACTCCAGCTTTGTAACTGTCTTCCCACATTTCTTCCATTTTATTTACAGTTTAGTCTGTTAGAAGTGACAAGGGAGCTAAAGCCTACTCCAGCAGTGCCAGAAGTTGCACCTCAAGCTCTTTCAAAACAGTAACATTTTAAAATCAACATCAGATCCTAGTAAGAGTTGAGTTTTGGACAGAACAGGTTACCTTGCAGGTACCCAGAACACCAGGCATGCTGTTGCAGTCTCTCAGGGTGAACTTGACCTCGATGTAGATCCTCCTGGCTCCTTCTCGAGGGATCCAGCCAGACCTCAGCCAGTTGTTCTGACTGGGGCTCATCACGTTACACACCTAATGCAGAGGACAACGCCACTGTAAGATCACTACCAAAGGCAACATTACATGTGGAAACCTATTGGAAAAAATGATCCCTTGAGGGATAATTCAGGATGTATGAAGTGACATTTTGTTAAAAGTTTGTGAGCAGTTGACATCGTAACTACTGTAGATGCTGCTCTTGACTCTTTGGTACCGAAATAAGTTGTCCTCTTATCACAGCAACTTATCGTCACCTTCCGAATTTTTTGACAAAAAAAAAAAAGATTTGGCAAAAAAGTTTGTTTTAGAAAGGGGACAATGTTGAAGTTGTCAAGAAATGTATCGGTTATTATTTCCAACCCAAACACAAGCTCTGAGCGCCGTGCAGAACACACCTGGTATGTGTGAATCGGCGTAAAATACTCGTCCATCTCGTTAATGGCATCCCACTGCAAAAATAAAAAGGAAAGAGAAAACAACATGACCGTTTCTCTGATTCACATTATGCAATAAATCATGCAACAGGGATTCATATTTCCCCACACTGATTCTCATGCATCATTCTAAATCATGACTGCATTGTTTTTTGTTTTTTTTTTTTCCACTCACAGTCCCAGGATGGCAGCCTCAATAAAAAATGGGCTTTTTAACCCTCCTGTTGTCCTCGGCTTATGTCGACCGAGGACAAGCCCTTAAAAAATATGTTTTTCAATTGCAGCTGCATACAGAAACTTTAATCTAACAGTCCTGCATCAGAACTATGGTGTGCACAACTCAGGGGGAAGTTTAGGCTCAAGCAATCCAAATGTGAACTTTACAAAAGAAATAAAAATAACCAAACCCAGGCCTCAGGTCAGACTGACCGGAAGACTAAGGAAATCACAGCTGGACAGGCAAACAGTATGGAATGGCATCACTGATCTCCGTTAAAAACTGATATCTTTTCAAATTTCCCCCCCCTCCTGTTGCCCTCGGGTTGACATGACCCGAGGACAAGCCCTTATAAAACATTTTTTTAATTGCAACTGCATACAGAAACTTGAAATCTAACAGTCCTGAATCAGACCTACAGTGTTCACAACTCAGATGGAATTTTCTGCTGCAGCAATTCAATGTGAACTTGACGAAAAATAAGAACAACCTCCTCTTGTCTTCGGTCAAAATGACCCGAAGACAAGAGGAGGGTTAAAATATGCAGTTGAATTCCTGGTTGGAGCTCAGGAAAACTAGACTGAGGACATGCAGTCGCTTGTTCTACATTTTATAAGTGTTGAAATTCACTTAATGCTATTCCAGCAGGACACATTTCCCTTTAATTTGATGGCCCTGGTGTAGGTGATTAGATTTCTATTGTTTACCGAATGCTTCTGGTGGACGCTAATTCAATTATCTCACTGTATCACCGTGCTAATATGTATGTCACACCACATAGGAAATATTGAACAAGAAACCACAAGGAATCAGAAGCTTGGATCGTCTTTATGTCAGGGTAAAAGTTATGATTTTTTTAGTGTAAAATTATAACACATGATTCATTTATTGTTGCAGATTTAGGCGCACCGTTGGATTTTATTAAATGATTGAAAATAAACAGTCACCAGCTTTGCTAAAAATTGACATGTTAATCCAAAGCTCACAAACAATAGAAAGTTAAATTTATAGAACATATCCACGTGTTTAAGCTTACTGTCTGGTTGCAGTTAATGTGTGATATTTGCAGATAGATTTAATTGAGCTGTTTTTATTCTCGTAAGAAAATGTCTTGGATTTGTGCTGACAGATTAGAAGTGAAAACTGTTTACATGTTAAAACTTTGTCTAACATTCAGCTACAGTGTGTGAACTCATTTTATATAACACAGCATCACTGGCAGTTAGTTACAATTAAAGTTATGCTTCCCTTCCTTAATTATTAAATGAAAGAAAAGCAAAAACCTGAAAATGTTTTAGCGTTGGTGTGCTTTTAAATGCTCTCTGGCTTTATGGGTAAATACAAACAAAAAGAACACACGAGTGTTAGATTTTACAACCACTAAAAATCTTAAACAACTCCATTTCTGTTTACATTTTGTGAAGAAGAAGAAAGTTGCGCTCAGTGTCTTCTTTGGAGGTTTCTGTGTTTGTTTTTCCATCAGGTTCCAGGTGCAGCGAGGAGGAGAACATGTTTTTTAAAAGTTTGGTTAATTTCACACAGTGCAAAAAGAGAACCACACCGGCTGAAAATGTTACAAATTGAATGTAAATTTGTCCCCCACTTTGGATGACCGGGTGTGAAAACGCCCGACATGAATGTTTGGTAGTGTACCAAGAGCTTCCCTCTCTCATGAGGTTGGAGGATTTCCCTCCATTTTAAGATTATTAATGGTAAAACTATAATTGCTGGGGGTTATTCCAACAACTGTACCCTACGGCAAATATGTCTGGGGACTGTTCCTTTGGGTGTAGAAAAGAAACCTTTAATTCTGGCTCTCTACGTAGCTCTGTTAATTTTCTCTGCCTTATTCACTGGGATATGTAGAAATGATGGAGGACATCTCTGCTTGTTTAACCCTGGTGCTACAGATGACTCGCTTGGGTTTGAACAGCCTTTGTAAGGAAGGTGGAGTAATTGAAAGGGAAAGCCTAGACTCCTGGAAGCTGTGGGATGATCCCTGCTGAACTCAGCCTGGATGAGACGCTTGGGATTCTCCACAAAATCCCTCCACCCTCTCTAACCCCAAACCTCCTGGCCCCCAGGAGGCTGAGCCGAGACACTCACACAGCCTCTCAGGCACTACGAGCCAAAGACCACAGGGATAATTAAGGTGCAGGACTCATTTCAGCCTTTACTCTCGCCTCATCCTCTCATCTTTATCAGCTAAATTGAAACTGTCCTTGAACTTGTGAAGACCTTGGCTAATTAGTGGAGTGTATAACCTTCCTATCTCCCTCATTATACTGTCTTACCATCAATGTACTCACAACCAGTTTTTCAGCTTTCTTGCATCATTTAGTTTAACTCTGTTGATGGCCGAACTGGAGTTGTTCAGCGTTAAACAATACAGAAAACCCATGTATCCTTGTTCCCTAGAAACAAATGGCTAAAAAATGTGTTCAGAGCACAGCAGACCGAACTGAGTGTGTATTTTCCTGTCGGCTTGATAAAAATTTTTTTTATAATTTCTCACCAGGAAAAAACTAATGTGGAAGAATAAAACAACTCGCCCATGACATGAAGTTGAAAATATTACATCTATGTCAGAAATTTGGAATTATAAATGTCCTTAATGGGGCAGTACGTTGTATTTCCCAGCTACAAAGATAACTTTGTAGCACAATCTAGTAACTGCAATATCTGCAGTTGTTAAAAAAATAGGGATATTTTTCAAATATGACTTGAAAGAAATTTAAGGCCTTGAAATTGGACCTCTGCCTCTTTAAAATCTTTTTGGTTTTCATAAGAGTTCAATTGCAGATTCAAACGAGGCAAACAAGCAAGTGTTGGAAGAAAGCAAACTAAAGAGGGATGCTGTGAACGATCCAGAGGAGGCTTACTGGGCTGTCAACGTTAGCGTGTTATTGTTATTAACCAGAAAAGTTAATAACATTGATATTACATAATCTATTTTGACCTAAAGGCCTTTCCCCCACAGACATTAACTAGTTCGCAGAAGTCCATTATGGAGTCGACACATGGAGGGTCTAAAATCCTACTTATAGTTCTCCAGTCAATACTAGAACACACAAAAATGCACACAAATTACTAACGTTTTTTTCTGCTGTTGCAGACATTAAACAATCTCCCAGATAGGGAGATTGTTTTGTTGTTGATGTTACCTTTATAAAATAACTTGCAATTAATTAAGTTTTGGCAAAGTTCAATGTAAATTTCACAGGTGGCAGAGCTTTGTTGTCAGCAGCTGCTGAAAGTAACTAAAAAAAGTTACTTTTACTTTAACTTAGTTACTTTCCAAGTCAAGTAATCAGTAATCTAACTAACTTTTTTAAGGAGTAATCAGTAATCCGATTATAGTTACTTTTTCAAAGTAACTATGCCGTCACTGTTGGCCACAGAAGAAGAGGAACGATGAGTTCAAACCCCAGGACACCATCCCAACCATGAAGCATGTTGGTGGTGACATCATAGCTGGTGGTTTTCTGAGAAGGAGGCAACTAAAGCTGCATTGAGGAGAGGATGGATGAGGCCATGGATAAGCAGAATGTGGGCAACAAGCTCTTTTCCTCAGTAAGACCATAAAGCTGGGTTGTGGCTCCATGGGAAGCATTTCAAGGTTCTGGAGAAAAACAGTAAAAGCATCTCAGAGTTTGCTGCTCTGTTCTAATTCTTCTGTCACGGAAGCTGATTGGTTAAGCAGGCGTCCATGACATCACACTGCATTGCGTCTTTGCCGTCTTCTACCTCCCTCGCTGTTTTTTCTTTGCCCTTGTCTTACGCTAATCATGCAGAAGCAACAGTCTTGTATTCCCCCCCCGCTCCCCCTCTTATTTTTTTTTCACAAGGAGAAGCATCAAAGAGGAAGACAAAGCTGATGAACGGTGTCTTCTTTGAAAGATCTAATTTCAGATTAGTGAATGTGATGGGAGCTTCTTTGGAGCTTACAGGCAGAGGGAGAACAGGGACAGAAAACAGGGAGGAGGACGAAGAGAAAGTAACTAAAGGTGAAGCAAAATGGTTGTGGGGGTAATGCATGCACGTGTGTGTATGTCAAGGTGAGTTTGTTGGTGGCATTTCCAGGCTTGATGCTGCACTTTATGTAAAGTAACAGGTCTGCATATTAACTCTGTGGAAATATCAGGACCTGGCCAACACCTTTCTGGCTCTTACATTATCAGCTACACAACCAGAAAAGACTTAATAACTTTGCGTGTGGGTGTGTGTGTACAACCATGTCTGTCTGGGCTCTTTGACAGCGATAACCTTTCTGGAATGGAAGTGTTAATTGCACTGGTCTGGGATCAGTGGATGAGATGGTGTAATTGCTATCTATTCAAAAATGCTTTTTTTTTTACAGAACAGTGTCTGCATGTGATGGAAAAACGATGAAAATATTACAGTGAGTGGAATGGTTTTTACCCCCACCAGGAATGCTGGGACCACAAAGCAGGACGAAACAACAACAACAAAATAATAATAATAATAATAATAATAATAATAATAATAATAATAATAATAATAATAATAATAATAATAATAATAATAATCAAAGGCTATAAACAGAGGCAGTGAAAATTCAAGGGAATTTCTAGATAATTGAATAAGTTAGAAGAAAGACGATTCGTTGTCAGTGATTTTGATTGAAGCTGAACTGATTAAAATTGTTTTGATATACTGGAAACAGAACCATATTTGATCTAACGCTCAGTTAAATTAGCAAGTCACACAAAATCAGCCCCTTTAATAGGTCTCAGTCACGGCTTTTCAACATGCATGCCAAGAAAGATCAACTTGAAAAAGAAAAAAGAAAAGAGAAAGAATTAATAATAAATTAATAACATTTGCTTTAGGACTTTGTCGTGATTTCTTTGTTTGGAAACAAAATTTGCTCCTGGACACATCACTTTCACCTACATGAAATTAGTCATTTCACCCTGAGCTAATATGTCCACTGAATACTTACAAATTAAAATCAAACTTGTTTTCAGAAAATTAAAAATTTTACAATAGCCTAGGTGAACCAAGAACAAAATCTGAGTAGGTTTGTGAAACATTCGTCACAAACTCGGCTGAGACGGCAGGCAAAGTCAATCTAAGCTCTGCTGACAGATTCCTAAAAACACTAAATGCTAAAAATGTATCAAAAGATGCTGTAGCAAAGTATTAATAAAAGTGTGTGCAGACTTTTGAAACAAGAGTTCTGAATATTTTTAAATGTGTTATATTGTCGTTGTTTTTTGTAAGATTGTATAAGACACTGAAGTTGAACAGGTTTAATGTTCATTTGGTTTCTGCTCCTCTACCATCAGTCTCAGCCTCACTGTGGGGAAACTAACACAATCAGCTCATATTTCTGGTTCCACACATCGCTGGGCCATCCCATTGTGTACAAAAAGCTTCACTTGGCACAACATTCTGATTTCATACCTGAACAAGAGCATTAAGAAAGAATCATTTGAACAAAAATCAAACTGTCTTTTTTTGTCATCTCATAAGGCTTCTAAGCTGATTTTAAGAGTCCCACTACTGCATAATTAGATTCAATGATATTCTGCTATCATTCTTCTCTTCCTCCTTTTCCTTTATTGTGACTGTTGCCTGAAAGCCATCTCTTTCAGTCTCCCAGCAACCAGTCTATGTGAGATTTAGAGATGTGCGCTACCTGATCAAGGCTCCATGTTGATTGACATTACTGTTTGCTGAGACTTATTTTCTTGCAGGCAAATCATTGGCAGCCTCACCTGTCAACAGGGTAACAAAATTATTATTATTTTTAATGTCTTTTCCCTCGGGTTCATCCTTTACCGCTATCTACTCTCAAAGTCTACAAAGATTTGCCTTCATTGCTTTGTTTCTGCAATGATTTGCATTGTCAATAGTGAAACCTACCAAAATATATTATATATTACAAATATATTATAGACATGTTGTCGCTGTTTTAACCTACCAGACCGCTCAGGTCTTCTGGTTCTAGTCAGAACCAGAACCGAACGTGGAAAAGCAGCATTTAGTTTTTATGCTGCTCTAAACTGGAACAAACTTTCAGAAAACTGCTGTGGTTCACTCCAAACCAGCCACCAGGCAGCAGCTCTGAAGAACACAAATCAGTTTAAGGAACCTTGGAAAACAATGAAAACCTGGACATTTTAATCAATCAATGAAGTTCTGTGGATGACCCGGACAGAATGTGAAAAGTGGCCATGTCCGGAGAAAAGAGGACATTTTTTTTATGCTAATACCGCTTAGCAGTCATCAACTTTTCATTAGCAGAAGTTAAAGTGTTGCACAACACAAATAATTATCCGGCTGAAGCACAATGATTTTAACATGAAGCTTCGAGGCAGATAATTTGTCTGGAGGATTTTTAATAATCCGGGTACTCGAATCATTCAATGAATGATTGAATGATTACAGCCCTACTTGAAATGTCCATCGTTAAAGTAACTATGTTCCTGTAACATCTGATTAAGTTCACTGAACTGAAAAAAAACATTGAAGAAAATGGCTAATTAGGCACTTCTTTAACTCAGGTGTATTTAAGCAGGAAAACATCTAAAACATGCCGCAGATTGACCCTCGGGAATTGAAGTGGCCCGTTTCTATCCATAATTTATCTAAACATCTATTGTTGGATGAGGTGAATAATTACCAGGGGCCACACATGATGTCATCAGTCCTCACTGTAAGAGGGACACATCTGAAACATTAGGACAGAGGGCCCAGCACCAAGGCTGGGGACTTGATTGTAATACCTGGAGAAGTCCTGCCAGGTAATGACTTAACAAGTTAGCTCTGAATTAACCTGAGGAAGCGGGCAGAAAAGATCAAATGTATACTGGCAAAGAGTGTGGGCTTAAATGACCTGGAGTTATAGACTTCTGTATTGTTGTAGCTGACTGTAGTCAACAGTCATCTCAAACATTTTCACAACCGTTTTCCTCAGAGATTCCAAGGTCAAGAGATTGGTGAAAGCTGAAACCATTCCTTGTGCGCAAGTGACACATGACATGATAATGCAGTAAGTGAAATCCATTTTTCCATGGCTTGTCACAAGCTCAGTCTCCTAGAAGCAATCAGAATCATTTTCTTTGACAGTTGTCGTTTCTCAGGCTGTGCTTTCGAGCTCACCATATGTGACAGATGTAACTCTTTGGCACATTTTCTCCTTGGTTTTCTTCTGCATAGAAGACTTGGGGACACAAACAAGAGTGTTTTCAGACATCAGGAATTGATTTCTGTAGTGACAAGCAGGTCATGTGGGCCTATAAGATCTTTGAAGACCAGAGTGGGTTAATAACACTTTTAAGGGTCGATTAAAAACAAAAACACACTTCAACTGAAGATGAAAAAACTAACAAATAAAGGCCACAAAAGTTCATAAAACACTTCAAGATCAGTTTCATTCATAGGTGAAAAATATAGCTGTTGTAAAAACTGCATCCTATTCATACTAAATGGTTCAGACTGACGTTTCTACAGTTTAACTGGCTTCCTTTGCAAAGTTCTGGTATTGGACCACTACAACACACCATCTGTCTAACCTGCTAAATTCACTCATACAAGCGCCTCTGCAACTCCCATGGAGTTTGGACCCAACAAAAATCGAGAATGCACCCTTTGCCTTGTTCTTTCTTTTTTTTTATATCAAAGTATATATTTTCACAAATGGGCTGTTTGCTCCACGTCAGCCCACAGTAGCTGTGAGGGGTTGCCCCATGCTGCTCTCTCGTGGGAGCTTGTAAAGCCAATTATGCTGTGCTGGACGGTCATCGAGAGGGCAGCAGAGATAGTTCAAAGACTCGCTGAAGGTTTGTTGTGAAAGTGTGTAATCAGATCTGGAGGATGGGGCAGCTGAATGCAGTAGAAAGGCTTGCAAACTGTTGGAGGAAAAAAAAGGCAGATGTCTAATTCAGAGGGCTTCACAGAGCTCAGCTCATTATCGAGTCGATTAACTCCAAAAAATTCTAGAGAAAACTGAGTTTTATGTTGACATGTTGTGCAGAACAGGGGCATATCGGTGTTAGTGTGTTATTGTAATGCAATTATAAACAATTTAATAAATTAGTTGTAACCTGAAAAATAAAAATAAAATCTACTTTCTTTCATTTTCTTAGTTTTAAGTCAAACAAAACAGAAACATTGTCTTGTGGTCATTATTTCTCTAGTTTCTGTCATGTTCCATGCTACTCTGCTGCTTCCTGCCCCTCCCCTGCCTGTTGCTGAACTCATTGCTCTCACCTGTGCTCAGAGAAACACCTGCTCTGAACTCATTCAGATTGTCTTTTCATATCCTTGTTTCAGTCTTCAAAAGGCTCATTGCCTTGTCTCTGGTTGTACTCCTGACCAGTTTTCTCCCTCCTGCTCTCTTCACTGTACTGTGAGTCAACCTAATTCTGGTTCTGACCCGAGTTTCTGGTACTTAGACTCTGATTATTGCTTCATGGATTGGTGGACTGGTTATGTGTTTTCTACTTGTTATTGACTTGCTTTATGGAAGATTTCTGGACTGAAGACACTTTCATTTCCATAATGTCATTGTTCCTGGTTTCCAGCATTGAGAGTGTCCTATCCTGCAGGTAAAACCATCCCCTGTAAATTGTAAAATGATTTAATTTCCCTTGAAGGACAAGGCAAATTAAGTGTATAAAACCAGAAAGTGATATAAAATATGTCCAAGGCACTGAGAATGTCAATCAATAGTGTTCTACTTCTCAAAAAGAAGTGGCAAGAGAGGGATTCTGTCGAAGCCAGTCCAACAGACCATCAAAACTATAGCAAAAACTGCCAGGACATTTGTTCAAAATGCAAAAAAGAATCCACAAATAACTACGCTGAAAATTGGACTCAATGATAAAAAATGGTGTGGCTGTTTGTGGATGAATGTGAAGAAAAATGGGCTGTATGACCTGCCATTGCTAAACAAATGCCACAAAATATCCCTGGCATAAAGCACCATACAGCTACCTTCAAATGTCTGGAACAAAATCATTTAGAGTAATGGTGTAAAAATTTAATTTTTGGCCACAAACACAAAAATCACATTTGGAGAGGAGCAAACAAGGGCTAGCTGATGAAATATACACCATTCCTATTGTGAAACACAGCGGTGGATCACTGATGCTATGGGGATGTGTAAGCTACAAAGACACAGGGATGTTTGTGTCTTTTCCTTAAGTTACAGGAAACTTGGTCAGAACTGATGGGAGGAATGCAGCACGTTATTTATCAGAAAATACTGGAGGAAAATTTGCACTCATCAGCCTGGAAGCTGCACACAGGACGTACTTGGACGTTCCAACATGACAACGATCCAAAACACAAGGCCGAGTCGACCTGTCATTGGCCACAGCAGAACAAAGTGAAGGTTCTGGAGAGGCCATCTCAGTCTCCTGACCTCAGCGTCATAGAGCCACTCTGGGGAGAGCTCAAAAGTGCAGCTTCTGCTGCACAGTCCAGGAGCTTGCAGGAGCTGGAGGCTTTTTGCCAAGACGACTGGGCAGCTTTACCATCAGAGAAAATACAGAGCCTCATCCACAACCACAACAAAGACTTCAAGCTGTCACTGATGTTAACAGCGGCAATATGAAGAACTGGGCTCTGGAAACTTGTGATCAGGGTCACTTGGGAAGTTTCTGTTATGATTACAATGTGAAAACTTTTGTTTGACAATAAATAAAGTTTTATCACCATTCCTTTCAGACAGATGAAAATGAATCTTAACCAAGCTAAAACAAGAGAAGTCTGGTCTGACGTAACTAGAGAACATATTTTTAGTCAGTGAATGTAAACTTCTGGTATTATATAACCCTATATATATATGTGTGTGTGTGTGTGTGTGTGTGTGTGTGTGTGTGTGTGTGTGTGTATGTACTGCACTGTTTCTTTTGTCCTTGTTATTAGTGTTAAAATTCCTTGCTTTGCAAATGAAGCTGATTCTGACTCTAAAATGAAAGTCAAACTTCTTATTTTGTGATTAATTGCCCTATTTATCTGACTATTTAAGCACACTCATGTCTCATTAAAACGTAATTTTCAAGTAATCTTTAATATGAAGAATGGCCACAGAAATAAAGACCCTGGTTCATTGTAAGGTGAAGTAAGTAACTGAACACATGAGCACTTCAGGCTGTCATGGCAACTCAACACACCTACCCAATGCAACAAAGTTATCATCTTCTAAAACAAGATATTTTCTGAAAGAAATATCCTTGCAGCTTTGGAAACTGTGCAGGCATTTTTCTCTCTGGATGAGCCCTGAAGGTTCAGTCTGTTCACTCAAAACCAGCCTTAACTTTATGAGAGTGCTTAAGAGAGAGATAGATGAGGTTACAAGGATATGGAGAAATTCATGGCAAAATACTTTGTGCTTTTGACATCATTTGGTTCATCATTATGATTTTCCTTGCCAAACACATTGTGTATGCGCCTAAACACACGCATACGCAATGCATGCACATGCACACACAAATCCTGTACTGTCAGTGGTATCGATTGTAGGGTGTCCGGTGGATGAACCTGTCAGGGCCAACACAGATTGGACTGGAGGATAATGAAGTCTTCCTGCCCCTGTTTGACAAGTTCTGTGAAACTGTGTGTGAGTGTGAGTTGGAGAGAGAGATAAAAACAGAGAAAGATGCTCCTGGGACAGCACAGGAGCATCCTAACCATTGCCTGAATAAATTGGACAGAAAGAAGCCCCTTGAGTGGAGGACGTGATCTGTCATGATGTCATCTAAATGAGACTGGCATACGGGAGAGGTCAGGGTGCTAATAAAGACCTAACCCTCAGCACACACACACTTTAACTCAGCAGTAAATGCACACACACACACACACACACACACACACCCCCACACACACACACACACATATATATATATATATACACACATATATATATATATATATATATATATATATATATATATATATATATATATATATATATATATATATATATATATATATATATATATATATATATATATATATATATATATATATATATATATATATATATATATATCTGACACAGAAAATGTCAGTTTTAGGTGACCAGAAATGAACTGTCAAACTTTCATGTTTTAGAAATGATGGAAATATTTGTCTAACTAACAGTCCTGGTCATTTTCTTCCATAACATTTTTTGCATTTTTTTAATGGAAATTGATCCCCATCCCAGAGGGAGGAAGACAACTTTTTATGTTCAACCTACAGTTGCACTGATATAAAATGTTTGTTTTTTTTGAGGTAATGTTCACTACATCAGAATTCATTCGGCAGATGTGTTTCCATCTTCTCTTCAGCGTATTAACTCTTTCCAGTAAAGCCACCTCAGCCGAGCGTAAAAACCATTCTGCGAAATTGAGGAAGTTTTTTTTTTTCTATTACTTTGCTTTGCTACTTTTTGTTAACCTTTTCTAATGCAATATTTTAAAATGTGATGCATTGATCAGCAAACCTATGTTTGTTTCTTTCTGCAGTTTTATATTCCCATGTTAAGTCCAGCCATAGCAGAGGGCAGCTGAAAGCCCTGCATGTTCAGTGCTCACTCTATAAACTCTCAGAATGGGAAAGCGTGACCTTATGGAGGAGCTGTAATTGTGTGTGTGGAAGTGTTTTAGAGGGATAGTAAAACACTGTCAAAACATCCATTCATCAAAAAACCTGAGGTCTGATGTGTGTTTTTCTCTTCTGTTTCTCTCACACATAGAGTTTCTGAAAATGTTTGGGAGTCATGCGCAGTTTTGTTTTCTTTCCATCAAACCTGCAGGAGCTCACCTCTGATCCAAGGAAGGTGGCTCTGGAACAACAGTTCTGAACCTCATTTTATGCCCAGATAAACTTTAACATGTGTCGCTGTTTGCTGAAAAATTTATTGAATTGTAGTTTTAAACCTTTCACCTTTGCTTGTTTGGAATACAGATTAGTAACTTAAAGGCTTATTTACCTGAAGAAACATTTATAACCCTTGAATTTTTCCTTCACATTTAGGCATATTAAATCCTTAAACTTCTTGGTTAGTGGGAAAACTATGTGGTTTTTAGTAGGTTTTGCGCAAATTTCAAGTGGGTTTTCATTTAGATTTAGATGTGAACTTTGACTGGGCCATTGTAAAACATTAATTTGTGTCAAACTGAATTGTTACATTGTTAACCTGGCTGTATAGTGTTACTGTTGCAAACAGGTTTTCTTCCTTATTCGCCCTGACTTTAGCTCTACAGTTCTACCTGTCAACGCTGATCAGTTCAGTTACGAGGTTTTCAAGGCAATGTGTGGTGTTTACTAGTTATACAACACATACCACTTTCCAAATAGGGCCAAAAGTTTGTTTTTGACTAACTTTTTATCCTTATGTAAGCTTGAGCATAAATCTCTTTCGCTATGATGTAACAAAGATTCAACTGTAACTCCATGTCTTTGGCACAAAAACACCTGTGTACATCACCACACCATACCCACAGCAAAGCATGGTACTGGCAGCATGATGTTTGGGTGGTGTGGCAATGTGAAGGGAGTCTGCTTCTGATAGTTTCAGTTTGATGAATCAAACTGGAGTGGAAGAAAAGGAGGCATTTTGTCATTTTGTTTAATGAAATGGGAGTTTGGTCAGGATCCTATCTGTCACCCAGCATCAGATATTAAAAGTCATTCATCTCCTCTGGTAGCCCGTTTCCCTCCCATTCCACAATCTCCATGCAATCTAGTATGTCCCACTCACCTGAGCCACCTCATTAACTCCACGTGTTGCACCTGCTCCGTCATCAATATCAGCTTCTCCTTGCCAGTCATTCTCCTCTACATTATCGAAAGTCTTGTGTTCCTTTCATGCCTGGTTTCAAGATTCCCTTTATGAACTTTTATTCCAATGGGTTTTCTCATCTTGCTTCATGGCTCTTGATTCAGATCCTGGTCTCTAACTCTCGCTTTCCTCCCACTCTCCTTTTGATTATCCTGCCGACTGCCTTCCTCATTGCGGATGACTCTGTCTTTTCTGGATTGGATTCATCAAAGAGTCAAATTCATACATTTTCAGAACAGTGAACCTGGCTCACCAAAGATTTCCCCATGTTGGATTTCATCTCGCTCACTGTGACAACGCCAGGCAAGTGGGCTTTTCCCAAAAATTGTCACTGTGTTGTTCTAGCCATTTAATGTCCTCACACTCTGGGTCAGAGCACCATCACCATCCTTTGCAGTCGCTTCTGACTGCTCTCCTGATGACCCTTACCTCCCAGCATATCGCTATTTTTAATAAACTCCTTAAACATATTTCCTATGCTGGTTGTCTTTCTGCTGCTATTTTGTAGGCAGCAGAAGAGCCATTACAAATTTGACCCTATTTGAACATGCCGCCATATTGCCAAAGGAGTTATTGTATCCACAGACTTCCAACAAACAGAGCAAATGTTTTTTTTTTAACGCAATTTCTAAACTACTCTTATGTTTATGTTGATTTTCACTGCATTATTCTGGTGAGTGAATTTGATGATTTGTACAAGATGGATGTGCATAAAAACTCTGGTTAACTTTTTCAGAATGTACCAGCACATTTAGTAGGTATTTCCAAAGACCAGATCACTGCGGATTGTTCTCACTGAAGCTGTTCTTTCAGAATTGATGGTTGGACCTTGCAGATAACCAAATTATCCTGTTACTACTACTACTTTTACTATTTTAGCAAGATTTGGTCAAAAGAAAATAATAAAATAACTGAAAAAAACGATTAAATATTAATGCACCTTGTTGCTCGAGAGTGATCAGTGCTGGAAAAAATAGCTGATTTCTCCACACTGTACAGTTGAACCTCCCCTGTTCGTGGTTCACATGTTGAAGCATTTCTATGTGATTCCAAATGTTTCAAATATGTAAAGAAGATGCAGCCAGGGAAACCTTGGCTAAGGTGACAATGTGTACAAGAGGATGATTGATGGCGCCATGCCCCTCTTCCTCTCTCTGATTGGTTGTTTGTGACAGAGCAATGTGTTTGTTCACGTGTCAGCAAGTCCATAGAGAGAAGTCAGAGAAGCTCAATTTTTTTCATAGACTATCTGTCTCATACCATATTATCATAACAGTGATAGCTTTAAAAATATGCTAAAAAAAAACAAAAAAAAACTTTTTTGTAAGACAATTTGCTGTAAGACAATGAAGTTGAGTCAGTTTGAATTAGGCTTTAACAGTCAGTAACTGTATCCCCACATTGCTTATAAATTGAATTTTGTCTGTAACAGATCAGTATTTGTGTATTGAAGCCAATAGCAAAATGTTGCCATAGTAAACAAATTTTAACAGTTATACATATTGCAAGTAATGCAAAACGTGTCCTTTGCATGACTTGTGCATGTGTGATTTTATACACATACCCTCCAAGGTCATGGTGGGCATCACTGTAGAAGATACTGGGTTTGGAATCTTGGCCAGAGTATTTTCTGCCTTAAGTGTGCATGTTCTCCCTGTGTATTCATGGCTTACCTCCAGCAAGTTGTGTAATTGTGTGGTGTCTCTTTAAGATACTCTAGTATTGCTAGTGATGTCACAAGTATACGCCATGGTTTCTCTGTAGAGCGTGTGGGAGAAACACACTAAAGATTGATGCACCGATTGAGACAAACAAGTATATTTTATCTCCCTAACTTTAGCAACGTTATGGGATGTCAGGAGGACTCTGCTTATTTTCCTGTTTGAAAATGTAGCACCCATTGAACCGGGCTTTGTAAGGTTGGTGAAAAGAGTGTCTATTAAAGGACAACAACTCCCAATGTGAAATTCCCAGTGCCAATGTTGTTGTGAGTTTTTGACTGTCCTGGTGAGTTTGCAGCCTTTTCTGACTGCAAAACATAAGTGAAAGAAAATCACAGCATACTTTTCAAACTTAAAACACTCACATTCACACACAAGGCTTAGTAATAAGTAAAGTCATTATAAAATATGTGTTATTTTCAGTCATTATATCATTAACTCATTAAGACAATAGCATGTCAGTTATCTTTGAGACAGACTTAACTATAAGAAATATTTTCATGTGTTGCTGGTGATTTTGAACAGTAATCCGACGTACCTCAACTAATCCTTACTTTGAAATAATTTGTTCAAGAAAGTTCTGTCCAAATATTGCTTGATTGCTAACGTAGATCCGATTTTCTCCTCTGTACATTTTCTTTGGCATCATTATTGAACATCACAGAGCTGCTGCTTCCTCCTTCCTCACATTTTTGTCTTTCAGCACAAGACACGTACCTTACGTAACTGAACCATGAAACCACAAAGCTCTGCTCCCACTCCTAATCCACTCAGTCAAGCTTTTCATGTGTAGAAGCTCTGAGGGAGAAAGCGGTCTCTCATGAACAAACAAGTAACTATTTCTGGTATATTGAACCAATCAAAACAAAAACACACAACAGCAGTTAGAGTTTATGTAATCTAGCTGTTTTCACATGGGTCCTTTCAAGGTGGAAGGGATTCACCTCTCACACCGATTTCACACAGAGTGAGTCATTTTGCTCAAACCACTAATCCAATTCTTCCAGTTCTTCTCCCAGGACTTGAAAGACAACCCATCTGTTCCTCCTGGCCACCATTCAATCACACCACCTTCTGTCATGAAGGCTGGAGGTGATGTAAATGTTCCTACCACTCTGCTGACAGCCAAGGGAGTCAGGGATGGGGTGGCATGGCGGTGCACGAAAGATCGCAGCTAGGGTCCTAATTCATCACCTCAGGCGTCATCATTTGGCATTACAATATGCTAATGCCGCGACGCCGTGCCCTCGCTGTCACCTCGTTTTCTCGCTTTCATCCTTTTACTTCATCTTTTCTTCACTCCCCCACCGCGACATGCACCAAGCTGCCAAGACGTGGAGGGGGCTGAGAGGGATGTCTGGGCTCATGTTTGAAGTAGATGAGTGTAGCATGTCATTGTCTGGGTACTACATGTAATTAGTTTGTGGTGTCAATGTTAGACTAAATCTTATTTAGTAAGTACAACTGGTAAAACACAGGCTACACACCTCAGACTAAATAAAATAATCTTGTTGCCTTTATAAAAGGAGACAATGATTTTATTCTTTAGCAGATGTCATCATTATGGGGAATATTAGTAATTGCTGCATAATTTTAATAACTTTAAATAATTTGCTTAATCTTGGGCAGTGGTGTCCATTATCAGTCAATGACTAGTCCTGCAAATGTAACTTTTTATTTTATACTTCCAACACAAGTGAATGAGATTTATTGATCTATTTCTAACCTGTGCAGAAGATATGACTGCGCCACAGATGTCTCTGTGTTGGAGCATTGCGACATATAAAACACACGGCACACTGGTCCTTGAGGACTAGACTTAGATACAGCTGATGTGGATATTGCATGTTTCAATGTATTTATTTCAACTGAAGAAAGTTATGGCACATCCAAGAGTTGATTTGTTCTACGCATCTAGTTAACACTTGAATAGGTTCATAGTCACCTGGTGGAATTGTAATGTAAAGATGTGTATCATCTGCATAGCTTAAGATGTAGAATGTAGATATTAAATAAAGAGTCCAAAGACAAAACCTTGAGGAACCCCACATTTGATATGTAAGCTTTGATGTTACCTGCTGACACAAGCAAGTCCCTGTTCTGTAGGACAGTCTAAACCCAACTGAGTACTGTGCCAGAAAGTAGGATCCAGCTCTTCAGTTGCTACAGTAATATGTCAGGGTCATCTATTTTAAATGCTGAACTGAGGTCCAGCAAAACCAGCACTGTGGTTCTCCCACAGTCTGTATTTATGTTGATGTCATTGAACAGTCTCAGTACTTTAGTGAGGATGGAAACTGGATCTTGCCGTCAAAGTGGCTGGTCATGATCACTAATCTACGTAAAATCTAACGATTTGAATAATCCTTTGTATGGGCAGTGGTCAAATAATTTCTATTTAATTTAGTATAAGCTTCATAGTCATTGTATATCAGTTCTTGCAATAAAATTACCCAACATCTTTCTCCCTGACCTGTCTGCTGTGCTCCATAGTCTTCATGGTGGACTCTATTTGTATTTGTTTACTTCTGCAGGCAGTGGGTTGCACTTGGTTTTATTTAGAGGTTTATTATGAAATGAGGATGAATACAAATATACATCTTAGTTTTCTTTGTTGTATTTGTAAAAACAAACTTTGAAAATAATACATTATTTTCCACCCACAAAATTATGCAAAACTTTTCCTTAATTTTGACAGAACAACAAAAATGTTTTGTTGGTTTGTCTAATAAAAAGGTAGACTTTGTTGTTTAAAAAAATGTGGAAAACCCTGAATGAAATCCATTAACAAAATAATATTCCACAAAAAACGCTTCTTTTAATCCTTACCCCATGGGATGGATACGTCAGCCAGCCCCAGTCTCCAGTTATCGTTGTCGTGTCAAGGAGATTCACTGCCAAGAAAGAACAAAAAACAACAAAGAAGGTGAGCAGCAAACTTTAAATTATAGTTTTCCCCAACCCACCTCATCCATCCTATCCTTCATCAACTGCATCTACGCGCTCAGGCACCTGATGGAGTCGGGTGCATACACACTGACACCTGTCTGACAGGTGTGACTGATGAGCCACGGATGGTCGTCACAGCAACTCCGAGCCGGATGTCACCTTGACCTCGTTTGCCCTTAACAGCTCCCAGACAGCAAAACATTTATTAAGCAGAAGAAAAGACATGTAGGTGGAGAATGGAAATAAATAACTTCTTCTTCAGTAGGTCTTGTTTTTAGCTAAAATTATGGACAAAGTTTTGTGAAACGCAGAACATGGTAGAGTTATCAAATAAAAGGATGAGCATTTATTCAGTTTCTCTCTGCTGAACAGGAATATGAAAAACAATTTCCAAGCTGTTTTGATTCTGCTGAAATTTTTTGGGATTTTAGCATAAGCTGAGTTTACATCAGGGGTCTCAAGCCCCAATTCTCCAAGGTTCCTCTAACGTTTAGTGGTGTCTCTGCTTCAACACACCTGACTCAAATGATTAACTCAGTGGCTGAGCTCGACTGCATGCTAAGCAAGCGATTTAGTTTTAACATCCACAGTATAAGTTGCTGGACATGGACCGTTGAAGTGGAGTCCTCCAGAACTACTGCCCTGAAACTTAAAAATTAAATTCATTTAATTCAAGTGTGTTGGGGTTGGAGATCCCTGGCTTAACCAATCTCAGAGATCACTGTAGTCTGACACCAGGAGCAAAATGGGAAGAAATCAATATGACATGTTGGTCTTTGATTACCATTGGATGTTTGATAACTGGTTAATAAAATTAATGATGATTGAGAATTTAGCAGAACCAACCTACAGTATATATGGCACAGATCTCAAACCCCAGTCCTTGAAGGTCACCATTCATTGAGTAAATAACTCAGTTCTTTATTTCAGGTGTGTTGGACTTGGGACAAGTCAAAAAGTTGCAAGAATCTTTGACTTATCCCAAACTCTGGTCCTTCGACCCTCGAGGACTGGAGTTTGAGGTCTGACACCCCTGATCTAAGCTTCATCCCAAGGTCTTCATGTCCAACACAGTTCACTAACATGGTCTCTCATAGACATTTGACTGGTAGGGTGAGGAGTAGTGTTGTGTGATTCTACAGTATAAAGTGAGTGCCTGATTATGTCACCAACCCCCATTCCCAACGCTATCAACACCAGGATTTCTCAATATTAAAAAGATCTTGTGATGCCGATTATTGATTCTATTTCTACAATCTCCTTAAAAGATCCCCACTTATAGTCACATAGGTTGAACTCCCAGATGAAATGTGCTAATTTCACTCATTAACATATAATTTTAACATGTTCGCTATCAGTTTTTTTTTTTTTTTGTTATAAGAATTTTCTTAAGATGATTTTTTTAGCGTATATTGGGACCACACAAATATAAGAATGTCACAGAGAAGATCGAACTGATAAGGGCTTTCATAGATCTGAATAATGAATGCGGCTCAATGCACAACGCTCATTTTCCTTATGTAGAAAATCACATCTTCCTGTCGTTAAAACTACAATTTGTGGTGTCCAGTCAGAATCATCTCCCCTCTGCTGGTTGTGAGTGTGTGAAGGGGAAGTGGACAGCACAGGCGAGGAGAGTGCATTCAGATTGTCTGAGTCCCATTGCAGATGTGTCACCACACAGTAAAGACGAGTTCTGCTTTGTATAATAAATGCACAAATCTCCAAGCAATCCCTGCCATTGGTTACTTAAGTAGATTTTGTCTTGGATACTTTCTACTTTTACTCCACTACATTTTACAGTAAGTATGTATACTTTCTACTTCACTACATTTCTACAAAACCGTCGCATTACTTGTTACGTCCAAGTGGCATTGAGCTTTTTTTCGATGAAATGTGAAGTTCAGGGACTTAACAAGACATTGTTAAATCCAAGCAATAACTCGACTTACTAATTGTGTGTGTGTGTTGTTAGTCATCTCCTCCTCCTTTCACTCGCACGCGGCGATCCAAGATATGCACAGTGGTTTCCTCTGAGTGGGTCAAGATGTCTGTCTAATGGTATGTATTAGAATTCCGCTGCATAAATCATAAGATTTGGCGACATATAAAATCAGCAGCGCTTTGCTTTCGCAGAGGGTGGGGACTTCGTCCAACTTTTGGAAAGGAAGCTTAAAGAAAGGTAAACTCTGTGGATGTCATGTTAGCAAAGCTAGCTGTACAGAGACACATGTTGCATGAAAAAAAGTTGTCACTCATCATTGTGCTGAATTGTTGTGCAGTGTTGACTGACATGTCGCATATATGGGACAACGCTGTGACTACATATTCCTGAACGATCCAATTCTTCTGAACGGCTCTTACCTTGGAATAGTTATTATTATTTGGTTACTTCTTGATTGTTGCGCCTTGGACAGTGTTCATAGTTGATCATTGTTTATCATCAGGGCACTTGTGGTTTCTGACATGGGCAATAGGGGCAAACCCCCAGGGCGTTAGCTTTTTAGGGATGGCAGGAGACCACTGCGGTTTGTAGCACAGAGATGGAAGCAAAGCGGAATAAAAAAGTTTGAATTGATGATCTTCGTTAAACTTATTTCAGCTCTAAGTACTTAATTGTGTTTTTATAGGAATGTGGATCTGTCAGATCAATTTGAGAAGCAATTTTGATCATACTTCACATTTTATTGTGTCATGTAGTGCAGGGCGTTGGTCTTGGTCTTGAGATCTTGGGTCAGGTGGTCTTGACTACGTCCTTGGTTGCATGTAAATCTCAATTTGTATTGCTGATGTATTGAAATTAAATGTGACTGGTATATTTAATGACATTATATTAGCGATTAGGTATTACATTCAGCAAGTACTTTTACTTTTAATACTTAAGTATTTTTTAAAAGTCAGTACTTTTTTTACTTTTACTTAGTACAAATGTACAGTCTTGGAGGGCTGGCATCTAGCATTTTCTCCATGGTGGTATTAACAACCTTTCAAACATGTCAATGTTCTTCTTAGGCCTTTTAAGGAGCCATCTTCTGATCCAGGTTTGTTAAACCTGGGAGAGAATTAAAACATGCAGGATGCTGGCCCTCTAGGACCAACTTTGAACACCACTGCATTAGTAGTATTCATGTCTTTCACTCAGTAGGTTTGCCTGGGTTTGTTCCTTTGTTTCTTAGATTTAGCACTAAAAGCTAATAAGATCTGTGATGCTGGGTGTTTTGTGAAGCAGACAAATAGTGTTTAATAAAACGGTTAACTCTTCTTGGCATCTTTTGCCCGCACTTAATGTCTACCCAGCACTTTCACTCATAACTGCATTTAACAGCTATTGCATGAAATCAATAAAATATGAACAATGTTCTCTAACCCTCCAGTTTCCCATCACTTTCCTTTCAGATAAAGTTCTAAAGTAGAAAACTCCTCAACTTTGAGCTTATCATTTTATCATCTTATCCAAAATGTACCACTCTAAAACGTATTGGATGTTATGAACATTTATTTTGTATACAATCACCTTTACTGTATATTATTCTGCAAACAATGTTAAAGGATAATGATCTGACTTAAGGGCAAATATTCTTTTTGGAATAAAAGATTTTGCTAAAAAAAAAATTGCTCTTAAATCATCAGAGCTTGAAGAACCATGTTCTCTTAATGCAAATGTATTTTATTTTACCTGATTATGGATATGAGTTAAGTCATAGAAAATACCTGTTTTACTACTACTTGCAGTTTCAAAATAAAACTATACATTGCATTGTGTATAACTAAGTCCTGCTTTGTCCCTGAAGAACTTAAATTTTAATATTTTTGTTTATTGAGGTTGAATCTCCCTAGCAATAAAAAGATATTGAGCTGATAGTATTGTCACAAGGTGAAAGGAGCTCATAAAAAAGCACAACTCATAGCAACAGTGTTTTGTAGTGTACTGACTGCAACTTTTGTAGAAAAGTGTTTCTGGGTGTGCAGTAGGAACCAGGAGTGATGGGATTGCGATTACTGACAGACTTATTTCATCATTTCCAGAATTATACTTTTCAGACATTGTTTATGTCTGGATTTGCCGTGACTGGCATTTTCTAGCGTAGAGTTATGATGCATGTCTCACGTCAAAGACATAAAAGTCGGATAAAGCAGCAGATACCTAAATAATTTCATATCACAAATAGACTCATTTTGCTTCCTCATGAATAAATTTATAATTCAGGCATGTTTTTTGAGCATTCGCCCATGCCATTATCTAGTTTATGCAAACAAAGAAAACAGATGGAAAAAGATGACAATTTAATCCTAATTCTAATTCCAGAGCAATCCACCAATAACATAACCTTTAGAAAGATTTTATTAAAAGAAGATAAACATATCTATGTCAACAATTGAATGTTGGTGTTAATTTAGCTGACATCACAATCAGTTTAACGCTGAGTGAGAGAGTGTATGGTCTGGACTGGTGACCTGTCCAGGGTGAACCCTGCCTCTGCCCCAATGACTGCTGGAGACAGACACCTGTCAATCCACAACCTCTCAAAGTTAGGTGGGAAGGTGGATGTTTGGTTTTGATCATAGTTATAATTTAAAAAATCTGTCAAATATAGTTCATATTGCCAACTGGTCAAAAGTTTGAAATCAAACTAGGCAAAGTCAATTGCATTGAGTTTTTCCCAACAATTCCACTTTCAGAATCAAGCATGCAGCAGGAGCAAAAAGCAGCAACTCCACAGGAAGAAACTTCCAGCAGAACCAGGCACAGTCTGAGCGACTGACAAAGGGTTGAAAGAAAAGAGTAGACACTCAAAAAGACAGAAGCACTAGTCCAGCAGTCTTTTCTATGTAAAAGAAAAAACAAAGAGTACCGTATTTCCAGACTATAAGTTGCAGTTTTTTTCATAGTTTGGCAGGGGGTGTGACATATATTCCAGAGCGACTTATGTGTGGAAATGAACACATCATTATTTCATATCACGTTATTTCCACACTAAACTGCAAGAGGGCGCTCTAGGCATGTGTCATTCAACCTTTGGAGTTAGCGAAGTTGTTTACAAGCGACACCTAGAATGAAGATTTCATTGTGTTTAGTAATTTGCAGTGACACGGATGGTTTGGTAAACTTGTTAGCATGTTATTTATGGTAGTTAAGTTATCTGAATAACTCTCAATATGTTATGTTAACATACCAGGCACGTTCTCAGTTTGTTGTTTGTCATGTAATGTTAACATACCGTATAATTATTCAGCCTGTTGTTGCCTCTATTCTATTTTCATTGCCTTTCAAGATGACATGTTTGTTCTCTGTGTTGGATTTTATCAAATAAACTTCCCTCAAAAATGCAACTTTTACTCCGGTGCGACTTATAATCCAGAAAATACGGTACAGATTGTTTCAGTTATTCCCCAGCATTTATCCAATCTGTAGTCACATTTTAGAAACAATATAATTTGCACATGTAAAAATATGACTTATGGATTTGATATTGCTTGGTGTAGAAACAGAATCCTGAGAAACATTGGACAACAAAGAGGCCAGCACAGGAGCAGACCTCGGGGAAAAAAGCAGGTAGAGAGGGATGAGAGTGGAGACCCTATAAATACTTGCTTTAAGAACCTGTCAGCTCACAAATGCCAGAGATACACATGAAACTCCAAGTGATTTAAATTTTATTGGTTCAGCAATTGTGTTAGTTACTGTTTCTCCTTCTCATACTTCAGTGCCTTTTTGTGTGTACTTTTGGAACACTCCTCTCATGGCTATTTAATTCACTGTCTGTCATTCTGCAATTTCCTGGGTTTTCTTCTCTTTTAACTTGTCCAACTGTATGGTGGAATACAAACAATGTAATGTCCAATACCTAGATTCAGACATCCAACTATGAAACAATACGTGTATTGTACTCTATAGAATCATGATAACAAACACCAGGAAGCCACAAATTTAATAATTTAATCCTGCGTTGGTTGATGTCTTTGGACCTGGATAATGTGGGAGCATGATCTGTTAAGACAATGACAGTTTAAACAAAGATAGTCTGATAGATTGAGATATTTAGGTTTTGGCTCAGTTTTTCCCCTCACCATAAAAGATTACAAGAAACTGTGGGCCCAAGTACAACTACTTGGGCCCACAGTTCTTCTGCCATAACCCTCCTACAAAACAAGAGAACTAGATGGCAAAACTCTTCAATTCCATCATTTGGCCCCTGATGCAAAGTAATCAAATTACCTTTTGCGGTTGAGACTAAAACTAAAGCCTGCCAGTTGCTGTTTTGGAGAAAAACTTTGACATCTTAGTCATAAAAGTTTATAGCTTAAAGCCAGGTCAAGAATGGACGGAAATCATCGAAGTAAATTGGATGAGAAAAATCCATCATAATGGGAACAGAGCACTCTCCTGTGCCCCAGACCCGCTTCATATTTTTGACAAACACAACAGGAGTGTGTTCTTCATAAAAATTACTGACGCTTCAAGATCTTCAAGTCATTCAAGTGTTGCAATTAGTTGGTGTGTCACCTTCACTAATTTCAGTATCTGATTGCTGAGTGGGGCAGCGGGTCAGAATACAAACAGATGGCAGTGCCACCAAACTCTCATCCCCAGTAGGTGTGTTTTCTCTCTGTCTTTACCTACCCCACTGTGTTCATGCTCCATCGTCTTAAACTGAGAAAGCAGCAACCTCTTGCTCTCTGCCCAAGGTCACAAATGGATTCCACCTCTCACACCTCTCTCAGCGGGTTTGATGGTCTATCATGATGGCTTAATGAAAGTGGTGCAATGACTAACGTAGTTTTAATAGTCTTTTTTTAATGAGCAAGGAGAAACTTGCTGACCTGTACTGTAATTATTGAGGGACTGTTCTAGTAGCTCCCAGATCTCAAAACATGTCAGGGATTCTGTTACTACAGAGTAACAGAATAAAGATTCTGAAGCTAACACCAATGGAAAATGGTAATCTCAAATGTTTGTGATTAATCAAATCGAGAAAAAGAAATAGCACATTTTGTCACCCTGGAATGTAAACATGCAATCTAAACTAGAGTTTAATGAAATATCAGAAATCCCACTACAAATACATAAGAACATTTTTCAGCTTTTTAATGTAATTTCTGTCTTTTGGGTAATTATGCAGCATTCAGAATGGGTAAAAAGGGAGGCAAAGGAATATGCATGTCATGTAGCAGATGTATCGTATCCATTAGAATGCGGTGGCTGTAATGACTTTCAAGCTTTTGTGGAAAGCTCTTTATCACAAAATGTCATTTTTCCAACATAGCTGGATGAATTAAAAGAGCTGCTACTTGGCTTGCAGTAAGAAATTCGGAATGAAACGGCATCTTGATCTGTAAAGTTGGCTGAACCAGAACAGGAACGCATAACCCAAACATTCCAGTCAAGGTAGAACACCATGATAATTAATTTTGTATTTGAATTGTTAAACACCAATTTGTAAAGAAATCATCCAGGAAACCACTTAGAATTTAAGGTGGTTCGCACCAGGCCTGTTTAGTACACTTTAATCAAACTCCAGTCTGTTTGCCTAGAAAGTCTGGTTCATTTGGGGAGCTGTGAATGCATAATTGAACTCTGATGTGGACCAAAACAACAAGCTCTGGTCCGCCTACAAATCTTGGTCTCGGTTTGGTAAAAGTGAACTCTGATGCGGTTTGAATGGATATGTGAATGCCAAGCTCTCCATAGACCACTCCGAGAGCAGAAAGCAGACTAAACTGCAGGACATTCTGGGTAAATAGTGTCTTTGTCAGAGGTTTTAGTGTTGTTTCCTTCAGTGCTTATTGGTACAGCGTCATGAGAGGCAAGGGGAGTGAACAGGTTTGCAAAGGTTTTGTTTTTTTTGACGCAGTGCAATGTGAAAGAGAACCACACCAGCTGAAAATGTAACAAATGTTAGAAGTTTCCAATCAAACCAGTACTAATAAAGCTTTGTGCTTTATTAGTGTCAAAACACACTAACAAAGCTAATTCTCTGGATTTTCTAACAGTAGACACCTAGAAGATCATAGATCCATCATTGTGGATCTATGTACCTTCAAATTCAACAATGTCAGTAACCACACTGATACTGATTTCCACAAAGGGACACGAAAATTGTTATTCCATTCTAAAACATTTTTTTATATTGTTGGTAGGGATGTAGTCCACACTAAGAGATGAACACACATTAATTTTTAATAACACATCTTAGTATGGATCTCATCAAAATATATATAATTCTCTCAACCCAACTGCTGACAGATTTTCTCCATATGCATATGGCATACGATGATACTGCAATAATGATAAACTTGAGATGCAGCACCGTATGGCTGAACTGTAAACATATCTGAACATGGCTGTTCACCAACACTACTAGGCATGACAAGGTGCTGGTGAAAAATCTGTCTGATCATCCAATCCACAAGTCTGCCTTAATGGAAGAGTTGCAAGACTTCCCATTGCATCACACATGCAGCCAGACCAATTAATGCAACAAAACAGTAGCCAAAAAAAAACAGCTGATGGTCTGACACTTCCTGGACAAGCTCTATTTTTTCTCTAACTCCAAATCACAATAAATCAATAAAATTAACAGATTAATAAAATATTTCAGAAAACATTCAACAATATTCAAAATATTTCAGAAAACATTCAACAATACTTTGGTGTGGCATCATCAATAATCATTATTTTCACAGAGCTAAAACAGAAGGTTCCAGCCATTGCTTCCAGGTGAAGGTTAGTATAGAAGCCCAAGAGCATTTCCTTCAGGAATGGGAGCTTGAAATTGAGTTTGTTTCTTTTTCGCAACTTTCTTTTCATATCAAAAACACAAACCCCCAAGAATGTCCCTTCCTGCCCTTCCACCATCTCCAGCAATTTCTCTCTCACACCCTCACCTCGAACTCCACAGGTTGGAGAGTGCTAAATGAAAAAGCTGTCCACCAACTTGAGAGCTGCTCCCTGCTCGCTGAGAGACAGGCCACATATTTCCCAGGGCAGTGGTCAACGTTCGTCCTCCATTACTTTTTTCATCCCTTCATCATGGAAACTCACTTTGGCCAGCAGGTTATAGAGTTCTGTTTGCATGCCTGGGGCCTGACATTGGTGTTGCTGCCATGAATCAAATCAGCAGGGCTCCCTAACACTTTGCAGCAGAAGTTGTGTACACATACACATGCACGCACGCACACACACGTGCACGCACGCAGGCGCACGCACATGCAAACAGCCTCAGTTTGTGATAGTGGACATGGCAGGCTAAAAGAGGCAGAGTTTCCAAGCTCAACATCGAAGACTTATTGGCTGTCTTTGACAAAGGTTGCCTGAAGTACTCCCATTGACTCCATGCAACTGAACACAACCATTTCAAAGGTGCCTGCGCACACACAAAGAAAGCAGAGCTACGACCTAAGGAAATGGCAGACTAGAGCTGCAGATGCTCCAAGCCTCATTTCCACCCTAAGGTCATCTATTTCAAAGTGAGAAGTGACGTGATTGCTCTCCAGCAACTGTCTAAACACATGCTCTGACACAGAGACCCAAACTTTTCCATGCCATGCAACCCAAAGCCCCAAACCCAATCGATTGGCCACCGATCATAATCGGCTGATTTCCATGAAAAAGTATCGCCAATCAACAAAATCACAATTATCTCACTTCTCAGCCTGCGTATGCAGCTCATCTCCTCTCTCCTTCACACTGCGCAAGCGCATGGCAACAAATCTTGTTATGTGGAACCATAACGCTCCGAGAGTGAATGGGGACGTTTGCATGTTGTGGCGGAAAATTATCTTGGGGGTGAAGCGCGTCAAAATGCGTCAACACAATGAATGTAATATGGGATTTAAATGACACACACTTGACGGAGTTCAGCTGCTTCAAGGCCACAGGAGAAAAAAAATACCATGAGCGGCCAGTAAAGCGGCACACAACCACCAACACTCACCCGGATAAGCATCATGGTCAGAGAGCAAAACAAATAACACAAAAAATAATTCAAGTCTTTCAGCTGGTGGTGTAAGTTTCACTCTTGGGCCACCAATATGCGCTACTGGTAGTGATATTTCACAAGCGGAGCGCTGTTCAACCTTCATCAGGCAGTTAACTCTCACACCGAACAGCAGCTTAGAGCTGCAGCATGTAACTTAAAAAAAAAAAAGATTTTAGATGTATATTAAAAGATATCTAGATTAGGTGAATTTATTGCAAAATATTTTTTTCCATTTTCCAGATACGAAAAGAGAAAAATTAACAGCCATTCCAGGTGACTGGCAAAAATCGGTGATTGGCAGAGATCGGCCTCAAGGATCATCGGTATTGGCAGCAAAAAAAAATGTTTTTCAAACATTTGTGCTATCTGTGTTTGTGCAGCAAAAATCTTTGTTTTGCTATCATTTTAAAGATGATAAGAAAAGTTTCCAGAGGACATCAAAGGCCAACCAGTCAGTAAACATTTACAAAATCTACAAAAATGTAAAAATAAAATAAAAAAAATCTATGCTGTTCTGACTTAACAAAAGCAAACAAAACTGATATAAATCCAAAGTGCTACACTTATGCTGATTCACACAGCTAAACATTTTTCACAGCACAGTTGACTGACACCAACTTTGTGTAATTTTGTAAATATGAAGTGGGTTGCTTGACCTTTGATGACCTCTGGAAATATTTATTAATACCTTTAAAATGATGGCAGCAGAAACAATAATGTATGCTGCACAAACACAGCACGTTAGACACCACAGAAGTTTGATTTGAAGAAAGTAGTGGGTTGCTGTAATTTCACTCTGTTTGAAAGGTTTTGTTAACCAAAACCTTTCAATTTTGCCCTTGCTGTCCTAACTTGAGGAGAAAACCAGATTGATAAATTTGACAATCAGCCAATCAGAAAGATGAGCATGGTAAGTAACATTCAATTTGACTTTATGATAAAAATAACCCCTCATAATTCACAATTTTTAAGATTTATAAGATTGAATTGTTTTAATTTTGCATTTTCTACGTTCCAACTTTCTGAGTCCCAGCTAGCACTAACACACATGCATGCAGCGTAGGTTATATGTATACATCAGTAACTGAAAGACAGAACACAGTATACGATGGTAATTATATGCGTTATGCCAAGTTCCTGGATACTTTGGAAATACGAGTGTGTAATCTTTTAAACTTGATGTGCTTTAGGCAACAAGGGAACATCAATGGTAAAACTCAAGAACCTGATGGGTTTAGACATGAACATGTTGACAAAAACACATTCAGAGCAAGTTTGTGTTTCTCATATTTTATAAGGTGAATCTGTTTTCATGGTGTTTTCTACAATAATCTCTGTTTCAACGTTATCTCTGTTGAAGAAACACTGATATGGTTGAATCTGTGGTGTAGAGGTGGAATAAGATCTCTTCATCAAAATGTCGCAATACTTTTCATCGAATTGAAGTGTGCCTCACAAAGTGCTATCATTTGTGACATTTACAGTCTATTGACTGGCTCTTCAACACAAAGACAATAGGAACCCAGTAACAGTACAAAGTTGGGTTTTTTCTATTTTTTTTGCTATTTCTCTCAACACATACATGCATAAAATCCTTCTTTGCCAGAGAACAAGTGGAGAAGTGCAGCAGAGTACTTGTACCATGCACAGGTCAAATGTGGACAGTGGGATGAGCTTCATTTGAAGAGGAAATCTGGGAACTAAAAAGGGCAAATGGGCCAGGAAGAGCCAAATAAAACAGCATCATCTGGATGGACCTTTCAGATGGCAAGAACAGTAAAACAAATTATATTACCAGCCAGGACAACCTTCCTTATATATCAACTTATATATATATATATAAAATTCCCTTCTCACCCACCGCGGGTGGTTCTTATCCTCTGAGCTCGGGTCCTCTACCAGAGGCCTGGGAGCTTGAGGGTCCTGCGCAGTATCTTGGCTGTGCCAAGGACTGCACATTTCTGGACTGAGATGTCTGATGTTGTTCCTGGGATCTGTTGTAGCCACTGCTCCAGTTTGGGGGTTACTGCCCCGAGGGCCCCGATGACCACAGGCACCACTGTGGTCTTCACCTTCCAGGCCCTCTCCAGTTCTTCCCTGAGGCCCTGGTATTTCTCTAGTTTCTCGTGCTCCTTTTTCCTGATGTTGCAATCACTTGGTATTGCTACATCTACCACAACGGCTTTCCTCTGATGTTTATCCACTACGACAATGTCTGGTTGGTTCGCCATTACCATTCTGTCTGTCTGGATCTGGAAGTCCCACAGGATCTTAGCTCTGGCGTTCTCCACCACCTTTGGGGGTGTTTCCCACTTTGATCTCGGGGTTTCCAGTCCATATTCTGCACAGATGTTTCTGTACACTATGCCTGCCACTTGGTTATGTCGCTCCATGTACGCTTTCCCTGCAAGCATCTTGCACCCTGCTGTGATGTGCTGGACTGTCTCAGGGGCCTCCTTGCACAACCTACACTTGGGTCTTGTCTGGTGTGGTAGATCTGGGCCTCTATTGCTCTGGTGTTTAGGGCCTGTTCCTGGGCTGCCAGGATGAGGGCCTCTGTGCTGTCCTTAAGTCCAGCGTTTTCCAGCCATTGGTAGGATTTACTGATATCAGCCACTTGGGTTATTTGCTGGTGGTACATCCCATGTAGGGGTTTGTCCTCCCATGATGGTATCTCTGGCACCTCAACCTCCGTTCCCTGTTGTCTGAGACATTCACTGAGCACATTGTCTGTTGAGGCTTTGTCTCTGATGTATTTATGGATCTTAGTTGTTTCGTCCTGGACAGTGGTTCTCACACTCACTAGTCCTCTGCCTTCTTCCTTGCGGCTCGTGTACAGTCTCAGGGTGCTGGATTTGGGATGGAACCCTCCATGCATTGTTAGTAGCTTTCTGGTCTTAATCTGTGGCTTTTATCTCCTCCTTTGGCCAGCTAATTATTCCAGCAGGGTATCTGATTACTGGCAAGGCATAGCTGTTTATCGCACGGATTTTGTTCTTGCCATTGAGCTGGCTTCTCAGGACTTGCCTTATTTTGGAGGTATTTAGCTGTGGCTCCTTTCCTTGTGACCTCATCGAGGTTGCCATTTGCTTGTGGTATACCTAGGTACTTGTAACTGTCCTCTATGTCTGCTATTGTTCCTTCTGGGAGTGAGACCCCTTCTGTGTGGATGACCTTCCCCCTCTTTGTGACCAGCCGACCACATTTCTCTAGTCCGAATGACATCCCAATGTCAGTGCTGTAGATCCTGGTGGTGTGGATCAGTGAGTCGATGTCTCGCTCACACTTTGCGTACAGCTTGATGTCATCCATGTAGAGTAGGTGACTGATATTGGCCCCATTTTTGAGTCTGTATCCGTAGCCAGTCTTGTTGATAACTTGGCTGAGGGGGTTCAGGCCTATGCAGAACAGTAGCGGGGACAGAGCATCTCCTTGGTATATGCCACATTTGATGGACACTTGTGCAAGTGGTTTGCAGTTGGCTTCAAGGGTGGTTTTCCACAGCCTCATCGAGTTTGCAATGAAGGCTCTCAGAGTCCTGTTGATGTTATACATCTCTAAGCATTCAATGATCCAAGTATGCGGCATTGAGTCATAGGCTTTCTTGTAATCAATCCAAGCCATGCACAGGTTGGTGTGTCGGGTTTTGCAGTCTCGGGCAACTGTGCGGTCTACGAGGAGTTGGTGTTTGGCTCCTCTGCTATTTACACCGATACCCTTCTGTGCCGTGCTCATGTGTTTATCCATGTGTTTGCTTATCTTGGCCGCTATGATGCCTGACATGAGCTTCCAGGTTGTGGAGAGGCAGGTTATTGGTCGGTAGTTGGGTGGGACTGGACCCTTTGATGGATCCTTCTGGATTAGGATTGTCCGCCCTTCAGTTAACCATTCAGGGTGAGTCCCACTTTGTAGCAGCTGGTTCATTTGGGCTGCCATTGTCAGGGTGAGGACTTTGTAGCAGTTCAGAGTTCTTTATGCATTGGACATAGTTCAGTCAGGCCCTGGTGCTGTCCAGTTTTTCATACCTGAGACTCTTTCTTGGACATCTGTCACAGTGATGGTTACCGGGGCTTGCTCAGGGAGGTTGCTGTGGTCCTCTCGTAGAGAGATCAGCCACTGTGCATTGCTGTTGTGGGACGCCTCCCTTTCCCATATGCCTTTCCAGTATTGTTCCGTCTCCAGCCTTGGTGGGTCTGCTCTGTTGTTATTGTTACCCTGCCATTGAGAGTACACCTTAGCTGGTTGAGTGGAGAAGAGCCGGTTAATCCTTCTGGATTCATTCTCCCTTGTGTATCTCTTTAGGCGGCTGGACAAGGCTTGGAGCCTCTGTTTGGCAGTCTCGAGTGCTTCAGGTATGGGCATCTGCCTGTACTTTCTGGGTACTGGTCTTTTCATTGCACCCTTGTGGAGCTCTGACAGTTGGCTCACTTCCCTCCTTGTTACCTTGATTTTAGCCTCTAACCGTCTTTTCCATGGTGGGTGTTGGGTCTCATGGTTGCTCTTATAGCCAAGTATCTCAAGGATCACTGATGCTGAGTTGTAGATCAGCTCATTGGTTTCTGTTATGGTGTTGGTAGGGATCGTTCTCAATGCTGCATTCACATTCTCAATGAGACTTTCAGATGGTACTTCACTCAGCCGTTGTAATTGGCGCCGGGGAGGCCTGGTTGTCATTCGGGTCATGATTCTCTCTCTCAGGTCAGCAGCTGTCTCGTTCAGCTCTGTTTCGCTCATTGGGCCGTGTATCCCTCACTGGGTGGGGACTTGTAGTTAAGTCCCCACAGTCCTGACATCCGGTTCCTCCCTTTTGCCGTAGCATTTGTGTTGTATCTCGTCAATCTCAAGTTGTGATAGCAGTTGCCGTTTGCGGATGTTGGAACACTGAGCTACTAGTTGTTTAGCGCTTAGTGTTGACTGGGGATGTCGAAGTAACCATTCCTTCCCCAGTCTTTGCATGTAACCTCTCTCACTAGGGTTACTTGAGTAGTAGCATTCCAACAGATCCACATTTTCATCTCTCGCCCATTTCCGTCTTGTTCCAGTAGCCCATTTGTCATCAAGGTGCTCTGGTTCCCCAACACCTGACGCAGACCTTGTTTGGCCGGGCGACGTCTGAGCCGGCATGTTATGCAACTTAGTATCTCTCATGGTATGAGGTAGGCAGTAGCTTGAAGGGTCTTGCCTAAGGACCCAGACTGGATTCGAACCCTGCCCTCTCGGGTGATATACTGATGCCTTATGTATTGAGCTATCCAGTCAGCTGGATAGCTGGATATATATATATATATATATATATATATATATATATATATATATAGTGAAGGTTCTTAAAATGAAGGTCAGTACTTTAATCTGCCCTTCTGTCCCAGTTTGATACTCGCTTAGAGTGAGATAAAAGTCATGGAAAGTGATAGGATCAAAATTAGACCCAAATCAGACAAAAGCGGGAAAAAAATAAACTCTGAAAGTGACCCAGGTATGGATTATGATCTGAGGGTAGAGCTTTGAGGCTGCCAGACTTTTCTCGTTGGTTAAATGAGAAAAAATTTACTTTTTATTTTAGTCAATAAAAGTTTATACTTTCTGATAACTTTAAATTAAATGTTAGGAGTTCTGTTATGTTTGGAAATGCAACTTTTGAACCCAGACAAGCATAATGAATACTGAAGTGTTGCACAGACTGCATATTTATTCAAACACATTGATTAAATCCTTCAATGTTATCGGACAAAACCTACAGTCTCTCTACTTGTGTGGGAAAAAGTAACACTCCTATCAAGCCTTTCTTAACAATTTGAACAAGTTTGAATCTTTTCAACAACAATGTTCTGAGTAGGCTTGTCACAACAACAAATTGTTCCAGAAGTTATTGTGATAAACAATATTATTGTTTTGAGACCACATTTTCAAGTCATGTAATGGCAATGACATATTAATAATAATGCAATAAAACATTCTGAAATACCAATAAATCCTAATGAACAGTTAACACTGGAACTGGAAGACATTTTAAATATCCAAAATAAATAAATAAATAAAGCAGAAACTGGGATAAGGGGATAATTGAGACCATAACACCAGACTGAACACTTTTATCATCCAGTTTTTGACAAGACAAAAACGATAAATCATGAAATAATTGAGTTCATTTTAATTTAATTTAAATTGATGTATTGCCTATTGCGACAGATAAAAGGAACAGCAAAAGTCCAAGATTGTTTTCTTACTGTTTTTATCTCTGGGTTCTCTGGGTTCTCAGGATATCGTGAGCTGGCTGTCATGCGGTGGGATTTGTGTCCCCAGCAGCAGCAGGAGGACCTGCTCAATGCTAATAGAAGGTTTCCCTCCCCCCACCCCAAAAAAATACTAATAATAACAAAAATAAACAGTTCAAATACTTCTTCACTTGTCCTATGAAGAATAAATGCTCAGGAACACCAACAAAAACCTAAAGCACTTACACTGATCAAATCTGGACTGAATTATTTCACATTAAAATAGGTTTTAAGAAACTGTTTCAGATTTCAGAATTTTTTTCATTGTTTGCAAAAACATAAAAATAATCAATTTGTCCTTTTATTTTAGTTAAGGTTTAATCTTTCAGCTTTGTGCTTGAACCAAAAACCTGAATGCCAAATAAAACATTGAAGTGAGCTTAAAAAAAAAACACATAGCAAAGAAATGCTTCAATTGGTAACCTTGGATGATTTTAGTTTCTATTTTAAAAACATGAACTACAACAAACCCCTAAAGGCCATGAGGCTGACAGGGACGAGTGACCTTTTCAGCAGCAAACTGCAATGAACACCTTTAATGGCGTGTCAAGACACAAAGGTGTTGACTTGAAAGCAATTTCCCTAAATATCACTTTGATAATACTTAATCGTATATCCTGCTCGATAGCATCAAGACCTCGCTTTACACGGCTTAAAGGATCTGCTGCCATCATCTCTACCTGTACAAGCTGCTTTATCTCACCGAACAGCAGAGAAGAAATGAGGCAGGTGGTTTTAATATTGTGGCTGACCTGTGACACGTTCACAAATACACACGTACTCACACGCACGCACAGACATTGAAGAACGGGTATCGAGCCAGACAGGCACAATGACAGCTGCGTAATTATCTCATCAACACCTCTGTGCTCTAACAAAGTTCTTGGGCGCTGTGACCAGCGGAGACGATAAAAGCTGTCAGGGAGATAAGTAGAGCTCCATCGAGCACCAAACCCTTCCTGTTCCCCACACAGACGTCACGGCATTGTAACCTGTCAAATTTCTGATTTTGCATTTGCTTCACGGCACTTACTGCAATTCACGACTCTCCAATTATGAGAGCAAGGCGACATAAATTACTATCTGGGAAGAAAATCTAAATTCCCTTTCTTTTTTTGGGGTGGGGGGAATCAAGGCAGCAAGAAAACATAATAAGTGAAAGTAATTGTTTTCTACAGTGGAGGTGCCGTCCCTTCCTCGCTGTTGCAGCGTGTTGCTGATGATCACTGTTGACACAGTGTGTGTGATGCACAAAATTAGACATGGTGTAAAAAAAGAGGATCAAGAAAATTGCTTGATTAGTTGAAAGTGTAAATGAGGTGGTCAGAGGTAAAGGATTGTCAACGCAATGAGAATGTGCCTGCAGTGCAGGACACTCTTTAGATGCCCAGTACTTAATGTGTCATCTTGCAGGTGATGATGACTGGTTACAGCTTCTCATTGTCAACAAACAAAGGATTTGTTTGACACAACAAGAGCTACAACAAGTTGTTGGAGTGTGTCACCACTTAGACAAGGTCTGCAAGCCAATGCAGGAGATGAAAGGAAATTGGGACAGGATGTTGAAGAACAACCTATTTATCATCAAGGCTCAAGGTCTACGAGCCTTGATGATATATCAAGGCTCGTAGATTTATCATCTACCAAAGAGAACATGATTGGAACATTCAGTTTATATTCCAGACTTCAATTAACAGGCCTGTATCTGTGCAATTTAAAGTCCACAATAACAACATTACGATGTTGTTATCGACTCTAAACCCTTCAAGTTTTAGGCGAACAGCTGTTCCACTGTATCGCTAATGCTAGAATTTAAAGTTCCTGGAGTTCCTGGGTGTTACAGGCTACATTTACACGAGAGCCATGCCTAGAAACTACCAGTTTTGCCAGATGCTGATTGAAGAAAAGTTCCACACTCAGACTGCATCGCAGAGATGCCTTAAGTCAGCTGCAGGAACAAAAATTTTATGGTTTCACTGGAAGCCATACAAAGTATGTCATAAATACAGAGACAGAACTTCAAGCCAAGCTAAAATTAGGAGCTCCCAACAAGAACAAGCTGCAGTCAAATCAGCTTTTATTTCATTAATTTAACTCAGCTAACTGTTAGAAAGCATTTTGAAAGACAGAAACCCAAACCCTGTTTCTATAACCGAGAACAGAGACCCCTGTGACCCCCGGAAAAAAACGGTTACTTTCCTTGCTTAAATTTCACTTTTCTTTTCTTTCTCAATGCCCACTGTTGACTTGACAATTTTGGCCCCTGTGACAAAAAGTTTGGATACCTATTTAACCCCATAACTGGTCACTAAATAACAGTCATTAGTCACAGATAGACGGGGAAAGTGGAGTTTCAATTGCAATTTTTTTTTTATGACAAAAGTAACTTTGGGGGGAAAAAAAATTCAAGTACTTTGATAAGATATTGCACTTTTTAGTTTTTCATGAGAGGCTTTTCACCCAGAGAAGACGGTGCATTTGGTGGAGGTTTATCTGAAAGTCTGACTGCACAGCAGGGATTCCCATATAGCAACATGCATGAAAGCTCAAAGTGGTACAGCGGCAGAACAGAGCAATGCACATTACAGCACACAAAGAGTGGATCTCCATTAAGGGAGCGATTTCATTGTTTTATCTTCACATGTACACTACATTTAGTTATTCTATTTTTCTCCTGGTAACTTGCTATTGAACAGTTTGGGCTTCTTTTGCATTAGTTCGTGGTGTAAATCCGTTTATGTTAGAAAAAGCACAAAGATCAGGCGCCGAATGTGAGAAACACGTAATTTAATCAAATCGAGGCTTTCTGCACCGTTTTCAAATATTTATTCTACTGTGGATCGAATTTCTACATTTAATATTATCACTGCTGAGTCAACATCCACATACACACAATTTTCTGCTCCGCTTTGTTTTGTTTAGTGAATCAATCTCCTCAGATGTGCACACAGCATGCACGTCAGAGCCGTGCGAGAATCTGTGAGAACCATTTCAGAACCAGCTCACATAGAATAACACAGAGTCCTTCCTGTTCATAGTGAGTGCATTTATTTTTGTATCCAACTAACAGGTAAAAATCTCAAGGTGGAAATCTAAAACCTAAAATCTGTCAAATAAACGGGAAACAAAAGTCAGAAAAAAAAAAACAGTTAAATCCTTCCAGCATCTGGCCAATCAAAAAGTTTCACTTGATTTTGCTTATTTTGGTCACATTTTGTCATGAGTTGTGGAGGAGCCTGACTTGACCACAGACACTGGAATGAGAATCTTATTTCAAAGGTGATGATTTCATAAGGAGATAAAATTAAACTAGGGACAGGCATGAGAAGATCTGACAAAAACCAGAAAAGCAGTGGAGAACAGGAGGAGAGATGACTGGGGACCTGAACTAAATGGATGAAGGTAAATAATTAAAAAAGACAGAAATTAATACACATTGATCAAAACAAAACACAAAATCATCGACTGAATCAAGACAAACATGAACACAGAAATAACAATTTAAAGGGGCAGTGTTATGTGTTTTCTAGCCACAAAGAGGCATTTTATAGCACAATCAAGTAACTATCTCATCTTCAGTTGTTATAAAAATGTTATATATCAAATATTACTAAAAATTCCAGCTCCTTCTTAAACTCTACCTTCAGGATGTCATCACAACGTGACTCCTCTGATAACCCTTTAACAATGTTTTTACCTGCTAGTATATTGAGCTCAACAGAGGAGTAGTTCCATCAGTTGTTTGCTATTTGCTGCTAGCTAGTCTGAAGGGGCAGAGTGGGTGAGGAGGGCTTTGCAAAGAAGAAGCTTAGAAGCTTGGAGACAGCAGCGCTAGGTTGGACCTCGCTCTAAAGTGAGCTAGTGAACAGTGAGCTGGTGAACAGTGAGTTGGTGAACAGTGAGCTGGTGAACAGTGAGCTGGTGAACAGTGAGCTAGTGAACAGTGAGCTGGTGAACAGTGAGCTGGTGAACAGTGAGCTGGTGAACAGTGAGCTAGTGAACAGAGAGCTAGTGAACAGTGAGCTGGTGAACAGTGAGCTGGTGAACAGTGAGCTGGTGAACAGAGAGCTAGTGAACAGTGAGCTGGTGAACAGTGAGCTGGTGAACAGTGAGCTAGTGAACAGAGAGCTAGTGAACAGTGAGCTAGTGAACAGAGAGCTAGTGAACAGTGAGCTGGTGAACAGTGAGCTGGTGAACAGTGAGCTAGTGAACAGAGAGCTAGTGAACAGTGAGCTAGTGAACAGAGAGCTAGTGAACAGTGAGCTGGTGAACAGTGAGCTAGTGAACAGAGAGCTAGTGAACAGTGAGCTAGTGAACAGTGAGCTGGTGAACAGAGAGCTAGTGAACAGTGAGCTAGTGAACAGTGAGCTAGTGAACAGTGAGCTGGTGAACAGAGAGCTAGTGAACAGTGAGCTGGTGAACAGTGAGCTGGTGAACAGTGAGCTGGTGAACAGTGAGCTAGTGAACAGAGAGCTAGTGAACAGTGAGCTGGTGAACAGTGAGCTGGTGAACAGTGAGCTGGTGAACAGTGAGCTAGTGAACAGAGAGCTAGTGAACAGTGAGCTGGTGAACAGTGAGCTAGTGAACAGAGAGCTAGTGAACAGTGAGCTGGTGAACAGAGAGCTAGTGAACAGTGAGCTGGTGAACAGTGAGCTGGTGAACAGTGAGCTAGTGAACAGAGAGCTGGTGAACAGTGAGCTGGTGAACAGTGAGCTAGTGAACAGAGAGCTGGTGAACAGTGAGCTGGTGAACAGTGAGCTGGTGAACAGAGAGCTAGTGAACAGTGAGCTGGTGAACAGTGAGCTGGTGAACAGTGAGCTGGTGAACAGTGAGCTATCTCCAACCAGATGTTTTGCACAGCTGAATGGTTGCTATGGGAGATTAAAGAATTTCTCAAACATGCATGAAAGCATGATGCAAACACTCCAGGTATGTAGTACAAATACAGAAGGTAACTAACAAAAAAAACTCAGACAATGATAGCTTTAGGAAATACAAAAATCAGATTTGAAATTATTATTAAATTTATCAAAGAAAATGTTATCCCATTGAAAGTAAAACTACTGCTCATGTTCAAAAAATGAACTCACTCAAATCAATCAGATGTGTTTTTGGCCTCAGATGACTTCCAAGAGTCACTCTGAGGCTTGATTACTGCCTGGTCTGTAGATTCAAGGAGGTGCTAAAACAGAAGCTGTCTGACATCATCGCAGAGAAATTTAAGAACAGATCAGATCCAAGCTGATTAGAAGTTATTGGTCTGGAAACAATAAACACTCCAACGATGTTTTACTGAACAGGCAGCCGATGCATTCAGCTGATCAATTCAAACTAGTCTTTTATCATTGTTGGTGCAATCAGTACTTTTCTTGGTAAGAGAAGCCACTCCAGATGTAAGTAGTCATTGCTAAATATGATCAACTTGGTGACTCACTGCATAGGATATGCAGCATTACCTGCAGGGGGAAAGCCAAGCACAGGCGTCAACTTGCCTGCAGCTAAAGTCTTGTTCAGCACTGAGTACTAAATTAAAACTCCGTACACCGACTGGCTCAGATTCACATATTCTTTTTTTTTTGACAGGATCGAGGACTCTACATTAATTTATTAAATGTTGTATTAGATAACCCCAGGTACCTGTTGGAATATTCATTATATTGAGTTTTATTATTTATCTGCGCCCTACTAGCTTATTGACTTCTGTTTGATTCTGCTCTGTGTTAATGTAAGCTAAAGTACAGCTGCTCTCCTTCAAATATGTTTTAGTTTCTAATGTTTGGTTACAAAGAAAACTTTAGCCTGTTCTATTGACTTTCAAACCATTACTACAAAAAAAAGTAAATGGAGAAGAGCTGAGATGACCAATCATAACTCGACATTCTGCTCTGGGTTTATTGGTTCTCATTGATAACTAACATGTTGGAAAAGGAGAATCAAATCTGTTTTCCGTTCGGTAAATGCACTGAAATCAGAAAAAGAGATATAAGAAGGTATTTAAAAGGACGTCAGATATCTGAGGTTCATTCAGGTTGCAAGTGAGATAAAGATTTCCAGCAGACAACAGGAAGGCTGACCTGAAATGGCCAGCCATTTGGAATTCTAAGAGGAAAACTGAGGCTCTACACAACTTACAGAATTTTGGCTTTATTTTTATAATATAGTAAAAGTCTAAATATTTTACAGAGACTACTCTGCCACACCCACACAGAGTGATGTTACCTGTGCTCCGAAACTAAATGCTAAAATTATTTTCATTTACTAATGCATAATTTTTAGAACAGGGATATTTTAAATAACACTTCCACTTCCAATTCTTGCAAAATGGGACACTTTAGTTAAAACTCCACATTTCCTTACAAAAAGGGTATTCTCTTGGAAAAATGACCTGAACTGTCTGATTCTAAACTAGGCCTGTGTTTATTTTAAAACATATGTAGCATTTACACAGAAAAAGTGTAATTCACCAACACTGTATGACACCAAGTCCAGAAAAGACAAAAAGGATAAGATGATGTGGGTCTTTCTGCCCAACAGCGTCCGACCGCAGAGCAGTTTGCAGTTTTTGATTCTCATGACACAAGATTTTTTTTTCTGAACAAAAGTAGAAAACAACCATCTCCAAAGTTCAGGAAATTATATATGCAATTTCATATCAACATGATTTAGAGATCAGACATTAATTTAGAGAAACAGACACCTTTGTTCATTTCATTTAATACTGCATATCTGCTTCAAAAGAAAGCAAAACTAATTTTAAAAATTTTAGTACACTTTTATGGCCCTCCAGAACATTCAAATTCACTGTTTTGGCCCTCTTCACAGAAAAGTTTGGACTCCTCCGACTAACGAAAGATATAAGCAGAGACGACAGAGATAATGAGTAACAGCAGTTCTTGGGTACAAAAACATAAGAAACTATTTATAGGCTTTAAAAGTCTTTCTAAATAAATAATGGTGAAAAAAAAAGAGATATGAGAAAATTTCTATGAAAAACTGCCAAGATAAAATTCTTCAGAAAAGTGATAAGAAAGCTGCTGTCAATTAGTCTTTTTTTTTTATCTTATTTGTCCACAGGAGCAAAGTGCAGATACAGTATGTGAGGCAAAACTCTCAGCACTTGCTATGAATATAAGATAGGAAGATGACAACAAGAATCTGATTCTACTGGAAAGTTGCCAGCAGCTCCAGCAGAACGCAGGAGTCCAGCTGGAACTCCTCAGATGAAGAGGACCCGACTGAAGTTAGAGGAGCAGCAAGAAGCAGAGTGGCTGCAGCAGCAGCTGGGCAGGACTTTTTATATCACACACAACTGGGAAATTAGCATTTCTCTGTGTTTATGCACCGCTAACTGTGTTTTTGTCAGGCTGCCAGAAAATTTGAATTTTACAGTGCATCCGGAAAGTATTTGGAACATTTCTTTTTTTTTTTTCACATTTGTTTTATTACAGCCATATCCCAAATTATGTTCAATTCATCTCTATTCTCAAAATTCTACACACAAATATCCCATTAAGATAATGTAGGAAAAAAAGGGTTTGAGTGTTATAGCATACAATGCAAAAACACAAGGTTTTAACAAGTATTTTTTTTCTAGTTTAAGATACAAATATATTATTACACCTGAAATAAGATAAAACCAATTTACAAGTAACTGCTCACTACGATGTTGAAGTCTGTTTTCAGTCAATTATTGCTTAGGAATAATGAAAAAATACCAGTTCCATTGGCAGAGTATTTCACTTATAAATATACATTTTCCCCATGTTACAAGTGAAATAATCTGCCAATTGAACTAGAACATTTTCATTAATATTAATGAATTATTGACTGAAAACACGCTACTATATCTTGCTGAACAGTTACTTATGAGTCACTTTTGTCTTATTTCAAGTGCACTAAGATATTTTCACTAGAAACTTGATGAAAAATACTTGGTGAGATTTTGTTTTTGCAGTGTAAAGTGAACAGAACCCTGGTGGGTGACTGCATGTTGAACTGCATGTTGAACCATTCTGGAGTTCTAACCTAGTGGTATGAATACATCTTATCCAAAGTTTTTATTGACATCTCCAAATGGAAACGCCCAGTCAAACCCACAGAAAAACATTTACAAAACAATCGATTTGTGCAGTTGTTCTCAAATTCAAACTGGAAACAGATAAGAGTTAGCCATCATTTGAGTCTGTGTCTTGTTGCTTACAGGTGCTGCTATGTAAAAACAATAATCTAAAAAGTCCAAGCAGGAATAAGGAAAAACAAACACAAAATTGTGTGTTTAAACTTTATTAAGTACCTACTACTACATACCTCTTGCAAATTAAGACTTTCAAATAAACTCAATAGTGTTCAAGAACCGCATCTGATATACAATATTTACCTTTTAAACTGATTTGGGCATTTGGATGGAGGAGCCAACAGGCCAACATATAATGTTCTTGTTATATGTACATCTATATGGTTTCATGGTGCTGCGTTGATGAAAGAAACTCTCTGAATGTAAACTTCAGGAAAACAACAGAAATCATATGTATCAACACAACACACTTTTTTCTGTCCAATATTCAAAGGACAACAGATGCAGCTAGTTTGTGTTTTTACTGTTGTTTTCCTCCAACAAATTTCACAGCTGCTGTCGCAGATCGCTGCCAAGTCATCAGTAATCAGCATTCACTATCACAACCGGTGGGCGTGTGTGCTGAGGAGTGTGTGTGCTGAGGAGTGTGTGTGTGTGTGTGTGTTGAAGAGAAAGAAAAAGAGCTGCTCTGAGGCTTTTCTTCACAAATTAAATCTACTCATTAATAATCTGAGTGCGACAAGTTTCCAAATTTAATCCGTTGCATAAATTGTTGTTTTAATGACGCCTTAATGACGTTCAAAGAGACAGCGTCTTACACTGGTGATTTTTTTTCCCCCAAGTCGATTCTCAAGTCGCTAATGACTATAACGGCACAATGGTATTTGCAAAAGAAAAATAAAAGTAGCTCAGTGTCCAAGTGTTCATCTGTTTCCATTGTACAAGAAAATGGTGATAGTTTAGTAGAAGTTACTATTTTCTAGTCACAAATGACATGAAGACTTGGATTTCCAATCATGTATCTGGGAAACTCACCAAGATGAAAACAGGCAGCCAGAGTTACAATGCAACAGTTTAGATCAAAGCATGTGTTGGAATGGTCCAGTCCATATACTGCACTGAGGATTTAAGGCCAGGCTTGAAGATTCATGTTCACAGACGCTTTTCATTAGAGGTGAGTGGACAGATCTAAAATATAGATAATAGCAATACCAAATTTCTATTATTATTGAAAAAACACAATTATCCAGTTGTGGTGTTTCCATTAAATAAGAAATAATTAAATTCACATGTTAAGTTTTTAAAAAACATGCCAGACCATCATCCTCCAACTGCATCTTGTCATCTTCTTCTTCCTGGTTTGCACTAGTGGCAACTTCAGGTTGTTGACCATGTGACTCATATGAGGTTAAAAAAAAAGTGTTTCCATTGCAGTTTAGCAAAATAAACCAATTCTGATATGGTAAAAAAAATCACCTCATTCAAGACCCAAAACATTTGATCAGAAAACCAGTTTCCTTTAAGCTAATTTATTTTTTAAATGTCAAGTTGCGCAATTAAATGGTGAATGGAAATGCAGTTAGCATCAGATTGATACTTTAAATTCAGATTTCACCTTGAAATTTTTGTTACACTGGGAAATTGTTTTTCAACTACCTCAAAAAAGTTTTTTCTCTGATTTGCTCTCAAATTCTTTTTTTTGCACCATTTATGAAAAATACATAAAATCATGTTAATATGTTATTAGTAAATTTCATAGACCCCTTTAAACTTTGACAAAATGTTGTCCAACGTTAGAGTAAAATAATTCAAAACAATTAAAGGCTGATAAATCAAACTTAAGCATAAGGTATAAGTACAATATATCTTTCTGCTTGTATCTCTGATTCAAGCCCTCTATTTACTGCATATTGGATCAATACCAAAATATGCAGTGTTATGCACCTCTACTTTCCATCCAATCTGACTAAATCTTTGCTATTATGCAAAACAAAAAAACAACAAAAGGAAAAAATGGGTACATTAGCATGCACTTAGGTTTTAGGTTGTAACAACAGAAAATGTAAATGTAAACAGTTCATGTTGAATGAATACTTGGTTTGGCTGTATTTATATTTACTTTATATTCATATTTACTTTTTTTTAAAATACATTTTAATAACTAGCCTGGTATGAACCTTGTTTTACACTTTTCTTCAGCCAGAGTGTCTTTACTCCAGGCTATAAAGGGCTCTGCTGAAGTTTTAAATTTTACCCAGTTTGCTAATGTAGTGAAGCTTACTGGCCCAGCCAGAGTTGTAAGACCAATTTGAATCAAGTGGAATTGCATATGAAAGCAATGGCCAGGCTAATAACATGCAGACAAATTTGATTTTATTTATGTTTCCGACCAAAAAATTTATTCCGTTGTTCCCATTCAATTTAACGTTCAAATACTACGTCAGCCTGTCCGTTTGTTGTCTGTTTTGGTTCGTTCCCTTTTTTCTTGCTTCAGTGATGGTTTTTGGAGCAGTGGCCCACTTTGCCCAGAGGGATCATTAAAGCTTCATCTTGTTATTTCTACACCTTCACTAACCTTCCTTCCTACTCCTCCCTCATCTTCATCTCATTTTTCTCCCTAAAGTTTCCCTCCCCAGAGGCCCCTCTTTTCTCAGCACGTCCCAACAGCAGCGTAAGCATTCTCTCCCTGGTGGTGAGGTTCAGTCTCGCGGAGGAAAAAAAAAAGAGATTGTTGAGCGACTTATAATGACTCTCCAATATTCCCTTCAGAAGACACACCGCTTTTAACTTCATCGTCTTCCTCTGAACTTTCCCTGTGTTTGTACGGGGAAAGCCGCGGAAGGAGTTTTAGAGGTTTAAAGCGGTAAACAGAATTGACGACAGAGAGCGGAGACAAACAGGCTGAAGAGTGTGTGTCTGTGTGTGTGTGTGTGTTAGCATATCTCAGAGAGAGCCCCCCACCTCACACTTCAGGTGATTTTATTTGGCTCCTTTTGCTCTTTGATTCAAACAGCACACCAACAAAAAGTGATTACAGAAAGAGCAAAAAATATGCACCCAGTAGTTAGCAGCTGTGAAGACAAAAAAAAACAGAAGATGAAAAATACGCACTGCCGTATATTTAATAATTAAAATTTTTTTTTTGTCCTTTTTGTTCTCATTCATTTTGATTGAATTTTATTCCTACCACTTTCCAAAGAAGATATTAATTTAAAAAAAAATCTCTTTAATACAAAGCTGCTTTAAAGACAAGTTGAATCTTTAAAGCAGCTATAAAGGCAGAATATTTTCCATATATGTTAAATAGGAACTTGGTCCAGATAAAGGCAACTCCAACTCAAGTTCTCACCACAGGGGAAAAAAGACTATAGAACTGCAGTTTTTCTTTTCCTTTTTTCCCCAAAGTGATGAAATTGGTAACTGTTCATTGAACATTTCTTTGTGTCTTGTGAAGTACACTGAAATAATGCGTGAGCAAAATATTTTGGTCTTTTTAACATAAAATGGAATTAGGAAGTGTAAAATTGTGTATACTACTTTTATTAAGAGACAGTTTTTTTTTCCATCTGTGCAAGTAAAAACCACCAAATTCAGTAAGAGTTCCACCACAACTAACCTTAAATCTTTAGAGAAACACAGGAATAATTTGGAATGCAATAGGATCACCACCCCGACCACAATATACAAAATAGTCTTTTATTTGACAGATACATGTTGCCGATACCAGAAGTATTTTGTTCTAGAATTTCATAAACGTCCGATACATGTGTGTCACACATGTACCAACACTAAATATAACAACAATAAATAAAATCAAACACAGAAGTTGTTCAGGCAAGTGGGACCCAAACGACCCACAGGAAGTTACAAAGTGGTGCAGAGACGGACACCACACACCTTGCTCTCTCAACATATGCCTTTTTTTTTTTTAAATGTCCGTCCAGGTTGAACAGACCTGAGCAGTATTCTTCTCCAATTGTTTAAACAGCTTTTCGTCACACAGCCACGGTATGAACATCTGCTGGCGCAAGATGCTGTTGCATTGTAACACATTTTAGGTGTAAGATATACCAAGTATTTTCAAGTAAAATTTCTCAAGTTCAAGACCTGTCTATACTATGCAAGGCTCTCTTAGCGGGTACCCAGATTGTAAAGAATCAGATGTGTGGGAAGCTGCATTTAATCTAAAGCAGACGAGCAATAGTGTGGCAGGTACAATTCCTAGCTGCTAGGAATCGCAGCTAGGTTTTGGTCCTAGCTGCGATTCCTTTGCATCAATAATATAGCAGACCTTACACTCCCCATGACCTGTAGAATGTAGCTCAATCACAGCAAATCTGGAAGAACTCAGAGTGTGAAAGTAATTATGATTTGGTTTTCTCCAACATGTTTCTTACAGCTATTCTCCACACCCTGAGCTCATGTCCCATATTTCATTCACACACTCTGTACATTATCACACATGGCTTAGCATAGTGCTGAGAGTTGTCACACCTCCATAGGCCTTAGCTTAATGATTCAGTGAGATGGCACCAGGAAGCAGACTGCATGCTAGGCTCTACAGCTGTGTTAGCGATATAGCTAGGTAAAGAGCAGCATGGTTAACCTACTTTAAAAATTCTTGATGAGTAAATCACATCCGTTGTGTTTTACATTCCAGTCATGAATCTGGAAACAGTGTGCAACCAGGGTTCTGTCATTCTGATGATAAATCACTTTGTAGATCTTTTATTTTCTTCAGAATAGACAACTTACAAACAAGTGCATTATCACCCCCTGAAGGCTGGAAGGGAAATAGTTTATCTCTTTTTTTAAGTGCAATTTAGTGAGACTGTTGTACTTAACAGTCCTGCTTTTGGAAGCCGGAGTACCTGGAGAGACTAACGCATACACAAGCTTCACGCAGAAAGACCCCCAGGTGGGATTTGAACCCAGGACTTTCAGTCTTTAAGGCCATTCAGCCTTAAAGACTGAAACAGTGACAGCAAGTACATTTTCAAAAAAGACAAGACTACATTTATTTCTGGAACAATCAAACTAAAATCTCTCATGTGAAATATCACTTTGAGATTCCATCACCTCTCCAATAACCAATGTGTGTTTGTTCCCTCATGAAACTGACACACAATCTAACTGTGTCCATGGATGACGACAGCAACATATCCTCCAGAGTCTCTGAACCTAAAAGACATAAAAAATCTGAAATCTTTGAATATGTATATTCATATTTATGAAATGTCAATATCATCACCTTCCTAAAGTAACAGCCCAAGTCATTTCTCTGTGCCAAAATTACTTTTGGCCAAAATAAATAAATAAATAAGTAAGTAAGTAAATCACCATGTCTTTTACCCAAAATATAATTTTGGGTAAAATATGTCTTTTACCCAAAATATGATTTGGGTAAAAAAAAAAGAAATCACTTCTGGCACTTGGGCCATTAAATTCTGAAGGTGGGAATATTATTCTTAAGCTCCCTTACTTCAGGAACTCAGTTGCATTACTGGACACGTTACACAGATTAATTCCACACAGATTGTTTAAAACTTAATTTCTATTAGTTGTGATTATTTTCTGCTCACAGCACAATGAAAGAGTGGAATATTCCACCAGACTAATAAAAAAACACTTAAGAGATAGAAATATGGAGTTCATTAAAAATATGTTTAATACCAGCTGAAATGTTATTTTAAACAATCTCCTTTTAACCTGAAACACGCGCCGGATTGAATATGACTGTACGCTGCAGCTCCGACACCTTTTACTCAAAAAATCACTTTTCCTGTATGCATTTGCTCTGGTTCACAATGACTCTTTAAGATTTCACATAAACTAAAATCTAAATAAATGGACCTTTTCAAGAACTGAAGCCATGCAGCACTGCAGCTCCTCTTTTGGGATTCCAGCTTACAGGGGCCTTGGATTGAGGACTTGATTTGTTAGCTGTACCATCCTCCTCAGAGTAATAGGATTCTGCCACATACTTGATTCTTTTTTGATGAAATCTTTACGTGGCTCATGCATTTTTGATTTGTTGATTTTTATCAGATCAATTCCATAGCAGACAACAAGCAGAGCAGAAGAACTCCAATATGTTTGAATCCTCTGCTGACTTTCAGTTTAGAAGGTTTTCAATAAAACTAATGAGGAAAAATTAAACAACGATCCAATCAGATGGATGTATGGGACACGGGTAGAACTACGATACAGCGTGTTGAAAGTTTTCACACCCCTTCAAATGTTATTTTTTTTATTACTGTAATTATTGGGATCTTAAGTGAAATCGTCACAAAGCAATGCCTCAATGTGAAGTGCAAATATGAAATGTTCTATACAGAAATATATACAGTGTCCATAAGAAAGTAGTTTGTTTTTCTTGTCTTGTCAAAAATGCCACATTTTATTAATAATGACTGATTTGTAAAAGCAATTAAACAGATAAAACATCTAAGTTTGTTACTATACTCAATTTCTTGAAATTATCGTATTTTCCACTCTACAAGACACACCGGAGTATAAGTCACATTTTTAAGTCGCAGGAAAACTTATTTGATAAAATCCAACACCAAGAACAAACATGTCATCTTGAGAGGCAATGAAAATAGAATAAAAGAAATCACTTCTGGCACTTGGGCCATACCGTACAATTGGCTGAATAATTGTACGGTATGTTACATGACAAACAACAAACTGAGAATGTGCCTGGTACGTTAACAACATATCAAGAATTATTCAGATAACTATAGCATAAATAACATGCTAACAAGTTTACCAAACCATCCATGTCTGTGCAAATTATTAAACGCAATAAAATCTTCATCCTCAATGTCGCTTGTAAACAACTCCGCTAACTCTGAAGGTAGAATAACAGGCCTAGAGCGCCCTCTTGCAGTTTAGTGTGAAAATAACATGTGATATGATAAAATAATGTATTAATAATTTCACAAATAAGTCGCTCCTGAGTATAAGTTGCACCCCCAGCCAAACTATGAAAAAAACTGCGACTTCTAGTCCAGAAAAAATGGTGTACCGAAAGATTAAAATGTAATGATGTATTCTATATCAATTCAAGGGATAAAACAATGCAGTCAATTTGAGTTTATTATGTCAACTGGTAAAAAGCTTGCCATCAGCATTCTACAGATTACATTGAACTGTTGTCTTTGCAGAATTTCATACCACAAGGAAATAAACCATAATTTATATAAACCTTTTGCAGAAAATAATGAACAGCAAACATGTTCCTTGGAATATAATGATCAAGATGAAACATAGAAAAAATGTTGAATGTATGACTAAATTAGTAATGGGACTTGATTAACATTTTCAATCAAGTTAATTACAGGGCCTGTATTTAATCTTAATTTATTCAAAAACAAGATGCTGACAATATAAATACCGTTTCCAATGCAGGCACCCTTTTTGATGCTAAGTTGTTGAATAAATAGACATATGGGCTTAACAATAAAGATATTTATTGTTTTTAATCTGTCACTTAGTTCTTTCAACCATTCAACTGGAGCAAAGTTCTAAACTATCCATCCATCTTTCCAGTGTTTCAGGAAGTCCTGATAAAAAATATGGACAGTGGACGCTGACATTGGCATTGGGGACATCTGTGCTGCTGTTACATCTGTGAGATGCTGTTTTAGCCTTCACTGATTGGCTAATTGCTTTTAGCACAACTTGAATACAATTGCTTCTTCCAGTGTCCAATCAGATCGATTTTTGAAACAAAAGTTAATAACCAATGAGACAAGAGAAGCGGTTTCGTCATCCATTGCTGTTGTTTGCTGATGTTGCTTGTCGTCAGACTTACAGGTTTAACAAAAATACATGAATATAAAGGTTCAGGGTGAAACCTTTGTAAGTAAAAGAGAAAAATCTATTTTTAACACATTAAAATCCATGTGCTTAATTAAACAAAATTAACTAGTCAAGGGGCCGGCCCTATATTAAATACGAGAGAACCCTCTAAAAAGTGTCTTTGAAATAACTGTATCCGATGTAAATAAATTTAATTTTATTCTAAAACAACTCAGTCATTTAATACAGCATTCAGTTAGAGACACTGGCATTCTTATTATCATTACAGAGCATGAATAGATACTCCACAGTCATGAAGATCAGTGATGAAGAAATCGAGTGCACCCTTTCACATGGAAACGGGCACAAGTAATAACTGCTGCTGTTGTTTGCTTACATATCAGCTTCAATTCACTCCTGATTGCAGGAGAGACACGAGTAGACCTAAAATGTCAATCTATGTCATGTCTGAGCCTTTAGAGCACAAGTGTAAGTTCAGTCTTGAGTCTTTGTGTTTCTAGATTACCACAATCAGAAAAATAGAGTTTCTTCATCTGAAATCTCCCAGTCAGAGAAAAATATAACAACTGGCAGCTTTCCCCGCACCGTGTTTGCAATACAACTTATTTATACACTTGAGACACCGGAGCACACATCATAATCAGTGCCAGAGCGTCCAAAATTGTTATGGAAATTAAGCACAGAGGTGTGCACTGTGCAACTTTTTCGATAATATCAGCACAAAATTTACTGGAGACAGCGCTTTCCCAACAAAGAAACAGCAGGACATACTGTAAACACTCGACGGTTTATCCTTCTCCGAAACCACAAGATTAGGTTAGAAAGAGCAAGCAGTGGAGCCTCCACTCCTCTGATTGGGTTTACAGTGGCCAGCGCAGCCCGGCACAGTCCCTCATATCTTATTTTAGCAGGTGCTCCTGGGTTGGAGCACAAGATCCTGCTTTGTGAACGCACGCCTGTGAGACATCATGTTTGCTGCATGATGGAGGATGGAGGATGCTCAGGGCTAGCGAGGCCCATCGGTTCCCAGGGGACACCGGAGCGAACAGCCGACTGTACTGCTGCCCAGGCCTGCCCTGCTTCCCAAGGGATGACAACAGACACAGAGGAGAGGCAAGCGGAGCTATTTATAGAGCAGGTAAAAAGGAGAAGTAAGGGGAAAAGAAGCGACAGAGAAGGACGGATGAGTTGAATACAAAAGAGAGGAAAGTCTATAAGCAGATGACAGTGTGCTATCTGTGTGCGCTGCTGTCCACTGAGAAGTAGGTTGATGTTTTTGCAATGACTGCTGAAAAGGAGGGAAAGTCGTGACTCGTGGTTTAACCTGCTGCAGCAACATTTCAACAAAGTATGGCTGGGCTTATTGATTTCTGGTTGGGAAAGTTCACCCAGAGGTTAGCTGGGTTGAGCAAAGAAGCAGAGCGCAAGAGAGCGGGGAAAATAGTAGAAATTTTATCAATACACACTCAACTTGCAGCCTCGGGAAGCCTCTGATGTTTTTATATCAGCCTTGCCCTCACTCCACTTTAATAAATAAAAGTACTTGCATTCTTTTTCATTTTCCCAGTCAGAGTGTGCTCCATCCGCGGGCCGCATGCTGTCAGCTTGAGCTGTATGTACGTCTCTATTTCACACAGGCGCCCTTTAATCATTTTCATCATTTCAGCGAGCTGACGTTTCACATAAAGAGCTCTTATCATCCCAGGCTTATGCCTAATGATGAATGGGGATAATTACTGTCAGTCAGCATGTCTCACACCATGGTCACATCACTGTTCCTCCTTATGAGAGAAAGACCATGATATCTACAGAAACACGTTAGGCAGAAATTAATACAGGTCATACAAATGTGGTCGTGACTCCAAACCTTCAAAACGTGGAGTGGAGGGGTAGAGGACTGTCCTTTGGTGATTCCATATCTCTACCACAAACAGTGCTGCCAGGCGACAAGAACAGAAACGAAACAATATTGGATTTTTGTGTTTTCTCTGCAGTTCTATTTGTGTGGTACTAGCAGTATTTTTTCATATCTGGGCCTGAAATCTGTTTTTGCTCTGACTAATCAGTTCATAATTACAGAGTAGGTGGCATTTTAGAGCAATGAAAGGTCTTTGAGAGCATAAGAGGAAGTTGGCCAAATGTGTCATCTATGAATATTTGCTTAGATACAGATAACAGCCACACATAACATCATTGTGCTGCAATTTTAAATCAAATACCAAGGGTGCATTCACATCAGCCCCTTTTAGTCGGCTTTGAACCAACTCTAATTTGTTTGCATATAAGTTCTGGTTCATTTGGGGAGACATGAATGTTCAATCAAACTCTGATGACGATCAAAAACGTGAACTCTGGTCCACCTAACAACCTAGGTCTGGGTTCAGCTGAAGCCAACTCTGGACCGAATGTTCCAGAGTTGGCTTCAGAGCAGGAAACCGACTGCAGTGCAGGGCATTCTGGGTAAATACAACCAAAACAAACATACAAGTCTAGTGCTAGCGGAAGAAATGTCTTATGGTCTTTTGTCAAGGACAAAACAGAAATCCTACAACTGCCACAATCTGACACCATTCCAACTTTTTTACATTTTGTGAAGAAGTAAGTTGTGCTCAGTGTCTTGTTTGGCGGTTTTCATGTTGTTTCCATCAGTGGTTCTTAGAAAAGTGCTACCAGAGGGAAAGAGGGTTTACAGGTTTTTCAGAGGTTTTGGATTGGTTGACAGTGTATTGTGAAAGTAAAACACACCAGCTGAACATATAACAAATATTGCAACTTTCGTCCCAAATCTAACCAACTCTACTGGAGTTTTGTGTGTAAAAACACCAGAAATGCCCATTTTTCTTAAATTACTTTGTCAAAAGAATGCATCATCACCTCCTATTTGATTAATTTTTCCTCCCTAAAACAAAAAGGGGAAAAAACTTATAGGAGTGTCGTAAATATGAGATTATTTTTGTGGTTTATATTAGTTTCTAAGTTCACTATTTATTAATTGTTGAATAAAGGTAGTTTTTGAAAGCTTGCTAAACATTTTGTTTAAAATTTAACTGAGGCTGGCTGAGCTAAATGCTCTTATACACAGTGTCTGTTGACCAGCAGAGAAAGACAAGCCTAAAATCTTATGATATTCTTAAGTCTTGTTGAAGAAGGTTCAGAGTCAAACCTGTAAGCAAGCTAAACATTTTACCCGGCCAATGAATGACATCTGACATTGTTAGAATAGATTTGAAACATTACAATTTCAGAAATGTTTAAAATCTTATTTTAAATTTAATTATTCATTTAATTATTATGCAATCTAATATAGTACAATGTTGTGAGAGGTTTTGCAAAAACTTCCACTTTACTTCAAAACAAAGCTCAACATTAAGAGCTAATTCACATAGACATCCGTCTTACTGCAAGCAGTTGGTCTGGTTTACTAAACAGAGAGAAAGGACTCTGGTGACCTCTATTTTTATGTCCTTTGGGTATCAGATATGTTCTGTACGTCATAATAGGACTGCACTGACATTTTTTATAAACCTATGTATTGCTTTTTTTCTCTCTCTCCAAAAGTTAATTGCTCTCTTAAATGATAATAGGATTTCAAAGGCTGGGCTGAACAATTCAAGGCTGTTTAGATTAACTTTAATGAAATTAATGAAGGCTTTTCATTTACTTTATATAAATTCAAATGATTCCATAAAAAAACTAATTATGAAAATAAACTAAGTTGGCAGTGAAGTGTGTTTTTATGACCAGTTGAAAGGTCTCTTTAGACAGGTTAAATGTTCTCAATAAGTTTTCTAATTAAAGATATGTGATGGGTCCAAAGGTAAATAGCTAATGCAACAAAACCTAAATACAGCTGGACATCACATGGCTCAGTGGTAGAGGAGGTGCTATGGAGGACTGACCTGGGTTTGAGTCTCAGGTCATTTACTGCACGTTTTCACCTTGTTCCTGTACAGTTACAGTTGAATAAATGTCACTAGTGTCATAAGAAAATCTAAAATAAAAAAATAAATAATAAAAATTATATTTTGTTCAAACTTCAATTTAAAAGTGACTCTGGTACTGTTTCATAACAATCAATAACTTCAGTCAACTGAAAAAGTTCTTTTTTTTTAAGTTGTGTGACTTTATCAATATTTTACCAACAGAGCTCATTGATTTCTGGTCTGGAAGGTTTATTCAGAGGTTAGGTGAGCTGAACTTATGATACTGACTGTGTCAAAAATGCTTATATTATAATGGAGTCATTTTCATACGTAGACAATTCGGTGTATGTGTTGTACTTGTGTGCACCTCAGTAGTGTTAAGCACTACGTCCTGCACAACCTTCTGCATGCCTGCATGTTTTAAATTTATGCTTGACAGTTTTAAGGAACTTTTAATTAGTAGCCCTGGCCTTCCTGGTTCCCTAGGGTTTAAATATTATGTAACATAGATATGCATTTCCTTTGGCCATTGCCTGCTTGGCAGTACAAGGGCCCATGTTCATGTTGCCAAAACCTGCAGTAAAAGGATGTTATGGGGAGTTTCCGTAACAACTATCAGATGATATGAGAAGCAAACTGAATCTGATTTAGTGACCAGATTTTTTTTTAGAGATTTTAGAGATTGCTCAAAGCAATAGAAAGATTTCTCCCCATGTGATGGTATATGTCAGATTCTTCATTTCTAATGCTCAATTTGATGTAATGCTTCTGTTAATTAGGTTTTTGTTCCTCACCAGAATATTTAGTCAGAATGTGACACATTGTTGGAATAATTGAACAATTGGCATAAAAACTTAAACATACACTATTTACAACCTCTCAGGGAAACATGGCCCATTTTGTTAATCTATTGTCAAAGCGAGACAAGGAATAGATTTGTGAATTAAAAGAAGGATTGTATGAACACGAGGCAGTTCATGCAGACCTGTCATTTTCCTTCTGTCAGACTTGTCTAGTCCACGTTGAAATGTTTTTTTAAAGTGTTCAACCATGACAAAATACAAATATACAAGCTGTATGTTTGTATTTTTATGAATTCCAATAGGTGAATCACAGACCAGGGGCTGATGCAAGACACTGAAAACCTTCTGTTGAAACTGCACAGGAGTCGCTCTCTTTTCTCTTTCTGTCTCGTTTTTTAAGATAACTTCACATTAAGGATCATTTTCTAAACTAGGACCTCTTATGTAGGTATGACTTTGTGTACATATTCCTGAAGAGATGTCTGGATAAGCTGGCAGGTGAGTTTTTCTACTAATTCACTATTTAGACAAGACTTAGGTTTCTAAAAATCATTTACGTTTACATATCTTAGTTTTTTGGGTTTTTGTAAGAGAAAAAAAGTAACATTTCTAATTATCAGAATATAGACTTTTTAGTCAGAGTTCTTTTAAAGTTTATAAAATGTTGGACTTTTCAGCATTTCAACACTGTAAAGCACCAGTGATAAAGACTTGAACCAGTTGGGGAAGGAGACTGGTTGGAAATATGTGATTTAATTTTACAGGATTTTTCACAAATATCAACATCCCATGGGAGAAAATGTATCCATCCTCTTTTTTTTTTTTTTTTGCAAAAGATACACATTTTTCTTTATTTTAAAACCTTAGATTGGTAAAAAAAATAAATAAAAAAAAAACATTGGCTCTTACAACATGACAAATTCAGAAAATCTATAGGAGATCACTAGTTACAACATTTATGACCCTGAATGAGTTTTATTTGGCTGGACTGAGGGAAAAAAATGGTTGTTTGGACAGTGAAGGTTGGAGACTCCTGGATTAGATGCGGGAGCTGACAGCTCCAGCATGAAACAGAAGATAGAACTGGATGAGTTCTGCTTTGAGTTGTTGCAAAATCTGATCTTGAAATGCAGAGCTTCATTACTCCAACTCAAATAAAAACAACTTTGCTGAAAAATAAAGGGTCCTTGTACTGCCAAGCAGCCAGAAGGAGTGGAATATAAAAAAATATCCGCAACATTCATTCTGATAAGATTTTTAGTTTTCTATCATATTCTTATTGAAAATTCAAAAAGTTGCCAAAGGATGTTTAAGAGATTATTACGCAAGCTAATTAAAAAAAATCTGTTTAGGAAGGTTGTATGTATTAAAAATGGAGTCAAAGTGACAGATTGTACCTTTTTTAAAAGAATAGATTATTGTCAATTTATTTAAACAATTCAAATACACCCTAAATCAACTGGATTTGCATCAAAACATCAAAGTTTGCAAAAATGAAATCCCTTCCACCTCCCAAAAAATGTCAGAATCCAAAGACTTTTACAAAAAAGCTGTCAAAGCATTTTTTAATCTGATCATTTACCTTCTAATTAATCCATAAGAACAAGTCGACTCTATTCTTCAGAATGGGACTTACATCACTTTAACTGTGTAAATAATACATGTTTGAACAAAATGTTAAATTCTGAACAGATCTTTTATTTTGGTCCTCCAGCAGTTTAGTGGGGTTTGCCTCACAGATCCAGCTCAAAAATAAAGCAAAAAGATCATTAAAAATGGAGGACATGTTACGGCTTGTGTGCTCAGGGCTGTTTCAAAGTATTTTAAACTACGGCAATTGTGTTATTAAGCACATCTTTTAACACATTCTTATATTCACACTCACCAGCTTCTCCAGTCATTGATCTGGCCATTCTAACATCCTTAGTCAAAAGGTGTGATAAATTTGTTGAAATGTATCGTCCAAAATCAGCAGTACATTACTTATTATTTGTTGAAGTATTTCAAATCCTATAAATTCTCCACATTTTGTAATTAAAGCAGCTTTGATTATTCACAGAGTGGCAGCACAAACCTGCAGTTTGACCTTAATAGCTGGAACGCAGCACTGGGAACCGGCTGGCAGGTTTGCCTGTGGTTATCAGAAAATAATAGACTTTCATTGGACTTCCATTAAACTTAATGAACATTTAAATCCTTTGAAGGATTAAAAGGAATTGAGAGCATTTTATCAGCAAATATCAGTTAGGTGCTCCCTCCGAATGTTTTTAAAGACGCTAGCTGGTGGAACTTGAAGAAGGTGTGTTTTAGACAGCTGCCACCCCCTCTTTCCCTCTCTTGATCTCGCTGTGTGCACTCTGCGTGCGAGCGGAGCATGTCTTTCCGTCAGCCTCCATCACGAAGCAGCTCCTTTGTTTTAAACTCATCTGCTGTTCGTCTTGTCAGCCTGCACCTGAGTGGAGGCCATCCCTGCAGAAACACCTCTCCGTCACTCCGCTGAAGGGAACATCACAAGGATTTTCTCCCAGGAAGGACGTGCCAACACAACCACAACACCAGCCCATTACTGGGCCGCCAAGCCTCGAATACAATCATTTCTCACATCTCAGCTCTATCCTCGACTATCCCAAGGAGAGGCCGCACACCTCGCATGCTCGAAAAGTGTAGAAACGTGTATTTACCAGCAGTACAACTACAATCACAGAGCACAGCAGAGTCAGCTCACCGTCGCTGATCTGTGGCAAGCCCAGCATAAGGATCTGATAAAGGTCTGGACGGTACACGGGAGAGGCCTCCACCTCGGGACACGCGGCCTTTTACCGCTCTGAGGGCATATTGATCTGGTGACTCCAACATTTCTGTTGACAGCTGGCTAACAAGGTTGATGTCTTCATAGACACCAGTGCCTGCAGGAGGAAAACTCTTGGAGGGTCAAACATCAGTAACCTGTGTAAAGAAAAACCAGCCAGGTCGGGAAAAAAGGGAAAAGTTTGCGTTCCAAACTCACTAAAAATAAAGACTCTCTCCGGAGGAGGGGAGGAGTTCACTTTACAGATCCTCGGCTGACAGTTGGAATGAACGGAGAAGAATGGTGTCGTAAATTTAGGAACCAGAGAGAATAGTTTCCAATAGTTAACTCATAAAAGTCGTTCAACAATAAAGTGAAAAGGCTTTAGCTCAGAAAAAGTCTGAGAAGAGGTAATAAAAGACATGATTAATGATTAATGTATATTAAACTCAGATTATACATAAAATTTATACCAGATTATAAAGCATTCTGTTTTCAAAGCAGTTAGGATTACCAACATTATTTATATATTTCTATTTCTCTATTTCCTAAATGCCCAAAACATTATATGAAATAATTCAGAAATAACTAACTAGTTCATGCATAGTTCCTTTACACTTCAGTAGAAATGCCTTTTAAAGCCAAAAAATAATTTTTTTAAGGTGCTTTGTGGAATTACTGGCCTTTAATGACAGCAGACAGACAATAAGCGGGCAGAAAGGAAAGCCAAGGTCTGAAGGTTGGGAACCGTCGAGAACTGATGGACCCCACATATGGGCCCCTGGATATACTTCTACAGGGATGTCCTCGAAGTCCGCCATCCTGCATGTTTCAGTTCCTTCCCTGGTGGTAGTATCAACCTTTTCAGCATGTCGGTGTACTCCTAAGCCTTCTAACCAGCCATTATTGGATCCAGGTGCGTTAAACCAGGGAGAGAACTAAGACATGCAGGACGCCGGCCCTCAAGGACCCACTTTGGTCACCCCTTCACTACACCATGTGCTGCTCACTCTAAGTCAAAACATTTGAGCACCTAACATAAGATTTTCACAACAGTTTGCAAGAATGTTGGCCAATTCTCATTTTTTTCCCCCTACAGCGACCTGATATATATATTAAAAAAAGTAACAAATGCAGTGACTTTTTTTCTGTCATTGGAGACTTTCATGGCATCAACGCTTTACAGCTCAGCTAAAGTCCTGCTATGCCCTGAGCAATCAATGAATGCTAACACTCCTCTTCCTGCTTCCTGTCCCGCGCTCATTGCCGTAAGTCTGAGTGACATGCGTGGGGCTGAGTGAAGAGATGTTGTACCATTTCAAACACAAATAGTACGATTCCTATTTGTTTAAAATAGGGACAAAAGAACCAGCACTGAGACGATTTTAGGTTTTAGTTTGTCATTATTCTAGTCGTCTGGCCAGTGCCTACCAATGCAGTCTTGCTCGATTCTAATCTGACATCATAGGCAGGCTTGGCTTTCTCCTATCACTCGGATTGCTGCAGTAGAATTTCTACCGAGCCGATCAGCGAACAGAAGAAGTTGTGAATATTGTTTTTGTGCACTGTTTTAGAATTGTAGTCTGCTTGTAGTTATAGAAAGGAAGTGAAGAAAGCCGTTCAGTCCAGGATGGTCACGTTTCCAAACATCACCAAACAGCCGCTTCATTCGAATGAAGTGGCTGTTTACAGCACAGAAAATGTTCTGTAAGTTTTGTAGAATTGAACTGGTGCATTACATACACCACGACAATCGTTAAGAGATGTAAAATCTAAAACTTCAAAGGAGTTCTTCACCTCCAAGAATCAATCATTGCTCAAAGGCTGACAGCCCAGATCCTCTGGACGAGGAAAAGTGTAGACAAACAAACTGGTTAATATCAGACCAGGCAGACAGTAAAATATACACATAAAAAAAGTGCACAAGAGTGATATACTTTCTGTAAACATGTGATACAATAATATTTCAGGATGTATCTTTAAACTGAGACAAATGGTATTAAAAACAGAAAAGACACATCGCACAATCCCAGTGCTGTTTAAAGTGGTTTAAGAGAACAAGGGGCAAATGGATACCAGGGGAGGACAGAAGAAGGACAAGCGTGTTGTAGTGAGAAGACAGACAAACAGGTCAGAGGACTGTTTGCAGAGTGTGGATGTGCTAACATAGCAACACCAACTCCACGGTTGTTAAGAATGTCCCAAAACCCCCCAGTCAGAAAACCTCAGCATGGAGCCTGGAGACTGGACTTTGAATGCTTGTAAGCGAGCAGAACTGCTGAGTGAGCTTTGAGTGGGATATTTTGGACTCTGAACCGCTCTGGGGAAGAGGAGAGAAGCATTTCCTGAATGCTACTTAATTGTGATCAAGTCTGGGTCCATTTTTGGAAATTGAGTTGTTGCTGTAATTATAAAATATAAAAAGTTACAGAAAAAAAATAATTATCTGGGTAAAATAAAAAGCTGCTGCAATTGACTTTTATTATTGAATGTGCAAATCTAATATGTAGGAAACTCAAAAAGGTAAAATAAAATCAAAGCATGTGTTTTGTGTTTTGAAGACATTTAATTGTGTTTTTAAAAAGGAATTTTGGTTCGTTTGAAATTGTATTCAAATTAAGAACATTATTTATGTTGGTGTAAAACTGCTTATTGTATATTTGGTCATTAGAGTGAATAGTGAATCACTCCACAAAGTGATTTGTTTTACCTAATAAATATTCCCAAAACAACCCACCTGAATGAGTAAGTATTGCTGATATAAAATAAGTAACACCCAAACATCATTTTATACTTTATTTATACTTATCACCAAAGCAATTTTTTTATTATTTTCTTTTAAAAATAAAAAGCTGATCAGGATTTTTTTTTTAATGGGGTCATTGTTCTGTCATTTGAGAAATACCTAGTTTAATCAGAAACAAAATTATTCATTTAAAAATTATTTTAAACCTAAATCTATGAATAACTTCAACTAAAAATCAAAAATTAAATTCTACTTGAATCCATTTAAAACATTTTTACTGATCCCAAAGAGAAAGTAAATAAGTAGCTACATGCTTTTCAAGTCCGCACCTCCTAAAACAACCAATAAATTCAAAATGTATTTTTATTTATATAACAGAAGACGGTAGCTATTTACTCTCTGAAATCAGTGATTTCTAAGTTATTGTGTTTATCGAGTTGAATATATTCTCCAATTGCCATTCTGTTCACAGTCATAGTTAAGAAAAATAGAAAATAGCCTTTTTTTATCAAATTAAAATTACATTTTCGAATGACTTTTGACCAGGTATTCAACATACATTTTACCAACTTGAAATATTCTTCATTGGTCATAATAATCTAACCTCAAATGTCATGATTTCATTTGCTGGAAGCAAAAAATTATTTTGCAGAAATAAAGGCTTGAAAAAAAAGCTATGTGTAGCTAATCTATATAACGAGTTTCCCTTAATGATGGAGTTACTGAAATACATAAACTTTTCAATAAGGCCCTAATTTATTATACACATTACAGGACTACATTAAAACACAGGAAGGAAAAAGTAAATATTCAGAACAGACTGAAGCAGGTAATCTACGTTCAGATAAAGTTTTTTATGTGTGAAAAGCCACATACTGATACCAGTAATCTGTGTTAAAATTTTAAACATAAAAGGCTTTGAGGCTGAAACATATCCTGTCGGAGAGGCTGCTGAAGTGTCCTTGAGCTATGTGGCTTAAGCAGCTTCACTACTTAGTGTAATAGCCGAGAGGCTTTTTCTCTCTCTAATGTATGGAGATGAGGTTCCTCTCTGAGCTATTAACCGAGACGTAGTTTCTTTTCGCACAATGCTGCTAAACACGAGTCTGGTCTCCTGCCGACTAGAAGAATTGAGTAAAATGAACAGTTGCGTCTACGTCCACGGAAGCAGTGATCTAAATCAAACACATTTTTTTTTCCAGCAGACAAATTTGTCTTTACATTTTCTTGCTGAAGGAGAAGAAAAAAAAAACTATCTTCCCAGCAGTGTAGATGCTTTCAACCTCAGTGTTTTTGTTTCAGTGGCTTCTATATTTCATCCTCAAATCTTAAAATAAAGCAGATAAAATAAAAAAGAAATTGCCACACTCTGTTCCTGCCTGTGGGTCCCTATTTCCCCAGTTGGTCGTCCTGCAGCAGAGGTATGTGTTAATAATCATCCACCTACGGTTCGCTCATTAGCAGCGAGTCCTGTTCTCTGCGTGGGTCTTTTCATCTTCCTCAGAACGAACGACAACCTGAAGGAAAGCTCGCTATCCTCCTGCTGCATGCGGCCATGAGAGAAATCAGGGACAGCGCTCGCAGCTAGAAGGGCTGTGTGGAGAAAATCCTGGTAGGTAATTCCATATGCACTCACGCCAGATGTCTAATATAAAGTACATTTGGCTCACGTATCACCTGACCAAGCACAGATTCAAATATAAGTCTGCTGTCTGTCTCTTTCTTATTGGCAATCTATGATTTGTCCAGGGAGTGAAGGACTGTGTTTTGTTTTTTCTTGTTTTTTTCTTTGTTTGTTTGTTTTTTAAATAAAACATTTGAGTTTGATCTTGTGCTTTTGAGAGACAAATGTGCACAAAACTATTCCCATATCATTCTGATGTTGAACAGCTCAATTTTGCATTTGAGCTATTATTAAGTCTGGTCACGCAATAGGACAATAAAAATCATGGTGGCAATGGATGTAAATACCTACATAAAACATTCATATTTCAGCCACGGCACAAGCACTCATCATCTACCAGAAAAGACGTCTGCATCTTCTTCAGGCATTGGAGCCTCAAACTCTTTGTACTTGCAAGCTGCTACAAATGAGGCGTTTTGGGGGAAATTGGACTTGACAATTTTACGGAAGAGCTATGCACTTTAAAATAACAAACCTGGCTTCTGATGAAATATGCGATGCTGTGAGAGCCCTGGTGGCACCAGCTGCACATTGTCCAAGGAGGCCGATGTGAACAAATAAGCTGCTATGTGTACACAAATTTCAATACTGTTGAAAAACCACCTCAACCTAGAGCAAAAACATTTATCAAAAAACTTGAGTTTTTTTTCCCAATTGCCATGTTTCCATTAAGGAAATTTGATTTTGGGATTTCAATTTGAGCAATTTTATGGTCAGTGGAAATGCATCCAGTGAGATGTTTTCTAATTAGTCATAGGATGCTTATAGTAGAATTTCCCCTCCCTCACCTGTTGCTGGACAATGTCAACTAGAAATTCAGAATTCCTCAATGAACATTTCACAACATATTTTAACGAAGAACAAAACTTCTATACGTTACCAGAGAAATATAGGAAGATCTCAATTGATTTTATACTCCAAACACAACATTCCTCAGAGGTGAAGATGTTATAGAGGAAAAAATTGTTTAACATTAGCGTGGATTAAAGTTAAAAGTGTGCAGGACAATAGGCATAACAGACATTTAATCAGCCAGGCACTAAAGGCAGTTAGACTTACTACTTATTGCCAGTTAGGATTATAACATTTCTTCTTTTCGTCCTTTTCAGAAGTTCAGTTATGTCTACCACGCAGCCGATTGGATAGCTTGTATAAGATAAAAGTGTTTCAATGGGGAATACACACTTAGTCACGCCAGACACATTAATGTGAAACTGTGTTCCACTGCAGAGCTGTGTAACACCTCTTTCCATCTCTTTCTTTCTCACAAACACACATCAGGGAGAAGATGCCCAATAAATAATCAAGTATATATCATAGAAATGCTACCGTAGAGTTACAATAAATAAAATGTTTAACAATCAAACACACCTCATGGCAAATCAGAGCTTCTCCTGTCCAGTACTGAGTTAATCACAACTGCTATTAATATCAAGCTGAAATTGGAAAAAATTAAATTGAAAAATCAAACAACTTGTGATATGGTTGTCTACTCTGTTTTTAAGTGTGGACTTAAAACCAGTTTGAGAGCTTTGGCTTGTTTTAGTTGTGTTGTGAATTGTCTCAAGCAGGATTTAAGTGATTTTCTATGATGTAGAGGGAGAAATATTTTTTGGAAACATGTTTTGTTTTACAATAAAGATTTCTTTGCTCTATTTCATGACAGTTTGGTCTTCAATTTAGCCCCGTATTAGACAAATAATTTCCACATTATTAATATTATTATTATTAATAATTGAAAGAGAGGAATCGGAGCCAGCTAAAATCCGAGTAGGTCAGCGCTCTATAAAATCGGAAATCAAACAGTGGCGAAAAAATCTCGTTTTAATAGTTCTTTAAAGACACAAAGGCAACAAGCTCTGAGTCTCATCGTTTGACTGACGGTTAAATACCAGGGAACATAATTAACGAGTCAACTTCAATCTGTTATGTAATAAACATTAAACAATATAACAAAAAGTAAAATGCATTTGAATAATGTTGAGAGTATTTATATTTATAGCTACTTTAGCAGGTATTTATTTCTGTTAAGTCTGATCACTGTGTAGAGCTGTCCTAAAAACCTGTCATCGTCCAAGAACAGCGTGCTAGCTCCCTCGTCTTTTCGCTTCTTCTGACTTAAAGTTTTATCCTGATACTCGAGACGGATTTAGAATTTCTACCTCAATCTTCCAGATTTTCAAATGCGAGACTGAAGAAAAATTATCAAAATATATATATGTGTGTGTGTGTGTGTGTGTGTGTGTGTGGGTGTCTGTGTGCGTGTATGCGCGCGCGCACGTACGTGCGTGCGTGCGTGTGTGTGTGTGTGTGAGTCTATGATTAGAATAGAAATTTACATGAATTAAACAATTGCATTATTGGAAAAAAAGAGGAGAATTTGTTTTTTTTTCTCATTGGTTCTTTTTAAATCACACGTAGCACATCAAACCTATATGTGAAAACAATACAGTGAGAACCTTAATGATGAACTGGGGACACAAACATGAACTCTAAAAACAGACACGCAAGACGTATCATTGCGAATGTTGTATGAACGACAAAACAAAAAAACGCAGTGACCAAACAGGCTTGTTCTCTTATTAGAAAAAGTATAAGTGTAACTGTGATCTCGGTATGCTTTGCTTCACTTCAAAATCTTGTTTAATTTCTATCTATTTCAGAACTTTTGGTTTATTTACCACAGCTATTGTAAATGTATTTTTTTTATCAAGTGGCCTTGGAATTATCAAGATATGTGAGACAGTAGAGTGTATGGGGCTGCTATTACGGTCATTGCATAGTTACAATGACCGTATGGATCTTCTAAGGTTGGACTTTGACGTTAAACAGAACTTTAAGTATGAATCCATTTGGAATTGATTGCCGCTCTTTTATGATGCATACCTTTAAGTTTTGCTTCCTCCAGAAACGAAACAAAATAATTAATAACATTAAAAACATATATACTGGCTTCAAAGACTGGTTTTGACTTATGGTAAATATTTTTAAATATAGCCCATTTTTATTCTTCTATAAACTGAGCCGTCTGTCTAGTCAAGGATTATGTATACTTTTCCATAAATACGAAGATTCTTAATTGTGCCAAAGTATTAAAAACGTATATAAAAACAAAATAGATGACGAAAATGAAATAAAGAAAACAAAGCTAACAAGGTTCTGAATAAATATTCTACCTTTGTCTTTCTATCATGCAATGGACTCTGTGCAAGATTCAATATTCCTCTTTTTTGTTAAGAAAACGGACATAAAATAGTTCTTTTAAACATTATTTGATTTCTATTTTTATATTTTGTTTCCTTGCGTCCAGACTTCATCTCTGTACATATAGTTTAATCAGGAATTTGCTTAGGTACAAATAGGATCAAAAGTATAATTCAGCCTTGGTCGTCAAAAAACAATAGGCTGTTCACATCTATGTACAACAGAAGCATGAAGCAAACCTAAAATATATATATTTCATTAAAAAAAGAAGAAAAACAAAATGGCCGGTGCGGCCCTCGTCTGCTCTGATCTCCTCCATACACACATCTGGTTCGTCCAGTGTGAGGGAGTTTGAATGCCCGCTTGCTGTGCAGCGAGGTTTTGCTTGAAGTCTTGACACTAGTTAAATTTCAAGCTCTTCATTCGTTCCTAAGGTGAACTCCTCCATTGAGTTCACCTCAAATTAAATGTTTTAAACATAACTAAATGTTTAAAACAAATTAAATGTTTTCACATTTAAATGTTTTAAATCTTTTAAACACAACTAATTAAATGTTTTAAACATAACTAAAGCAGAAGTTTTCTTTTCTCTTACTTGCCTCAGTTATTTTGTATAATGTTGAAATCAAATTAATTTCTAATTGTTTGAATTTTTAATATTAAAAATAAAGTGCTTGGAGCATACGCTAAAATAACTTCTTTTGGTTTTGAATTTCATTGTGTGCCTGAACACTTTCTCTAAACATATTTATTACAGTTAAAAAAAAGTTCTGTTTAACGTCAAAGTCCAACCTTGAAAGATGAAATTTAGTGAAGGTAATTTTCCTGACTTTGCTTCCAGATTTTTCTGTTCTTCTTTTCACAGTTTGCTATCAGACAACAATAAAAGCGTTCCCACGGAAGCATCTTTGTCCAAGCTACTCCGGATTCACAGTTTGTGGCAATGCAATGTTTCAATTAAACTAACCACTGATTTCAGACCTGTGGAGATAAAAATGATAATTGCTTCTCTTCAGACACATTATTAGTTTGTTTACAAAGAGAATCATCTTTCAGAGTTGCCGACTTCAAGCAGGAAAGGCCAGATAGTCAAATGGTCATTGTTCAAACAAGAGCAGTGAAGGAAAAGAGGGCTTTCAATTTCATAAAGATAAAATCTAATATGATTTTGCAGATATGATCTGAAGTGGGTCTAGCTCTCTCCAATGTGAGTTTTGTAAAGTGGAGGAGAAGCAACCTTCGCTCCAGGTTCTTGTATTTATTTACAAAGTTTCACAGTTTTTCAGATTTATTTCAGATTTGTCCAACAGGCATACCACTGCACATTTGGGTGAAAAAACACCAACCTAGATTAAGTCTTCTGATTTCCCTACAGTTGAAACAATTCAATACCAAAACTAATTTACAATTCTGTGGTTTTGTTAATGGCTTTTTCACATCTAATTAATATCTATGCAAAAGCTGGGCGCTTTGGCCTGGGCTTAATCTCGTAAAGTAATAGTAAAACAGATCACAGCTTTTGCCTCATTACACCTTTATTTAATTTGTAAAATTCCCAAAAATGAATGCCAAATCTTGTTTGGCATCAAAATTAAGAACTTATTGTCCAATTAAAAAAAAAAAGTAGAGGAATACGATTCCATTTTTAATTTTGAATGAGTGCAAATTCATTTCTGGAAAATGGGTTGGATAAAACGTTATGTTTTGATGCGGGGAAAAAAATGTCTAAATATAAATATTTGCATTAACATTTTAAAAAGCCTGGAAGGTCAAACATTTATCACACTCAGTTTTCTGATTCAGAAATGGAAGACAGTTAAAATAAATTCCATATATTCCACACTTTTTAAGAACGAATCCAGGAACCTTATACTTCTGACATTAACTGAGTACTAAAGTCTTTCTGTCGTTCTTGCAGTGGAGATGAAACTGGACATTTTCTTTACTCTTGACTCTTGAACCTAAACTGAATGGAATAATGAAATATATGAGGGGACTTTGTGCGGTTTGGGTCATCAGCTGAACAAGTGACAAAAACAGGTTTGCGTCTCCAGGTGGAGAGATGCGGGGCGTGGGGATGAGGGGGGGGGGGCACACAGAAAAGGCTGCTGGAAAAACTCCATATGAAATGAAAACACTGGGGATGCTCATGAAGAGGAGGATGTCCTCGGAGGACTCACAGAAGACTCGCTCACGTCACAAACACCAAACACACGCGGCTGTGACCGCGGCTCGCGCGCGAAATCGCCAAATAAGCAATTCCAGGAATAGTTTAAACACACAGATATGTTTAAAGTTGTTCTGGGCAAACTTCTGCCTTCAGACGTACGAAAACACTTTAGAGGATAATTTAGCGTAAAGCTTCAGAAGAGTCCGGAGCGCCAGTCTTACCCTCGTTGCTGCTGGTTCCTGCGGCGCCCGCAGCCCTGAGTGATATAGTCCACAGCAGTATCACAGCCAGCCCCGGATCTGAAGCCATGGTTGATCCTCCCTCACACTCCGCCAGTCTCCCTCTTGCCTTTCTCCCCCTCTCTCCTCCGCTCCGTCTTCCTTCTGCTGCTCCTCCGTGTCCCAGGGTTGAAGAGAGAGCGCCGCGCAGAGTGTTTAGTGTGCGTCTGAGAGTGAGAGTGTGTGTCTGGCTGCGAGCTCATTGGAGTTGGGAGTTAGAACCTGCCAGCCTCCTCGGCTCGCTTCGGTCTGCCGGCTGCCCCGCGCGCGCGCGCTCACACATACGTACACGGACTTTCGGCAAGCTGCGCGCGTGGGGAGGAGAGGAGGGGAGGGGGGAGGGAGGAGGGGGGGGGGGGACAGCTCGTCCGTTAGAATCGCGGAGCCAATCAGAGCCGCACGGTACACTAAACAGTCGCGTGCTCATCACACCTTCTCCATCCCACCTGCCTGGCCAACTCTGATTCTCTGTTTATCTCTCTGGGTCATGAGTTCGGCACACTGCACCCCTCTCTGTTATTTACCCTCATTTGTCACTGGCTCAGCTCTCTCAAACACACACGCAGACACACGCCAACATACACACTCTCACCTAGCCGGTGGCAAATAACTGACTGTGGAATGAACCCAAAAGCAGCATCATATCTGCAAGGCCAAATGGCATTGATCGGTTATCAGTGTTCTGCACTGCATTCATATAGGACCCTGCGCTGTGCTCAGGTGCAGCACAGTGTGACTCAACATGCTGTTAAATATGTGTGTGTCTGTTTGATCTCGAGATCTATTCATCTACTGAACCGCAGATCAATGAACCTGTCCTGATCAATTGCTTTCTGCTGTCACACTCCACACAAACACCTTCATATACACAGGATCACACAAATGGGCTTCATTACAGGAGGACATTTTTTCCCACTCCATCATTGCAGCCGAAATCTGCATTTGACTAACGCGGTGCAAATGATGTTTACGGGCGTAAAACTGCTTAAAGATGTTTCATAATACAAATCTAGACACGCTGCAGGAGGGACAATGTGCCAACACTCCATCAGAACCAGGATCAGAACATGAGGCTGAATTCTCCACAGAACTTTATTAACAGATGATGACATCCTCTTGATTTATTTCAACATTTTACTTATGCTTCATACTTAACTTGTGCATTGTTGATCTCATTCATATTTATCTCTCGTTTTAGTTCTAGAACAAGCATTACTAGTACATGTCTCAATGGCTGTATTATCAGTCAAAAGAAACTTTATTTTTGTTCTAGTATGCAAATAAACAATGACAAATACTTACAGTTCCAAGATTTATAGCACAATTGTTTGTAAGTGTGAAGAAAATCAAGACTTCAAGTATATCTTCATATCTTATACTGCTGCATATTTTGGATTTTATTTGTTTTTCTTAATTTTACTACGATTTGTATTAATAATAAAAAAAATAATAATCCTTTGATTAAATTCCCATTAGGTATAAGGGATGTGCTTGACTGTTTGTCCTATATTTTTCTGAGTTGGCCTTTGATGGATTGACAACGTTTCCAGGTTGAACTCTGCTCCTTGTCCAATGGCCTCTGGAGATAAGACACCGACTTCCCCGATGATTGTTTCTCTCTCAACATGTTTCTGTGCTCTAAGGTGTACAGACTCAGTGTTAGTGATGTTTGTCCAGAGGTCTTCCAGCTGGCTGAGTCGTCAGCCGAGCAGTACGGACCTTCAGCTTTGGGCTGCAGAAGGAACTGTCACAACTCCTCTATAGTTGTGGTGAGGCAGCCTTTGCTGCGACCGTGGCTTGATTTGTGGACGCCCTCATCCATTACGCCCATACAGGAACATTGAGTGTGAAAGTACATTCATATCTCCTTCACTTCATGAAGGAGACAGAGGTTAGTTAAGATGAGTGTCAAGCCCAAACTGAGGCAGAGTCATGTGTGCCAAACTCCTACCTCCCTCACCCTGTCCTCCCCCACGGGGTTGGACACACAGGGGGTTTCTGTGTGACCTTATAATGGCTCCTCCACAGAATCTACAGAGTTATCCCTGTGTGCAAGTCAAGCCACCGACCAGCTGAAGCAGAGGGAGCCGCGTTGTATTCAGTCAAAAGCAGTTATGCTCTGTTGATGTTTCATTTCTTATCTGCAATGTGTTCATGTGTGAGGCTCTGTTTCTTTACCACTAGGCTGCACTGTCAGTCTGCCAGTCTAATAGGCTGTGAGGACAACAACACCGTTATATTCACCCTGACGCTGCAGCCTTCCAGGAACAGACAAGGAAGGCTGCAGAGGGTGCTCTCTGAACCTTTAACATCATCAACACCCCAAAAACCAACCAAGCAAAAACAGAACAAAAAAAAAAAAAAACGAAAGAAATCCCTGACTTCTGTCACCATGTCATGACTACGAGGATTTATGAAAGGATAAAAAGACACTTTGTGATGGAAAAACAGGGCAAGAGTCTGAGAATAAGAAAGATGTTTTCAAACCAGAGCAAAAATGTTGCAGTGATCCTTTTGTTATATGTCCCAGTGAACTTTACTTTAGTGAAGCAGAAAATACTTACAAAAGCATTGAGGTGTGTTAAAACAACACACCTCAATGTATTTCTGTACCATTTTATTTGACAGACAACAACAGAGGAGTATACAATAGAGAAAGGAAATGTACATGGTTTTTCACTCAAACTAAAAAGACCAATACAATTTTTAAAACATAAATCTAAGTCCCTTCAGCTCAGACTTTGTAGGACCACTTTTCACAGCAGCTGCAAGTTCTTTTGGGTACGTTTGTTCCACCTTATCAGTGTATGATAGTCTGGATCTCCAATCAATGGGTGTCAATCAATGCCACCCAGTGATAGGAGGAAAGAGGCAGCAGCCGTTACCCAACAAACACACCCACCACCATTCCAGTGTACCTGCAAGAAAAAATGGATACAAATTAATTATGAATTACAAAGTTTTTGTAAGCCTAAAGTTTTCCCTTTCAGTAAGGTCAGTGCTGAAAATGAGAAAAATAGTCAGTACAGAAAATGCGGCCAACATGATGAAAAAAAGCCGTTACGGTTACTCCGCTTCACAAACTATAGGTGCACACAACTGATCATTATGCAAAAGAAAATGGATAGAAAAATATTCACTGTAGGAGCCATCTTATCTGTGTGACTGCTGGTGTATTGGGGCAAAGACAGACAAACTGCCTAGTTACCTGCTGAAGGTCTACTCAGTCAAACTCATTTGGTCAAATTTCTCTGAGATTCACATATTCCTGTCTGCTTTAAATGGGACTCAGAAAAGTGTTCATACTCTTCTACAGAAGATGTTAAATTTGATATTTGAAATTTTAAAATACAAACTTTTAGAGCCGGCGCCAAGTGCTTGTGGGTAGTTCTGGTTCCCAAACTTCCACAACTTTCCACTGTGAAGGGTGAAAAGCACCAGTGCTGTGATTCTTTTTTGCAGTCAGAGTAATTCAAATTGCAGTCATTGTTTCCCTGCATGGGGATCAATTCCTTTTCATCAGCTTGGCATCCCAGTTCATCAGTCCCATGTCTCATTTGTGTAAAGAGGAGGTGGTAAACAAAATAACAAAGAATAAGTCACAAACATCAGACTGAAGCTTGTAAATCTCATGGGTAAGCAACCTGACAAGTAGTTTTAACACAAAGTGAAAAAGTGACAACATTGTGGAGGTCATTTAGGTCTTTCACAACAAGTGAAGCAGTTTGTCGAGGAAAAGTTTTTTTTTGTATGGATGCATCCACACACACCCACACGCTTACATGCACATACACACACGCATGCACACGCACACACACAGAGAGATATCTCAACCTTATTAAAATGGTTCCCCATGGCTTTCTGCTCCTGCAGCAAGTATTTGATAACCCTTTTTTCAGAACACAATATATACATCCAACAAAAGCTTCACAGTTTCAGCAACACAGTGTACTCCGCAGCGCATGTGTACACAAGAGCCCTCGAGCCAGAAACCTTAATAAATCCACCCGGGTTGGCCCGGGAGGTCCGTGGGCCGAACTTGGCATTAAAACCTTAAGGTTTGTGTCTGCATGTGTGACAGTACGTTTGGGCAGGACTGTATGCCGGGCAGTAGACAGATGGTGGGGGTCAGTGTGTGCTGCATGTTGTGGGGCTCGCTGGTGTGTGTTGGCTAAATATAGCTCCAAAGAAACAGAACTGCTCAGAATCCGGTCACTGACTCTGCTGCTGCGATCGTCTCACTTCCCAGGTCAGTTCAGCTCCATTTGTTTCACCTCTGTGGAACTGAGACGTTTCAAACCATACAAGTTTATTTTAGATTATGTTCATTTGTATGGCTGAAATTGACTCACTATAAAATGACAGGAAAGCAGATATCCTAACAAATGTAAAGTATAAGTTAAGGTGGCAGCAACTTTTAGTTTGTCTTGATTACTGGGATACAGTGCTGTGAGAAACTATTTCGATTTCAGATTTTTTTTTGTGACACCTGAATGTTTTATGTGAGTTGTTTTCAAAATTTTTGTCCCAAGGACCACATTATTGAATGAAATATTAGTTTTATCAAAAAATTGTTTTATCTTCACTTCTCCTTTGTACTGTGTTCTGGTTGGTTGAACTCATATCCAATTGTTCCTCTTAATTTTGTCTTAAACTAATCTAAATTCATTCAAAGCTGATTTGGTCTCCTCTCAAAATCTTCAGAGCAAACCTTAGTCTCACTAAGCACACACATTCACACTGGACTTATGTTTATTCTTTCATATTTTGGCAAGCAATTCACAATATATTCTGGTGCAAACTAATCTCAATCAGCTGAGAGCTAATTCAGTCTTATTGTCAAATTCTTAATAAATAAACCTGGTTATCATTTTGTTGAGCATTAATTTTATTCTTTGTTGTTTTATTCATTTATTTTTTGTTTTGGTAGTTTATTAGTTTTCATTATTCTTTAAGTTGTACTTAGTTATCGCTGTGTTTGATTAAAGCGGAGAGTTAAATTATCTTTGGAGAGAACTTGTTCATGTTTATTCTACATTCGTTCACAACTCTGCTTCTCAAGATAGTCAGTGCTGAACTTACATCCTTCATCTATTGCACATAAAGCAGATATTTATAAGCAACGGGTCACAAAGCCATTTTTTAGGTTAACTAGTGAGCAAAGCAAGGTGAGCATTTATTTACTAATGAAGAAGGCATGGCCCAAAGGTGCTTCAGTCAGGTTTCAGAGATCATCACAGCACCAAGACACCACTGCTGAAAGTCGCCAGTGATTTTCCTCACTGCCTCAGATGATAGTTATATCTGCACTGTTAGATCTCAGTGCTGCTTTTGATACAGTCGATCACAGTGTTCCTGTACAATGCACCATCTGAAGTCACTGCTGACATTAACTTTCTGTTCTGTCACTTTTTTCTCTTCACAGAAGTTATACCTGGTGTTCTGTGACACCTTCCTGCAGGGGACCATCCACTGCTGCTGTCAATACTTTCATGTTCTTGTTCCATAAATGATGCACTTGGCCCTGTGGCTCTGTGGTTCGCCTTCTCTCCTCGGCAAGTAAAGGAGCTGTGTTATGAGTAATGTTCTTTTTGGCATATATATTTCATACTGGCTCAGAGCTCATCTGTTCAGTTGTGTTTCTGTTCAATAATTACAACAACAAAAGTAATGGAATTAAAGCTGCTGTTACCCCTTTAATTTTTATTTGACATAGAAAGTGCTGCTGGAGCGTTACTTCTAAGTTTTTCACACTTTTTTGTGTGTGGGCATGTGTGTGTGTGTGTCAGTGTGTGTGGGTGTGTGTGTGTGTGTGTGTGTGTGTGTGTGTGTGTGTGTGTGTGTATGTATCTGTTCTGACTTCTCAAAACCCAGTCAGCGGCAGCAGATGGCCGCTCACACTTGAGCCAGGTTCTGCCGGAGGTTTTTTCCAGTTAAAGGAGAACTTTCCATTCTGCTGCCCCCCATGTGTGATCAGTTCAAGAAATTGTGACACAGTTTATTATGACACCATTCAGTCGACCTTTCACTGACTTTACAGGCTCGTTCAGGAGGAGAGATTGCAGCAAAATCAGTGACTCCAGGCAGTCAGGAGAGCATATGTACTATATGTAGATATATTGCAGTTTACAATAGCTGTATCTTCAACACATTTCCAAATAAATATGCTGGTGAGGATGTAACTGTGACAATCGTTTGTGTACATAATAAATAAAAGAGGTGACAAGACACAGCCCTGGTGAATCCCGGTGGAGGAGAAGAGGATCCCAGACAGGAACCCATTTACTTTCACTAGACCTAACAGAGAGGGACAATGATTATAATGAATTCCTTTTCATGCTTGAAAAGCCTTCAGTGTGAGTGCATTAAAACAATTCCACAAAGCAATGAGGGCTGACGTTCCTCCACAGAGATGTAATGTAGTCAATTCGAGTTATCCCAAAGGCCTGAAGGCAGCTTTTGCACCTTGGTGAGTAATGACCAGTTATTAGTTTTAGGGAGGACTTAATCTTTTTTAAACGACTATGTTGGTTAGTATCGGCAAATAAAACCATCTTTAAAAGTGTTTTTTGTGTTTGTTTTCAAAAATTTACTTACTGATCTTTAAGCGGGACATAGATCAAAAACACATGGGTATTGCGAAAGTATATCAGTTTATCAGACAATGTAATCTCTCTCCTCTGTGGTTGAAAGCAGCTCCTCCACAGGCTTGTTAGCAATCATACAGCTAGCCAACCGAATCAGCCAATCTTGTCTAATCTTTTCAACTCGATACCTCGTTTGATCAGACTCAGTGAGACTTCACCTCTCCGTCGGCTTCGTCAACAGTATCCTTTTCTCTCCTCTTCTCTCTCCTCAGTGGTAACAGAAGCTACAGGATTTCCTGCCAGGAAAAAGCACAGACACTTTTCTAACATCTTCAAAGCCTATAATCCAAGACCTCTCGCAGTTTTTACCAAAGTGGTCAGTGAGAAATTCTAATTTGCGCAACACGAGTCGAGAGACGTTTTGTTTAGGACACAAAGCCTTAGAAGACATGTATTTTTTTCTATAGTTTGTCATAAACTTAACTGTATTTTATTGGTATTTTGATGCAGACGAAGATCTATTAGCTCATAATAAGATTTTCAAATCTGAAAACTATGTGCAGTGTTTTTTATTTTACTTCCGGGATACTTCAGGGGTTATGCATTCAAAATCCTAACCCTAATCCTAATCCTAATCCTAATGGTTTGTGGTTGTAACATAAAAAAGTTCCAAATGGATGAATGTACAATTTTGCAAAGCACTGTAGCAGAAAGGCTGAGTAAGCAAATTAAGAACTCAATAAATATACCCAGCACATTAGCCAAATTATGCTGATTTATCCCCATAATGGTAGCAATTATTTTTTCCAGGTTCACTCTAAGGAATAAACTTAAAAGTCAAGTCAGGTCAGGTTTATTGGTACAGCACATTTCAACATCGAGGTGGTCCACAGTGCTTTATACCATAATGCAATAACCAATTAAGAATCAAGTAATAAATATGACACTTTTATGTTACATCAAGCAAATACATAACAATCCAGATCAGTGTTCCACTTATTGGGAATCAAAGGCCTTCAGTAATGGAAACTCCTATTTCTATCTATTACACTGTTTGTGAAAAAGAAAATCGAATAATTAAACTCTCTGCTGTCTTTAGATGTGCAGAAAGAACACAGCTCAGTTTTCGCCACAGGTAAACGCTTCTTCCGGCTGTTTCTTTCTTTCATGTGTTTAGTGTCTATTTACTGGACCGCTAGTTTGTGTCTCCATTCTGCCAGCCTGCATGCCAGCAGTACACCGTTTAAACCCTGTTCACCACTAACTTACGGCAGTGTTGTTCTTTCTCCCCATGCAGTGGAAACATCAAGGCTTCCGACTGCTCTTTGTTTGGCTCTTTGTTTCCTCCTGTTTTGGCTTCAGAGAGAAATCGTGTCTCTGCTGTGCTCCAGGTTCCCTTTTCATCCTGCCTTCGACGCACTTTTTCCAGCTCTGCTGGGGTTCCCCTGGCGACTCCAGGTCTCCAGGGATACCTTGCTCTGCACCTTGCTCTTCTTGCTGCCCACCCAGCTCTCATTCATCTACTGAGTGCTCATTTTACAACCACCACAACCTTCTAAACCATCATCTATTAATTACAGTAAACAACTTATTTCTAACACTGTAGACTGTGTGTAATATGGAGGTCTTTCACTGATATTTACATTTTGTTAATTAGTTCTTTGTTGATGTTAGTATGATGTAATTTAAAAACTATCTTATCACCTGCATGCATGTCAGATTTGTTCACACTCTTTACTTTGACTGGACTGCAAAGTGTTTTCAACAGAGTTGAGGTCATGTGAGAAATCTAAATGGTTAGTCTGGATTTTTTCTAAACATGACGTTCTCTTCTGTGAAATTCTATTGCTAATAGTTTCTGTAGCTGTAGCAAAATGATTGGATTACACGTTCAGAGTTGTAGAAACCCTCTGAGGCAGCTGTGAGTGGCTCACTGATGCAGGCTGAGCCAAGGTGAATGCACGCCTGCTGAGCAACAGAACAAACACAGCAATAGTTTCTTAAGAAATTGTTAGCTGCTAGTATCCATTTACCATCTCCTGCTAAAGATATGAACACTTTCAGTTTAGATGGTTTTAAATGCCAAAGGTTAGCCAAAACACACACACACACACACACACACACACACACGCACACACACACACACACACACCCCCCCCACACACACACACACCCACGCACACCCCCACACACACGCACGCACACGCACCCACACACACGCGCACACACACACACACCCACACACACACACACACACACACACCCACACACACACACGCACACTCACACACACACGCACACACACACCTAGTCATTGTATCTTTGACTAGGTGTCAGCTTGAGGATTGACATCCTCAAACATCTGAACTAAACCTTCAGTCTCCTTTATCCCATCAAACTAAAGTTTATCAGATTGCTTTCCCAAATAGATCTAAGTTTAAACAGACTAAACTTAGCCAGCTCTCCTTCAAAGTGGATCAGTTCCACTGGTTCCTATGATGCTACCAGAACCAAACCTTACCTTCACTCGGTCGTGGCCAAACAACCCAGCCCGGTCTAAAACCTTTCTCCAAATTAAAACAGTGATAAAGATAATGTTATAAGACATTGCTGACATGCTAATTGGCGTTGAGTTCTGCATTTATGAGTCACTTTTATTCTGTGGCTCAGAAGGTGAACAGTTTGAGAGCCACTGCACTGAAAAGATTCTGGATTAAACAACCATTTCAATGCAAGGGCTGAGTAGTTATAAGCTGCTCACTCAGAGTATGCTGGAAAATAATTTGCATGAAAGATTGTTTCCTTTTTCTCCACAAATATGTATTTTATGGAACATTAACACTTGTAAAAAAAAAAAAAAAAAAAAAGAAAAAAAGCCTGTGAAGTGCACTCCTTTTTTTTGTTTTTCAGAGAAAGGTTTTGTGTCCCCAGTGTTCGTGCAGAACTCATATCTGAAGCCGGAGGTTTGGGGTAATGTTGATAAACCCGTTTGTGTTTTTGTGCTCTCTTCAGTCATCATCAGCTCTAATGTGGAACGTGAAAAGCACTGCATCACTTTTCCAACAAAGTTTCTACTATATGTGACTTTTGCTTTGAGAAACGTCTCCTGAAACTGGTTGATGACCTTAAAAGCATTTCAGAGCATTGGACTGATATCAAACCTCTAATGAGAGCGATTTTTTCTGTCACGTCTCGTCACAGCTGGAGTTGTTTTGAAGTGCATGTTCATCCTGGTTCGGCATGACGCTCAGAAGTACATTTGTGACAAATGACATAATGCGCTCTAAAAACCCCTTGCCTCTTTCCTCTGCACAGATGTCTGATTAGACAGATATCAGTGGAGTCACAAGTGATGATTATTCAGGCTCATTTACCTGCTTATGTCTCTGATTGCTCCTTCTCTGCCTTTTCTGCTCCATGTTTTCACGTAGAGCTGTTCCTGCACAAAGCTCCTCTGAGGCTGAACGTCGGCTGCGGCGGTTGGCATCGCCCACAAACAGGTCCTGTGATGCGAGTGATCACACGCTTATCTTACTTCTGTAAACAGACACAATCTGGAAAAACACTTTGCCCCTTTGGCAATGAGTGTAAAATAACCTTTAGATTATTTCACCAACAACTTGAGGAAACTAACAGTGTTTTTATTCACTGTGCAGTGCGTAAATTAATGCAGCCAAATATTGCCTTTTCATTTTTATGCATTTTGTATTTATTTATTTATTTATTTTAAATGAGTCCTGTCCAGCAATGTGACAAACCGAATTGTCTGAGTACTAAGGTAAGGCTAAACAGACTTTCTTTCACAAATGGATGGCTTTCACAATCATTCTCCACAATTTGGATAGATGAAAGTTTTCAGAGATTGCTTTGGATTTATTTTATGTAATGGACAAAGATGTCAAAGAAATGGGGAAAAGGCTTAGAGAGAAAGAAAAAGATAGGAGAGGACGATAGAAAGAAGAATAGAGAGAACACAAGTCAAAGTCTGCCTGTAGTAATCACTGAAGCTGCTGTTCCATTACGAATGTACACAAACATTTATTGATTGATTGATTAAAGAAGTTGGCTTCTTATTCAGGGATTATCCCAAGTACCTTACACCAGTTAGCTGCTACGTATGCAGTGTTTTGGGGAAGTTTTAGTCTGCGATTTTACATTAGAGCTATAGATTCAACATGTTGGAATGGCTTTTAATGAGCAGTTTGATGCTGTGAGAGCTCTGGTAGAGCTGGCTGTACATTATCCAAAAACCCCCCAAAGCAAACCATCATCTTCCTACTGCTTCCTGTCATCATCTTTGACGTTTTTGCCAGTAGTAAAATCCTGCTATTGATTTCTTGACTAGTGTGATGCAAAAAAAAAAGTGTTTCCATTGCAGTTTTGTAAAATGCATCTATTTTGATAAAATACCCAATTCATCTTTGCACAAAATTATTTTATTAATAAACACAAGGTTTTTGAGAGAGGTGTGTGTCCATTAATTTATTTTCGGAATTTCATTTTGGGCAATTTTATGGTTGATGAAAACACAGCTACTGATTACCGATATTGATATTGATTAGATGCAGCAACAGTGACTAAGAAGGTCAGAGTTTACCTTGTAACCGGTTGGTGGTTCAAATCCCCACTTCTTCTGTCAGTCACTGAAGTGCCCTTGACCAAGACACTTCAGTTGTTAGCTTTCCAAAAGTATTTTTAAGATCTTGTTCATTCTCATTATTATTATCATCAATACTGCATGTTGTCATCAGTATTATGACCTGTTACTCGTCCTGCAACACCGGTGTTCCAGCTGCACTGCATCAAGGGAAAAAAAACAATAATCGAATAAAATTTCATAATCAACAATGTCCTGAAAAGCAAAAACAGGATGTTAAATTCATTAACGCAACTGGCCAGTCTTTCAGTTTATGTAAATTTCACTGATTTTTTTTTGTTGTTTTTTATTTATTTATTTTTTTTCTTAAAGGTTCAAGAGGGAGCAGCGATCGTGAGAGAACAGCGACCAAGAACAGCGTCAATAATGAGGTTTTAGCTTGAGTATGTTTGTGAGCATGTAGGTAGCTGGATTTGAACTTGTTTATGTGCGCTTGTGAGAAAGTGTGCGAGACAAAGAGTACGCAAGCAAAAGGAGGAAGCGAGTGGGTGGGGGTTCAAAGTGGTCTGTGATGTTGTTCCATTCTGTTCTGTTTAATCCTAATTAGCAGCCTGCCTGTAAGCCTCACATGTAGTCTGACAGTTCAGTTAAAAAACACACTGTTTTTAAAATCAATTTTCCTAAAACAAGTGTTATTCCCATAGTAAGAAGAAGATAACAAAGTCTCCATTCCTTTTTTTTTTTGAGGGGTGTGAGGGGAACATGACATTTCAGGCCAAGTCTGACATCCCCAAAGTCAAATATCCAAAAGTGATGAGTTGTCGTGTATTCTGTCTCACAAAAAGTCTGTCTTGACTTGTTTAAAAACCCCAAGAGTTGACAGACTGACAGGCATGTCCCTGCTGAGACCCTGTCAGACACTGTGTGCGTGCACGTGTGTGTGTTTCTACTGCAGATGTGTGTGTGTCAGCAGGGGTCAGACGGGATCTGTGTGACATATAACTTCTACTAAATTAAATCTGGAAGTGAAGAAAGTTTACATGAATCATGATGAGGAATTTTGCCCCAATCTGATGAGTGAAGAGCCAGACTGACAAAGCAATAAATATCTTCTATGTCTAATCAACAATGGAGCAGCAACAAAGGTTTTTATATTGAAAATGTTGCTTATTTTGTCAATAAAATATGAGATTGATTAATTACACACCCTGCAATTAACACTATCTACAATTGTTTATTGAATCCAACAGCTATTTCTTTTCTTAGTACCAGTTACATATCCAATATGATGAATTCTAAGAGCCACAGTGTCTCTACGTTCTGTTAGGTCCAAAGTGGATCTGGCTTCTCTCAAGACGTGTCTGTGGACTCTCCATTGCCATAGAAACGCCATGCACATCATTTGTGCTACGTTAATTCTCCGGGTTCATTAGATGGCATTATTAACATTTGACTCAATGAGCCTGCTTGCATATTTTCTCATTTAAGAGTCCATGTGAGTCAAAGATTGTAAGGCCAGAAGGAAAATGAGGCTCTTGTCTTGTTTAAATAGAAAATCACAGAACATCAGCTGTCTGGAGCGGAACGCACTATCTGTCTGCTCCAGGGGAATCACCCAGACGCTCTGGAAGAGTTGACTTGTGTTTCTCTCCTCTACTCCTGCCTCCTTTCCTGTTAAACCTTCTGCCATCTTTCTCCCACTCTTTTTCATCTCTGCGTCTATTACATTTAGAATATGCCAAAAGAAATTTCTAATAAAGTTTTACATGTATCAACTGGAGCATCACGGTGAAAGTCGTAACGCTCCACTTGTGAAAGCAAATCTGTTGGGCCTCACCGTCCATCAGACCAGAATTCAGAAATTCTGAGTTGTAACTTTTCACACACGTCACGCACATGGGTAATTAAAAGCTGCCCTCATTTTAAACTAGACAAACCAGGTTTCCATCATAATCAACAATGTTTTCGTGCACTTCTGGAAACTTCTGGTGAGTTTATTCATGTCCTGTGAAGCAGCTGCTGTTTTACATCTGAGGTGTAAAGAAACATTTCTGTCTATCTTCTGAAGCTAGTTTGTCCCTGGGAAGATATTATGTCATCACAGTCAGCAATAAAGACAATAACAAACACTGCATGAGAATATATCTCTGTGATTAAAGGCTGGCATGTACTACTCAGTTGTCATTTTAGAGGAACGCTTTTTTTTTTTTTGCAAAGGGACTCTTTAACATTCACTGATCTGACTGGCGGCGCCTCCTCCTGTCATCTTCTAACGCATCTCCTCGCTCATTTCCACTTCTAAAGGAAATCCCACCTGCCTCACGGAGGCAATCCTTTTGTGTAAGGTGAGTATGGGCCGCTCGTCTGAGCGTAATTGGAGGAAGTTATCTGTCTCGTCACCCCTGGGGTTTATTTTTACAAGCTTGAAACAATGATGTCAATTCATCCTGGTCTTTTATGGTTCTCTCCGCATCCATTTTCACCGCGCGAGGATCGATGTGGGACACATTTTGCGACTGATAAACTGTGACTGCCCCATTATACGGTGAGGCCAGCCGACACTAAAGCGGCAGGAAAACACATAGAGCTACATCTGATCTAAGGGAATAAAGGAGGGCATGAATATATCTGCGAGCATTTGGCCAACAGGAGCATCCCCATTCAATCCCAAACTGCATCTGAAGAGCTCTTTATCTATGACAGGCGCTCTCAGAGGAGCGGTTTGTACATTTAAAGAAGAAAAATGAGGAAGGAGAGGGAAAGGACGGGGATCCAAGGAAGGAAAACGACAACATCTCATACTTCCTCTGAAAAAGTACTCTCTCTCCTCAAACTTTTCACATTGTTTCATGCTAAACCACAGTCCTTCGTGTAGTTTTTTTTGGGGGGGGTTGGCGGGGGAGTTTATGTGAGAGACCAACAGGAGTAACACATAAAAGTGTTTATTATGAACAGTGTCTCTTTACTTCCTCTTTGTACATCCTCCCAACCCAATCTGTATCAAGCTGGATGGAAAGAGTCTTTGAAGATGAATTTTCAATTTCCCTCCACCCTTCTTTCAAATTCTGTAAGTTGATTATGAATTTTGTTAAAGTGAGTGAAAAATGAGTTAATAAACTGATTGAATATTTGATGAAAAAAAAGTTTTCACCAATTCTCAATTGGAATTAGATCTGGGCTTTGACTTGGCCATTCTAAATCATCAAAAGGCTTTGATAACTTTTATTGTCACCATGAAAACAATTCAGAGTTAGAGTTCCATTCAATGTTTGGAATCCCAAAACTGGCTGTTTTGTCAGAAATGTTATTTTTATTATTTCCTTCACTGTTGGTTTCAGGAGAGCATCAATAAATATCAACAAATTAAAAAATATGATTACAGAGGAAACCTGTGGCCATGCTAACTAACCTGAGGAACCAGCTGCAGCCTCGCACACAGCAAGGAAGTGTAATTGAGGGAGTGATTGATAGCGCTAAGACCCTCCTCCTTGCTCTGATTGGCTGTTTCTGACCAATAGTAGTGCATTTTTCCAAATGGTCACAGGAAGAAGGCAGTGGAGCCCAATGTTTTTCAGATTATTTGTCTCATATTACACTGTGAGGACAAATATCTTTTAACAAACATTAGAACAAAAATTGTTTTTGGAAAAGTTACATACTGCCGCTTTTAACATCTCTTCATTATTGTATGAAGCCTTCTTTCTTCATGATGCATTTTTATTCAATGTTCTCTAACAAACCTCTGAGTTCCTGACAATTCAGCCACATTCATACAATAAGTCACAATAAGTTTGTGTCTGGATGGCTTCTGATTGCACTGGATTTTACTGAGGAGTGTCAGTGTAAAAGGGTCTAAACAAAATTTCACTCAGAGTTGAACAATTTTCAGTTGAACATTTCTGATCTAGAATCACTTTTCTTCACAGTTTTTCTACAGCAGGTGTTTCTGGCCGTTGATGTACCGCTAGCTTTCCTACGAGATTCCTTTCTGTTCTCCGTCTGAGATTTCTCCCATTGAGATCGATTTCGCTGGTAGAATTTCAAGCAGGCCAATCGGCAAACAGAAGGAGGAGTTGTGAATGATGAGTTACATTTTCTGTGCTGTTTTAGAATTGTAATCTGCCTGCAGTTTCAGAATGGAGTTGAAGAAGCATTTAAAGTCGGAGAATCAAGAATATTTAAGACGTCGTTCAAAGATGTCGCTCTGCACTTTTCTGGTTGATGAAGTGCAGTGGGATATGGCTGCTTACAACACAGGCAATTCACAGTAGGCTTCTTGGTGTAGCTTCCTGGCAAGCTACATACATAATAGCCAAATGTTAGCATTTGGGTAAAATCAGATCCAATCGCTTCAAACTTTAACAGAGTTCTGACTTCAGGCAAGCAATCGTCCCAACAGCCGAGAGTCCAGACCTCTCTGGACGAAGCAAAGTGGACAACAAGGAGCTGCTTTTTGTCAGGCCAGTCTCCTGCACAGCAACATGTGGAAAAAGTTAAATGAGGTGTGAATATTATCTGCAGCTCTTTTTGCTTTGAAATGAGAGATGCAAAGAAATGAGTCAGAATCTCCACTGAAGGGAAGATGGAATGATGATGTCAGCGTTTCTGCATGACGCGCGCACAGACTGGAAGATCAGAAAGTCTCAATGCGTCTTTGTACCGGAGACTGAAAGGGTGGCAGGGCTTGTCACGGACTGTGGGAGGTTTTGCAGAGCTTTGCATTATTGGAGGTGGGGTCAACCAGAGTTCAGCTGTGTGCAGTTTGACCCAGAAGCATTGTCAAGATACGCGCACGCTAATAAGTATGTCTGAACTTCAGTTTCTTGGGAGCAAATTGCTTGCAGCGCCTTAAAGCGCTGTATAAACTCACAAACACACACATATACATGCCTACACATGCGCACACACATAGAGCTGATGAGCTTATCTCCACTGAATGCAGCCTATTTATTTGTTTGCCAAGACTGTAGATATAGCAGAGGGAGCGAAAAGCCCAAGACACTGTAAATCCATTTATGTGTGACAGAAAGTGCCAGCTTGTATCCAGCCATGTGTGTGCGCATCTGCACGGTCAACTGAGAGTAAATCAGAAGGAGCCCCTTTGTGTCAGCAGCGCGCCACCTAGGAGGACGGGGGGCCATTTGTATTCAGGGAGCCTCCTGCACGTTGGTGAGCTGCCTCACTTAATCAGCCCCGTAAAAGCCAAAGCAAATCACTGCAAATCACTCTCTTGTTCTGATTAGCAAAAGCCGAGCCTAACAAGGAGAAAATGAATCTTATATTACTGATTTAGATCTTAGCTCCACACGCAGGATGATATTCTGTGCAAGGTCAGCTTCATTGCTTTTTTAAAGCTCGGGACGTTTGCCGAGTGTCATGTGTTTCCCCCCCGAGGATCATCAGCTGCTGGATCCTCCAAAATCTCTACTGTTCCGCAGTGATCGCAGAAGATGTTCCAGAGTTCTTAAAAGAAAGTTGAAAAAGAAAGTAGAGAATGTGCTGCTGTCTGCAAAACAGATGCACTTTAGTTTCAGGGAGCTTTGTGGAGATATGAAGACATTTTGAATGTTTTACCTGACTGCCCACCCGCCTGAGCTCCGCCCAATCCTCTGTCCAGATCAAATCTTCAACAACTCTGAACTGAGCTGTATAGTGTGAAGTATTGTTCAATGACTGTTATTATTATTCACAATAAAATAAGCTTCAGGTATAGAACTAAAAGCACCAGGCCGACTTGTGCCTGGTGCTTTTAGCACCAGGCACTCATAAAAAGTGTTTCTTACAGACCTCATAAAAAGTGTTCAATCAATCATGATCAACAATTTGTTTTTGTTTTTTTGTTCTTTTGGACTCATCCAGAGAATTTCAGAATAACTCTTTAAAGTTAAAATGAAAACTTATTTCTACAAAATGACAATTGGTTAACAATATCTCACATAAAATGAGATATTATTCAACACAATGTGCTCTCACATTGTGTTGAATGAATCTGAGTGCAGAGAGTGTGTCTCAAGGGATGGTAGTAAAAGACAGACAAATTGTCAGTTTTTCTGGCTGCCATCACAGCATGAAGACTACAGTACACAAAGTCTTTGGTCTGAAAAAAGCAAAATGGAGCTTTTTGGTCATCAGAGAAGATGCTGTGACAGTGTGTTACATTTTATGTAATCTTGTTTTTGGATGGTTGTGGATCTGTGTGTCTCCTTCTTATTTTGTTTGTTTTTGGTTGGACCATGAGGCTGAAATCGAGTTTCTATCTATATATACACCATCCCTGCAATGCAGCATGGTGGTGGCAGGATTGTACTGTGGGGAACCTTCTTGGCATCAGGCCCTGGAAGGCTTGTAAAGATTGAAGGTTAAAGCAATTCAGCAAAATATCAGGAAATCCTGGAGAAGCATCACTTTCCAAGGACTTGTAGCAAGCAGAGACAGTTTGAAGAAAGGGTGGGGGTTCTGGAGTGGCCCAGTTAAAGTCCAAACCTCAGACCGATAAGAGAATTTGTGACTTGAACAACTGATTTCCGAACAACCTGACTGATATGGAACTGCTTAGCAGGAAGAATGGAGAAAAAGTGCAGCATCTGATTGAAAGCCGTCTACTGACACACAGCCAGTGCAGCTACTCCATGCTGACCTAAAATATTCATGCAATCTTTTATTTCATGTTGAATTTTTTTATTTAACTTGTAGAAATCAGTTTTGCTATGACAATTAAGGTGTTTTTTGGGGAGGGGGGGTCGTAAATGTTTTTTTGTCAAAAAAGCCAAACTGTATTGATCATAACTGGCTTGTAAAAGCAATAAACTGGCAACTCATCCAAGGGGATGAATACTTTTTATAGCCACTGGAGCGTCAAGGTGTTTTACTGAGCTACTCTCAACTACGCACACTTCAGTGTTTACAGTTATTATGTGACTAAACATATTCATAAATTCAGTCTCTTACCTTCCCGTAGTCCTTCTGGACTCATTTACAGTAACGGTAGTCCAACTAAGCAGTGTATAAAATTTACACAGAAATGAAAACTACCTGCTGGTGGTGCAGCGTGTCACAGGCAGACGGGCTATTTATTCAAATTAAAAGGAGTTAAATGAAAGATGTTTTGAAAACTGTGCTCCATTTACTCCCGTTTGAGTTGGACATTCACATAAAATCCTAGTAAGACACGATCAAATTTGTGGTTACTCCAAAACAAATTTGTGAAAAATTCCAAGTGGTATAAGTAGTTTAGGAAGGAACTGTAGATATCAGTGATGATACTGCTAATCAACTATTATGAACTAGTTGATAACTATTATCGATTGGAATCTGCATGATTGAATATAAATGACGTTTTTCTTGTAAAGAGCCTCCAGATTAAATCTTTCTGTAAAATTTCGCTCTCGCATCCTTCTCAGTTCCAAACCTAAGAATTCAAAGAAAGGCAGCTGATGGCTCCAGGTGATTCTGTTCTTCCACTTCCCACTTGATTGTTTGATTGTAGCTTATTTCCCACAAAAATATGGACAAAACAATTAGAACAATAGCTAAAATCCTCTTAGTTGAGAATGAAAGTTTCCCTAATCTGATTAAAAAAAAACTGTCAAAAAAAGGTTTTTACAGAAGCATCCCGGTCATCACACACGACACATGACAAAACGTTCATGAACCTCTTCATGCCTTCATGTAGAGACACATTAATCAATGCAGCCTGGTGGCTGATTAGTGGCGACAAAACAATCTTCCATTGTATCTAGAGACTACATGTTTTCTGTTGATTTTAATGAGAAACACTTTTCTTGTTTTAAGTAAATGGTGTCATTTTTGTAATATCTTTACCACCCAGTGGAGCTCTTCGTTTTCAACAGTTCTCCTCTTATTATGAAATAACGAGCCCCGAAGTGACTCTGTGAGCAGCATACATCTGCACTGTAAAGGTTACATGCTCGACATTAATATTGTGAAGTGCAGCTTGTTGGTAGTTGGTTGTGACCAAGGCTTCTATAGAAGCCATGGACGGGAAATAAAAGTGTTCTGTTTGGCGACAGCCTGAAATCAATCTAAACACGTTTTTTTTTCTCTTCCCTCCTTTAATAGAACACAAACCATCTGGCTCTTTTTCATTCTTTGAAAGCCTCGGGGTGTGCTGCAAATCCATTACTGCTTCACTGGGCCGCGCATCAGCATAAGATGAAGCAGCAGCACAAAAATGTCAGAGATTGTTTAAGGGAAGCCACTTCTGGAAGTGATGAAACACTAATCCTCACGTGAAGACTCTTGAAGAGTTTGTTGTTGCATGTTTCAAACATTGACAAATGCGAAGATGTTTCAAATTACACATCGATGACAACTTTAACAAAAACTGCAGCTGTGTGTTTGTGTCTGATGAGTTTTTGGTTAAAACGTGTCTGTTCTTCATTCAGTGGGCAGAGAATCTAGAAATTTTACTCATGTAAAAATAGTGAGAGTTCATAGTGAAATTACTTGTGTAAAAGTAAAAAGTGCAGCACAGTAAAAATACTCATAAAATACAATGTTTTTTCGAAAAGGTCACTCAAGTAAATGCAATTGAATAAATGTTGCTACCCCACCTTTGTCCACCAGGACTCCCACCACCTCATCTAGGAAACCTTCACCAACATCCAACATTTCACCAACTGGAACATAGAGCTGTGCGGGACGGACGTTAGCATGAACAACCAGTTACCAAAAGAGATTATGATAGAGATTGCTTTCACTCGGCATCGCCTGGACAACGGCCCTCTGTTCAGGGACCATCATATTACGCTACCTGCAGCAGCAGGTTGGACTAAACAAGCCCAGGGAGAGACTCATACGCTGATAGTGACAAGCTACTGGGGCAGCAGCCACAGAAGCCCTGAGGGAGTATGACAGAAGCAAAGCTGCCATGCACCAGCACCACCAGGCTATCTGACCGCCTCCAGCAAGGTGGGTGAAGTGTCTTGCCCAAGGACACAACAACAGAGGTGATCAAACCAGCAACCCACCGACTGCAGGGCAAACTTCCTGCAGCATCAGCCCATGCCATTTAATATTACTGATTGTTATCAATAAACCTCCGTCTCCTCTTTTTTAGTTAAAACAGATAGAGGTGGCCATTTTAGGCAGTAAATACAGCAAATATAATGGAAGGAGAATTTAACCTGCACTTCATAATTCAGGTAATCCATTAAAGATGAACGGTTTCAGTCTGTGATGTTCATATCATCCGTCAGATAAGGAGTTTTTCTGCCTCCTTCTAGCCAGCAGCACTGATCTGAAACACTAATGTGAGGCTCATGTTCACTTGCCTCACACCAGTAGGTGTGACGTTTATGGGTGAAAAAACTATCCAAACTTTGGAGATTTAGGGCATTATTATTACTAAAGGGTGAATGCAGATTTTACCAGATTGATTGAAAGGGAACAAACATTTCTCTCTGAGTAATGTCCAGTGGGAGGCAGCGAAGGTTCTCAAGTGAGGCAAAATCATTTCTTAATCATTGTGCAAAGGGGAAAACAAAAAGGGAGATGATTTGGGATTAGATCAGAAAGTAAACAGTTTAGAAGCAAATTATGCCAAATCCCAAGATGAATTTCTGTTGAACAAAATCAGAAAAATGAAGCTGAAAGGAACAGAATACTGGAAAATAAACTTGCTACCGCTTGAAACTTGAAAACAACAACAGTCTTTTCCCAGTGTCCAATCAGATCGGTTTTTGAAGCAGAGGTCAATCCTTGTTGGACCAATAGAAGAAGAAACACCCCAATTCAAAGGTTCCAGCTCAGGACTTTTGGGTGTAAAAAAAATCTGACAGAGCTAAAAATAAATAAATAAATAAAATATTTAGAACAATCTAATTGAAATTGACAAGTTAAAGTCCTGGCCCTCTTGTTCTGTGACATTATCTGCATTGCGTGTAGCTGTTATAAAGCCATGAAAACAACATGCATGTGTGTTTAACGTGTGTTTGACATCACGCCGCCTCAGCGGGATTAACGACAGCAGAACTGTGTGACTATTGTGTGTGGCGACTGCACATGGAAGCTTTGACTTTACAATAAAATGTGTGAATCTTCGCTGCTCCGTTTTTGCCTCACTCTGCGAGATAACGCCTCCTCTTAAATTTGACCTTGCTGTCTCTTCCAGGCTCTCCTTTCTCCTGCAGGGCTTCCCCGGCCACCGGCTGGGGTGTTTTAGCTCCTTGTCCACATGGAGACAAGGAGAGAGGCAGAAGACGCTCTTTCAACACATCTATTCACCAAGGTGCTTCAGGGACCACAGGGGTCTCTCCGATCTTATCATGGAGTTTTCCTTTCGCGTCTGCGCCCGCGTTGGCGAGTTTGGAGCTGCTCCTTTCGTTTAGCTCGTTTTTGATCCGAGAGAGACGGGCCGAGTCAAGAAGGGAGAGAATCTATTGATTAACGTTTCAGCTTCTCCCATCAGGAAGCAGGCGCCAAATCCAGCAGAGACGAAATCACATCAGCTAAGGGTGCTAAACTGACAGCTCAACTCCATGGAAAAATCCATACTTTAAGCTTTTATTTGGATGCACCACACAGCACTGCGCCACTCAGTGTGGAGCAGAGGCCAAAAGAAAAGAATAGTAAAAAGAAAAACCGTGAGGTTCTGCCACTTTCATAAACTTTTGATTCATTCAGTTTTACGTTGTTTTAAATTTGATCTCAGTTCTGTCATTGGTTTCACTGAGGCCTGATGTAGGGCTGTGTAACAAGGCGTGTGTTGGAACCACACACACCTCCTATGTGTAAACTGAAGGGCCTGGCGACGGCGGATGAACCATCTGATCTTGTTTTACCACAAGGTAAAACCTTGACCGCTCATCGTACAGGAATTGATGCGATTGAAAGCCAGCAGTGACCTCTCTGAGTTTTCAGGCAGATATTCAGGGACGATGGAAATGCTTTCAAAAAGGAGGACTTGCTACGCAACCACACAGTCAGAGCATTTAATTGAAAGATTCATGGTTAAAAACGGGTTGTTGTTGTTCTTCCCTGGATGGATTCAGAGGTTCTGTCCTCACACACTGCAAACCCGTCAGAACCCCGGAAAGAGATGCGGACAGTGTGGTTAAAACAGCTGGATCTCACAAGCAAAAAGTTTTTGGAAGTGTTTATTTGCATTACCTGATGGGCTTGAATGGACTCTGCTTCAGCGCACGCTGCGTACGGACCTCAACAAGAACAACACAACCCAGAAGGATCAAAGATCAAACCCTGAGATTCCCAAAGCAGAACTCACTCAGCTGGAGTCTGAACCTGTCAGACCGACCACTTATTCAACCCCCAGTCACAGTTTCACCAACAGGTTTCCTGGTAACAGATCGCGCCACCTGAGCCGGAAGCTGCAGCTTCTGGCCTCATGGCTGCATGTCGGATACAAGCTCTTATGGGGTTCATTGTAACATTTTCCCAGCAGTTTCAAACAAGCTCCTCATTGCAGGTTGCTCCTCTTCTGTGTTCAGCTCAGTTTTTGTCTTCAAATTTTGTTTAGATCATTTTGATAGCATTTTTATAACAACTGAGGCAAACAAAGTGACTTGATTGTGCTATAAAACTGAACTATATGTGCCTGCAGAATACATAATATAGTGAAATTAACTACACAATCATATTGCACATTAATTTGTGTTAATCTAACCTGAAAAGAAATTAAAATAAATTGAAGTATGTGGTCATAATGAGACAAAATGTGGAAAGGAAACTTTCAGGATATTTCAGAGCATTCGGTTTTATTTTATTCATTAGCTGAATAAATGAATGAAATAATCTTTATGTAGTCCTTTTATTTTACTCATCAGTTGGAACTGAAGCAATTTGCTCTTGCATGAATTACCCAAAACATAACACTGTAATAAATAAACTGTATCTCAACATCTTTTTTGTTAAATTTTGCTGTTAAACATAAACGGGAAACATTTGTAATGGGAAAGCTCGACTTGCTATGTTCTCTATAAAAAAATATATAAGTAAATAATCCCATCAGATAGAGTGTGTTGAGATGAGGTCACACTTGACTTGTGAGGAACTCTACAGTTGCCATCAATGTTCAGGCACAAAGTCCACCGTCTCCCCGTTGGACAAATGTTCTCTTCCTGAATACTGGAGACAACCACAGGGGAGGTGGACCGTCTCATGCCGTCCCAGATGGACTCATTATCCATGTGATGAATCTCTCCCTCATGCACACATGCAGTCTCTTTTACACACTTGTTCTCCGCCGTCTCCCTCATCAGATCAAACAAAAGCCGTGTGTTTAACAAAAAAAGGAACGGCAGGACTGGACGAGAGAGGAGAGTTCTTCTCCTGGACGCTCTTTTCCTTCCTGCTCCTGATTAAAGATGATGGGGATTTTATCCAGCAGGATTATCTCAGTTTGCTCCCTTTGAACGTCACAACCTCGGTCAACTTCACACAGAGTGGAACCAGTTACAGGCTCCCATTTAGTCTCTTTCTTTCTGCAAATGAGACGAGTTTGGGAGCTCAACTTTTGTCTTTTCCCCTCCACAGTCAGGACTGGGCCGGCGTAATGCTGCCGACCGCTGACTCTCACTGGCAGGAGGCGCTGTGTTCTGAAAGGTCACACAAACACTCTGCACAGAGACTCAACCAGTTCACATGATGCTGCGTTCATGACCCGCTGTGAGGTTTGTGCTGCTCTGTGTTGTGCAGAGTCCCAATTAAAACAAGTCAGCCGCCGTTATTAGCCTCCTCTCCTCCTCCACATCATCCTCTTTAATGTTTCCTCCTGCGCTCCCCTTTTTTTTAAGCAGAGATAAAGTCCAGCCTGGCAGAAATTTAATGACAGACGTCACAACGTTCCCAATTAGAAACACTTTGGCAGTTCAAAGGGACAGAGACGTTAAATGTCCAATCAAGCCTGAAATGAAGTTCAGCGTTTCTTCAGGCTTCCAGCTGCAGTACTGCTCAAAGGTTTACAGACAGACTTCATCAAGCAACATGTTCATTTGGCTCTTAATGTCCTTAATTAATGTTGGTCAACTTTGTCCATTGTGAGAAAGTTGACCAACTTTAAGATTTACAGCATAGGACTTATGCTGTAAATCATAAGTTCTATCATTTTAGGTTTTTCTTTGGGCACGTAGAATTTACTAAAGTTAGTTTGGAACCAAGATCTGTAAACCTCCATCGTCCCCTGTGAAGAGAGAAGAGTCGATCTGTTAACGTCATTTGATATTTTGGCCGACTCGGACTGAACAGCTTTGTTCTCTTCCTCCTCTGCCGCTGCTAAAGCTGCAGGGAGGCTGCGATTCTGGGACGACGGAAAATCAACGCCGTCGTTCACAACTTCTCCTGCTGCTTGTTGAAATTCTACCAGAGCAAAAAGAAGCTGAAGGAGAGAGAGCCCAGACGGCTCAGCGAAGGGAGACGAGAATTGAGCGGATTTGTCGTAGGAAGGCAGTGACCAGGCGAGGTCACATCAGACACAGAGAAAGTTTCAAAGTGGTTTTATTGTGGTCCATTCTCTTTGTCACAAAAGCCAGGTTTTGATTTGTACGCTTTTCTCATCCAGTCTAAATACGACGTCTGAAATTTTGAGAACTTTTATCAATCACAACAGCAAAGGTCCTGTAATGATATCCACTGTCTGTCAGCACAATTTGTTTCAATATTTAGATAAAAAAATGGAACAAAACATATATTTGACATGTAATATGGAAAATAAAAACATCTTTCGACAAGTGACTCAAACTTTTGTAAAACTGCATACTGAGTGTGTGTGTGGTTTGAATTGCTCACAGGGTGGGTGTTCCTAATCTAAGCTGAAAGGCCTGCAGCTCTGTCGATCTCATGCTGTTTAGGAGAGGCTTATCTCACACTCCAGCTTAGCTATAACACAGACGCTTCGCACACACTTCCACACCAACACCTAGAGTTCCCACCGCGCCTCTACAAAGACAGCGGGGGAAGCAGACAGTGGAATGAGGGCAGGGCACCGATGCATGGACAAGGCCAGGCAGAGATGTCATGAAAGAAATGAAGTGAGATTCCAGACATAAGGCTGTGGGGGAAAAAAGCATCAAAAAATGGGAACAGTGGGAGTGAAGAGCAGCCCTCCCCACAGAGGAGCCCTGACTTTCTGCTCTCACCCACTGACTCTCTTCTCCCCTTTTTGCTTGGCTCTCCTTCTCTTTGACAAGTTACTGGCCTGCCTTCACCCAGCTTAGCCTCGCCTCCTTCCTCTTCGCCGCCGCCACCGTCCCCCATCATCCGCTCCTCGACCTGTCCCTCACCCCAACCGTCTTTTCTTTGCTTTCCCTCTCTCCCCCCTTTTCAGACTGTCAAAAAAGCGTGCACTGTCTTCACACTCACAGGATGGGATTCAGCGGTAACCAGAGAGAATTTGTTGACTTTGCCGTAAACAGTTTCCATGTCTCTCGGTCACAAAGCGAAGCCGGTTCCTGACTAGCTCGAGGGAAAGAAAGCAGCGCTACGGCTCTTAATGTTGAAATACTTGCAGGTAACAAGTGTAGCATTTCTTGCCAGCCGTCTCAGAAAGTGAAACGGTCATTTCATAGAGACAGAGACCCAATTGCAAAGCATCAAATTGCAAAGTCTAATTTCTTTCAAGTCATGTTTGATATATACAGGATTTTTTAAGTAACTGTAGGTAACAAAGTAACTTGATTGTGTTATAAAATGGAACTATGTGGCTGGAAAATAGATAATACCACCCAAAACCCAAAATTTAGTGTCTCAGAAAATGAGAATCACATCAGATCAGCGATTCTCCAATCCTGAGGAGCCTCTGCCCTGAATGTCTGGGGGTTTCCCTTCTGCCACATCTGACTTGAATAAGTGAGTGATTAACAGCATTACTTGATGGCAGGCAGAAGAGGTCATGCAATCATTTGAATTAGGTGTTCTTTAACAGAGACATATCTGCAGTATGTAGGGCAGTGATCCCTACGGACCAAAACGGAGAAACACTGTTAGACCCAACAAAAACGGATGTTTAATGCAGCCAGAAATGTCAGCCATTTTTTAATAAAGACGTGAGCAGGAGACAATGGATGGAAGGATTTTTATTTATTTATTTTTCTTTTAGGTTGTTCAATAATCTCTTGCAGTTGTTTCCTAACTGTAAATACTCCAAATATGCCATCGTTTCTATCCTGAAGCCAGTTCAATGGTTCAGCTTATGTAAGTATGCTAATCAGGCTCTGATTTTTATTGGCCTCGTTACACAGCAGGGAATTGGCCTGATAAAACAGAAGTTATGCAAGAAGGAAGAGTGCTGCAGTTTAACATCTGCCCTTTCATGATAGCAGCCCAGCAGGCACCAGCCACCAGAACCGAGCCACGGTCCGAACAGGGGGACGCATAGACAGAAACCCATCAATGGCCCAATCCGAATCTGGCACGGCTACATGTGGGAGAATGTGTGTGAGTCTACAAATGAGTGTTTGTGCGATTTGTTATTGTCTCTGCTTTATGTCCCCACTTCTTTGCCAAAGCTGAAATTTCATGCTTGGGGACTAACAGGGGTGATTCTGAGTGCAAAGCTGTATTATCTCTTTTTATGTCGGAAATAGGAGCCTTGGGATGTATGTGTGCCTGTGTGTGTGTTTGCGCGCAGGCGTGTGTGTGTGTGTGTGTGAGCGTAGCGTCCGTGTTCCTGTATTTTTGCTGTCTCTGGCACTGGAACATTTTGTCAGGCGTTTGTTCTCATTCCAGTTTATCAGCAAACATGGATTGTGCGCTGTGAAAGCGAACTAACCCTTTCTCTGTATGTGGGTCTAAAAAGCTGTCTGCTTCTGTGCCACGCTTCACTCCGGCATGTGCAATCAGCGGCTCGCTGTGAGGGGCTACCTTTTATATCCTTGACAGGGATTCTCAACAGACGTGTCTATTTAAATCAATGGATAATGGTGAAATCCCTCTGCATGATGGTGAACGCCTTTAATTGAACCACATTAACGTTTCCAACAATCAAAGTGCCTACAGGAATAAAAAAGTGTCTCAATATGAGCTAACATGGAGTTATACTTTGCTGTGTAACTGTTGATATCAGCAGAGTGTAACGAGACTTCACTTCCACGTCAGACCGGTACAGCACAGCGCCTGCTTCACGGCAGACGCCGCGCCAATCCATCTGCTCACTTCTTCCCTCATTCGTGAACAAGATCTCAAGATACTTGAACTCCTCCACTTAGGGCGGGACACCTCCCTACCCCCCCGACCCAGAGAAGGCTCTCTACCCTTTTCCGGCTCAAGACCACGGCCTCGGATTTGGAGGCACTGATCCTCATCCTGGCTGCTTCACACTTGGCTGCGAACCGCTCCAGTGAGAGCTGCAGATCACAACCTGATGCAGCCAACAGCATCACATTGTCCGCAAAAAGCCATCCCAAGGCCGCCAAAACGGATCCATTCAACATCTTGGCTGCGCCTACAAATTTTGTCCATGAAAGTAATGAACAGATTTGGTGACAGAGGTCAGCCCTGGTGGAATCCAAGTCTCACCAGAAACGAGCCCGACTTACTGCCAGCACCGGGTCACACAGGGACCTGACAGCCCATATCAAAGGGCCCGGTTCTGCTGGAGAACACACCACAGGGCTCCCCGAGGGACACGGTCCAACGCCTTCTCCAAGTCCACAAAAGACATGGATCCTTCAAATTATCCTTCAGATATATGCATAAAAAACAGATGGCCATTCTGTGAACTATTTCCTACTTTTCATCTGATTTCATTCTGTTGCATTTCTTAACACAAAAGCAACTCTGATGTAAGTGAAGGTTAATTCACAATGTGTCTTTTGTTATTTTGTTTTTTTTGTTTTTCTTTAATGACTGTTTCCTCAGGAATAGAGGAGTTGTGCCTGATGCCTCCTGCAACTGCACATGTTCAATCAGCGTCTTGTGTTAAATAACGCCACAGCAGAGACCCGTGATCTGTGGAGACGATTATCCTGAGCCCCATGATTGGGAGCCAAAGCTCAGCTTTTACTTCCCTCTTTAAGCTTTTTTGTGAATGTCCCCTCCTCTCTTCCCATTCTTCTCCCCCTGTTCAGTCGCAATCCCCCCTGCTGCCTGGTCCACGGCAAATGTGGCAAAAGCTGCACGTCGGATGCATTTTATGATGTGAGTGAAATTCAGTGGCTGGAAGAAGCCAGAGATGATGTAAGGATGTGAATGTGCAGAAGAAGAAGTTACCACATTGAATGGTGTCTGAAGTCACACAGGCCTTTCATTGGGCTCTAAGTGTGTGTGCGTGCTGTGTGTGTGTGTGTGTGCGTGTGTGTGTGTGTGTGTGTGTGTGTGTGTGTGTGTGTGTGTGTGTGTGTGTGTGTGTGTGTGTGTGTGTGTGTGTGTGTGTGTGTGTGTGTGTGTGTGTGGGGGTGTGGGTGTGTGGTGTGTGTGTGTGTGTGTGTGTGTGTGTGTGTGTGTGTGTGTGTGTGTGTGTGTGTGTGTGTGTGTGTGTGTGTGTGTGTGTGTGTGTGTGTGTGTGTGTGTGTGTGTGTGTGTGTGTGTGTGTGTGTGTGTGTGTGTGTGTGTGTGTGTGTGTGTGTGTGGAGAGTTATCTTTCTGGTCCTAACTCTCCACCCTGCCGACAGTCTGGATTAAATGCATGCCCTGCAAAATCTCTTTGTTTTGATGTATGTTTTTTTTTTTTTTTAGTTTCCCACTTGGGACTCTCCTGGGTGAGCTGTTATTATTAAAATGATTCTTCTCTTTACGTCGCTGCCCACCTGCCAGGTTGGAAGAGCCGTTTGAAGGATCTGAAGCATATGTGCCCCCAGAAGGACAACCTATCCCAGCAGCCTATGGAGCAAACGTACACAACGCGGAGAACAAGAAAGAACCGTTTGATCTAATGTCTATAACAAGCAGAAAAGTGTCCGTGTCACGCTAAATGAAGCAATATGTTCTGTGTGCGCTTCGAGGTTCTGCTGAACCCAGGATAGAAGCAGCGTCAGTCATTTCACATCGCAACTTGTTAAATTCACTCAAGTCCATCGTTGCTTTTTTTTTTAAGCACTTCCTGGTTGGTTTTACCACGTCAAACCATAAAGTCGAGATCCAAAAAAAGAACGAATTGATGGAGGCAAAGTGCAGTGGGTGAACAAATTTATTTACTTTGGTAGTTTTTACCAAAAAGTGTAAAGCGAGTTGCTTTACAGCACGAGGACATTGGAGGTCAGTTGAGTTTATTTTGCTCTGAAATTATCCAAAGTCATTGAACGCGGCAGCGTTCTTCTGGAGAGAGATTTGTATTCCTGGGATGAGCCGGCATCACATTTTAAACTTATCATAATCAGACAAGTACAGCTCTAACGCCAACCGCCGATCAGAGTCATCCAGCTCACCGAAAAGACAGAGAGAGAGAGCGAGAGAGAAAGAAGTGATGGGTCACAGAGTCCAGTGGGTTTTACTGGTGGGTTTCAAAGTGGGGCCCGTGCGCTAGAGGGGCCCTAGAAGACGCGAAAAAAAGGAGAAAGTAAGTTGATTTCAAAAGTATAAACAACTGAATATGTATTGATTAATTAATGTTTTTATTTTCTGCTGACTGCATATCACAGCACATGCATAGACTTTATCCCCCTGACTGCATGACCGTCCTGCTCCTCAAACATGGCCTCGTTGGGCACCAACAAATTCTCAAGATGATTTTATTCCTGGTTGTTGTTGTTTTTTCCTTCCTCTGTGTCTGCATTTAATTCTCAAACCGGGGGTGTAGGGTTTATTTTTCAATAAAGACATGAATTTTTCAAAAGATATATTACTGTACTTGCACCCTGCGGTGGGTTTTGTTAAAATCAGTCCTCCATGTAAACAAACCGACTTGGGACGAGAATGCATGAGTTCACAACTTTCAGATGTAGATGTGAATCAAGCTGCTGCTAACACAGCATCTCAGACACACACACACACACACACACACACTCACACTTCCGTTCGGCCTGGGGGGATAACATGAGGGCCGATGTTATCTGGTTATCTTGATCATCCTGAAGCAAATAACTGGGCAACACTGCAGCTTTGAACATTGTTCTACATGATGCAGCCTGTAGCGCCCTGGATATTTACCATGAGTTGATATTTCTATTCTGTTCACTGAAATATCTCTTGTGACTCTTGTTTGTTGGTGTTGTCACAATCGTGAATAAAAACATCATTTTCTTGACTTGCTAGAAAACTGGATTTTCACATGGACTGCACATTCAAATGCGGATAAAAGCGTTGCTAAATATTTCAGGTGCGAAAGGAGCCAGAAATAATTTGATCAATTTAATTGTACTCAGAGGAATCTTACATTATTAAGTATAAAAAGAGGTTAATTGGTTGAATTACCATTAGAAGATATTGTCATGGTCCACATTTCTGTTCATGGAAGTGGTTTTGTTTTCCTTCTGTTCTCTCATTGGCTGGTCGTCTATTGATCTCTTTGTGTCATCGCAGCTGCTTCCTGTGTTTTCTTGAAAACGATGTCCTCACTAATTAAATATTGATTTATTTTACATCTGCAGAGGCAGAAACTTTGGGAGAAACTGTGGCGGCGTTAAATGTTAAAGTTCTTTCAAAATAAATCAACACATTTTGTGTTTAATCTTTTTATCTGTAGAAGAAAATTTTTTGAAAAAGTAGTTCCTGTTCTATTCCTTAAACAAAACATATTGACAAAAAACCATGACAAAATTCTAGTTTGTGGTGATGCATAACATCAAATCCTAATGAATTCATTAAAAGATTTTTTTATGAAGACAGTATCTGCACTATTTCCTGTATGGTTTGGTAACTGGTCGCCTGCATCACATAAATGCTTGTGTTTGTAGCTGATGACGGACAGCTGTGGAGAAGACCACTGTTCATCTCTGAGGATGCTGCACTGCTGGCAGCGGAAACATCAACTGGCTGGAAACCTGGTTCCAGGCTGTAAACACTCACACACACACACACACACACACACCCCCACACACACACACACACACACACAAAACACACACACCCACACACACACACACACACACACACACACAAACAGACATCTGGTGACAGCACTAGCGGAACAAATTGGAGTCGGGCCGGGGGGGCGGGGCTTACTTACTTTCTACATCTTCTCAACAATATACAGGAACTTGTTTTAAGTCAATAATTCCTTAATATTGATGGAAAAGTTCCAGTTCTATTGGGAGATTATTTCACATTTTTCCTTTATTATAACTAAAATAATAATATCATAAATGAAATAATAATGGACCTCACCAGTATTAATAAGTTATTGACTCAAAATAACTGAGTATTTCTTGTTGAGAAGTTACTTGTAAGTTAGTTTTCTCTGATTTGAAGTGTACTGAGATATTTGTGCTAGATCGAAACTAAATTTACGAATTTTGTCTTTTGTAGTGTAGAATTTGATGATATTCTGTTAAGCAGCTCACAAAGCTCAGTGTTTTCCCCCCGCTGTGTGTGATTAATGCTCTCCAAATCTCACTGCATTTATTTCGGAATGTTTTTTTTTTTATAAAATATTTTGCCTAACATTCTGCATGGTTTAAAATTCCTCTTATTTAACGCACACGGTTTAAAAGCCCAAACACGCCGCGGTGTTTGCTGACAGCTACAGTCTGGTGACCTTTCAAGCATCTCATCAGGCAACCTGGGCGTCTGTGGTAGAACATCTGGTACTATTAATCCAAAGCCACACAAAGACACCAGCACCACAAAGAAAACTGCTGCATCCTACGAAAAAAAAAGCATAGGAGCTTTATATTCAAGACGGATGGTTTTGGCTATTTTTAAAAATGCCTGGCGACTCCAAAATAGTACTGGAAGACAGCTATAGCATTTCTGCTGTCTCAAAAGCTGATGTCAAATCTAAAGGTAAAAGTCCTCTGAGTCAGTGGCGCGTAAGATGTTATAATGTTATTCCCTCATCAAAAACATCCCTGGAGTGATGCTTTGTGATTCTTTCATCCATCTTGGAGAAATCCTTGAAGCGCCACGGCAACCATTCAGATGTGCAAAACGCCTGGGAGGACCGAGCTCCACCTTTGAGACTCAACATCACCTCACAGAGCTGAGTGACTCCCCCCATTCAGCTCCTTCAGACTAGCCAGCAGCAATTAGCAAACACCTGGTGGAACTGCAGCTCTGCTGATCTCATTATAAGAGCTACTTCTCAGTGAAGAGTTGGTGAAAATGTTGTTAATGGGTTGACAGAGGACCTGTGTTGCGATGACTTCCTGAAGGCGGAGTTTCAGAAAGAGCAGGAGTTTTTAAAGAGACAGAGGTCCAATTTCTAGATGATAAATTGTGAGTTAAGCTATATATATAGGGAACATAGTTACTTCTTTGTGCTATAAATGGTGCTATGTGCCTGGAAAATACATAATACTGCCCCATTAAATCCAATTTTACTGCCTTGGAAAAACAACAACTGGAAGCGATGGAGACAAATCATACGTTCATGATGATTCGGTGAGCTTGACAAATGTCCATGAGATGCTGTCATGTTAGGATCGCCACTGGCTGCTTTGGAGCACTTTCATCAGCTCTGGTCAGTGGTCACAGAATTTCCAACCCGATCATGCCATGGACGCTGGTGGCTGCATAGGAGCACATCCTCTGCTTGCCTCTCCATTCTGTCACCATGCATTAATCCTGTGGCACAGCTTCTTCTGTTTTTGTTTTCGGTTGTTTTTTTCAGCAGTTTGATTTCTGTTTTCATTGAAGCACACGCTCCATTAATGTGTGTGGGTGTGTGTGTGTGCTGTGGTGGTAGCGTGAGCGGGAGTGTATGTTTTCAGGGCTTTCGTGACTTGCCAGGAAGCCCCCTGCTGTGCTGCTGAGTGCCTCCCCTTCAGACGCATTAATATAAGATGAGTGTGTGCATGTGTGTGTGTGTGTGTGTGTGTGTGTGTGTGTGTGTGTGTGTGTGTGTGTGTGTGTGTGTGTGTGTGTGTGTGTGTGTGTGTGTGTGTGTGTGTGTGTGTGTGTGTGTACAGTCAAGTAGAGACAGAGGCAAAGAACATGAAGAGTTAAAGAAAAGATAAAAAGATTGGAAATACACAAACACGCAAATACACAAGGCAGAAGTTGACGTGCTCTAAGACATGGCACGCATGCAAACATGCATGTGTGTGTGTGTGAGTCCCTGTGGGCCATTAAACTAAGATGAGTGCCATGTTGGATAGTGGAGAGGGAGAGATAGCAGGAAGAAGAGGGAGGAGAAGGAGATGTGTACATGGTGGGTAATTGGCTCTTAAGTGCAGCCTACGTCTTTCCCCGAGAGCCTCTCATGGCAGCTGTGTGTGTGGCTGCTCACCCTGTCCACTTATCTCCACAGCCAGCCATCGCCACAGCCTTTAAGCACACAACCCCTTCATCACCCACATGCATGTTTTCTTCAGCTCCTCTGCATGGTTTCTTTAGTTCCTTGGTTCTGGTTGCCGCCGCCATGCTAACAGATTCACCAGGGACAGCGGCGCGGTAACCTGCTGCGTGACGGAAGAACTGGGCAGGTGGAAGTGTGAACCCGGGCAGTTTTACCTTGCAGTCCGTTCATTTTCTTCTCTGACTAACAAGCAAAAACGACTTTGTTTTATTTTTGGTCTGAACAGTGTTTCCTGTTCAGGCTTTGCTGAGCTCCCATCACTCTTTAGACGAAGAGCCTGTTAAACCAGGAGTTATGAGGACTGGCAAGTAGAGGGACATTTATCGTATCGTTTATCATTTACCATGATAAATGTCTAATTATAGAATTTTTATTTATTGTCACAATAATTTTTGATTAACTAAAAAAAATTTAAACTGTCCTGACACTATTAATGTGTGGATTTTTTGTTTGTTTGTTTTGTTTTTTACTGTTTCCTTCACTGTTTCTTCAATAAAGGTGTGTCCAAGAAAAAACTTAAATACAGTGACATTTAGTGATACAAATCACACTTCTTTATCTGACTGAGGTCCTGAAGAAGCACATAACAAATGCACAAAAAAAAAAATTGAGCTCCAATTAAAAAAAAAGAGAGAGAGTTAATTTTTTCCATGAAATCAAATCAAGTTTGTCAACCTTAATTAATTTATATTTGTTTAACAAACTTAACATTTTTACTCGGCACCTCAATTTCATTATTATAATAAAGTGCTTCAAAATATCATGAAAAAACTTTAAGTCCAGGTGGCCCAGCTCTGCTGGCCAGGCCTCAGTTAGGTCTCTGTTGTTGGTGTAGAAGCAGAAGTGGAAGACAGCACCGTATTCATTTATTAATATGGTGAAAAATATATGTGAATAGTATCGCCATGTACCAAAACACAGAGGTTGATGGTGTCTAATTAATATCTCACAGAAAAGAATTTAGGATTTTTTTGTGTTTTTTTGTTTAATCACTTTATCAGATGAAGATGCAACAGAAAGTTTTGTGTCACAGAACAGAGTTCTCTAAGATAGGAAGCAAATAGAAAATAGATACAGAAAGCACCCAAATAACCAATTCTGAACATACCGAGGCACAGAAGCAACACTTCAACACTAAAGGTTGTTTTTGTGGAAAAACCAAATAAATTTAAAAAATCAGCCAGGAAGCGTCATGGTCTCATTTGGCTGGACTGGAAAGAAGGCAGCAATCTATTTTCATAATGAGCCACAGAACCTCTATAACATCAGTTTGTCTACATGCTTCCTGTGTCTATTGTTTCCCTGGTTTCTTCTTTTCCAAGCAGGCCAGGCTTATTTAAACATGTTTTCCTGCTGAGATTCAGCTCAAGAGGCTTATTTCTCCTCTTCACTTGGCACATTTCCAGCGAAAGACTCACTGAGATGCACATGAATATACAGACATCAAATTTCCTCTCCATGCATCATGGCTGCATTCAGTCAGTGACTGTTTTTGTTTCCTCTTGTTGTTTGTCCATTTGCCTCTGCTGCATTAACGTTTTCATCTCTGCCTCATCTCTGTTGATGTTTTTGGTTTGTTTATTTGGCGAGGGGAGTGTATTTTGCACATCTTCTAAATTCTGCTTCTGACAGGCGCTGCTCAGTTTGCAAAGAGTGAAAACGACAGTGGAAAATACAAACCTCCCTCCCCCAAAAACAAATATAAGAGATTTCTATCTATCTTTGCACAACCAAAAGGAAAACTTCTTCCTAAGAAGTTATGAAATATGGACAAGCAGAGAAGCTATAATAGCTTGATCAGCATTTATTCCCATTATTCAGTTGATGCTCCCACCATTTTGTTTCTGCAGTGAGTTGTTCTGTCAGAACTCGGAGCAGCTGTTCGTGACTGAGAGGGAGATGAACAAAACCTACAAAGTTATTTTACTGTTGTACACAAAAAAAACCCAACAAAAAAACAAATCATCTTACATGCAATACTGAAGCTCTGCCGAACAAGATCAAAATAAAGAAAGTCATAAGTACAAAAGCAACAAAAACATGTGAAATGATTCCATGTTCAACATGTTTGAAGATATCCTGCCTGAAAAGTGATATACTTTCAACATTAGTCCTCAAATCTGTTCATCTAAAATAATATTTGATTTAATGTAAAGAAAAAAAAAAGTTTTGCAGACTCGAGTTTTGGCGTCAGCAAACCAAATCTATTGAATCAGAAAGAAAAAACTTGTCACGGTCATTTGGGTCAGGGTTCTCTTTGGAGTCGGGCCTTTTTGTTGTTTTTAGGGCTTTGCATCAAACAAATAGAAAATGTGAAAGCAGCACAAAAGTCCTATACTAACATCAAGGAGTCCATTGCCTTGTGCTACACTTCCTTGTTTGTTTTCCTCTCTGTCTGATGCAGAAAACATAAGAAAAAGTAGTTTCTTTTCTTTTTTTAAAAAACGGCAAACGATGCAGTTTTACTCCAAACGTTACTCTATTGAACTACTTAATTCATTAGTGATATGATGGTGTGGCCCACTGCTCCCTTCAGAACTGGCTGATTTCTTTAATAACAAAAAGAATCAGCGAAGACGACAGAAAGTCGTAGGAGGAAGATGGTTTGGTTTGGTTTTGTTCAGACATTGTGACGCTGTCTCAGTAGTTTCGTTTCATTCCAACATGTTGAATCCATCAGTCGTCTGTAAAATCACCGACTCCAATTTTGCAACCTCTCCAAGGTAGGCGGGACTTGTGGCTCCAACATCTGAATAAAACATCAATGTCTCCTCTTATTGGCTGATAGATGATGAGCTCTAACGCCAATACTGAATGATGAATATATCTCATGTAGCTGTTTACCATTTTCAATGACGTTTTATGTCAACACGCTTGTTCATATGTAATTTTAACTTAATTTCTCCTTTATTGAAACAGAGCAATTCCGAAATTGTGTTTTTTCAAAGTTAGCATACAAAAAGATTTCCACACACTTGTGATGGAAACACCAGCTTGTGATTGGCTGATTCACCACTGGCCTAAAGCAGCTTTTGAAACCGTGTACCTAATAAAGTGGCAAGTTGCCGTATGAAATACGACTTATTACCTCAAACTCTGAAAGGAAACGCAGAGAGAGCAGAAAATAAAACACTTGTTCTGCTCTTAATATAACAAAGTAAATCTATTTTTCTAAATTTATGGCTCACCTGCGTGCAGTATGTTACAAAGTTTGTTTGCTGCCCTAAACTTTCCTTTCCGTTTAGCAGACACTTTAAAATATGTTCCCCTGATAGCCTTAAATAACATCTGGTTAGTCCTGTTAACATTTGTTCCAGGGCTCAAGAGACACACAAAAAAATAAATTAATTTAAAAAAAAAAAACTCACTTCAACTTCTTCATTCCTGCGACAAAAAAAAAAAAGCATCTGGCGAAACAAAATGAACCAATTAGAATTCAGAGACATTTGTTCACCTTTTTTTTCCGACTCGTCCCGCAGAACTGGATGACGTTGCGGCGCGCGACGTCACGACGCGACAGAGATGTCACCGATTGGAGGGAAAAGAGCGGAGAGGCACGCAACAAAGTCGGTCCAATCCATCATCAAGTTCCATCAAACCTCTGTCCCTCCCTGTTTTTCCTGGCGGTGACAAAAGCACCAGACTCCAGACTTAAAGTATTCACAGCAGAGAGATAAGCTCTTCAGCTCAGCCAGGAAAAAATAAAAAATAAATAAATAAAAAACCCTGAAATGATAAACAGCTGCTGGAGGAAAATATAATATTCTTCAACGGACTGAGAGAAGAAGGCTCGTGTTTATGATTTCTTAAAATAACTTTATTCCTGACCTCTCCGTAATCCCCGGAAAGTCTTTCAATTAGAGAATGGCTGAGATTTCCCCGGATTTTTAGCACCATGCTCCTAGACAGACTGAGGAAAGGAGGAGATAATTGGCCAATAAAAATGTAAATAGGATGGTGGAGCAAACCAGCATGTGATGAGAGACGTGTGTGTGCTCATGTCTGCGTGTGTGTGTGCGTGTATGTGTGTGTGAGGGAGTATAGGGGGCTGGATGGGATAATCCAGTGTGACAGGTTGTGTTAGTTTTGTTGGATGCTAATTGGATGCTCACAGAGTTCTTCTTCGAAAACACCACAATACGGCGCAGGCGTGATTACTGATGGGAGCCAAATGAGATGACGGCGGTCCAGAGAGGCAGCAGCTTGGGTGGAACCGTGTCTCCGTGTCTCCGTGTCTCCCCGCCTCCCCTGGTGACCTTCCACAGACGGTGGCATCCAGGTAAACGGGTCAGCCTGTCTGCAGTGGCATGATTCCATTAGTTTCTCTGGTTAACAGTTTAAAGCGGGGGAAGAGGGGTTCACACCTGTGATTGGGTTTGACAGCAAGAAACATGAGACTTTAATTTAAATAGTGAAATCCTTTAATCAGGTCTGGCTCCAGTGCTGATAAATGACATATTTATTGCAGGGATAAACACTGTACAGCAGAGAGCTGGGAAAGAAAAACTATTTGACGTGATATGATGAAACACATTAATATTGCATTGTGTGCGTGTGTGTGTGTGTGTAGGTGTGTGTGCGTGTGTGTGTAGGTGTGTGTGCGTGTGTGTGTAGGTGTGTGTGTGTGTGTGTGTGTGTGTGTGTGTGTGTGTGCGTGTGTGTGTTTGTGTTGCTCTGGAAAGTTGAGCTCTGCTGTAGTCTGTAGCACAAACATCCACCCTGGTCCATCTGAACCAGGTCAACTATAAAGTTAAACCTGTTTTTATTTCTCTCAGCAGTTTTGCAAATGATTCAAATTCCTGTCCAAACACAATGAGTCATGTTACCGTGTGATGTTTCTGCAAAAGTCAAAAGCTTTTCTAATATTTAGAATTTCTAATTGCACTTTCTGAACCATTTGAAAGAAGTTTTTTTTGTTTTTACATGTCTGACCAAGATGGTCAACCTATTATTTTAGTCAGTCTCAGTTTCTTTATTATTTACATTCTATACTTAAATCTAATCTTTAGAAATAGTTCTGGCAGATTTTGAAGGAGAGAATTTTTGTTTTTTCTTTTTTATTTCACAAACTTGTGACGTCAAGCGTAAATCAAGCGTTAGTCTTTTTTACATTGCATGTTTTATTTCAGCTTTTATCTTTTCAGATGTTTTTTTACAATGTTGATATTTCTTATTTTGCTGGTGCTTTCGGCAGGGAGAGGCTGGTGACCCCAGCACATCGCAGGCCAACCCCCAAACACACAGTCATACCTGTGGACATTTTAGAGCAATCCATTAATCTCATATTCACTTTTATTAATATAGGAAGAGACCCATCCATCACCAAGCAACACAGAAACACATGAAGAAAAAGCCCAGGCTGTGATTCGAACCTACGACCTTCTTACTTCAAGTTAACAGTGCCGACTGTCCCACCGTGCAACCTTACTCCTCCTGTTAATATTACTATTGTTTGTTGTTGCAGTTGTATTTATTAATTTCTTTTTGATGACTTTTTTGTTGTTTTTAAATAAATTGTCTGGATATGACATGTCTTGAGTTTATGCAAATACATTGAAGAGAAGCGAAATGAAGTGAAGTTATTTGATTCATTGATGATTTACTGCCTGTGATAACTTTTTGACCAGTACATAACGTTCACATGATTAAACATGAATTTCACATCAAACTTTTATTTTTATTTTTTATGAATCTGGAGTATTTGTTTATTCTAATCTCAGGGAGACAGAGAGCAATAAATGGAAGGATTTGGTTCTCTCAGTTAGTCCGGCAGCCACAGAATAACAAGCAAAGCATTCTGTTGGTCTCTGCCAGTTTTCTCCTTTATGAGCTCACGTACGACTTGTGAAATATGCGTCGACGTCTTTTGTCTGCCTGCAGAATCTCTTCATTAGGAGTGTGAGCTGAGCGGGAGCCGTTCCTTTCCTCTCCCGGCTCCTTCTGTCTGTTTTGATGAGAACTGCCGTCTAAATTCCCTCACAACTGGCAGGAACTGACTGTAATCGCTGATTGTCTTGTCAAACCGTACACATTTCCCAGCATGCCACTTTGGAACGCTTCATTGCGGCGGAGGAATACAGAAGTGGGCACACTTTGGAAGAAGGCAGCGTTTTATGAAAACAAAGAGAAGCAGAATAAGGAAATGAAGCTCCTTTTGATCAAAAATGACATTTTGAAGCCGAGTAGACCTTCACAGTTCTGAAAAGGAAACCTACTTCCAGATGAGAAAGAAACAGTCTGGCTCGCCTCTGTCTTAACTTCTTTAAGACAGATTATTTTTAATTGACCAGTTTTACATAGCAACATGTTCAGCACATTCTCAGTTTTATGTTAACAAAAGTTGTTTGGTTTGGATTAAAAAAAAATCATGGAAATTAAACAAGGTTAAATCTCCTGATGAGGCACTGCATTGCTCAGATTAGAGAATCTGTTTCTTAAATCAGCCGTCCTGATTTCAAGTTTCAACACCAGCCCACTGCATGGCTCTGCCACACTGACCACCATGATCCATTTTTCTCTTCCTTAAGTCAATAACCAACTCTTTTGTGGTGCTGATGTTTATCAGCAGACCATCGACTCTGCACTGCTCCACCCCGTCTCTGAACTCCAAGGTGTAACCGGTGTAGCAGAGCCGCCCTGTGGGGAACCGGTGCTGAAAGCAGGCGTAGCAGAGATGTGGGAGTCCATTCTGACCCTCTGAGTGTGATCTGTCAGAAAATCCAGGATCCAGCTGTGGTTTTACTGTGGAAGTCCCGGCTCTGCCCGTTTGTAGACGCTCCTCTGTGGGAGGCTCTCCATCCTTGGCTCCAAGAGACTCAAACTTTTATGGAGGACTGAAGGCAGGGTGTCCTCAGCGGATCGGCCAACTCAACAGGAAAAGGGTGGGTGGAGTTCTTTACTCCCAACCAGTTTCTCAAAACACTTCATGATGGTAGGTGTAAGTGCCTCTCAGTGGTGTAAGGTGGTCTTTTAGTAGAGGGCTTGAGATCAGGTTAGTGCAATGACCAGTCAGCTGATCTGCACAGTCCTTCTGGATCCTCCTAGATCCTTCCTTGGTGAGGTTGATGTGAAAAAGTGGAAGGTGCTGGTTTAAACTCAAAGCAGGAACAGAAGATGCTTGGCTCCTTCCCCAGTGAAACGTTGCCTTCAGCTGAATCCTTGCTGCCTGGTACTCATCATCCTCAGTTTGTCCTCTATTTTGCTCTAGTCCTGCAAAACCTCCTGCGCCTCTCTTGTCATCCAGGTCTCCCTAAAATGTCCATCCTCAATGTCAACAGCAGTACAGAACCCGATACAGTGCAACATGGCTGCTGTGTGGATCCTGATGTTCCGGTTCTCTGAAAGCAGTTCCTGCAACTGTCGCGAAGCATCGTTTGGCCATGTTGTAACAGTTCAAGTGATGTTAGGGCCGTGTTTTCTAAGGGATGAGTATACAGGGATCAGAAGCAGGGACAAATGGTCAAAGTAACCAGGATGTATCAAGGGGTTTGGTCATGTGACCTTGTCCTCCCCAGGTGGGACATTAATGGTGGTGCTTTGGAAGGACTACTTTTAGCACAACCTGCTTAAAGTCCCCTTCTATGTCACAAACTGCCTAGTTTGTGACATAGTTTTTCTCTCTTGTTTACTGATGGTTCCCTACAATGTACAGTTATCATCCATGCTATGTGCACAGTTAGCTTTCTCTGGACCTGGATTCAATCTTCAGAGGTTCCAGGTAAGTGAAGCAACGGCTGGCGATGGTTTTATGATCATCAATGAATCCTAACTCGGCCTTCAGTGAGAGACTGAAGGCCTTGCCTGAAACTAGGGTTACACCTAACCCTATGACCTATGACCTATATCATACCCTTAACTAGCATTGGTAGGCATATCTTCTGCTAAATTAGTAATTTTAGCTGGATAAGACTAGTGTGCTTCTCCAATCTGCTGTGTACAGTTATGATCAAAGGTTTTCATACTCTTCACATGTTTTATTTCAGTGGAAATCTTCTTGCTTGTGCCAACCAGTAATATTGGCAACAAGTAATATCACTGGGATCTGGAATCCAGTTGTAAGAGTGAATCTAGAGGGATCTCTGTCTAGTCTCACAAACAGGGGCTTGGAATTGAAAGATTTGGAGCTTTTTACTGATGAGAAAACACAGAAATATCAACAAAAACCTGTAAAAAGATGACATTTTGAGAAAAGTTTGAGTAATGCCAACACATTTTTTTTTCTCATTGATTATGGAGTTATGCATATTTCAAACCTGCCATTGTTTACCATGTAAAATGTAAAAGCAAACTTTTTATTTTCCTTAAAGTTGCTACTTTTTCTGCATTATTTTACTATCTTTTGCGAGACGCCTGTGGTTCAGAGAATCACTGAGTGAGGCGTTAAATTAATTAATTTCGCAAGAAACGAGCAAAATTTTCCTTGCACTTCCCAAATTTGCACTGCTCTGTGTTGATTTATCTCAAAATAAATCACTTGAAGTTTGTAGTTGTGACATGAAATATGCAGAAAAGATCAATATGTTTGGAAGGCAAAGCCGTGTATCCCTGTTTCTTGGGGGGATTTTTTGCCCACCTGCCATAAAAAAAAGATGATTATTTAAGTAGGAGGACCTCACACAAGTTCTCACCATCATTAAATCCTGTGGATAGTTTTCTATGGACCCAAATGAATGGAGACACACACAGCCTGAGGGCATTGTCAGGAGGATATCAGTGTGTGGACAGTGTTAATCTCTCCATCTTCTCCTCGCTCTACAATTTTTAGATCTCTCGTTCGGCAGGTTCACCAAACCCCTGAGAAAAGTCTAACCTCGGCATGAACCCACAGCTCACCTCAAATATGACAGCTTACACTTCCCTGCTCTGCTTTCACTCTGACACACACACACACACACACACACCCCCACACACACAGATGCTCACACTCAACTCAGTTTCCCTCTCATCTCGACACACACACACACACACACACAGGAAAGTTTGTGTCTGTTCATTTCCTCCCTCGCTCTCATTCCCACACGCACACACACACACACATGCGTGTGCACATGCACAGACCGGAGCCCCACTTTGATTATGGAGGAAAAAAGGAGGTCTTACAGGGAAGAAAGAGCTACAGAAATGTAAGATGTGTCACGGTGACCTTTGATGGCGCTGAGAGAGCCAGAAAACGGCTGCCGCTCACTCCGTCTCCGTGTCTCCTCCCTTATTGCCCCTCAAATATTTGGACAGAGACATGTCAGTTTCATCGTGCAAGATGAAAAGAAATAATTGAGATGAAAGATATTCTAAAGTCATCACAGCTGCTTATGTACTCCAGGTGCAAGCCGTCACTGAGCAACAAACGGAAATTTTTAACGTTGATGTTTTATCGTAGACCTCATTTAAATGTTTTAGGCGTCCGGGACAGACGGTGTTTCAGTGCAGATGTTCGATTCTGCATATTTTTGGTGTCGATCTGATACCATTAAATTCACGCCCCGTATCACAGATGCCAATACTTTTCACCTCATTGATAAATCATCAATCTTCTGACCTTCTAGTTGTTTTTGTTGTTTTTCCTTTTAATTATTTGGACAGAATTTGAACAAAGTTTGTTTGTATTTGCAAAATAGTTTAATAAGGCGTTAACAAGATTTTCAACATTGTGTTTATGCTTCATTGCATTGGTACAGTTATCTAAGGCAAAAGTAGTGGATAATTCAGATACCCCACTTATTATGGTTATTGGTCTTTTGATATTTTTTTCCAAATCTTCTTTAGACCTTCGATACACTTCAATCTACTAAAATTAGTTGTCTTTCTTTTTTTATCTTTAGATTAGTTCATTTCCAAACAAACAAGTAGGTCTGTCACGATAGCAAATTTCGCTGGACGATAAATTGTCCCTGTTGTTTATTATCTTAATAAACAACAGGCCATTTTGAGACCATTTTCAAGTAATGTTACAATAAGAATACATTCTGTAAGATCAAAAAACTTCAAATCCTAATGAACGTTTTTCACTGGAACCATTAAACGTTTAAATATCCAAATAAATAAACAACCAAAAAAAAGAAAAACAACAAACAAAATGAATCATAAAGTTTCTGTAAACAAAATTGTTCTTCAAATAAGGGCTTGTTGAGACCAAAGCACCTAACTGAAGACTTTTATCATCCAGTTTTTGGTAAAAGAGAGAAAAGAGAAATAATGCAAATGGAAATTATGGAGATTATTGAGATCATCTTAATTTATCATGACAATCAATCAATTACCATGCATTTAATTGATTCGTTGCTGATTGCGACTGAATGAGTAAAATACTATCTTATGACATGATGTTGTTTAGCGTCATGCTAGAACTTGTGTTTCAGCAAATCCGATGGAAAGCAGCAACTGTTTCCCTCAAATTTTAGCCATCCAGTGTTTCTGCAGTTGAGCACATTTAGATTAACCGTTTCTACTGCAGTAATTTAGGATGAGTGTCAGTAGAGACTGACTGCTTTAGTGCTGGTCTCTCCTCTTCCACTGAAATATAACCACATATGTCCTCTATGCACAGAGTGACTGTGAGGTATGTTAAATTCAACAGATATTTCCTCCAATATCAACATTTTATATGCATTTTCAGATCTCTTTTTCTCTCAAGTCTCTTTATAAGCCAAAATTTGAAAGCCCTTAGGAGACTTTTCTCCATATTGGACAGAAGACAGAGAGCGATGAGATTTCTTTTGTTAAATACTTTTCACAGACTGAAGCACATATTGGAATGGAACAAAGTTTCCCTTTTGTAAATCAAAAAGAGAAGTGCAACGTCTTTCTTTTCAGGAAACTTTTTTTTTTGCTTCATCTGGGATTCATCACAGTAAAATAAGATAAGTACTGTCTTCTCACTGTCTACATTTTAAACCTGCAGGAAAATTTTTTTTTCTTTTACATATTTTGTTAAAACTGTCAGCATGTTGTGAGACAGACATAAGACAAATAATCTGTGGAAAGATTGACCTCCTTTCAGAGCTTCTGTTGCAGACCGATCAAAATCAACCAATCAGAGCCAGGGGGAGGCTCTAAGCGCTGTCCATCACTCCTGTGTGTGCGCTCCTCAGTGTGCAAACAGCTTTCCAGGTAAAAGTGTGAGTTTATCTGTTGTTTTCTGTGGCTATGCTAAGTAGCCTGAGCATTCACAGCAGACTCTGTTGCGCTGAATCAGCTGTGCCATATCAGATAGAAAGTGGCAGGGTCTGAGCAGTGTGTTCACGAGGACCATTGACAGTGCTAAGACCCGCCTCCTGGCTCTGATTGGCAGTTTGTTACAGATGGCAACAGTAGCAGCAGCAGAAGGCAGAGGAGCTTGATTTTTCTCAGATTATCTGTCTCACATTCTTCAGTCATGACAGGGTGGCAGTTTAACACATGTAAAAGTTACATACTGCAGCTTTAAGCACATATTAGATTAGTGACCTTTAAAATATATGCATAAAATTTTGTCAATAGAGTAAAACCTGCAACAATAAATATCTAAAGGAAGAGAGAGAGAGAGAAAAAAATCCTTCTTTGGGGAAAAGCAAAAATTTCCCATGCCTTGGATTTCAAACTGGCTTAAAATTCTGAACATGCTTCCTTTGATCCATCGTTTCCCTCCCGGCCCTGCGCCGCGCCCGCTAACTTCTGCATTCACTTCCCTGACCCCACCTGCGCCCTCTCAACACACCCGGGTTTTGTTCCCCGCCTCCGGACGGCAGACCATCTGCGCGGCCACGAAGGCGGCCCGACTATAAAGCCTCTGTTGTTGGCGGCCCGCCGCCCACCGAGCCCCGAGAAGACAATACGCGCCTCCGTTCCCGCTCGGTGACATTCACCACGGCCATACCTGCATGCAAGACAATCTCCTAAGAATGTTCCTGCCTTTCTGAGGAGCTGCTGTTGTTTGCTGCTCCGGTCTCATACCATTCCCACATGTCTGAGAGCTGCCCACCAGACCTGAGGGAGTATTGGTTTGTAAAACAGAGAGGTGGAGGGCGGGAATACATTTTTCATTCTGATAAGGTTACCTCTCAGAATTGCAAAGAAATGCATGAGTGATCTGGCAGACAGGTATAGGAGTAAGACAGAGAGAGAGAGAAAGAGGGGAAAGTAATTATGACGGCCGCTGACATCTTGTGAGAGATAGGCCAGGTCTGGGAAAAGCTGTGGGAGGAGGAAGGAAGGAGTGAACTCAGGTGGATGGAGCAGTCGGCCGCAGGGAGGGAGGAGACAGAGCGGAGGAACAAGACGGAGGAGCTGGTTTTTGTCCCCTCATCAGGGGGCTGTCAGATTTATAAATAACAGTAATCAATGGCTCAGCTGGCTCTGTCCTCTGCACTAATTGCTTAAAGTGCTTAAAAATCAGCTCATGCATTTTGTTTTTCTGGGCAGCATAGTCAGAGAGCAGCAACTGGGCTTTTGTCTTCTCCCCTCCAATCTGGTATTTGGACCCGTCTTTCGGTTTTTGGATTCAGCATCGTGTGATTAGAGCAGGCAGTGGTGATGCATTGAGAACAGATTAACGTAACGGAGCCCATAGCCATGTCACATTGACACTTCTTCACAGCAGTCTGGATGGCCCCATTCCAGTCTTCTCACCCAAAAATCTATCCGATGTGAGCAGCTGTGTTACATTTCATCCAATGTTTGCTATTATCGTGACATAATTCTGCACAAGAAGAATCCAAGCGATGTAAATCTGGATGTAAGCAATGACTGAAAATTTTAATGATCAAGATTTTGAATTTGTGAAAGGCGTTTGTGTCAGTGAAGTGCATCACTCCGCTCCTGGCTCTGACTCCATATCTGAACAGACTTCTCTACAGAAAGCTATTGCTGCTGCAGGTTTTCTTTTTATCAGCTTCCTTTGTCTTGTTATGATCTTGTGACAACGCTGCCAGCTCTGAATCGTTTTAAAACCGTCCCGCAGACGGTGGCATCCATTGCCAACCAAAGAGCGCTGCTGTCTGAGGTCAACGTTCTTCTCCTGCGTATGGAAATCGCTCTGGGCTTGTAAACTGTTCTTACAAAAGTCTGACTGCAGTCACGTTTAGCAGGTACTATTAACCACAATGCAAAGCAAATCTGATTTCAGCTAAAACTTGGAACTGAGTCTCAAGAGTTTGTAAAACGTTGACCTTTATACTGTGAAGATGAAGGCTGAGACAGAGCCTGATGGCAGCAAGAAGGGCTTACATTTAACGGCGTCTTAGGCCTCCAATAGGAACAAACTAATTAACATTTGTTATTTGACAAAAAAAAAATAAAAAATTCATCTCTTTACTAAACAGTGTCAACACGAGCTGTGTTTCCGTTGACCATTGGTAATGGCTTTGGCGCTAGATGAGTTGGTTCTCTGTCAAAACTGGCTCATTTCTCATGACTTAAGTCACATGATCAACAACCAGATGTTATCCCCATGAAGAAGAAGAGCACAGGAAGTAGTTGGAGGATGATGGCGAGGCATGTCTTTTAACGACTTATCTCACAAACAAGCTTATTCGCGCGTGTGATCTGAACCGACATTAAGCAGGGATATTGCTCCAATTTGTAAAACAGGTGAATAAAGTTTTGTTTGATTGGGATTAGTGTGTGACAGTTTCATTGTTGTAAATCTTATCTTCACAGCAATGTATTTGACTGGCATGATGTTGGCTCTTTGCCAGTGTTTCCGTCAGTCTCTGTCTGTAGCTGCCTGCAGCAGTAAGTCCCACGGGTCCGTCAAGCTTTGCAATGTTCCAGTGCTTCAACGTCTTCCTGCAAACCTTTGTGCCACCCATCAATCCTCTGCCATTTCATTCTTAAAGCAACAAGATACTGAACGTTGGGAAGAGTCCTCCATGTAAGACTTTATTTGGTGAAATCTCCCACGCGTGGTCAACTCACCACAAGTGGAAAAGAAAAACCCATTTTACGGCTTTTCTTTGTGACTTTGCTCTGGTACCGACAGACATCTTTAGGATGACCAGCCGTCGTCTCTTTGGACTGTGAGACGAAGACAGAGATCCTGGAGAGGAATCACACATTCAAGCCCGAACACGCAAACTCCATGCAGAACGACGGCAAGTCAGGAATTGAACCAAGGACCTTTTTTGCTCCAAAAACACAGAGATAACAACTGCTTCACCATACAGCATAGATACGCACTCCAATGGATGTTCTTGTACTCCCAAACATCAAACATGGTGTGATTGATCATTACACTCTGAAGACGTTTCATTTAATATGGTTAAGTGTCTCCTCTGTCTTCACACCAGCCTCTCTGTAACTGCTCTGTTTGACTTAATAATCTTGTCTTTCCTCAGAAATACAGCGGTGACCTTAAACATGTGGATTAAGTGCAGCCAAAATAGTGGCATTTTCCATTTCAATATTAAGCAAAGAATAGGCAAAGGCAGATTAGAAATGTAATGATAAAGTAATCTGTGGCCTTTAAGCTGCAGGAAGCTGTGACATTTTCATTTAGAATTTAAAGGAGCCAACAGGTGAACAGGTAGTTGTTCCAGAGCTGAGGAGAATAATAAAGTAAAAGTTCTCTGCCATTGTCACATTTTGGCAACAGAAGAGCAAAGATGACCAGGGCTCTCATTTATAAAGCCTGTGTGCGCTCTAGACGCCACTTTCCAGGCAGAGATTCTGATCTATGAAACACAAACCTGGCGTGGAACATGCATGGTCCCTGGCGCCAACGCTGACCCCTTCGTTCCGTACAGTCCATCATGTTGTTTTGGAAACAGAGGAAATGGTGACACAGATGGGAAACTAAAGCAAAAACCTCATCATGATTTCCTCAGATCTTTACTCACATATCAAACAATAGCCACAGACCATAAGCATTCAAAAACAGTGTGATATTTGTTTGCGCTGCTTAGCTATTGCTGCTCTTTGTATTATTTTTTTTTTCTGTATATAAACATCATCTGTTTTGTGCATGAAGATGAATCTACATAGTTGGATGATTGATGCTCAAAACCTTTCATGCATGAATTACGATCCTTTATGTCAGGATTTTTTTTCCCCAAAAAATGTTTTTGAGTTTCTTAAGGAATAAAAAAAGATGGGGGAAAAAATTTGCTATTTTTCTAGTTGATCAGTTGTAATTTTCTCCAAATCCAAAATTGTTATTTGGAAAATACTTGATGTCACAACATTTTTTTTAGAGTTTTCTGCAGTAGAAGGAGGGACCGGGTTGGTCGGCATGCTTTTTTGTCTTTCGGCCATATTGGATTTAACAAAAATGCAATTGCAGTGGATGGCCAGTAGTTGGCAGTGCATTGTACCATGCGTTAGTGTCCACTTTATGCATTTCAAACATAAAAATCCACAAGAAACACAACAAAATGGTTTTTAGATAGCTGTCCACTGCAGTGACTGCTGTCCACTGCAGTGACTGCTGCACATGAAACTTTTGAGTGAAAGTGTAGACGATAAATTTTCATCCAAAACATTTGTTTTTTTTAACTGTAATGAGTGAAACTAACAAATAAAATAACTATGCATGAGTAACTTCCAAAGAAACAACAAACAACCACAAAAGGGCCTCAATCCAAAGTTGCTGCACAGGGAGCGCTTGTTCACAGCTGGACCACTCCAACTGAACGAGAGACTTAAGCTTTGAAGACAAAGCTTAAGGTAAGCTTTAAGATCACTGTTAGTGTATCCACAGATTTTTATAGCCTCAAAGAAGAAACACTGCTGAATGGAAAACGGAGCTCCAAGGAAGACAGGATTTAATGTTTTTAAGAAAAAAGAACAACACTGAGCATGAACGCTGACCTGTGTTGGTTTCTTCAGGGGCTTCAACACCAATCGCTCAGAGGATCTCATGACTAATGATGAATAATTTACTCCCCAACATTGCGCTCCATCTGCGTCATGCCGAAAACATCAAACAGCGAAGCGAAGCTGGTATTGGGAGGGCCGCAGCTGCTGCGGGTGAAGGAACAAGGAGCCACATCTTTTCCTCTCACCGAGACGGGCAGTGAAGAACGGCATCAAAGTTTATTGGGTTAATCTTGTTGGATTATAGATTGGCTCTGGAAATGTCACAACAAAACACCTATTATATTTTGACATTTACGAGCTGGTCTGAGGTCAGAGAAAGACGAAAGGCGACGGTGTGATCAGGGTGGAGACGATCCGACACACTCGCCACAGAAACGGCTAAATGTATCGGCTGCCATATGGACCAAGCTGACATTATAATGGTGAAACTAAAAGATCAGAAAGTCAAGAGACGAAGTGACAAGCTTTTCCTCTATGGAAGTGCAAAGTTTCTCACTAAACCTCCTATAAGTTTGGCGTATTGATGAGGAGAGTGTGGGTTCAGTGAAGGTCAGTGGCCGTCTCACTGCTCCTTCTTTTCATATTAAAAAAGTGAGTTTATTCTCTCCTTTTTCCAGGCTGTGAAAAAAGAAACATGCTGTAAAAGGAATATTGGTTGTGGTTCCCATTTGTAGATTTATTTTTTTTTTGTGAGTTTGTGAAATGTTAAGAAATCTTTGGAGGCATGGAAGGCTGAAAGTCAGTCAGGAATCCCAGAAGCGTCGACTGCTGCCTTACTGGGAGCATCTCAAACACTTACAGTACAAATCAGAACGTTTGGATACTTTTTGCTTCTCGTTTCAGAAAGTTCCAAGTTTTAAAGTGCTAAGCAAATCACTTCAAATGTCTAATAATGTCAGACTGATAATTTAAGGTTGAGTGCTGCTGCTCACCTGAAAATGATTGCAATGTCACGTTTTACAGTGAATATTAACCCCCAAAAATGTAAAATTAGTCCATTTAGAAGGGTTGCCGGTTTGACCCCCTGCTCCGTCTGTCTCAGTTGCACCATTAGAAGTGGTTTATTTATCAAATCTGCATTTACAACACATGAGCAACACCAGGTTATGCAAATAATGAAACAGTTTATACAATTTGTTTGTTGTGGCATTAAAGCAGACCAGACGTTTCCTGCTTCAGATGAGACCTGGACGTCGTGACGTCCTCTTCAGCCGCCAACGTTCCTGCCCTTAAACCACGTTGGTGGTACATGTTGGGTCATTTTCCAACTAGAAGACCCATTTGTCCCAAATCTACAACTTCCTGACCGACACCTAGAGGCATTGCTTCGCCATTTCTACATAATGGTGTTTTCCCTGTCGTGTCATTTATTTTGCAGATTGCTCTGGTCCGTCCTGCAGCAAAACATCCCCAACAACCTGACGCTCCGTCTCTTCCCACCACATTCAGACGGATGTCTAAAAATGAAAGACTGTGTCTGATTGAAACTGACTTTTAATTATCATTATTACTTTTGCTGGTGTCAGAAACTGTATCATGAAAACTGCGGTCTATTTGGCATGATTGCTTCAAAAAAAAAAGAAGAAAAAGAAAGCAATTTTTGAGTGGAAGATAATATTTTGGTCATAAATATTTTCGTGTAAATGCAGTGAGGAATCTCCCTGTGCAGATGTTGAAGTTGTAAGTTAAATGCAGTGTTGAAGTCATGACTGATTTTTCCCTCTCCGTCTCTCTCTGCGATGTGCAGACTTAAAGGGAAACGCTTGCAGCCAAATCAAGCTCCCAACAATGCTGAGGCCGCTTTTCCACAGATCTGTTCTGCTGTCGAAAATCCAATAAAAAGAAAAAGAACAAAACCTACAACGCACCCCAGAGGGCTTAGTGGGCCAGACAACATCTCTTATCTCCTCTGTTTTCTTTAGAATTTCCTTTCATCCTGCTTTTATTGTTCCTCCTGATGTTTAACCCGCCTCCTGATGCGACCCTGTCTCTATCGCCCTTTCCTTTCTCTTAAGATCTACACTTTTAGAAGCAGTCTCTGTAAGTTATTCATATAAAATATGTCTCCTCATGTCGACATTTACCTTATAGAAGTCTGAGAAAACAATTTCAAAACTGGGAAATCTATTCCTATTTTTCCAGTTATTTTTTATGCATCTATATAAATTTGAATATATTGATAATAACTGTTTAAATATAATTGCACTGAATAATTATTTATGTTATGAGCTTTATCTTTTTTCTTTTCTATTATTGACATATCTACTGTGGCTTCTGGCAGTATAATTGATGTTGTTTGACTAATCTCTAAATTATTAATTTTAAATTCTTTAATTTTCTTTTCAATTTTCCATCCAAAACTCCTCATCTGTGCTCAGTGGCAGCCTGATTGGTAATTGCACACAGGTGTGGAGACTCTCCTGCAAAGATCCTCCAGAAGGGCAGATGACTCACCACGCACACTGCAGGATCACGACACTTAGAAATGTTTGCTCTTTACCCTTCATGGCTTGTGGCAGACTCCAAAGGGAACTTCCTGTGGCCTTGTCTTTCAGTAATAGTTTCTTTCCTCTCTGCCATAAAGATCAGATTTGGTGGCGATATCATTTGAACAGAACCTCCCACATGAGCTGTGGATCTTTCTGGTGGAGGTACAGCAGGATCCATCCTCAGTCACGCGCCGCTGAACGTCAATTGGAAGAACAGTGGTCTTGCAATTCAAAGGTTCCGGTTGTGAGTCCAGCTTTCTCGCCTCAGGAGAACATGGTAACTAAGGCCGAGATCCTCTTGCAAGTGGATGGGTGGTCTAGTTTTGGGCCCTTCTTGTTTGCCTTTTTTTTTTCCCCCCCTCACCTTGACTTTCTTTTTTGCATGTGACCACTGTCCTCAGAGTAAGAAAGTACTCAATGCAAATTATCCCTCTGGAGTTTTTTTTATGTGCAGCTTCTTGTTCTCCCCTTGCATGTAAGTCAAACGGCAGCTCAGAATTGCTGCTGTCGGATTGAGTGCATGGTGGTCTTTCTGGTTTATTTCTGTGTTAGAATGCGTTGTGTAACCTGACTCCTGCATTAAAACCACAGGGACGGGCTTCAGTCGCCCTGTGGACTGATTTTCTTCACTCATCTTCATCCTCATCTGTTGTGGGCGATTCTGCCAGATTCCATGTTAAGAAACAAGTCATTAAATTCGCTGCCATCAGGGTCTCAGACACGCACAATGATACCCGTTTAACATCATTAGTGCCATTTGTCTCTATCTATCCCTGCCTTCTCGTCTTGTTTCACAGAGTGTCCTGGGTATGTTTTCATGCTGGTGTCGCACTTAAGCTAACCTCTCCACCAGCTGTGAAGAAGATGACGAGCAAAGCCAGGTCACTTTGTTTGAGTCTGCTTGTGGCCGACTGCACATTTGCACGTCTTCCCCCGATTTCTTCTCCTCTGAAGCGAAGATTTATTGCCTGCTGTTTATCATCAACAAAGATGACAACAAACTAATTAGAGCTGTGAGAAATTGTCCCAGAGAATGAATATTTAATAACAAATTGCTATTGAAAGATCAAGATGGCGAGGGACGCTCGCGGCGTACGCTCCCTTTAGTGGAAATAAATGGGGATTCAGCGGAATTCAAATCAAAACCGAGATGTGTGGCCAAATGGCCGACGAACCGCGAGGAAAAACAAGATTGTTTTTAATGCGGCCAATAAAAGCAATAATGTGTGAGAAGATTAGAGAGGACAATTAGCGGTGAGATGGGGCATTAGCAGCAACAAAAAAATGTTGTGGTTGTTTGTTTGGTGTGATAAAGGCTGTACTGAATGAGCCAAACACTGTGGGCTGGCCAGACAGAGGCAGTCTATTAAAACTCATTAGGGCCGGGAATGAGACAAATGAAGAGCGCTTCACAACGCCGAGAGAGAAAAGACCAGTTTATTCTTGACGGCTCGGCAACGGGGTCAGAGGCCAACGTTGTGTTCTGCGTGAATGGTTACAGCGGCTAATCCCAGACAGTTTTATTTATGGCACCCACCTCCGTGACAGGCGGCCCGATCCGTGTTCGCTCAAAACTCGGCCCCGGAATCGAGAGCAAGAGGTCAAAAGGCTAACGTCAGCCGGACCGGCAGGGGTCGGCACGAGGCGCCTTTTAAACGGGTTAATACAACCTCTGAGCAAACAGACAAGACCTCTCTGTCTCTGAGAACACCAGCGTCTCAGGGACGCTCTATTATTCATCTTCCTTCAAAGCAGTTTGGGCCTAAAATGAAGAGAGGAAGAAAGATTGAGCAAGTTTGGGGGAAAGGAGAAAAAAACGAGGGCTATGGCCAAACCGCTGCAATAAAAGTGATGTATGAGACGTCACTTAGTGATTGGCTCAATTCATCACCCACAAAACACAACCATGTCTGTGTCCACACGCACAAGGTGTGTGCGAATGCGTGTGTGCACACACACTCGCACACACCTTCCAGCCTGTAGGCTAATAGAAGCTCAATAAAATAAGCACTTTGCAAATAAGGGATGGAGCAATCTGTTATTGGGCTGTATTAGCTCTACCTGAAGGCACTGACTCATGCACACTGACTTTAAGTGGAACAGTTCTAAAGATGGAAGCGCAGGAGCAGAAAGCTGAGAGAACGCAGGTGGTATCTAAAACTGATGGCATAGATCACAGTCGCCCTGATTAATGCTGGAATCATGCGATGCCTCAAAAACAGCTATGGATAAGGCTTTAGTCCAGCCGTGTTTTCTTCTGTAACGCTCTCTATGTAGAAGAGAGTCGTAAAGTAAAGGGCAAAAGTTACAGGAGGGGTTGAGTAGAGTCAGTAACAAGGCAGTTCAAAGTGCTTCACATGATGAAAACTGAATACAGCAGCCAATTATGAAACAAGCAACAGACATCATATTTTGTCAAATGCAAACATCAAGAATAATTATCATCAAATATTGAACTTTTATGAGTGAAAGGCAACAGGTGGGTCTTAGTCTAGATTTAAAGGAACTCAGTGTTTCAGCTGTTTTGCAGATTTCTGGAAGTTTGTTCCAGAAGCTGAATGCTGCTTTTCCATGTTTGGTTCTGGTTCTGGTTGTTGCAGAGCAGAACCACAACCAGAAGACCTGAGCGATGTGGAAGGTTGATACAGCAACAGCAAATCTTTGTATTAAAAGTGTCATGATTTACTGAATGACACTTTATGACAACAGCAATAAATATTCATGAAAATTTACTCGTGTTCATGACAGATGTTATGTCATGTTCATGGTGGTGTCATGACAGTCTTATTCACAACCCGTCAAAGTGTTACCATCATTTCTAATTGGGTCGTTGACTTTAGAAGTGGTAGCAACAACCAAACTAATCCACAAACGCAGCAAAATCAAAACAAATTACTCAACAAATATAGACTTCTCTCTATAAATATATGCATTTAGTGAACAAATATAAAGCTTGCCAAAGTCTGTGAAGCAGTGACTCAGAAATGACGCGTCATATTAGCCACAAAACTGGCCTTGCCCTTGCTGGTGACAGTCTTGTTGCCCTTGCACTTGAAGATGTCAACTCACCGTGTTCCTCAGTGTGTGTGAAGAACTTTGCCCAGATGGAGACCCTTGCATGGCAGTCACCATGACAGGGTCAAGAAGGGTGGAAGAGCACTGACACTGACGACGCTGGTCCTCTGATGACTCTCTATGCACAGACACACACGCACGCACGCACACACACACGCACGCACACACACACGCACGCACGCACACACACAAACACACACACCCCCACACACACCCCCCCACACACACACACACACACACACACACACACATACACACTGGTGCTACTTGCTCAAACACAAGTTAAAGAGGACCAAACACACAGTGAGTAAAATTAGATTTAAGCCTCGCAACCAAACAATTATTTTGAAAGTGAATCCTAAATGTTCCCTCAGACTTCAACATAAATCATCAATAATTACATTGATGTCTGTGCTTACAACGTGACAAAATGTGAACAGTTCAAGTTCGGTTTTGCAGCTCACTGAACCATCTCTGTTAGCAGAAGCTTATTTGCTCAACGTAAAGGTCATAGGTGTGGAGAACTCCCTCACTTCAAGATATTTAAATTCATCTTAAGGCCATTAATCCAAGCTTTCTGCCTGGTTGAACAGGAGAATCCTGGAGGTTAAGGAGGCTAAGGAGGTTTCCACGGGTCAGAGGCGAGCGACCAGTCGCTGTAGAACCTGGCAGAGTGGTGGTGGCGTGACAATGACTGCCTCCTCTGTCACACAGGACCAATATGCACAACATTTTTAGCAAGAAAACCAGAAAACGGCTCAAAGAATGCAGACATGAACCATCAGTCCTGCAGCTCTGTCTTTCATTCAAGGTTTTAGAAGTACAGTGTATGAATATTCATGGCCTGGAGGAAGAAACTGATGGAAAAAAATGTATTTTCTCCGATAATTTTTTTGTTTTTACTTATGTGAATTATTGTCATTTTGGTCATACCAACATTTCCTCTTAATTTTACATTTTAGTCCATCTGATGATGCAATTTTTAGACATCAAATGATCGATAATTTGATCAGTTACTCAGTGAGTAGACTTCTTACCAAATACTTTTTTACTTTAACTTGAGTCATTTCTTGGATGGATACTTTTTACTTTTGCTTGAGTAGAATTAGGTTTATATAGTGCAACTCTTTTGCACTGCTTAAGTACAAAAGAGTACAATTTTGGGGACTCTGCCCACTTCTGACAGTTTCCATGTTCTCCCTGTGCATGTGTGGGTTCTCTCTGGGTACTCCGGCTTATTATGTCTGTAACTGTCGTCATGACCTGGAGCAATCAAGAGATGTGTAAAAGATTTTCATATGTTTAACCCTGACGAACCTTGAGATGTTTCTGATGTTTTACACAAAAAAGACAAATTAAGAAGAGGGTTGCATGAATAATTACTTCCACAACATGATTGATGGTGAACATGCCGCAGTACATAAAGTAACAACGTCTCTCCAACTAAACTACTAGCTGTTTACACAATCGCAGTTAACTTAGTCATGTTTTAATTTGTTGCTAGGAGATACTTTATAGCAGCATCAACTAAATATTAAGTGAAAAGCAAAAAAAAAATGCAATTGGAACATATTATCCCCATTTTGACTATTGTGTTATATCTCTAATAGGCGTTTGCAGACTGTAGCAGTGCTTCCAGCCCTGAGCCGCTGTTAGAGACTGACAGCTCTATACCGCGGCTCCAGCTGTGTGACAGGTTGCCACAGAAACCCCGGAGAGAGCTGCAGGCTAATGCTGAACAGCAGCAGCTGGCACTCAATCTATGGATATTTTTTGCGACTTTATCCAGGTATTTTAAGACCTGCTCCGTGGATGAACCCGAGATCAGGTGTGTGCAGAAGTGAGAAAACTCCCAGCTGGTCCGTCTCTTCTCTCCCTCTCCCAGTACACAAACTAATCATTCAAGTAGATGTGCTTTGGAAACAAGACTTTTAATCCAATTACTTATTTCAGCATCGGTGTGGATGAGCTCTATTGGTAAACCCACCGTTCATTTTCAGGATGTCATCGTGCAGAGACAGTAGTCCATCACAGCGCCAAACATAAACAAATGAGAAACTATAGCTTACCACATTAACAAAACAAAAAGAAGATTTTTCCTCTGACTGCAGATCAGTCCATGAAAATACAGAAATGCCACTGGACTAGTGCTCCTTAAAGGGGCAGCATCATGTGTTTTTCAGGTACATGGAGCCATTTTGTAACACAATCTGTTGGGTATTTTAACCTGTACATCTCAAGAACCACACAGAGAATATTATCACTTCAGCCTCAGTGGTGCCTCAGGACAACTTGTCTCCCTGCAGCAGGCTGGTTTTATAGAAACGGGGCAGGGGCCGGTAATAAAACAGAAACTTAAAGATAAGGAGTTGAGGGGCCTCTGTGAACCAGCTGGAACCGGTTTCTCCAACAACAGCATGATCCACCTCACCTTGTTTCCAGCTTAGAGCAGAGAGACAAACTTATTCATGAGATAACTATTTGCAAAACTCTGACACCATCAAGTAACTAAGTGAACTTCAGTTGTTATAAAAATGCTTTATAAATCAAATATTACTTAATAGAAATTTTGAATGTGTCATTTTGGGCCTCTGTCTCTTTAAGAAATTCCTCTTCTTTCTGAGTCTTCACCTTCAGGAAGTCGTCACAACATGGCTCCTCTATTGAACCTTCAGCAACATGTTCACCAGGGTTGCACAGAGTAACAGCCTGTATACCCACTTCAGCCAGGTGTTTACTAATTACTGCTGGCTAGTCTGAAGGAACTGAGATATTTGAAACAATTGTAGCTAATAATTAATCTGATTGAAAGTTTCTACTCCTCCTCTTTGCTTGGCATTTGGAGGAAATAATAATAATTAGAACGACTTAAGTCGCTTGTAGAAAAATATCCTGTTTCATTTGTTTGTTCATTTGAAGTGGGATATGTTTTTTATGACATTTTCATGATTTGCTCTGTTTAGGTTAGCTTGTAATCTATTTGATTGAGGCTTTGTCCAGTGTGGTAACAGAACAGAAACTCTCCACATCAGACTGGTTCTTCTTAAAATACGTGGCAAAATGTCGTCCATGCAGTTTACTGGACACCAGCCTGTCAGTGGTTGGCTGACCACATACAGCTTATGATGTCATCACTGCTCAGATCTGGGAGGGGACTGGAGAAAATGGCTGTTGTATGTGACAAGACTAAAAGTGAGTAGAAGTTACAAAATTGTGTTGTAGTGTTTTATTTTGAATTTACTGTGTATTGATTGATTTTTGTGTGTGTTTTTATGGTCACATTTTGTGTAGTTAGTCATTTTGATCTTGTTTATATAACCTTTGTTTCTTTTCAGCAGGTCAAATTGACCCTTGTCCAGGGACAACAAACAAATATTCCAATGCTTTTTCCTGACCAAACATGAATCTGAATGTGATGGATTCTGCTGAAAATAGGAATTATTCTATTTGCGATCGTAAGTGTGTCAATCTTCCCTGCATATGTTTAAAATTTAACAAATTTTGGACAAAAATAATAAATGTTTTTTTGTTTAATTTTGTCTGTTTTGACTTTTAAAGTTATGATCCAATTAAGGAGCAAAAGAAAAACAACAGTGAATCATTCATTAATATTTGCTGTTTTATGTATAAGGTAAAAGTTTCACAACGAAAGTGTTATATTTACAACCCTTCCTGACTGTAGGGGGATCAGCCAGTGGCGAATGTGTGATTTATTAACAGTCTCACCACAGAGAGCGGCTCTGGCTCCTGCTGGGAGCCACTGCTGTGCCAAGAATCATCCGCTGAGCTCTGAGCTGGGGGGCGGGGCTAAGGCCGTAGCTGCTGCTCATATACTGAGACCAACAGATACTTCCATAAGTCTCATATTACTGAAGGAAAAGATAAAGATTTGTTTCTAGTTGCTCTTTTGAAAAAAAAAAAAAAGTTAATAACTGTAGCAGCAAATTGACTAAGGTGGCAACGGTGGTTATTAGTTCCACTTCCAATAAACTTTCACTTTAGGAGAACTGAAATTGCGTTGAGTTTAGGAGAAAGCTTCTAAACTCACTTGAAATGAGTTGAGAAGCCTTTCAAAGTTTAGACCAAGTTGGATGAAATGGACCTAAATATTTTAGACATTTTAGTATTTTCCTATGATGGTAACATTTCTTTTTGTTTTTTTTTTTTTTTTTTTAACTCTGCGCCACTGACCTTTTGGATTTAAACCTACAACGGGCCAATGAAGATAGCAAAAAATAAATAAAAAGGAAGAGTGAATTTCCACCCAAAAATTTCTGAGATTAATCTAAAGATGGCTGAGTTTTCTCTACATTTTTTTTTTTACTTTTCAAACTCAAAAATATCCTTGTTTTTTGTTGTTGTTGTTTTTTTCTTCTTTAATTCTCAGATTATTCCCCAAGAAAAAATCTGAGGTTTTTTTTTTGGCGGAAATTTACTCCTCCTACATTAATATCCTAATACCTGATACACCGTCGCTCAAACCTGTCATTGCATTCAGAGGTTCAGCAAATTACATCTCAACTTTAGAGATGAAACAATGTGATTTATCATGACATTCTTTCAGTGGAGCAACGGTATTATATATAATTAGTGCACATAATTGAATTAAAATATCATTTCACCTGCAAATGCAGCATTTATTTTTGATTTCACAGAACTTTTGTTAGCTCGTGTGCTAAACCCCTCCCAACTAACTCCTGACAGGAGGGATTACAGAAGGGTGCACAAAGTGTGGTCCATGGGAACGGCCCAGTCAAAGGCCAGGTCTAAATTACGTTGACAATCAGAGGAAAAACTTGAATACTGCTGTCTACATAAGCTCTCAGTGATGCCCACTGAGAAAATGTCTGGTTGATGTAATCATAATAAAACATGAATCTGTAAAGCACCGACACAACACAGATTCATGCCACGGATTGTAATAAATCTGAGCGTATTCTTTTGTTTTCACTCAACAATTACTAAGTTCTTCAGTAATTTCAATAAAAACTGGTGTTTTTAGTTGTGCTGTGACAATTTGTTTTACAAAATAACAAAACAAAACAAAAACAAAAAAACAAGAAGCATGAAGAATTTTGAGGAACTGATTTGAATAAATGCACTCTCTCGATGCAATCAGTTTGCTAGTTAGAATAGCAGAGTGATTTCAGCTTGACTGTCACGGCTTCTCCCCTGCACATCATTTTACATAAGTTTGTTTCATATCAATATTGTGGAAACATCAGCAAATTCCATCTTTACCAGCCGCTTCCTATTTATTTACCTTTCCTGCCACATATATGTCTGTCATTTACATAAACTGTATCTGTAACCCAAATGTGCTGCAGCATGAGGTGATTTATGGGTCAAAGCTGAGAGATCTTGCTGTTGAACTGCTGGGTCCCGTCATCTCACACTGCCTCCCTGTGGCCGGGAGAGAGAACTGCGCTACATGAGCCACATAGAGACAGTAAAATGTCACGAATTGGATCAGAAATGTGACAATAATTGGCTTTGGGACATTACCAGCAGTGTTGATTTAACCTTTCTAACTGGGGTGGTCTGGGTCAGGTCGGTCTTTAACAACAGCCTTGCCGACTATAAAGCTGAAGCTCACACACACTTTCATTCCATCAACACCTAAATGTGCTTTTTTTCCCCCTTTTTTTCTTTTTTTAGTTGTTTCTGCGCTTTAAATCGTCGCAGCGGCAGCTCCTTAAAGCTCTGCGTTTTCAGCGTGTCGCACAGCCACCCTGTCCTCTCTTTCACCCCGAAATACAGAAATACTCCCTCTTCATCTTAACCCCCCAACTTCCAGCTCCCCCCCCCCCATATCCTCCTCCGCCTCCAACTGGCTTTGATCCGCCCCTGCAGCCACACTGGAAAGATGACAGGCTGAGGAAGGAGAGAGCGGAGAGGGAGACGGAGAAAGGAGGAGAGAAAGACATGACAGCTTCTCTACAAGTGCGGAGCGTCAGGGGAGGAGAAGGGGAGCCATGAGTGAAAAGGAGAGCGTGCCATTCTGATGATGAGCTCCTCGCCATGGGAAGAGGAGGAAAAGGAGGAAGAGGAGGAAGAGGAGGAAGACGGAGAGACGTATGCAGCATCAAAAGGTGCTGGAGCTGGGTTAAGCATGCAGACACTCACTGCTGTCTTTTAAACGGGCAGTGTGGTGTGTTTTACAGGCATGTGGTAACTGCATCACCTTCAGCTTCTATGCACCACACATCTGGAACAAACTTCCAGAAAACTCCAAAACAGCAGAAACACCGACTTCCTGCTGATTTGCCTCATAATAACTATATAAGGTTGGAGGATACGATCGCGTATAAGGATCGGCTGACCACACAATTCCCAAAATTAAGATAATCAGCAAGTTGATAAATCAATGCATTGATAAAAACATTGATGTTTTTACCAGCATTCCACCAAAAAGTAGCACATGTAATGAACTCAGCAGACACGCAATTCCACCAGATGTTTTCTAATTGCTGCTGGCTAGTCTGAAGGAACCAATTGGGGGAGATATGGAGGAATACTGCTTTGTTTTTGATTTGGGAATAACTTCATAACACAATGTAAAGCTCAAAATTTTACCGAATGTTGCTCTGCCTCCATTCACTGGTCAACACAACACAACACAACACTGCCTAATACATTAGTCAATAAGTTAAAGAGAAACACCTGAACAGCAGAGGCTACAATCATAAAAAATGAATCCCGTTCAGATGCACAGCGTGTTTTAAATGTATTTACAGACGCATTTATACTGTTGAGCCTCAGAGAGTTGCATCGAGTCGCGTTTATTTATCACCGTGAACACCCACGCTGCGCTTTATTCTGACTCGTCCCCACATAAACCATCCTGCCAGCAGAAAATTCTCGCTGGAGCAAATTAACATCCTTTACTCAGCTGAAAATAGAGCAAATCGATCGTATTTGTTTCAATGAAGAATGAGAACGGCAAAGCATTCGGCTGTTTCAGGACATTACTTAGAATGTTTCTTAACTGTATTTAAACGGAGTGAGCAGAGTGCTTAGAAATCACTTCTGTTTCCAGAACTGCGTGGCTGAGGGTTGGTTCCTGGGGAAGTCTGGAAATGCTAAAAAGACTAGAAACTCTTATTTAATTCAATTCAAACACTCTTTTATTTTGACTGAAGAGGAAACTTAATGCTTTCGTTGCCCATATAATCAAAATGTATTCAAAGAGTCACTGTGGATGGTGATGCTGGGGGAGAGAGGGTCTCTGAGAGCAGCCTGGTATGAATCATAGCAGGAAGAATTCCTGACTGTTAAACTAAATATTACTGTATTTTGATGTGTATTTTTGACAAAAAAATCATCATACAATAAAAAGTTGCCATTGGAAATATGGTAATGTTCACAGAGTAAAAAAAAAATCCTTTTACAAGATTTTTACAGGGTGTACTTACATTTAGTCCATTTAGTCCTGTCGCAAAAAAATAAAATTCATTTAAAAAATTTGATTTTAAATGACATGGAATTTTGCTCCGCATTCAACAAGTAATGACAAAATTTTAACAGTCAAATATCTCCAGCTGTGACGATACCTATAGTGTACGTTTAAAATTGTTTTTTGCTGCGGTTGTTACTTTTCAGCAGCACAAATGTCTGAACAGCAACTGGTCCGCCATTTTGGATGTAGACGCTGCGACACAGAGGCGTACTGTCCCAGTTCTCAAATTTTTGCACGCTTGTTACCTGCACACTCGATCTCTTATTTGCACTTTGACTGAGTCCACACTTCATACAGCAGTGTAGGGAGCAGTGTGAATTTTGGGACCGGGCCGATATTTCACAGTAGCATGTCCTGCATGACGTCAACATTTGTTAGCTCGGTCTGGTAATCCACTTTTGTTTTTACTGGGTTTTTTTTTTTTTTTTATTATTATCATTATTTCTTGATAATGTTCCTTTTCAAATAAGGTTTCCTCAATAATATCTAAAGCTTTTGTAGAAATTTTTGTAAAAAATTAAACAACTCTTAAATTGAGATGACCTAAAAACGTAAACCAAATAAAATATTTTAAATCAAATAGACAATTTCTCACCTGCTGAAATAATATCACTGCACATTTCCTCCACATGAATAGATTGTTGTGTTTTGGTTGCTGTGAGCGTGGATACTGAATCCTGCCCTCTGATTGGCTTCTGAGGTCTATGTCGCCAATGAGGACTTTTACCTCTACTTTACCGTTTGTTCATTTTGAAAACTTCCTTTGGTTATTATACAAAACCTTCAGCCATTAAGCAGGGTGTACTTACATTTAGTCCTGACTTGATAGTCTTTTCAGTAGGACATTTTTACTGTTTTCAGAAACTATCTTTATCAATCAACTAATAAAGACAACAAAAACCACAGGAAAGTTTGAAAGTGTAGCACAGAGTGACCCAGTGACCTTCTGATTCAACAAACTCTGTTATGGGAAGAACTCAGGACTGTCAGTCTGAAACCAAGTCAAATCAAGCTGATTGAAAAGGACAAAGCAGCTCAACTCATTATGCAAAGAGAAGCCAAAACAAAACCTGATGCCGTTTCAACTCTTTCCTGTCAACTGGTGCTTAAAGCAGCGCATGTGACATGTTTTACTGGGTCATCAGTTCTGAAGGGCGAATGTAATTATTCTCCAAGAGACGAGAGAGAATGTGAATAATTATGATCCTGTTAGTAAGCACGCTGTTTTTGATGTACTGCTGTGATCCTGTTTTAAATGTGTGGGAAGTGTCTCTGTTTTTATAAAACACCGCCGTCTTTTCAAGAATACAGGCAAAACTTTCACAACAGACATTTTCAAAATTGAAATCATTTATAATGCCAAAGTGTCAAACAGTTAATAACAACTAGATGATAATGGACAGATTGAAGATCTGCTTATGACTTGCTAATGGAAATTATAGATTGTCATATTTCCACAGCACATTTAATTTGTGAAGAGAAACATCTGATAAGAAAATTGGTTCTTTACCATTTGCTGTTGCAAAATTAAAAATAATAATAATACTAGGAGTATTGTGGATTTTAAGGCACATAGTGTTTTTTACCACAATCCAGTAACTATGTTAACTTCAGTTGCGTGTGTATCACAACATGGCTCCTCTATTAACCCTTTAACAACGTTTTTACCAGCATTTCACTGAGAAGTAGCAGCTGATGTGCAATTACGCCACATGTTTGGTAATGGCTGCGGGCTAGTCTGAAGGAGCTGAGTGGGGGAGGTGCGGGAAGGGTGATCTGTCAGACAGAAGTTTGGAAACAGCAGATCGGAGGAGGAGATGTGGCTTGAAGGCGGAGTTAGGTCCAACCAGGGGTTTCACACAGCTGAGGGGTTGCCACAGGAGATGCAAGAATTTCTCAAACATAAATGAACAAGAATCAAGGCAACACTTTGGGCAATTATTGATTATATAGCAAGATGTAAAACTAAAAATAATTATTTTTCCTAATGTTGCCCCTTTACGTTTTAGCGAACGTCAGGGTGAGGAATAGACGAGTAATGGTTAAGGAAAATGTCTGGGTTAGGCATAAAGGCTTTTTCTAAAATTAATAGAAGTCAATACAAAGTCCTCATTTTGTATAGAACTATAAGGATGTGTGTGTGCGTGTGTGTCTGTGTGTGTCCGGATAATTGCCTGGATTTATGGGTGAACGCAACAGTTTACTGTGTCATTTGGATTTTCAGGGATACGGGTTCACTTACGGGTGAACGTGAGAGACAAAGAGCCTTGGGAAGATGCACATCAGAACCCCCCACACACACACACGCACACGCAGACTTGCGAAGTGTGAAAGCATCATGGCTTAGCGTTTGCTTCTCGCAGCGTTATCTTATGTATTGAATGTATGGGATGGAGAAGCATTGCATGTAAGGAGACAGATGCTGGAGCTTGCAATGACATGCAAACAAATGCCCACAGTCTCTCTCTCTCTCACACACACACACACACGCGCATGCACGCACGCACACACCCACACACGTATAATTTTCAGAATCTGGCACAACACTGCAAGCTGATGTGCTCAGCATTAGCGCCTGTCCCACAGATGAACTCCTGCTACTGAGGCTCACAGCAAGCCGAGGGGAGCCTGATCAAATAGTCCAACTCCCTACTGTTACCCCTCACTCCCCCTCCATCCCCCAATTTAATTCACACACACACACACACACTGACATAAAAACAGAGGAGGAGATGACGGCTGAATGCTAATGTTGGACCTATTTACATTTCAAGCTGCATGACTGTCAGTGCATCTCTGTTTCAGGGAGAGAGTGGGGAATTGTTCGGAACGCGTCGTTCTTGTCTGGTTTTTGGTTTAACTTCACCCTCTCCAACCTAAACACAAATCCGGGAAACACACAAATCAAGGGCTACTAAAATTTAAATTAGAGCTTTTTTTTATCTTTCATTTTGTTAACAAATCCCTTGTTTGCATCTTCATCAGCTTAGAGAGTCGCTTACATTTAGATGCGATGCTTGTTTTCTGTTTTTCGCCTTCATTCATCTTGGCCTGGCGTCTTTGTCTCACTGGAAGTAGTCAGAGGTTTCAAAGTGATTAAGTGCTGCTTTTCAGAGTTGCAATCGTTTCCATGTTATTGATGGTTGTCCGTCAGCCTGTGACAAAAGCTAAGCAGGTACTGAGAGGATCTGCAGAAAGATGGCAAAGCAGAAATCAAACAGTGATGGATCTGTGATTGCTCAAGGGGAACACGTTGGAAATTCCAGCAGAGTTGCATCAGTTGACAGCAGGACTCCAGACTGAACATCTTATTGACTAAGATGAACAAAAATCGGCTTTTTTTTTGTTTTACAGGGTTGACTTATTTAAATCACACATATTTGCAGAAATATTCTCGCTCCATTTAAACTACAAACTGAAGTTCATTGTTGGGCTGCAACCATCAATTATTTTAGTAATCAATAATTCTATTGATTACTCTGACTATCAGATGAAACAACAGCAAGCTCCTGCACATTTTTCATTAGACCACATAAGCGTATTTTGTACCTTATTATGAATACATTAGTAAAAATGGACAAATAATTCTATTCTCTTTTTAAAATAAGAAAACAAACATTTATTGCCCAAAATACAATAAGACCAATTGCTCTTATTTCCACATGTATCAACTTGTGTAGACATTGAATAGAACAGACTAGAATATACTTTATTGATGCCCAAGTGGAAGTTTACATTAAATTAATTAAACCTTTTAATTAAACGTTTCTCCCAGTGACATTTTTAATGGTCTTAGTGCCAGTGTTGTATAAAGTACTGAAATCTCGGAGTCAAGTAAAAGTATAGGCACCGCTCCAAAATATGACTTTGGTAAAAGTAAAAGTCACTGATTGGAATGTTACTTGAGTTAAAGTATTAAAGTATCTGAAACGTCTTGTACTTAAGTATGGAAATTACTGTAACAATGGATGTACTCAAGTAATGTAATGAAAAGTACAAGTAAAAAGTAAAACAAGGCAAATGCAGTTTGAATGACATTTTTTATATTTTGGTAAACTTGTCAAATACACTTAAAATAATGTACACAACCAAGTGCAGGCAAAATGAAACCTACTAATAGATAAACCTGCAGGCATCATTTAGTTAAGAAAAGTAGGTGCTTTACCTACACCACAAGGTTAACTTAACCTGCTTTAGGTTAACTTAACCTGCTTTAGGTTGACTTAACCTGCTTTAGGTTAACTTAACCTGCTTTAGGTTGACTTAACCTGCTTTACAACTGAACCAGCTTCTTAGTAAACCCTCCAGGACAGAAAATACAAAGTTTCTATAAGCCTCACGTTTTCCCTTTCAGTAAGGTCAGTGCTGAAAATGAGAAAAATAAATAGTGGCCAAAATGCAGCCAACATGAAGAAAAAAACCCATTACGATTACTCTATTTCACAAACTATAGGTGCAACAACTGGTCATTATGCAAAAGAAAAAAGATATTCATATTCATTTAAGTAGAAGGATATAGACTGTGTTGACCATTCTGTACTTTTCACATATTTCTTTGGTGATATATTCATGTCTTTATTTAAACATCTAACAGCTTCAGTTAGATGTTTAAATAAAATGTTAAACTCCATTTTAGTCATGGCATAATGAAGGGATCCTAACAATTTTAAATATCTTTCAAACAGACTGCAAGCCACTGATCACTTTTGTTGTGACTTCCTTTGAATGCAGCTATGTTTTCAAGTGTGTGAACCTATACTGCTGGAGTTTTGAGATTGTTCTCATTGTTTTTTGATCTGCATATTTAGGAAGACACTGCTGAGGTCAGGCGAGAGTGCATCCTCAAAGGTCTGTGTGTGTACCTAAATGAAGATCCAGAGAAGCTGGTGAGGGAGTACATGGTATGTTAAATTATCTTTGTGTTTACAATAGAAGTCCTAAGAGTTGTTAAAATACTTTCAACAACTAAGGTCCATGAGTGACTCAATCAATGTCAGTCTTAATTTATTTATTTAATTACATGTGAATTGTCTCCCCCCCAATACCCTTCCCTAACTTCCTTAGGACGTTGATGAATGTGCAGAAATGGCCAAAGCCGAGACTGTCCTTGGAATCGTTGTCATTCGAGCAGAGGCTGCCGATGCACATCTGGATGTTGGGATAGTCCCGTAGGGGGTGGAAGTTATGAACAGCTTGGGCAGTGTATCTTCTGCAATAGTGATGCTGCTGGGACTAATCTACGCACTAAACTTGAGCTACCCTCAAGTTTAGTGCGTTCAGAACTCAACTTGCTCAGTAACTCAAGCATACCTTTGAAGTAATACAGAAAATAATAATGAAATTGGATGGAAACAACTTATCAAAGAAAGCACAAGTTCTCAATATGACACTCGCCGCTAAGTTGAGTAAAGTTTCATATGGAAAATCAGTGTTTAAAGTCTGCAGTAGAAAAGATTTATATTGTTACAGTTCTCTAAGTTGAGAAAATATACTGCCATGTTTTATGTTGTAAAGAATTGGCTTAGAAATGAAACTGTAACATTTTTGTAGTCGTTTTCTATTTCAATGTCCAACTCAGCTGTGTTTTGTGCTGTGTAAAAAAACGATGTATAACAATTCTGAAAATACAATTGTGTTGTACCTTTTCTAATTGTTGAGTGTTCTTCCTACACTTTCACCTAGTGCTATCTTAAAATGCTTGATTAACACTTGAAAATATGTCTTTGAATTAACGTCATGAAATAATGGAAAGGATTTCCACACGATTAACTAGCTGTCTTTTAGCATGAAGCATATTTGTTGAGCTAACTTACTTTTAGTGAGTTGGACCTACTGAATCAGGTAGTGTGAAGGTACCACTGTAAAATAAGGTGGTTTCAACTAGATTCATCTTAATGAAGTTACATCAATGATTTGGTCCTAAACATTGCAGATCAGTTGGGCTGGCTGTATTGCATTACACTGGGTCACGCTATAGTAACTGAGTTAAAGGAACCTTTAAAACATATGTTGAGTCTATTAAATTTGAATTTGAATAACCATAATGAATGGAGTAGAGCCAACTCATTTGATTTACAATCATCCATTGCATTAACATAATTCTGGTTGAGCCAACACATTTGGTTTAAATTAGAACAACCATAATAAATTATGTTGTGCCATAATTTATTATATAAATCATTTAATTTATATAAGAAAAACCACAATATATTACGTTGAGCCAACATGTTTGATTTAGAACTGCCCATCGAATCACCATAGTAACAAGTTGAGCCAACACATTTGCTTTACATTGGAATAATTTTAATAAATTAAGAGCGAAGGCCGAACTGGAAAGGCTGGAGAAGTTCAGAGACGTGGAAGTCCTGAAATTTGGTGTAATCACTTCTCAGGCTCAGCTTGAAGTCAAAGATATGGAGAAGGAAGAAATACAGCAGAAATATGAAGAAGTGAGGGTGTCCTGCTTTCACACAGTTGAAGCTTTTATGGACGAACTTCATGTTGAGAAAGAGAAGAATAAGGCCCTAGAGGAAGAAATGAAGGAGCTCCAGAGGTCGTACCATGAGCTCAATGCCAAATATAACGCTGACATGACACAGAGGAGGGAAGAGGCAAAATCACAAACACTTTACAATGAAAAGATTAGTGAGAAACAGCAATTATTGGATAATGTAAAAATCGAGATGGAAATGATGAGGAAAGAAATGTCGGGGAAAATTGAGTTGATGCAAGAATCAGAACAACTGTTGAAGAGAGAATTGGAGGAATCCCAAAAATCGTATAATAATCTGATGTTGACTCATGAGAAAGAGATTGCAATCCTGAAACAAGACCTGGAGCGATGCCAACAGGAGCTCAGGCAAGAAAAAGAAAATTATTTAGAACAACTCTTGAAAAATAAGGAGCTCACTGAAGAACTTAAAGCCGAGAGAGAAAGTGGAGAAATCCTGAAGAAGCAGATAACTGAAGACAGAAGATTATACCTGGAGAAGACAGAAGAGAAAAAGAAGCTCATCAATATATTGGAATTGGAAAAAACCGTCCTGCAGAAAACATCAAAAGTTGAGATTAAGTGCCTGCAGGAGAAGCTGAGCAACGTCATGGAAGAACTAAAAAAAGTTGACATTTTGTATCAAGACCTCTCTATTAGATATGAAAGTGACATCAGTTCACTTAAAAAATCAGCAGAACTAAACCAACTTAAAAGTATTTCTGTGGAAAATATCCTTGAACCCTCAACAAATTTACCGTCATCTAACACGGCGAGTCCTCAACAACAAGAGGAGGAGGAGGAAACATCAGTCGGCCATCTCGACTCGATTACTGATTCAAATGACGACATGGATTCAGACGAGGAACAACCTGGACAACCTGAACCAGAACCAGAACCAGAACCAGAACCACAGCCAGGTTGTTCTAAAGACGCTGACGCCATTGAGGAAATTATGACACAAGAAGAAAGTGGCCTTCAGGATTTAGACGGTAAAAAGAAACCGAAAAAAACTATCTGGAAAAGACTGAAAAAATTGCTAGGTATTAAAGAAAAACAAAGAATGAGAAGGATAAGAAAGATTCATTTGGTATTTATCAAAAACTTTATAGTTTTAAAGTTTTAAAACTTTAAAGTTTTAAAGTTTTAAAACTTTAAAGTTTTAAAGTTCTAAAACTTTAAAGTTTTAAAGTTCTAAAACTTTAAAGTTTTAAAGTTCTAAAACTTTAAAGTTTTTAAAGTTCTAAAACTTTAAAGTTTTAAAGTTCTAAAACTTTAAAGTTTTAAAGTTCTAAAACTTTAAAGTTTTAAAGTTTTAAAACTTTATAGTTTTAAAGTTTTAAAACTTTATAGTTTTATAGTTTTAAAACAAAGTTTTAAAGACAGAACTTTGTCTTTAAAAAGACAGTTTTTCTCCCGATTGACAAAATAGATCCTCCCAACCCAATAGAAAAACGTGGGCAGCACGGTGGCGCAGTGGTTAGCGCTGCGTCTTCACAGAGGCCATCTGTGTGGAGTTTGCATGGTCTCCCCGTGTTTGCGTGGGTTTTCCCCGGGCGCACCGGTTCCCCCACATCCCCTAAAACATGCAGGTCAGGTCAGTTGGTCACTGCAATTCGTCCCCAAAACAGTTTATAAACTCCAACATATGTTCAGTTTTATTGTTAAACTTGTAAAATTAATTGGCATTTTCCAGCGGTCAGTTGAGAGAGTGGATAGAGGTTTGATAGTTTGGATAGCAGAGTTTGGATAGTGGTTATTTAGTTTGAGACAGTTAGTTTGGTGTTTGGAGAGTTTAGGAGAAAGAGAGAGATCGGAGATTTAGGAGCGTGTCTTTTCAAAGGCTGGAGAAATAGTGTCAAAAAAGAGGAATTGTTTGAAACCAAAAACTGTGGAGAAATTGTTGTTTCTTAATAAAAATGCATGAAATCATCCAAGTTACACAAGCATTAGCCTATTCACTACCCCCTCCCTAGTTCCACAAGCACTTTCACTGTTCTCTGCCTGATTAAGCCATTTTTCTAGAGTCACAGATAAACATTATTACACAACATGCCATATCACATGACACGACTATTTGGGGAAAAATTACACAGAGAATACATTCAAACAATATTTTATTATACACATATGTATATACATAATTTATGTAGACAAATGATTTCGTCCTACACCTTTTGTGACGTCATTCCCAAGAGCCATAATAGACAAAAATTCAATGCATCACACGTGTTGAGATACAGCTGGCTGTGATTATACACCTGGCCAGTAGGTGGTTTTCGTGAGCACATGAAAGCTTCAAGAAATGAACCCTTTCTGAACCAGTTGGATCAAGTGGTTCAATGCCTCATGAGGCTTCATCTCACCATCACTAGTTTTCATACCAAACATAAAAAACATGATTTAACATGTTTAGACTTTTTCAGGTTCCAGTTAAATGAAGATTAGAGTTAAATCTGTACATGGAATTACACTGAAAAAAATAAGTCATTGGATGAACATAAAAAAATTATGGAAAGGATTTCCACCTGATTACTTTGCTTTATTTCAGCACCATGCACTTGTGTTACTCTTATTTAAAGCAAATGTGTTAGGTCAACCTAATTTATTAAGATTATTCCAATGTAAAGCAAATGTGTTGGCTCAACTTGTTACTATGGTGATTCGATGGGCGATTCTAAATCAAACATGTTGGCTCAACGTAATATATTGTGGTTATTCTTATATAAATTAAATGAGTTGGTAAAACATAATTTATTATGGTTGTTCTAATTTAAACCAAATGTGTTGGCTTAACCATAATTATGTTAATGCAATGGATGATTGTAAATCAAATGAGTTGGCTCTACTCCATTCATTAAGGTTATTCAAATTCAAATGAAATGTGTTGGCTCAATGTATGTTTTAAAGGTTCCTTTAACTCAGTTACTATAGTGTGACCCAGTGTAATGCAATACAGCCAGCCCAACTAATCTGCGATGTTTAGGACCAAATCATTGATGTGACTTCATTAAGATGAATCTAGTTGAAACCACCTTATTTTACAGTGGTACCTTCACACTACCTGATTCAGTAGGTCCAACTCACTAAAAGTAAGTTAGCTCAACAAATATGCTTCATGCTAAAAGACAGCTAGTTAATCGTGTGGAAATCCTTTCCATTATTTCATGACGTTAATTCAAAGACATATTTTCAAGTGTTAATCAAGCATTTTAAGATAGCACTAGGTGAAAGTGTAGGAAGAACACTCAACAGTTAGAAAAGGTACAACACAATTGTATTTTCAGAATTGTTATACATCGTCTTTTTACACAGCACAAAACACAGCTGAGTTGGACATTGAAATAGAAAACGACTACAAAAATGTTACAGTTTCATTTCTAAGCCAATTCTTTACAACATAAAACATGGCAGTATATTTTCTCAACTTAGAGAACTGTAACAATATAAATCTTTTCTACTGCAGACTTTAAACACTGATTTTCCATATGAAACTTTACTCAACTTAGTGGTGAGTTTCATATTGAGAACTTGTGCTTTCTTTGATAAGTTGTTTCCATCCAATTTCATTATTATTTTCTGTATCAAAGGTGTCAGTTGGTCACAAGGCAAGAAATCTATATCCATTAGTTTCTCAGGAGAATTTGGATGTAACATTAGTTGGCTCTCCCTGAGTGAACCTCCGACACCTTGAGGAAGGGGGAGACCTAGAGAACGGCTGGCAGAAATCAGCGTCCACGAATCGGATCAACCTTGAGCTAGACGCCGCTCACACCGGATATCGGAATAGCCAAAATCCAAGTTAAAAACAACTTTGCTTTGTTTTAACGGCACAAACCTGCACAAACCTACAAAATGAACCAACCCACTTTGGTTTGTTTTGGAGCAAAATGCGGGGATGGTGAACTCTGGATGGTCTAAAAAATCATTTTAATATCTCGAGAACCAAAGCTGCAAAAACGAACATTTTAACGGCACAGACCAAACGGAGAACTAACCAATCAGACTGTTTGCTGGACTTTTTGACGTAGATGGGGAGGAGCGAGACCTGTGCATTCTATTGGTGATGATGAACAAGCCCAGGCAAGCAGGCTTTGTTGCAGTCAATCAGTAGGTGGGATCAAAACATTTGCGTTTCTCTCTCGCTTTTTTGTAACGAGTAACTAAACCACACATTGAAAATGTATCGGAGTAAAAGTATGTAATTAAGTTCGGAAATGTAGTGAAGTAAAAGTGAAAGTTATCAAAAATTTTCATACTTGAGGAAAGCATGAAGTATACTCCAAAATATACTTAAGTAAAGTAGTGAAGTATTTTTATTTCGTTACTATACAACACTGCTTAGTGCACCAGGTTTCATTGCTAAATAGGACTGTCACAACATCAAAATGACAATAAATGATGCATTACTTGATCATAACATGTCCGGCTGAACACATAACACCACACACTCATTCCCCCCAACTCACCTGCTGCCTCCACCGTTCTGCCGGACTCATCAAGTGGACGAATGAATTATTTTGAGCGCTTTGTGTGCAAGCAATTAAAATACATGTCTGCCTTCTATATGTCCTTCACCAAAAATACGAGCAAAATAACTACAAAGATGCAAACAAAGTAAGAAGTGAACCTTGTCAACACCAGATTTAGGCAGAAAGATACGCCTGCCTTCAGGTCAGCCCTCCAAAAACTCGTGTAGCTTCCCGCTTATCAGCGTGCCTCGTGGGGATAGATAAATGGAGTGAGAGAAAATAACTTCCTGGGTTTTTTCTGATGAATACAGGTGTGCGGGTAAGAAGAGAGCAGAGTTACATGCACACACTTGAGGTGAAATGTCCACATTTTCAGCTGATAAACCTGATTTAAGCCAACCACACAATAGAGTTTACTTATTAAGTATATGCGATTTTTATAATTATCGCATACAAAAATGCGGTAATTATGGCCTGTTACATTTGACGTAAATGTTACCTCATACCTTCTGATTTCAATGTGCCAGGAGTTCTCAGGGTTTTGTTGGACCAGTGCTGCTGGACGGATCCATTCGGTCTTTTTCTCGTCAGGAACATTTCCATTTCCATTAGCATGCTATGCTAGCTTGAGAAGCAAAGCAACCTGATGAATTTTACCCATTGGAAAGATGGTCATGGTGTGATCATTTTTACTCAATTATATCAACTCATTTCATAGTAATGATTGTAAAACATATAGCATTTTATTACAGAAAAAAAGTGATATGCTGGTTTTGTTTTTCACTTTTTTTTCCTTTCTCATCTTCTGTCCAGTATCTTCTGTCCAGCTACTCTAGCACCCCCTGGTGGCTCCGCAGCCCAATGTGAAAAGCGCTGGTCTCTAATGTAAATATCATGTTGCACTGTGATGGAATGCCCAATGACCACTGGAGACTATGAGTGAACATTAATATTGTAATCATGATATACAATATCACAATAGTGTTACTGTATATTGTATATTGTATTGTATATCACAATAGTGATATTTTATATCACTATTGTGATATACTATTGTGATATTGTATAGGGTCGATATCAATATCGGCCAATATTCAAAGCTGCGAAATTGGTATTGTATTGTCGGTGAAAAAGTTGGACAAACCCAGAGAGTATGCACACTTCTGGCTTTGAAGAAATAAATTATATATCTGGCATTTAGAAAATTTTAAATGAGAACAAATGTTGGTAATTACGACTGACTAACAAAAAGGAAAGGTTTAAGCCTGAATTAATTTCAGACAGTGAAGAAAGAAAAGGTTGTCTGTGTTCAACTCTTTCTGCCACAATCAACCATTTCTACTCTCCAACTTTTAGGCTTTGTTATTGTAATATCATCAAAATGATTAATTAAAAGACTGAGAAATAGACTTAAAGCAAGCAAGTAGACAGTCTGTGTTTTGGTTGATATTTTAAATCCTTTACCATGCTTAGCTTGTGTGCATCGAGCGAAATCTCCCCGCCACCCCAACACACACATGCTTTTCATAGATCACAGGGTTAAGAATTTTGTTAAGCAGCACAGCCTCCCCTCCATCTCTCCCTCTCGTGCTCTCTGTATTTCTTCCTCTGCTTATCCACAGGGTTGCCTCCGGCTTTCTCATCCCAGAACAGAGTAGAGAAAATTAGGAAATCGGCTCCAAAGTGCGAGAGGATGAGATGTAAGAACAATCGGTGTGCCGGGAGGCACGATAAGCCTTTGAATGCGAGCTTCATTTGCGGAAGTTCCAAACCGGCGTTGCTTTTTGTTTCTCTGTTTGAGCATCAGTGGGTTTATTTGCAGACTGCCAGACAATGAGGTCACCAGCCAAGAGTGTCACAGCCAGGTCAAGAAACGTTTTAGTCAGATGTTCACACACAGGGAGAGAGGAACTGAGCTAAACACTTGGCCAGCAGTCATCCAACACCACTGGCTGACTGGAATATCCAATATGGATTCCAGCAAGCCCCAATTCTGAGCCTGTACTGCCCTCTTGGGGTCCCTATACGAACTGCACATTGCCTGATTTCATTAAATGGATTTTCAGTTGTTTTAAAGCACACTTAATGTGTTACTCTTTTCAGTGCTGGAGAATAGCTCATGTCAACTCTGCCACATTTGGACATCCAGCACATTGATCTGTTGAATCTTGGCTTGCTGTGTGGAGTCTCGCTCATCTTCATCTTTTTATTTTTATTTATCTAACAGGGACAGTAGAGATGAATGCTAGAGAGTCGCATTCATCCCTGTAGCCGCAGACCAAATTTAGTTTGCATCCTTGTCTGTAGCTGAATCATATGACTACTTTCCTTTCACAGTGAAATCAGCTGAATTAATACTAGGTTACCAACTGTTTCTTGACCAGCTTTACAGGATTAACATGTTTTCAAGTCATTGTGACGAGTGTGAAGTCATGTCCAAAGGGTTGATATATCTTACATTAAAAGTAGAAAAGGTCCAGAAATTATTTATCTTTGTCTCTATTTGTATACCTGAAACACCTGGTATTCTAACACGGGTCTGTGGACTCTTTTATACATGATATAAATCCATGTGTTTGTTCTTTGATGAACTGGATGGATGGATGGATGGATGGATGGATGGATGGATGGATGGATGGATGGATGGATGGATGGATGGATGGATGGATGGATGGATGGATGGATGGATGGATGGATGGATGGATGGATGGATGGATGGATGGATGGATGGATGGATGGATGGATGGATGGATGGATGGATGGATGGATGGATGGATGGATGGATGGATGGATGGATGGATGGATGGATGGAGAGCTTGTATGTAGCTCATACAACACATTAGCTAAATACCTATCCATACAAGAGAATATTTAAATTATAAAATACATTGTAATGGAGTTTTATTTCTTTATGAATGTTGTTGCAGCATATATAATTGCTTATCGTTTTCCATTGGCAATACTTCTGGGCCCAGGATGTTGAGTAAATGATGATAGTTTTTAATGACAAAGTACAGAATCCAGGCAGCACAGGTGAGCAAAGGCTCAGAGCTCAATCTCTGGTAGCAGGCAAAGGCAATGACACGACACACAACAAGGACCAGACAGGGAAACACAGACACAGGGTGGGATTAAATACACCAGAGAGTAATCAAGGGGAAACAAGAGACAGCTGGAGACAATCAAGGGGTAGGCGGGACAACATGAAGACTCCACTGAACACAGAAACCTAAATCAACACACAGAAGAACTCAGGTGTTCTGAAAGTTCTGTCTGTCTATATTTTTAGTCAGGGAGCCTCCAGTCTCTTCCTGCAGCAGGCAGTCGCTCTCAGAAGTCCAAAGTCCAGTACGGTGGTCTGTTTCTTTGTTTGTGTAAAGTCCGATAGGTAAACTCCAGGCACACATTTCACATTCTTTCTGAAAGGGATTTAATAAAATCTGGAGGTTTTTGTTGTTGTTTTGTAACTATTCTTAATGTATCTTATTTATTGACAAAAATCAATCTTCAAAATGTTCTAAGACTTTTGTAAAGTCCTAGAAAAAAAAATAAGAGAAACTATCAAACTTTGTGTTCACTTCGGAATGTTTTCAAATGTTTTAACTAAGCACTGGAAACGCTTTGCCTACAATTCTGAGGATCAGTTAGAATTTATAAAAGAAAAAGTAAAGAAAATCTTGAAAAACATAATCTTAGAGATTTTTTTGTCATTGCTGAACAGTGTTGTCTGTTGGGTTGAATAAGTTTATATCTGAAAAATTTCAGTCTTGTATAATTGCAGTTACCAAATACATTTTTGTCATGCTGAATTCTATAATCTCAGTTTATTTTTGGGAAAGTTAGTCCCAAAAAAAATCTGTTTCGTTAACGTAATTTTCTAAGGCACATTGCAGGTCTTAAGCTCCAAGCAATTGCTACGAATAAAAACATTTCAAAAATTGAATAAATAAACAAGATTTGAACAAATATCTAAGAATTTGAACCAAAACATTTTGCTAAAAGGAAATATCTCAAGATCTTTTTTGAAAAGAGTTTTATTGGTGTTATGTCATACTTGTATATTCTTCAAACTTTTAGTTTTTGGTAGTCATTTGGTCTTCATCAGTCTTTCATCGTTTACTTTGTAGTTTAGTAGAGTGTTACCAACTTAGTGAATTTGTAAATTTGAAACCGTTTCAGATGTTTTTTGTTTGTTTTTTTTTTGTATATTTACAGGCTTGCCTCCATTTTCTTATGATCCTTCTCTATTATTGTTATAAAAAGAAAAAATCTGTTCACACAAATACAGGTGATGTCTTATTTACTTAGAAAAGGGAATGAGACGGCCGCAGACTGGCACAGTAGCTGACACTGTTGCCGACCTGGAGTCTTTCTGCAGGAAGTTTGCATGTTCTCCCTTGTCTCTCCATTAGTTTCTAAAGATCCAAGAATTTTGTGGATTTTTCAAGATTTATGTGTTCACACGTTGATTATTTATGAGTGTGTTGCACTGCAGTTGATGTCAGCCTGGGGATGTCAGCCCTACACAGATAAAGAAACAGTAGGACACTCCAGGAGTTGAGGATTTCAGTAAAATTCTTGAGCTGCAGATCTTTAAAGTGAACCCATAATCACTTTAACAACTGTACAAAAGATCAGGCTGTCAGCCAACACATCAACACTGACATTATTGTTACTTTTAAGTGATGTTTTTTGTTGCTAACATACCAGCCACAACGTTTCACGTCATCAAAATCGGTATCAAGGATTAAAATCGGGAGTGTTGAGCCTAATGGAGCTTCTACTGCAAAGATCAACCAGGAGAAAGATCCAGAAACGGCTCATGAAGGCATGAAAAGAGAGGCTGGAGTTAGTCTCCCGGTTGCCATGGAAACATACCTGCTTCTCAGCAAAGCATCATCAGCGAACTCAGACAGAAGTCTGTCTGCTGTGGAGGGAATTGGGGAGTGAACGAGAGAGACAGGCGAGGCAGTGCATTTTAACCAAATCTCTCAGCACAGAAATGACCAATCAGAATCCTGGGCCTCTCCCAAAATCCTGCTCTGCTGACCCAAAAACACACATGCATGCAAACAGCATGATGGGAATAACTCGCATTCCAAAGAAGCCCTCAGCACAGCCTGCAATTTGATAGAACCTGCTCACACTCGCCATGTGTGGGTGGAAATTCAATGAGGTTAAAATAAAAAAAAAATAAAAACAACAAAGGTTACCTCCAAAAGTCTCAACTGAAGTTCTCAAAACAAGAATGCATTCACACATATTTGGATGACGTATTATGACTTTTTTGGGGGTTGTTTTACAGCAGATCAGTAGATCAAGTCTGATTTCTGCTGAGATTCCATTACAAATGTGTGAAAAACTTGGTCAATATTCTGATTTTGCAATTGCACTGTTTCCACTAAATAAGTGACACAATTAAAATAACACGTGAATAAGTTAGTTCACGTGATAAGTCATTAAGAGAACCCAATGCAGGATAATCCAGCTACTTCCTCTTGCCTTCTCTTTGTGGTCTGCATCAGTGGCAACATGTTGACCATGTGATGCCATAAAACCAAACTCATCCTCGTACCAAAACATTTTATTGAAATTTCCATTGTGCTGGTTGATTTTTGAAATGTAAAAGAACACAAATTGACATGGCTTTCTCGCTGCGTTTCCCCCAGCTGGTGAAGTAACTTGTCTTTGATTAATAAACTGTGATAACACACTGAAATCAGCAAAGAAATAACAAGAATAACGTGAGATTTTTTTGTTTGTTTGTTTTTAGGGTTTTTTTTGGCTGTTGATTGGATTCTGTTCTATTTGATTCTCACTCTGCCCAACTCTGGGGTACTGTACACATTCTGGACACAAATTGTTTTTTTGTCCCTTTGCCCTCTGGGTGGCGCTAAAGGAGTAGAAGCAGCAGAACAAGCAGCTTTGTTTCCCTGACTGTTGAAGTGTTGAATACTTCTGAAAATGTCTCCATACTGCACCACTTCTAACTTTACATTTTTATCACTTTTATTGGACTACTTTTAGGTAACATTCATTTATTTCCAGTGTTTATGTGTTTACTGGTCTAAACTGTGTAACTGGAACTTTTCAGGTCACTCAGTGATGTTGGACAACCAGAGCTGGCCCACAGTTTCTGATTTAATTCATTCCTGACATCATTGTTCAAGATCAAGACTCTGTGCAGGCTAGTCGAGTGGGACACTGCACTCGCTCATCGACGCCATTATGAAAGAATAAAATTGGCAAACAACCCCGCACTAAAATCTGTGCACACTTGACACAATGCAGACAGACGAGTCAGAAACGTCCTCCTACTCGTCTCCAGTAGTAGGAGGGATGTTCAAAATGTTTGTCACGTGGAACAAAATTATTGAATCAGAAGTACTAGCAGGTCAAGAACAAAATGAAATAAAGCAAAATCAAGCAAATGAGGTCATCCTTTTTGGTAGGAAAAGGAAAGTTATTGATTGTAGATTGAAAAATTTAAATGGATTTTTTACGTTTGCCATATAAAAAAAGGCTTTTAGTTTTCAAAAACATTTTGGCTCGATTGAACAGATTCATTCTCAGTATAAGAACAGGGTTTGGGTCAGTTTCTTTCAAAACACTTGCTATACTTAGTCAAGTGTAATAAAACAATTGAATAAAAGCTATTTTTATTCAATTGAATAAAAACAATTGAATAAAAGCTTTCAAAACATTTGCTATACTTAGTCAAGTGTAATAAAACAATTGAATAAAAGCTATTTTTATTCAATTGAATAAAAACAATTGAATAAAAGCTTTCAAAACATTTGCTATACTTTGTTAAGTGTAATAAAACAATTGAATAAAAGCTGGTGTGGGTACAGCAAAGTAAATTCACCTGTAGTAAACGTCTCTGGATAGACGTGGATCTACTTAATGACACCAAAAAAAAACACCAATACTTTGTGTAATGTTTCACATTTTCCATTGTGCTTGTGATTCTAATTTGTATTCGCTGAAGTTGAAATCTGAAGATCCTTGGACAAAGGATGAAGATTAGAACTGCCAGGTTTTGAGGAAGAGGAGAACCACAGAGAAACTTCAGATGAAATGAAAGATGAAGAGCGTTTGGTGAGATGATCAACTCCTACCTAAAGACAGCTGCTGACAGAAGACATTGAAGAATGTCTGAGGAACCAAGGTACTTAGACATTTCATCCTGAAGAGTGTTGATGCTTACTAAATCTACGTAGCATTTAGTTTGTTCATATTTCCTTTGCAAATAATTCATGTAAAATTTCTTCCGATTGCCACAAGAAGTTGGCCAAGTTCCACCTGTGGTGTTTGTAATTCATTTTGAGGTTTAGGCCAGCGACCCGCAACCTGTAGCTCTGCAGCAGCTCCACGATTCACAAAGAACTTGCAAAGGTTTTTAAAGGAGAGAACAAAACAAAAACAAAAAAACCACACATGTGGGTTTTAACTGTTTTTCTGATTTTGCATTGAATAATTACAATGAATTTCCGCAACAGAATGACAGGAGGGGGTTCACATCAAGTGGGCAGCGGAAAAGAAATGCAAGGCAGGATGGGCAAATATTGCAGACTGAAGATGTGGGTCGATGATATATCATCCTATCAAAGAAAACTACTGAAGTTAAATCAAAAGGTGCTTCAACTGAAAATTATGTGACAACTGAATCAGATTGATGTGATTAAATTCATGTTTTGGGGTTATTGTGCCTTTCTTATTTCTGTTTTTCCATAATATTTGTTTGGTTTTGGGATAAACTGTAAAAGCATATGTAACCACATCAAAGAGCAACTGTAAGGCCCCATATCTGAATTGTTTTTTTTTGTTTAGATTTTGTTTCTCAAAGAATTTCAAAGTCCTGCCATTTTACAATCGTGTTACTTTGCTTTGGTCTCTTCGATAGAATTCACATAACATTGGACTTTATGTATTAAATCCATTTTTTACTAAAGTTGAGTTGTTTCTCATTTTTCTCAGCACATGCAAAAAAACAACAACATAAATAGTTGAACTTTTTATTTTTCAAAGAAACCCTCCATTTATAATTAGAGGCTGTAATGTAAATCAGGATTAAAGCTGAAACGCAGAAGGACCTGCTACCTGCATATTCTGCCTGTACAGTCTGGAAGGTGAGACAGAAGAAAGTCTTTCCCGGTGGTGGTGCAGTCAAAGGTGACCACTTAAATGCAGCCCAATCAATTGTCACATGTACATAATGTCTTTGCACTCTTGAACGTATGATTTGCATTGTCGCTTTATAGTCTTCAGGGACCCACACTGAATTGGATGTTTGCATCCAACCGGAGGGCCTCTTTTTGTTTTCTCAACAGTGAGGCGTCCACCTATCCTGCTAACGGGGAGGGTGGGGGCGGGGGCTAGCGTGTAAAAGTTCTCTGACGAGCAGCAAACGCGTGCAATAAAAAGAAAAGTCGTCGTTCAAATTAGCCAATGGCGGCCTGAGAAGGACGTGTTGCTGCTCTCAGGGCCCGTAGGGGGCGGTGCTGGCCAGCGACGACCGTCCCCTCAACACCACCTGGTTTGGTTGCACACAAGCTGCAGTTTCAGTTTGTTTTATTCACCATTTTGAGTAGCTGAAGGTAAAAAATAAGAATATTTGTGTTTGGTGAGCGAAACCTGGACGTCCTCTTGTTTTCACGCGCTAGCTCGGACGGCGGAGTCGCGCGGCAGCCTCGCGCCTCTCGGTGTTGTGCAGAGCGGGAATCTTATTTCTTTTACCCCCCACCCCCCTCCCCGTTCTTTTTCTTCTCCCGTCTCTAACCTCCACAGTATTCCTGCAAAATGTCAAGACCAGTGAGGTAGGTGTTCTCGTTTCGCCTCGGTCTCTCTCTGTAAGTTAAATAGCGCCTCTCGTTGTCTGGCTTCACCGATAACGTGCACGCTCTCCACCATGTTGGCCCTAATGAGCCGCCAATGGATTCATTTCATGAAAAAATAATGGAGGTGTGTTACTGAGTGTTTTTCCTGTGGGCACGCTCTCTTTCTAACATGGATCCCAGCGGGGTGGTCTGCACGCGCAACCCGCCGCTGCGTCGTGTCTGCCTGCTGCTTTTCAAGCGGATCCATGATGAGCATTGTTGACTCTCATGTAGGCCAAGCGCAACATTCATCGGTGTGATTCAGCCAGCTCCGGTCGGTTAAACCGGGCCTGGCAATATTTTTCCCTCCGTTAACTGAGAATGAGAATATGGCTACCCATTCATCCAGGGGAGGTTCTAACACGCAGCCAAGTCGCCCCCTCCCTCGTCATAGAGGGAGAGAAAAAAAAACGTCCCCGGAGTAGGTGGTGGTTTGCCTTAGGATTTGATCTTGTTAGCGCGCATGCTGGTCATGTCGGTGCAGCACTCGCCATTATTGTCGCGTTTGCTGCTTTTTTTTTTTTTTTTTTTTTTTCTTGTGCTAAGGTAATACGCAGCCGGGTTACAAAAATGTCGTCGTGAGGGTTGAAGGGGGTGGGGAGACAAGGGGGGAAACGAGCGGGTACATTTTCAGCGCTGTAAATTAACACTGCTGGCTGATGTCACGAGGAGGCGGAGATGAGCAAAAAGTCACCACACCCCCTCCACCCCCCCGCCCCTCCAGCGCCAGATCCCTGCTGTGATGGCAGGGCATGAGGTGTCCCTGCGCTCTTTAATCCAAATTAAAATGCCCTCCAGCTTGATTAGAAGCCAGTTTGTCCCGACATACTTTCGTCTTTAAATCTTTTCTTTCTTCTGGAAGTGATGTGTTTTTTTGTTGTTTTTTTTTTTTTGCTTGTTTTTGGAATTATTGAGCAATTTCATTTTGGAGTTTGTCATAACTATAAGCTTTCATTTTTTATAATACATTCCAATTCTTTCTAAGCGCTACAAGGCACCAGGGTTAATTTTGAAAGCACATTTTAGTTTTAGTCAATTTTAGTAATCTGAGTAGTCTTTTTAGTGATACAGTTGATCCCCATCTATTTGTGGTTCATTATTTTTCGATGGAATGTAACTCCAAATTATAACTACAAGATTAGTCTATTTCTAGATTATTTTTTTTATGGAGCACATCTAAACTAAGATGAAAAAAAGCATCCCTAAAAGCTGGAATACATGGAAGCTGTGCTATTTCACACACTATTGGCTGACGTTTGCAAAGCAGCCAATCCAAAAGCAGCATTCATTTTCCTGATTGCTGATTGGCTGTACTAGAAAAGCGTGGAAATAAGGAAGACTGTAGATGTTCACTTCTGCTGTAGTGTGAAGATGGTTTCCATTGTGCATATCTATGCATTTTGAACTTTAATAATAGGTTGTAAGCGTTTTTAGAGGTGGTCTCAAGCATTTGCAGTCTTCAGCTGATGTTTGAGTTCTTAATGCTGCCACCAGGGGGCAGAGCAACAAGAGGAAGAGAGCTTGTCTTGACTATGGCAACTTAGTGGCTTTTTCCTTGAGAGGAACAAGCCTGGTGACAGCGACTCGATTGACGAATGTCAAAACTGGATGGTTTTGTTTTCTGTCCTAACAAAGTGGACCTCTGACAGGCATAAGGTAGAACTCGGAGATATGGCTGAAAAACATATCACAATAATGATTTCATATCAGTCAATAAAAATGATTTTGTTTTTTTAAAAGACAACGTCTCGCCAAACTGGTGACATAACATTTCCTGGAAACTTTTTCTCTTTTAGCAGTTATGAGGCAAAGCCTGAAACTCTTCATGAGGTGGTTGCTAGGTAACCAAAGAGCGAGTGAGTTTATTGATGCCACCAATCTTGCTGAGCTGGTCGTGAGAGGTTGAGCGGCTAAAGCCTTTCTTCTGCCTACATACCCCAGAATGCTGAGTGCTTCTAGATCTGAGACATTATCGAGCATTCTGTTGGGTGTTTTTCTATTGCTATCGATCACATCTATCGTATGTGATCAATAGACATTTTATTGATTTATTGCCCATGTCTAGTTAAGGGTGAACATCACTCTCAAAAAGAAGCTCTCTTAGAGAAAATCCAAGCCGTATACATAATGTGTAAAATAGAAAAGGCAGCTTTTTTAAAATGAGGCATTGCACGTTTTGACCTGGAGGTGGAGGTAAAACTAGACAAGATACCAAAAACCCATGAAGTGTCACGAACAGTTACCCCAAACTCAGCAAAAGCTAATTCTGATTATTACAGTGAAGATTTTAGTATTAGGCGTCATTAAGAATCAGGTGTTTTGTACTGTGAACCAGTCTTTTAATATGTGACCTCAAATATGCTTCACTGAAACACTTATTCACACACGCCTGTGAGACCAGAACAAAATGATGAAAAAAGGTCTAAAAAATAAAAACGTAACTCTTATATGAAGCACATGGAAGTTTGTGGAACGTTGCTGTTATTTCCTATCATCAACTTTTTCCATTCTAGCCATTTTTGTTGACCCGAGAAGTGGAGTGAATGAAAACAATTTAATAAATTAATAGGCAGAGGTCCACATTTATTATTCAAGCTTCACAAATGTAACAAGCATCTGTGGTTCAGCAGAACATTGAACGGTTTTACAAGTTAAAAAAAAGTATTTTGCCGTTATTGTTTTAAAGAACTAAAACATCATGTGCAAAACCAAGAATCTGACATTTTTAGCATTTTAATAGAAAATCTCCCTGTTGAAAATGCTTTGAAGTTGAACTAAGCACAAAAGTATGTCATATAAAAAGCCTGAAAACAGCAAAAGTTTGTGTACACTTCTATAAAGATCAAGTCCTTTAGTTTTTATTTTCTGCATCTGGTACAGATGTCACACCCCCACAAAGTTTATCCATGTTTCTGATGAGACTGCACTATAAGTTGTCGGCACATTTATTCTTACATTTTCTGTCAACTGACTATTGACAAAACGTACATATCTTTTTCCTTCATAAGCATTGCTATGTTTGCGCTAAGCTTTAAGTTTTTCTTTTTGTTTCAGTGATTTAAAATTTTTTTTTTTCCCCCATCATGTTTTATTATGTCTGTGGAAAGGAGAGCTAACCCAAGCCCCTCCCCCCCTATCCAGGTCATATTAGAGAAAATCTAATGTGATAATGGTATGACTTGTAATGAACAATTTAAGAAATTTTGTTGTATTTCTGTCTTTGGTTCATAACCAAAATAACCCAAATAAGGAATAATCTTGTCAATATACAGGGGACAAAAAATAAAAAATAATTATTGCCGTTGCTGCACATTATTAGAAAATCTTTCGATGGCCTTATTAGTTGCCTGATATGCCAATTTTCTTTCCAATATATATTATGTTTAATGCATGCGTAATATACACATTGCAATATTGTGTATTGCTAATGGTATTGCTTTTGGGACTGCTACATTTTGTGCAGTCCCAATTGCAAGAAAGTTTTCTTTCTTCTGTGTTCTACTGGGATATGTAGAAATATCAACAATCAAATGCTTTTGTAGCCACAAGTGGTTAGATATTAAAAGCAGTTTGTTCAAATAGTTTGTCATTTTTAAAGTTGTTTCCCCAAATATGCTCATTTATGAGAGACTGAAGAAAAACATATGGAATAGATTTCCTCTGAGTTTGTTAGAATCATTTAAATAAATATGCTTATTGCACAGGATGCTTTGGTTTGTTGTTGCCTTGGTCTTCTTTTTATAACAAGCTTACTAGCTGGGTAATAAATTACCATAATAAGAATAATGGGCAACATTCTTTTTATTTTAAACCCAAAACTTTTCCATAAACTGTCCGTCTGTCCTGTAAACAAGATCATACTGTCATCGTTCTAACTTCAGTCTTCCTGGTAAAGGCAGACTGAGGTAAAGTTGGAACTGAACTTTACCTCAGTTCAGTTCCAACTGAACTGAACTTTTTTGACAGTTTTTCATGTAGTGACAAGTTATGTTTTAGAGGCTGACTCCAATGTGTGATTGAAAGCCTGCTGAAAAGTTGCACATAAGTGACCAAAGCCGCAGCAGTTAGATTTCACTATAGATTTCAGTGTTTCCCAAACACCTAAACATTCAGGAAAACTGAGAAATTCTGAGTTACTCTGCATTTTAAATTGAATTCCAATTTGTTAATTTCCTCAATTCTATCTGTGTTCCCTGCATAGTGGAAAATCATACGACCTTAAACAAGTATTACCATCATCTTGTCACCTGTTTTGGGATACACCAGCTTTATCAGATAGACCCTGATGCATAAAGGCTCATTGGATGTGCTACTGAAACCTGGTGTATGCACAAAAAAACTGATGTTTTTAAAACCTATCCATGGTTAAAAGTCGTGTCTTCCTTTGGGGAGGAAGGGGAATTCATAAGGCTTTTATACGGAACCCCCCCAAATGGATTTCAGGGGGCAAGGGGGGTTTATTCAGTTGCTCTGCTAGAAATAAACTAAATGTTGGATTTGTTTTATTCAAGTTCCAGGGATATATACATCTCTGTAGTATATATACCTGGCTGATTTCCAACAGGCCTTCTGTTGGAAATTGGACCACAATCTTTTTTCTTTCTTTGTTTGTTTTTATTTATTTTTTTGCTTGGAATATTAACCCTTTGTTCAGATATAACATAGCCTGGTATAAACCAGCTCCTTGTTCTATGCTTTGCTTCTTCCACTGGACGACTGTTGAGAAACAATATCTTCATGCATATGTGGTCTTTAAATTTTACTCAGTCGCTAATGTTTGTTTGTGATGCATGTAAGGCACCAGTTTGACACTATGCACTTTACTATAAATTATCAGCGCTGCAAAGAGAGAACTGCCTCGCCAAACGAGGCAACTGTTCATGTTAATTCAGTATTTGGTAGTGTGGTCGACATGGACTGAATGGCTTTGTTCCTCTGCTGTCACTGCCAAAAACTACAAGCAGACTACAGTTCTAAATCAGAGCAGGAAATTAACATAATCTTTTATAACTTCTTCTGCTCGCTGATTGGCCCGGTTAATATTCTACTGGAGAAATCTAGCTCAATTGGAGAAATCGCAGGCAGAACACTGAGCGGCGATAAGAATCCAGCAGAATGCCATAGGGAGGCAGTGGTCTAGAGGCTAGAGGCAAGCTATAATAAAAGAGAATTATCAGAAGATGGTCAGAGAAAGTTGAAAGGTTTTTTTTTCTGAGGCCACAGACTGGGAAGCACTGTGCCAGCCACATGAAGGTGACTGACTGGACTCTGTGTCACGAAAGATTTCAGTGGGATCGTGTATTCTGTTTCATACAAGAGCAGCATAATTTTTTTTTATTACTAAAAATATTGGACATGTTTTTCCAGTTTCTGCCCATATACAGAGGGTTTTGTGTAAATGTGAATCAGTGGGTTCAAAACAAAAATGTAGCTATGCTAGATGCTTTGCAGCTGGTCTAAAGAAAAATGTTGGTATGAATTAGATAATCACAGATGTGCCGTTTGCCTAAATTTAGACTTAACAATGTTTTGCTATTGCCACTATTATAGCAGTTCTTGAAAGTTTGTGTTCCCCAAACTGAAGCCGTATGTCACCTAAGGTTAAATCTATACACATAACCAAATTAGTGTTGCAAGCCACACAAGGTCCAAGGTCCAGTTCAGTTCATCCGCCTCTGTCTGGCCACTGCTAGAGGTTTTTCTACCCAAATAATACAATGCACACATTCAGGCAGTTTCTTTGTTGCTTCCACTCTATTCCGTAGAGGGGAAACACAATGGTGTTAGCAGTCTCCTTCTCTCCACTTTTTATATTCTGGTATCAGGTGAAGCTTGTAAATGTACTCTGTAATCTGATCAAATGTGTATTTATGTTCACAGGAACAGGAAAGTGGTGAACTATTCACAATTCAACGAGTCTGACGATGCAGGTAACCATGTTTCTGTATGTTTCTCCATCGTTTGTCTGGTTCAAAACATAAAAACAAGCTAGCTAATGTGCCACGCATGAAATGATGGCTGGCATGCAAATGAAGTTTACGTTCTTAAACCTTTAATCTGTTTTATTAATTTGTGCCGGTTTTATGAATGCTTGTTTGTGGTTTGCTTTCATTGGAGTGAACATGTATTGTTGGAGATGAATGTTTCTCTGACACTACATGGCTGGCCCCCCACTTAGAAAATATCACACCCGCTCTGGAGTAGCTTGCTGCTTGTGCACACATTTATAGTCTTTCAGTTATTAACTCCAGATGATCCATGTGCTTCGATCAGCCTCGTATTTGGTTAGACATGCAAGGCTGTTGGAGTTGAGCAGTAATACACAGCCAGGCTGCTGTTAATCAGATGTTTACTATTCAGCATCACAGGTTAACTTTTACTGGCCAGCACTTTTTACAGCTTTTGTTTTTCTTTTTTAGATCTGGCCTGCCAATTCCTTCTTTGTGTGTTTTTTACCCATTGACACAAAGACAAAAATGGAAGCATTAATTATTTCATTAACTATGATAAAATTCCTGGTTTTCTATTATGGAGAGTAACTCCGCAGCTCTTGGTATCGTATCATTTTGCCAAATATGCCTTCATATGCATTATTATTCACAGCACTACAACAACAGATAAAATCCACAGTCTTGGGAGGTGCAGCCAATCAGCACCAAGGAAAATAAATGCTGCTCATTAGCTGGCTTCTTTGCAAATGGCAGCTAATAGCTTAGCATTACATCCAGGACAGAACTTTCTGAGCTGCATTTTCTTTAGAATATGCTTGATATAATCTACAAAAACGTGAACATTTGGGCAAATTTTACTTGAATAGTAAAACTCCACAGGAAAAACATCAGTATATAGGCGGTATTTTATAAACTTGGGGTTATATGCATGAAAGGATTACAAGACTTAGATCGCAGATATAAAAACAGTTTGTTCAAAAGAAATTGTGCTGGACTTCCTGAGCAGCACAGCACTGATGGTTCTAAGCATGACCTACAAATTGATTGAAAACAGTTGTATGTTAGTGTAACAATAGATTATAATTTAACAAAGTAAAATTCTAAATTACTTTCTGGGAGTAAATTAGTTATGAAACTGCTTGTGATCTGAGATGTTGTCCTTCCTCTCCTCTCTGTAGATGAGGAATATGCCGGCGATCGGCCCAAGAAGGTGCGCCCCGCCCCTCGTGAGCCGAAGCACAAGCGCTCGAAGAACTCACAGGACGACAGGTTGGGACACGGTTTGGCTTTGCTTCATTCTGCCGTTGGACCTGCGCTAAATGATGCTAGATTTATGAGCGCCAAGTTCAGGAACTTTGAGCAGATCGTGCTTTAATTTTGTGTCAGGCTGTTAAATACAAAGTCTGGTGTCTTCTGCTTTCTTCCAGCGAGGATTCTGATGAAAAGCTCTCCAAATCCAAAAATGACTCTGCAGGTAAGTTTGTCCAATCGGTTTGCTGAACGCATGCTCCGTGCCGAGCCGAGATCCCGACTCGCTGACTTCCCTGCATGTCGTGATGCAGATGACTTCGGCAGTGAGGAGGAAGACAACGACTTTGGAGAAGAGGAGGAGGAGGAAGCAGGCAGCGACTATGAAGAAGAGCGAGGAAAAAAGGCAAAGAAAGCCAAAGTGGAGAAGACCAGTAAGAGGGGCCCAAAGAGAAAACGGGCTGCAGGTACTGGCAGCTGCTTCTACACCCAGCTTAAAATGTTATGCTTAAGACTTTTACTGTCTGACTTGAGTTTTTTAGAAGTAGACAAACACAAAAAAACTAAATTCATAACTTTCACAAGAATTTACTTGTAAAAGTTTAAAAAGTGGTGTGCATCTGGATCCAATCCGATTAAAAGAAAAGGTATCAGCTTGTGTATAAACAGCAAGTGTGTATGAACTGAAATAATTTTTCTTTGTAAAATGAAATTTTTTTGTAAGTTGGTATCGTAAAAGGTCACAGATCAAACAGTGAGTTTATCTGCATCCTTTTCCTCCTGCCTTCATGAGTTTTTTTTCCCCCCCGTGGTAACAAGCGCCAGTCTAACAACTCGCTGTATGTACAGATGACAGTGACGATGACAAGGAAGTGAGTCGGAAGCGTACAGTGAGGCAGGCTGCTTCCAAGGCCGTGTCAAAACAGAGAGAGATCCTGCTGGGGGATGGAGGCAGTGAGGATGAGGAGCACGAAGACCAGGAGGAGTCCTATATGGACCGTACGTACAACACCAGCAGCTTCACTAATGTTTGGGCAGCAGGACAAGGATTGCATTGCCTGTTTAGTTCTAGTCTTCTAAAATGAGAAAAAACTCCAGAGAATCCAGAACTGGCCAACAGTGACCCAATATGGACAATTCCACATGCTAACCTATACAATTTTGAGACTCTTAATATAAAGTGTATTTGTCAGCGGCAACTTGATTAAAATTCTAATCGATTTCATTGCGGGGCTTTGTAATTGATTGATTGAAAGTCATTATTGACAAAATAAGCAACATTCAATTCAAAAATCCACTTTGGCTTCTAAATAATTGAATAAAAACATGAGCTCAAACTACAAAGATATTTTTTTGTTTGTTTTTTTCATACTGTCTCTTAGGTTATCAAACCATCCAATTGGAGCAAAGTTTGAAACTATCCATTCATCTTTCCAGTGTTTCAGGAACTGCTGATAATTCATGGAACTTCTTTAGAAATATGGACTGTGGACGCTGACATTAGCATTGAGGACGTCTGTGCTGCTGCTACGTGTTCAGCACTGAGATGCTTTTTTAGGCTTGAATAGTTTCGCTGACAGGTTAACACCATTTAGCATAACTTAAGCACAACAATAGTCTTTTTCTGCGTCCAATTCAGATTGGTTTCTGAAGCAGAAATTAAACCCATTGGGCCAATAGCTTTCGTCATTCATTGTCGCTTTTGTGTCAGATTTACAGATGTACCACAAACATGCAATACAAAGGTTCAGGCAAGAATGTATGTTTAAAAAAACATAAAATAAAATTATGTGTTAAGATCTGCATAATTATTTAATTAATTGAAGTTAATGTGTTGTTTTTCACCTTCTTCTGTCTCATGATGCTTTTTCTGAACCGCCTTACTGGCATGTGACAATCTCTCACAGAGCGGATAAATATTAAATGTTACATGTGAACATCAACTTCCAGGTATTTAAAATCTTATGTAGGAATAGTCAATTACATATTTTAAAAACTTTATTTTCAAATAAAATCCCCTCTTTATTTCAGAGACTTTTTTTGGTGAACATTTACTTTGAAAGTCCAACTCTTGCAGTGCCTGGTTGCCTTGGCGATTCCCACCTTTTCTGGACAGCTGTTCGACTGCATGTCAGGATTTTATTTCCTTTTTTTTTTCACAAACTAAGTTTCTGGCGTCTCTGTTCACACACACAGCTGACGAGTCTGGCAGCGACGAGGACTTCATGGTGGAGGACGACGACGACAGCGACTACGGCCGCTCCAAGAAGAAAGGAAAGAAGGTCATCCGACGGGGGCGGCTGGAGAAGAAGGAGAAGAAGAGCCCAAAGCCCCGACTAAAGGCCACAGGTAGTAAGAAAACTAGTAGAGATGCCAGTCTTTCAGTGTGTAGCAACTCCATTTCAATTTTTATTTATTTATTTTTTGTTTAGCATCACAATTTTATTCAGAAACTATGTTAATTCAAAATCTTATTTTTCCTATTGAAACGGTTTTTAGATTCCGTTTCAATGATGTGAAAACTTTTAGCAAAAGCCTTTCTGTTCCATACTGTATAATATGTTCCATCAGTTTATATTGAAACAAAAATACATTAGTTCACCATATTCTGTAACTAACAGGTTAGCTTAGCTTCCTGGCTTTTTCTTAAAAAAAGCAGTATTATGTAAAATTGACTTTTTACATAATAGAAAAGTTTATTTTTTTATTAATTACATCATGTTACAATGTTATTCCCTCATCAAGTCATAGCTGGGCTGATGTCTTGATTCTTTCGTGTGTGCAAAATGCCTGCGTGGACCAAGCCCAGATTAACAGTCCTCAGTTCATTACCCTCAAACGTTTTTGAGTTATTTTTGCCTTATAAACTGACACCGAGGCAAAGACAGTGAGCAAGAAAATTTCTACTGGGAAAATTCTAGAAATGATTGTTTTCTTATTTAAAGGAAAATCTCAAGGTACAGAATTGGTCCAGCTGCCGGCGCCACTGCACTCCAATAAAATCCTGCATAATTCTGAACTTTAATCCTAGAAATGAGTTTTATACATAAAGCAATTTATTTTAAACATGTTTATAATGAACTTTTTTCAAATTCTAAATATAAACAAATGTTATTACTTCAATGTAAAAAAATTTTATGAAATAATTTTTTTGTGCAGTTCTCCCTAATGACGATGGCTATTTTTAGAACTTGACTGATGAGGTCCCCTGGGGAGTCCGGGTCCCCTCAGGCCCTGTGTTGGTGACCCCTGCTCTATAAAATGACATCCATCTTTTTATTTCTCTTTTATTGTTCCAGCCTCTGATTACGGTCAGAACTTTTATTCCAGGCTGTAGAACAGTTCATATCATTTTTAGTGATTTGATGTGAAATTGTTGCAGGGTTTTTTTTTTTTTTTTTTTCTTTTCAACCAATGAGATAAGTTGCCCTGAGTGCTTCCCCTCTGTCCTGCAGTCACCCCCAGCCCCATGAAGGGGAAGGGCAAGGGCCGCCCCAGCACCAAGACCGTGGAGAAGAGCTCACCCAAAGAGGAAGAGGAGGAGGAAGAACCAGAGAGCCCTCTGGAGGAGGAAGAGGAGGAGGCCGCCGAGAAGAAGGAGGAGACCTCCCCCGCCCCCAAGACAACGAAGGAGTCTGCAGGAGGAGACGAGGAAGAGGAGGAAGACGAGGAGGAGGAGAATGGCTCGGAAGAGGAGGCGCCCTCTGGGGAAGACTAGAAGACGGCACCCATTCCTTCCCATCCTCCACCTCTCTCTGTCTCTCCTTCATATGTTTGTTTTCTTTTGTTGCTCTGCATTTAGGGTTTTGTTTTTCTTTTTGTATTCTTCCCCTCCTGGTGGCCTGGCTCAACGATTTGGAGAACCTCTGCTTTTTTTTTTTTTTTTTTTTTTGTCCTCAGTCAGCATCCTTGCTCCTCCATCATCCCAACGTCTCCTCCGTCTCTGTAGGACAGTGAAGCGAATGTCCGTCCTGCAGCAGAGCAGCAGCCCCTCTTTTCTCCCTGTTTTACCGGTTCAGCCCATCCCAGGTGGTGTTCGGTATCGGTAGGCAAAGCGCTGTATCTCATGCACGCCGACACGCTCCGGGGTTTACGGCCCTCGTTTCCTCTCTGCTTTGGTGTTTTTGCCACCGCTGAACGCCGTGATGAGTTTAAACACTTTATTTAAAGCATTTCTGAGCTCTCTTAAAAGTGAGGCTTGTCGGTTTTTAATCATTTTTCCTTCAGCTGGTTTTTGGAACGGTTTCTCTTTTGTACATCCAGCTATATTTTTTGTTTTGTTTTTTATTTTCTGAAACAATGCCCCCTGCATGGCTGCAGCATCCTAACATCCAATCCTTTGTGCCAGGCACCTCCACATCCTGTTTTTGTTTTTTTTGTTTTTGTTTTGTTTGTTGTTTTCAGAAAAATGCAACAAGAGGTGTTCTTTGTTTTGAGAGCTTAAAACAAGAATGTTTTTTTTCTCTCTCTCCTGTTGGTTCATTGTTCTAATTCTCTATTCAGATTTTTTTGTAATGTTTGTTTTTTAAGAAAAAGAAATAAAATGTATCTTGATTTTAAAGAAACCCCGTTGACCCTATCTAATCTGTTCAGTGGGAGCAGCTCTCTCTCTCTCTCTCTCTCTCCCATCAGCTTTAGTGGTTTCCTGTCGGTTTCCCATCACTTCGGTTCCTCAGTACTTTGAGTTGCCCACGTTAGCAATTCAAGTAGACTGGGCAGCTCCGTGTTCATTTGTCTGTCGATGCCTTAATTTTCATTCGGTTTAATTTTTTTTTTTCTTTTTCCCACCAGTGGCTCTAACATCATCCCCGAAGGCCTGAGAATGTAACGAGTCCTCACGTTTCAAACCTTTGCTGGCAAGGCGGCCGACGCCCGGCTCGAAACGAGTCACCAATTAGTCCGATCAGCAGACCATCCGAAGCCATAGACGATGTCAGAACTCGTGATTTGTAGATCAGGTGCAGCACTTGTGAGATTATCCTCTTCTGTTTGATGTCAAAGCAAAAGAAAAAAAAGAATAAAAGAATGAAGTTGCTATTGCGGTCTTGGGGACAATGTTTTCGTACGGGTCATCCTGAGGTCGCAATAGAAGTTCGTCCCAGCCAGGTCGGTTCCGGGCGCCGGAACCTTCGTTCACAAGCACATTTGATTGTTTCCCGCCTGTCTGAGACAGCAGGTCAGTGTTTTTCTACGTTCAGGTCCCTGAATTGGCACCGAGTCTTTACAGTCCAGCCGTTTTTAAAAACTTGGAGATTAAAAAAAAAAAAGAGGCTCCTCTCTTCTCCTACTGGAGGCCCGTGGTCCTGTTCCTCTCTCATCCACTCTTCAACTTTTCTCTGTTTTTACTTTTTTGTTTGGTTTCTTTTTAATCTGCGTTGAGTTGTTCTGGCAATGTTAATGTAAGCTGACTTGTGATTCCTACGGCGACCGGGCAGTGAAGCTTTTGTCAGTCTAGTGGGGGTAAAAAAAAGGAACACTGAACTCTTCAATCTTTTTGCATGTTGTGGAAAAAGTGCGAAGCGATGATGTTGAATAAATGCTGGCAGTAGCAACATTGTGGTCTAAAGGAAAAGTATTAAACAATGTTGATAATGTTTTGGTTTCCCAGCTTCTAATAAAGGCAACCTACTTTTTATACAGATTACCTGCTTGTCTCATGACCTTCAGCTCTGTGTGAATGGCTACTAGTGTGTGAGATGTTTGGTTATTTAGAAACTTATATACAAGGCTTATTTGTAACAAAATGCAGAGATAAAGATAACATGATAAATCACTTAAATGTGAACCCTGTTCACTTGTAATTGCTTAGTAGAATGTTTTAGACAGGATATGCTCACATCCCTTAAAAATATGAACTTCATGGACCTAAATTTAAGTCCTTAAAATGTCTGTATTTTAAAAGGTTAGTTGGTTGTTTTTCCCCAAGTCTTTTTGTCTTGACTAATTTATTTAACCCTATATATCCTAGGTATTTATTTATTTTTTCTCATGGTACTTTTCTATCAGGCAAAAGTTCTATGGAAGCACATTACTGCTGGAAGCTCCCGCGAAACGGCTTTTAACAAACCTGTGCTAGTTAGCTACGTTCATTATGTCTTTCATTAGAAACTGCACATTTCTCGCCAGTTGGCTGGTCGAAGTCGGTTTGTTTCTGTGGAGATGTCGGTCTTAAATTTCTTTCACAGTGGTCGTAAAAAATGTCTTAAATTTGAGTCGGTGAAACCCGCAGAAACCCTGTTGAGGTTGCAGGAGTGTAGCAGTTGTGGGAACGTGAAAAGTTGTTTTCTAGTTTTTACAAGTGAAAGTGATCTGCTTTTGTAGCATCTATAAAAAGTGTGCTCTTTGATGTTTTACCATTTTCATTGATTTCACAAACCAATCAAGATCAACAAAATTTGACTTTTTTAAAATTTTATTTACAAAACAAAGTTCAACAAACCCTGAAATGTCAAAGTGAAAGCCGATTTCCTCAACATGATGGCAATTATTTAACCTACAGTAAGTGCATTAGTCTGTGTGAATAGGGGTCAACCAGGCTGTACATTATTTTGATATTTGAACATCTTATATGAAGCTTTCGATCTGATCATTGATGGCTCATTAATAAATTTCTGCTGAGTCCTCGCTCCATTTACAGAACTTAAAGCTCCACGGCACATGCTGTACTGTGTGTCAAATAAGTTTTTAAAATATTCTTCTGCATGAGGAGTAAAAGCGAGTGATACCCCACCGTGCACTGTTGCTAAGAAACCACACTCCTTGTGTGCTGCATTATGCTGCAGTCTTCTCCTCCATATGCTCTGCTTGGCTCGTAGGGATCAGCTTTCACCAGAATCTCAGTCAATTAAGATGAATTTACTAATTCATTTATAAAACCTTTTCCCACTACCAGCAGTTTGCGGTTGGTGCCACTGGAAGGAGTTTAGTTATTCTAACACGACATTCATGGGTTGGCGCTCTCTGGCAGTGTGAGCGAGGATGCTGAAATATCCCCAGTAAAGGATAGCTGTGCTCTTTGAATGTCAACATTTTGAAAATCAACTGATCTTGGCAGGACCAAATGTTTTCTGTTAACAAATGTGACTTCAGTTTTTACTGTTGTAAGAATATTATGTGAGCAAGCCTCTGGAGAAGCTCTTTGAAATGATCTGACCCATCAACATGGCAGCCTGGACCTTTGTCTATTGAGAGACTATTGGAAGACTGCGCTGAGATTTAAAATTTCAGCCAATCATTAAGGCTTGACAGACGCAACGCACCTGTTTAGCAGTTTAAAGCTTGCCAGAAGTTGCCTGCGCTGTGAACAACCGTCCTCCACAGAGAGATGTGCCAAGCTGAACAACATGGCTGCAGATGTTAATTCAATATTCACAAGGGTGATTAGCTTAGTTCACTTCCCCCATTACCATTGCTAAATTACAGGCAGACTTTACAATTTTAAAACGGCGGCGAAAATCAGCGTCGTCGTTTGCAGCTTCTTCTGTTTGCTGATTGGCCTGGCAGAAATCCTACTAGAGGAATCTGACTCCATTGGAGAAATCCTAGACGGAGCTCTGAAGGGAGATGAGAATCGAGCAGAATTGCTTAGACAGGTAATGACCAATCCATGAATGGTCTCTCATGAGGAAACTGCTGCTGAGAACACGGCTGCTAAAAAGTCAGATTGCAAATCTGTTATGTTCAACATATCGGAGAGAATGGCAGAAAAAATTACCATCACATTAATTTGATGTCTTTAAAGTACATGAAGAGATTTGATGGCAGTTTCAGCATTCCACAGAGACATGAAAAAGCAAATCTGAAAAACAAAAGTTTATTACACAAAACACAACAAGCGTGTCACTGGTAAGGATTTTTGGTACCAGTTTGTTTTCTCATGGTTTGTAAGGTATCTTGAGATAATATTGTGAATTGGTGCTATATAAATAAGCTGAGTAGAAAAATATTAAATTGCTCATAATGTGTAAAAATGCCAACTTTTGTGTAATAATAAAAATAATATGTGACCAGGCTTTAAAGTTCTTAGTAATTTGATTCTGATTAACTTTTTTCTGTTACTTCTTCGGAGCTCACTGAGTGTTAGGAGATAATTTCATGAAAGCATGAAATTGTGTTTGTTTGGTTTTTTTTTTGTTTGCTTGTTTTTGTCCAAAGACTTGACCTTTGGTGTGCTCACCATGATTAGATGAACACACCTAAATATGGTAAACATCCAGTGTTAAGAAACAGAGTTAAAGTAAATTTCAATCCTCAAACCGCTTGTTTTCTGTTTAATGTTTTTTCTCATTTCTAAGTTCTGTTTTCCTAGTACAGATGATTTGTTATAGATTTGCTTTTGAAACTGTGGCTGCTTTTGGCTCTACTCAACCACCAGAGGGCGCCTTTGCACAGTTCTGTTAAAAACATGTTCTTAGTGTTATCTGGTAAGGACGTTTCAAAAAGGCTGTTGTTTATTTCTATAGATAATTTGGGACCAATGCTGTAAAGAATGGAGGGAAAAAAGTTACTTTCTGAAACTATACTTGGTACACGTGTTCACACCAAGGAGCTAAGAGTTGGAGTAGTGTAGTCCTCAGTACAGACGTGATCCAAAACATACAGTCAAATCAACAGAAAAGTTCAGTAGACACAAAATCAACCTTCCTCCATAACCACCCAAATTTGCAGTGAGGAATATGATGTGTTTATTATTATCTTCACAAAGCTTTTTAAATCCGCCTCAAACTGCACCTCTCTTCAAAAGATTGATCGACATGTTCAGTCAAAGAACATTGAGCATCAAGACGTCTGAAGAATTGAGTGTAAATTAGCTCTTCTTTTCCCAACAAGCTCACATTATTTTCTTGGTGGCTGGAGGAGCAAAACTGATTGTTCTTCAGCAAAAAAAAAAAAAGATTTCCTACAGTTTTCTTTTCTTTTTTTATGTTGAAGGGTGCAATATTTTCATTGCACTTTTCTCTCCTTAACAGCCCTGAAGCTGACTTTAAAATAAACTTTGTTAGCCTGGATAACTGGCTGTGGTGTAAACCTCTGAGTTGTAAAGATTCAGACCATATTTACAAACGGATGATCTGCTTTTACAGAGCAATACCTTGTTCTCATGAAGGTTTACTTTTTTTCATTTGTCTACATAGGGTAAAATATCAATTGCATGCGTATAAGTACTTTGCATGTACTTTTGCAGAAGGGCTCCGTAACAGAAAGTACAGCCGTAAGGACTCAATCAATGCAGTCATAATAGCTATAACAACAAAAACAGTACATTCATTTGGATTAAAGTGTCCTCTTTTAAAGGGATATGTCTGAAATCCCTTGTTGTGTTCCCAATGGCTACGTTACATGTAGCCCATGAAATATGGGCTATGTGTAACAATCAATAATAGTGTCCGTAATTAGATAAGTGTATTGATCCATTTAAACAGATCTTCAGTCCAGGCCTGTTTAGTCTGTGTTAATCAGTCCAGTTCGTTTCCCTACAAAGTCTGGTTCATTTGGGGAGGTGTGAAAATGTAATCAAACTCTGATCCGCCTACACTCCTGGGTCTTGGTTCGGTTGAAGTGAACTCTGTTGTGGTTCGAGTGAACGCCAAGCGAACTGGAGACCGCTGCAAAAGCAGGAAGCAGACTGTAGCGAGGGGCATTCTGGGTAAATAAAATCAAAGCAAATGCTCATCTAATGCTAGTGGCATAAACGGCTCGATGTCTTTTGCCAAAGACGAAAGAAAAAGCCTGCGACCACGAGAATCTGACAGCGTTCCATTTTTTATGCTTACAATAAATATTGTGTTGGAAGGAAGTTGCGCTCAGTGTCTCCTTCAGTGGTTGTTCGTGCAGCACCAATGCAGGCGAGGGGGTAAACAAGTTTTTCAAAGGGTTTGGTTCGTTTGATACAGTCCAGTGTGAAAGAGAACCGCACCAGCTGAAAATGTAACACATGTTGCAGGTTTGGTCCCCAAACAGTCTACTGTTCTATGAGGAGTCAAAACACCAAGGAGTCTCTGCTTGGTGAAGACTAATCTATCAATCGTGTTTAATCAGTATGAAGTCAAGAGTCAAAATGTTATCCCATTTTTTGTCATGCTGGAGGCACAGAGAAGAAAACAGAGGCCTCAAGGTGACTAACATTTATTTACAACGAGAGAGAGAGCTGCTCCAGTAGCCTATTTGTTGGTTGCTCTGGTCTTGGAGAACAGCCTGGAACATGGTTTCCGTTGACAGAAGTATTGCTGTTTTCATGTAGCTCAGTAACGCCACCATAACAACAGCTCCAGTTCTTCACTTCGCTCATTATCTTGAGGTTTTCAGCCTGCTTTTGGACAACACATGGCAGGCAGACTTTCTCGAACAGTAGCCAATCAGAGCCTTCCTCTTAAGGCGAGCCTCCGTAGCGCTTGACCAATCACAGACGCGGAACGAGACCCATGCCTCCGAGTTGTGCAGCGATGTGGTCACGTGACGTGTGGAAGAGGAATGCCAACATGGACCCGTGGCAAGGACGGGATGTGAGCGCGCGGCCACAATAACACGACGGAGGAGAGCAGAAAACAGCGAGAGGACGAAGAACGGTCGACGCTCTGCCGAGCCTCGTCCCGGTAACACACGGTAGGTCGAGCTGGGGCGGCCGGGGGACTCCTGCTCGGCTCTCCTGGAGACTAACAGCAGTATAAGTAGAGCTGTGTGTTTTTCCCCCCTTTTTGACCCAGCCGAACTTGAAACTCGTGGATTCCTCCGCTGTGTAAGCACGCGGCTGGCTTCTCCTCGTCAGACAGCTGCATTCGGGTCGGTTTTCTCCGCGGCTCTCGGCTCTGTGTTGTTTTGACCGGGGCTGCGGTCGCTTTACCATATGCTGGTGGGCGCGTCGTTGCGGGCCGTGTTCCCCCTCCCCAGCTCCACGCAGGCCCTGCTGCAACATGTGGCCCGGCTGTCTGACAGCAACAACCACCATTCCGACTCATAAGCAGCTTCCCACTGTAATCATAGCTGGTTATGCTGATCTGTGCGGAGTGGGTTAAGGGTGGAGGAGCAGCAGGGGGTCCTCTAATCCGAAACAGCCTCCATTAGATGAGCGTATTGATCTGTTCAAAGCGAAGCTAAATGTTACAGGTTCACCAATGAGCTATGTAACTAGAAGGTCCTGTAGGTGGCTCTCGTTCAAAACGTCCTGTCTGGTTTGCCAACGAGGCAGCAGAAACTTCCAAACTCTCTTGCTGTTACTGTAGCCCACTTAGCTGTGGTTAGTTTGGTTCATCACAAACTCATTCAGTCATGGTTGAAAGTAAGTGCACCCTCTGAGTTTGGAGGGAATATGCACTTACAAGGTGCAAGTTAACAGAAGATGTTTGGTGGCGACCCGCCCCAACGGAGAGTTTATGTGAAAACCATCTGAATATTGACTGATTCCAGCAAAACTTGTTTTTGTGACAGGCCCAGTTAAGCCAATTATTTATAGACTATGATTAATCCCTGGACTAACTGTGAAGCTGAAAATTGAAATGGATTTCTTCTTTAACTTTGTAGCAGTCAGCAGAGGGTTTTCAAACGTTGCTGGTATTCGGAACTGTTAATAATTTGATTAAAACCTGTTTCTTCGCAATCAGGCCGGGTTGTGACTCCATCCACAATCGGGATTTTCCTGCTAAACAAAACCAAAGGTGTTTTATTGTTTTGTTTGTTTAACTTGGAGATTTTAATTAGGCTTGTTTTAGGACAGGACTCTCCTTTTTAGTCTGCACTTACTGGAGAAAACCGTAGAGTCGTTGCAGTAGAACACGATCTCTGTTCCAGAGGTTCTTGCAGCTCCTATAAAGTGTTGCTGTCATGTTTTTTTTTTTTTTTGGAACAATCCAGACCCGTTTCAGCGTCCTCATCGCTGCGAAAATATGTCCCATTTCAATAATGTTGTTGTCTTGAATTTGAGTGAATGTTTGCTTTTGCAGCCACCAGAACACTGAAATCCTTCTGTGACTCGTTTCCCTGCAGGTTTCTGTGACTTCCTCCCCCGGGTGGTTTTTTTATTTTCAATGGTGTCCCTCAGCAGCAGAACACTGACTGTGGAGTCTGAGTTGTTCAGGGACAGCAGCAGCAGCCTGATCTCCTTCTCAGTGGAGGATGCGGTGTGCTTGCGCTCCTGCGACAGCCCTGGGGCCTTCCAGCAGGTGGCCCTGCACGGCTCCAGCCCTGAAGGAGAGGAGGAGGAGGACGAGAGCGAAGGCAGCAGCCGGCTGGTTCATCGAGGCGCGACGGACGACGGGGGAGTGGATTATCAGGAGCCTCGGATGCCGGAGTTTTCTTTCACCCCATCTTCGCCGTTCTCTCCCACCCTGGAGGACATAGAGGAGTTTCTGAAGGAGAAGATGGAGCAGGTGAGGGCGGACATGATGAGCAACAGAGAGGAAGATTCTCCATCATCTGCTGTACCCTCGGCTTCATCAACAGAGACTAAAACTGAGCCATTAGTTGGTGCTTCCCTCTGCACTTCCTCTTCGGAGACTCCCGAGGAAGAGAAAGAGAAACACGCCCCTATCCAAATTGACCTGTCGCCTCCTAGTCACCCAAGCCCCCCTCCAGCCACGGTGACCCCGCCTGTGCTCCTCAGAGCTCCAGTGGTTCTCCAGCTGCAGCCGTTACCTCTGGCCCAGCCTCAGGCCCCCGCTGGTTCTCCTCCATCGGCCCCAAGTGGCATCTGGCTCACTCACCTGGTCATGGGGCTCCAGGGTGCTACGGCTCCAAATCTCACCCTGGTGACCCCCCAAATGTCCTCCACGCCCACCACCGCCACCACCAGCGGCCTGTTGCCACTCAGCAGCGACAACAAATCAGCAGACCAGAAGTATGTGAAGATCGCTCCTCTGCCCATCACTACAAGGACTCTGGAGATCACAGCGGTGGGGAGCGGCCCAGGCGCCGCCCTCCTGAAGGCAGCGGCCCCCCGGGCAAACAGGGCGTCACCCACCGAGAGGGTCCACAAGTGCTCCCACCCAGGCTGTGGGAAGATGTACACAAAGAGCAGTCATCTTAAGGCCCACTTCCGCCGGCACACAGGGGAGAAGCCGTACACCTGCAGCTGGCCAGACTGCGGCTGGAAGTACGTCAACCTCAGATAAGATTCCTTCAGTTTTAGCACAAAGTCCTCCTGATTGTTGGAGGTCGACAATTTGAACCTGTTTAGATGTTACCATTGTTCTCTGCACAATAGCTCTAACTCAGTCTTCTTGAATGAAAGCAGAACTTAAAACTCAGAACAGGAGATTTATGTCCTTTTCAAATGAATTTGGGTCTGAACATTAACTGGACCATTTTAACACATTAATATCTTTTAACACCAGAGCAGCGTGTCAAACAAACTTTATATTTATTTTCATTTCATATTATTTAACCAGTTATTTTGATTGAGAACAAATTCTCATCTTCAACAGCGACTTGTTCAGAAAACATTAAAACATCGTCCAGAATAACATGCAGTCATAAAAGAGAAAAAGATAAAAATTCAACATGTTGACGTGAACAAAAGTTTTAAATGAAAAGGAGTACCTGGAAGAAGAAGCAATCTTGCATAGTTCAATCTATCCCTCAAAAGTCAATTTGCATAAGCAAACTAGCATCAATCAAGCATCCATATATATCCCTCTATAAAGGAAGTACATACATAAATATATAAAATAACAAAAAAGAAGATATATTATCTTTGTACTAACTTGTATTGACACAGCAATCTATGGTCATTAGACCATGACAGTATTTTATGTTATTTTCTTAATTTAGTTTTAATTTCTTAGTATATAAATAAACTTTGGACACTGTAAAAGTGACCAGTATGGAGTGTCAAGGGAGAAAAGTTCACATTGTATATTATTATTCTTTGGCAAGACATTTATTATTATTATTATTATTATCATTATTAAACCTTTATTTTACTAGGATATAGGGAAAAAAAACCTCAATTGAGATTACACAAAATGTCACGGTTAAAAGAAAACGACAAGCTTTGAAAAAGAAAAAAAAAACAGGTACATGTCATTGAATCAATCTTTTAGTTTGAATGTCAAAGCTCTAAACAAGATTAATTTAGTCTGTTGTTGTTTATTGTGTTAAGGTCCAGGAAGAGGGAGCAGAGTGAACATAAGCCTTCTTCTACCCAATGCAGAAATGTTTAATATATGCAGAGGAAATATTTCAGCAATGTTAGTGAAGGAATCACTTTAACAACTGTCTGCAAATAAATGTCGATTAGACAGATTAGTGTAGCCACCTGCTGCCTATTTGAGTCATTCTCACAGTCGCTTAAGCCATCAGTTAGCTGCTAATTTGTCATTAAATTAGGCTAAATATGTCTAATTGACCCCAAATTTCCATATTTTATGTTGAGCTTTGCTATTTCTCATTGGTAAACTTTATCAATAAAGTTATACTGCTATTGTTACATTGTCAGTACTAAAGTTTTCATGGTTAGTTCAGCATTCACTTTACAGCACAAGAATGGTTTATATGGTTTAAACCAGAAAAATTGAGGTGAGGATGAAAGTGTAGCTGTGGCTTGAATGTTTCCTACCAAATTGGAAAGAGTTGACAGGATGTGATGTTTCTCTTGATTCGCTGTATGGTTTAGCCTGACAGTCTGGTCCATTTGGCAAGAGACAATCAGAATCATGGATCTGGATCAGGATCTGAAATAAGCTCTAGAAACAGAAACCTGGCCAGTTCCCACTTGTCAAACTGTGTGATCCAGTGAAGGTTTTATTCCACAATGATACATCTGCAGCAGCGATGGACTGCAGCAGCGATGGACTGCAGCAGCGATGGACTGCAGCAGCTGTCTATCAAGACGCTAACGTATGGCTGGTCATGTGACCCTAAAACCACGCGAGAACAGACACACTGAATGGCGTTTGTTCTTGTTTATTTTTGTGCTCAAAAGAAATCAAGGAAAAGAGGATTTTATTTTAACATGAATCTTTAAGTAAAAATAACTAAAAATGAATATAACAAAAAAGGAAAAGATTATCCTGGTTACAATTACATTTTACAATAATTTTATAAAGAATCCTTCCCTCAGTATTTACTGTTTGGTTATATTACTTGAATATTAACATGTTAAAGGTCTGGTTAGATAAGACCACAATTACAGCATCTGTAATTTTCCACTGTGAAACATGGTGGTGGCAGGTTCATGCCGTAGGAAAGCTTTTTTTCTTCTCACAATCTGAGTTTTGGCATTACTGTAAAAGAAAAATGAGTAAAAATTTCAAGTCTGTAAAGTTGCTAAAGTGACGGTGAAAAAAAAAACTTACAGCTTGAATTGGAGCAGACGATGATTTTACACAGTATTAACTCAGTTGTTGAATACAAGTGCATGCCACACTTTGCTGAAATTCTGTAAACTTTACTGCTTTAAGTTGTGTAATATCTTCCTCACCCTGACCTCTGGCTCTCACATGCCCAGGTTCTCCCGATCAGACGAGCTATCTCGCCACCGCCGCTCTCACTCGGGCATCAAACCATACGAGTGCACTCTGTGCGAGAAGAAGTTTGCCCGCAGCGACCATTTAAGCAAACACACAAAGGTCCACCGCAGCTCCCGGCCCAGCAGGGTGATCCGATCCACTGTGTGACCACTCTGGGTCTGTGTGAACCAGGTCTGGGGCTCAGGCTTCTCTCAGGACTTTTTGGTGCTTTCACAAGCAGAACTTTCCGAAGAATCCGGAGAGCTGGCTGTTGTTTCCCCCCGGCCCCTTTTGGTTTCCTTCCTTTCTCTTTCTCTCCACCATTCTCCTGTAAATTGTTGCATCTGAGGAGTTCACCTTATACAGAGCAATCAGCCACCTCAGGAAAAACTGAGCCGAGAGAAGACTTCCTTTCATTTTCACGCACATCGCAGGAGACAGTCTTCCAGAGGCCCCTCTTCCAGCCACTGCTTGCACTACTGCTCCTGGAGCCTGGAACTCCCAGCAGCTTTAGGAAGAGGGACACTAATCAATAATGGGAACATCTATACTTGTATAATTTCTCCTCTTTACATCTGCCAGTTGTCCCTCTTCCTTGAAGCCAAATTTCAGGGTTCACATGCACAAGAAGCATCTAACGTTTTCCTCTTCTGTGTCCCGGTTGGTGTCATGCGATCCAGTCACAAGGGTTGGATGGTTATGCTCCTTGTGGCAGCGCTCAGTCCCGGGTGCAAGTATGAACAGCAAAGCAGAAGACGCAGTTCAGAGCTGCCATCGCATTTCAGAGACAATCAAATTGTACCAAACTCTGGGCTTTGCTCAAAATTCTGTAAATCTGTGCTGAAATTCCCAAGTTAGTATTTTATGCAATCAATGCTGGCCTTTCGAAGCATTCACCCAATCATGAGCCACTTTATCTGGACTTGAATGCCCAATCTCGATCGCGGCCTTTTGTCATGATCACCAACTTGTCTTTACCCCATTGTTGTGTTGTTGTCTGATGACTGCTCATATTTAACTGTGATTCCCAACAGGGAGGTTTGCCAAACCAGAAATCCCTGTTCCGGTCCCGCAGGAGAGTGAAAGTGACACTCTCGGTGCTTGACCGTGTATAAGCTCCTTGTTACCGGCAGATCAATGTGCAGCCGACTTCTGTGGCCTCGAGAACCGGTGACATGAAACACTGCTCTTACTTTATTACAGTAGCACTTACTGTAACAATCATTATGTTGAATTTTAGCAGCAACAAAAGCTAGTAGTTTAAATAGATGAAAAAGCAGCTGAGATCTGTCCAATCATGTGGATTGGCATTAGGCATGGGCCAGTTAAAGGTGTTAGGGTATACCATGTATCTCTGACTTAGGTCAGCCACAGGATCTCCTTTCAGTGGGTCGTTATCATCAGATGTTTAAACTACCACAACTGACTGACTCTTTTCAGTGCAAAGGAGCATCAGCTAAACTATTTTCTATTATTTTAAAGTTCTTTTAGGGTTTTTTTTTCACACTTAATAGGACTCTGTTCGATTGGGGACCAAAACAGTATCATTTGTTCGGTTTTGAGCTGCTGTGGTTCGCTTTCACACTGCACTGTGTCAATCGAACCAGACTCTTTGAGTTCGACCTCCCTCGGCCGGGTGGCGCAGTATTCAGGATCACTGAAGGAAACTAGAAAACCTCCAAAAAAGACACTGAGCGTAATTTTCTCCTTCACAAAATGAAAACAAAAATGGAGTGGTGTCAGATTTTAGCAGCTATGTCTAGCAAAAAGACAAAACCGCTAGCGGTAGACTCACAGATTTGTTCTATTTGTATTTACCCAGAATGCCCTGTGCTGTATTCCGCTTCTTGCTTTCAGAGTGGTCTCTGGTCCGCTTGGCATTCACATATGAATTTGAACCATGTCAGAGTCACTAATCAAACAGAGACCTCTGTTTGTAGGCGAACGAGAGTTTGCATCACAATCTGATTAAATATTCACTCATACCCAAACAAACCAGACTTTCAAGGCATTCGGACTGATCAGGGCCGGTGGGCATGCACCCTTCATGAAAAGCCAGGTAAAGTGTTGGGGTGACTGAAGTTTTCTCTGACCATATGGCGCGTACAGGAAAGCAGTGCTGCCCTTCCCCCACGAGTTGCTGTACATATCCAGTCAGCTGGCTTATTGAAGGCATTTCTTTTTTTCATAATGATCAAACAGACAAATGTAAATGTCTTGGAAGCAAAAAGAGAAAAGGTCAGACTGGGTGTGGAAGCTGAAGCAGCATTCTTCATTACTCTTGTCAAGGTGTATTCACCACATCTGGGATGCTGCTTTGAAATAAATGGGTTTTTCTGAAGATATTTGTGTTACTACCATGAAATATGGTGTTTATTTATAGTTATACCATGAGTCTCGTACTGGCCCATGCCTCATTAGAATACTATAATGTGTACACAATACAGAGGACAAGATAACACATGTACAGTTTGTTGCCTTGATATAATACATGTTTTTTTCTTTTTGTTAATTCAAAGAGGATTTTCAATCAGTGCATTAAGCTATTTAGTCGTGTTCCTTGAGAACTGTTTGGTCCATTTTGTAAAACTTGATTGTAGCGTGATCAGTGTGTGGAATGTAGGACAGTTCATAGTTTGGGATTATGACTCCTACTCTGCCCATCCACAAAACCAATAAGCTAAAACTGCTGGTTTTTAAGTGCACTTGTGTTTGAAGAAATGAGCTGCCATCGGCTCTTCTGGGAAATGTATCGGAACCATCAAATGCGAAACCAAAACAAAGCCACATGCTTTTACAGAAGGTTAAAACATTTGTTCTTGGATCTCAACACTTTGGTGCTTTGCGACCTACCAGTGCTTCACAATAACCCTCTGCACACACGAAAGTGGGAAACTTTTACACACCTGGCTCGTTTGTGCAGAACCAGCACATGCACTTACTACTAAAAACTAGCTAGACTACTCTAGCATAAGCTCAGCAGACATCGGTGCTTTCGGGGTCAGACGTACAGCCCTTGTTCGTGTAGCAGCCACTTAACAGCAGCCATCGTCACCTCTGTCTCCCACAGCATTTAGCGTTCTTTTCAGGTTTCATAGTGCAAACAAGCTGGCGGTGGAACAGACAGACAGGCAGGCAGGCGTGCTGATCCGTCTGAACTGGAGCTGTCTGTCTTTGTGTCTGAGCCTCCCCAGGCTGCTTCTACTGACCTACATCCAGACCTGTGTCCTAATCATCATCAGATTCTCTTTTTATCCCGCTCACGCCTGTGTATCTGGTCGAGCAGACAACCTGCCTGTGCGTATGTGTTTGTAAAATTTATACATTTATAGATGTATACACACACTCGCATATATGCACACTCGGATACACGGTTTTCTTTAGTTTTCTTTTTTTTTAAATATTAAATATGCTATTTTCCTATTTGCAAAAATAAAATTGACACTTAAAAATGACCAATGGTGTATTCTATCATTTGTATATATGTGTATATTCACACACATCTGTGTGAAAAGATTCCTGCCCCTTCCAGATTTCTTCTATTTTTGCTTCTTTGTCACACTTGAAAGTTACAGATCATCAAGATATTGTAATATTGGACAAAGATAATCTTAGAATATATACAGTATATAAGAAGAGTATTCAAATAATAATTTCATTCTTTATGAGCCTATCAGTAAACAGTAGTTATGAATGATCATATTAATTTTCTGTGCTGTCTTAGAAAGGTAGTATAAAGTTGTAGTTTGGTAATGGCAGCAGAGGAAGTGAACTAAACCATTCAGTCCATGTTGGCCAAACTTCCAAATATTGAGCAGCTAAAGTCAGACCAAGAGACTTTAGCTGGCAAATATGTTGTTTGGCTTGGCACTTCTCTCTTTGTACTTGGGGGTGATTCTTTACAGTACAAGTAATTTCCAGAAAGCTTCATAGCGTAATTTTATTTCAAGTTGAGCTGGTGCATTGCATGCGTCATGGCCAAGTATTAGCTATCGTTTAAGACTCCCAACAGAGTCCGTGGCTCCAGGAGGCAGTTGTTTCTGAATAACTGAGGGTCCAGACCCTTTGGACGAAGCAAAGGGTCCGGATCCTTTGCCTCTTCAAAAACGTCTAAACTATTCAACCTGTAAAGAACAATTATTGGGGTGAGGAACAATGCTGGTTGCAACAATGTTGGTCTGCAGAACTGAAGAAACTCAATCGTTTGAGTCAGATGTGTCTACAGCAAGATGGTAGATCTTGAGGAGTGGAGTTGGAAACTACTGACCTAGAACAACTTCTAAAGCTCTACGAATCTCAGTTGTGTCAGTTGGGACCAGGGTTGAAGATTTATCAAGAAAGGGGAAAAAAAAACCTCTGTGGGAAGATTCTAAGATCAAAACCACTGCTTGACCAAAAGGGTCCATCAAACTCTTGGCAAAAATGACCCTCAGGATCTTTTTTTGAAAATTTGCAGAGATGAGGTGAAACTTTTAGGAGGTGGAACATTTACATCTGACCCAAAACCAAGAGCTTTTCAGAAACAGAATATCATGACAGTCAAACATGGGGATAGAGTATGGTTTGCTTCTTCAAGACCGGACAACTCTTAATTGATGGAGTCCTGAAATTTGCTCCGAAAACTGTACAGAAGAAAGTCTGACCATCATTACAGGACCCTATAATCACTGGACAATGATACAAAACACATCAGCAAGACTAGTCTGAATTGGTCAAAAAATAATTTTATTTGGTGTATTGGAGTAGCCTAACTAAAGTCTGGATATAAATCCAATTCAGACAGTGTGATAAAACCTTACCATGCCACTCACTCTTGAAAACTGTCCGATGTGGCTTCAGTAAAATATTTCTGCTAGGGACAGCGGCTCAACTTTCCTCAATAGCGGCTGAAGACTGCCATTTATCTCATGCCAGCTGTAGAAGTAACCCACAACTAGGTTTCTACTAACCGGAGTAAGGACAAAGTCATCAGCACCAGAAGTGGTGGGTTGCTAATCATATCATATATACTTCACCAAAAAAAAAAAAAAAAGATAAAGCAGAAACCTAATCCTGATGCCATCAAAACAGATTCTTACAACACTTTGACTGTGCTTACAAATTCTGTACGTAGCAATAATGAACAGAATCAGTGACAGAGCAACGCTGGTGGGGGTTTTCATACATGGATAAAATAAGTATTGAACACATCCTTTTTCATAGTGAACATATTTTCATAGGTACTCCTGACATTAAATTTCTCCAAGCATTTGTGACAACCCAAGTAATCCATGCATAGAAAGAAAACAATACAAGTTCAGAAATTTGTACACTACACATCACTAGACGTCACTAGTACATTACTACTAGTGATGTGTAGTGATCTAAAACAACACAGGTAAAAAAAAGTGTTGAACACATGCAGGAAGGGCAAGTGGAAAAATGCATGAAAAGCATCAGCTGAAATCTATCAGTGATCAGAAAGCCACTCTTTCCCTTGGCAGTGCAAATGAATATCAGCTGGTACTCCGAACAATTGTGGTGTTCAATTATTATTTTACACACTGTATGTTAAATATTTTAAAAGACATCTACCATTTTATTTCCACTTCACAGTCATGCTTATCCAGTACCCTACAAATATTTAAAAAATCAATTTCTAATCAAACACGACAGACTGGTGGCCTGTCCAGGGTGACCCCACCTCTCGCCTGTTGACAGGTGGAGACAGACCCCAGCAGCCCTCCTGACCCCTGATGGGATCAAAAAGAAAATGGATGGATGGATGTAATTTCTTCTCAATCTCAACAACAATCTTTAAAATGATGTTTTTACTAATCCACCAAGATTTTCTCTTTACAACATCAACTAGCCACACAGTATCGTTCTGCTGTTTATTGTTTTAGTCACCTGCTTTCTGTGATGTCAGAAACAGCCGCAAACTGGTTTTCCTGCTGAGCTGGATGGCAGCAGCATGGATCACAGCAGAGTGGGTGTCACGGCATCCACATCAAGGCCCCTCCAGCGAGCCTGCGGATTAAGACATATACTATATATATATATAAAAGGTTGCAGACAGGTCTCAATCCTGTAATTACTCGTGAACTGTGACGTGACTGCTGCTGCTACAGCTGCAGCTCTATCTACATGCTTATCGCCTCGGTATTTCCAGTTGCACTCGGCTGGCAGGCAGCGCTGAGAGGAAACCGGGAGCAGCTTCAAAGCCAAACACTGGAGCTGCGGCTTTCCTGCGCTGCCTCTTCACATCGTGCTCAACCTCTCATTTTGCTTTCAGTAAAGAAGGCCCCTTCATCTGATTTTTGTGAACATGCTTCAATTTTAGACCAAACACAAGAGCCCAAAGAGCAGGAGAGAGAGAGAGGGAGAGAGAGAGAGAAAGAGAAAGAGAGAGAAAAAGAGAGAGAGAGAGACAGTGAGGGCGTTTCCTCTCAGAAATGAAACAAGGCCAGAGGCTCTAATGTGACAGGATGAGTTGACAACAGTCACAAGCAGAGGTTACTATAGGACAGAGCACTGTGTTATAAACAGGAACAAGGCTGCTTTTTCAAAGCACAATGATAAGAAAATATTCCTACTAAGCTAAAGAGACGAGGAGAGTTTTTCTAGATTTGTGGAACTGCTTCCAGCTTTTCCATTATATTTAAACTCTGTATAAATTTTTTTTCCCTTATCGTCTTTTGTCTTTCCTACCAACAGAAGCGTACGTCAAAAACACAGATTAAAAGGGCAGCATTATGTAAAATTGATGTTTCTGAGGAGCAATCACAAGGTTTTAATTGTGTTAATCATATTAAGCAATTTGAACTGCCTTGTTGCTGAAATATGCTATAGAGATAAACTTAACTTGATTTTTAGATTTATCATTGCGGTTTTTACTTCTTGTCTCGTCTTGGCATAATCTGAAGAAAATACATATTTTCTTGGTAATATAGAGACCAACCCTTTCATGCATGAATTATGATCTTGTTTCCCCAAATGTTGTTGATATTCTCAGGGCATAAAAATAAGTGGGGAAAAAAGCTTTATATTTTTGTAGGATTTGTCCAAGTGTTCACTTAGGTGGACAACATGCGCTAATGAAATGCTGTAAATTATAATGTGAATATATTTTGACATTAGTTAACAGAATGCATAAACATAGAACATTGTTTTTGTCTCTCAGTCTAATGTTCACTACTATCTGATCCCTTAATTCACTCCCTCTCATTCAACTAGTTGGTCTCATTTTGGCTCCTTCTCAAGCAGTATGATTTCATTATGGACATTTTAAATTTTTTATAAAACTAACAGCATTGAATATGATGCTTCAGCATGTTTTCTGCAATATAACAATAATGTCTCTTCTCTGAAGACCTGGCTCTGATGATCAATACATTCTTGACCTGGGGTGTCTGAGGTATGACATGATTCCATATTTATTATTGGAAATGTCTTCAGTTCCTGATCTGTTGAGGCCAGAATTTATTTTCTTTTTTGGAATGCATACAGGTTTGCATTCTGTAAGTGCTGCATATCCAGTTATTTCATGTCCCTCAACATCTTGCATTACTTCATTCAGTGATCAAAGGTTCTTTGTCATCCTCATCTCCACTCTCACTGCTGCCATTAATGTATATAAAAACTTTACTTCCTAATAGTAACAATGGATTTCAGGTTAAGAACTAAATATGTCAGTTTATTTACTGTCAAAATATTTGCTGGAAATGTTGCATATTGTAGATCTATAGTCAGAGTATTGATATCAATACCTGTCAAAAATGTTGTCACTGATGCATGACGTCCACTTCAGTGGACAGGTGATCAGTAGTAACTTTCTCCAAATATAAAATTGTTATTTGGAAAATACATCAGTAGTATTAGTCTTTAAGGGTGTCTTGACGTCACAATATTTATTTTACCTGCAAGAGTTTTCCACAGTAGGAGGGAGGACTGGGTATTCCCGAGTTAGTCTGATAAGCTTCTGTCTGTCCGCCATATTGGATTTCACAAAAGAATGCTTGCACTTGCATCAGATGGACAGTAGTTGGCAGTGTATTGTAACTTTCCTTTTGTGTATAATACACGTAGAGCAGGACAGTATTCGTGTAACTGGCCATTTCGCAGCTTGGTTCTGAGGATTATTGTGATGCACTACCCCCTAGTGGTGATTCGTAGATCTACAGTTCACAAGAGTAAGTAGAATTCTGATTCCAAATGTGGGAATTCAATTTCTAACAAAGATAGCAAGCATTTCCCACCAACTGATACAGTAAAAAAAAAAAAAGTGCTGCAGTTGTGGCAAAAATACTTCTATTCCATTTAATGTGATTCAATTGAGCTTTCTTTCATCTGAAAGAAAGTTCTTTATTTTTTTCAAGGTGCAATGTTGATTTTTTTAGGTGCAACATGACAGAACAATATAGAGTGCCTTGCAAAACAATTTATACCCAAATCAGTTTCATGTTGCTTTCAAAATGGAAATGACAATATGTTTGATTTAGACAAAGAACACAAAATAGTGCAGAACTGTGAGGCAAAGGATGCATGACTTAAATCATTTAGCAATTTTTCAAAGTTATGTCGAGTGTTATGTCGAGTGACAATCACAAGGTTCTTAATTTTATTTAGATTTAGTATGAAGAAAGAAGAAAAATATGCATGCTTTTGAAAAATAAATATTTTTAAAATATGCCTTGGATTTGTAGCATGCATCCTACAAGAAAAAACAACAGGTGATCTGTCACTTATTTCTTTATAGTTGAATGGAAAAAATACAGCATGAGCTAAAACCAGAGATGAAAACAAACAATGGGGGAAGTGATCTCTGTTTATTTAATGACGCATTTAAAGAACTTTTGAAATCGTAGGAATTCTAACTTGCATTGTTCTTGCACTCGTTCAGAGCGAAAACAACGCCAGACCAGTGAAACTGATGAGATCGCCAAATAACCTTCTACTACATAATATTACTGAAAATAGTTAAACTCAAGACGCTATTCTTGTCTTATCTTCTTTGACTTCACCACATTTGTCAAACACCTTTTGTACGGAAGGACTTCACACCCACGAAGTCTGAAGAAAGTTGTCGGATTGGGTTTATACGCAGAACATTGAACGCAGCATCAGTTCCTGGTCAAAGGATACACCGTCAGTGAGATCCAGATGCTTTTAAATCTGAATTCCTGAGTGGGAATGCGCTCGACCCTTTGCTAGGACCCTGTTTCCCGACCCATGGTGCTGTAAGAGCTTCCCAGAGATGACAGAGGAACACCTGGACGCGGCTCGAGGACTCAGAAATTCAGCGGGCTCTTCGAGCGAGGTAACCTTAGCACGGGAGCTAACTTGGAGCTAGCCCTGGCTAACTTAAAAGCTAGCCAGAAAACGTCGGCGCTTTCATTTGTTTGACACCTCAGCCGTGTGTATGCGCGCGCTGACGGCGACAGCAGCTGCTCGAGCTTTAATCGGGACATTAACTGACGCCAAAGGAAACCTTGAAGCAGTGTTAGCTTTATCGAAACTATCCCAGGGTTCCCCATCAACAAGTGGTCTCTGTTCTGCACAGTGGGGAAGCTGGTGGTTGCCTGACAGCAAGAACAAATCGCTCCACTTTAGAACCTATTGATATAACTGTGCACCAAATCTGCCATTCCGTTTAGCTCTTCATCCCTATATCTACAGATAAGGGTTTCAATCAGTGTCATATGTTATATAACCCTCTGTGGTAATCTTCTCCGACTGCAGTTTTTCTCACTGTCCTATTTTCCTCTGATATCGGCGCTTTTAACATGACAGTGTGAGACAGATTGGATCGTGTGTGTGTGTGTGTGTGTGTGTGTGTGGGTTGGGTGTTCTCCATCCAAGCATGTTGCATGAGTCAGGCCAGATTTATTCGAAGAAGCTTAAACATCTCGATGCTGACGGATCCTGTCAGAGTAGATGGCAGCGAAAATACCAGAGACACCATTCAAAAATGAATTATTGTAGTAATATTTTATGGGATGTTTGACAGCAGGTTTCCTTACGGGAGGGCGCAGTGACTATCATCGTCTGTCCTGTCAAAGGACAGAATCGTTTTGTTTACTTACATTCTGGTAGAGAACTGAGCTTTTTTCTTTTTTTAATGGCTCTGATCAGTCATCAGCAGATCCAATACTTATAATGGCAGCTCACCGTTTTGAAGCCCTTTAAATCTTAGTAAATCCGTTTTGTGTAAATAGATGGGGTTTTGTCATACAGTCATTTTCTTTTCCCCTGTCTTTTGGTGTAATGGTGCTGAGACAATGACCAAAATTAGAACCTACAGGTCACAGAAATCTTGTAATGGGTATCTGCCTGAGAGTATGGGGTCCATGTCAAATTTCTTTTGTTTATCTCTTTGCTTTTTGAGATTCTCAGTGTGGTTTAATTTGAGTCAGTCAGAAATCAGAAACAAACAGAATTTTCTTTTATTCGGTTCTGACCAGTGTCTGGTGAAATACTTAAAATCTGATTTACCCCTGCCCATCAAACGCACTCGAATGAAGAAGGGAAACACAACATTCTCATAATTTTGCAGCAGGGATTTTGTTCATAATGAAAAGAGTTGCTACAGTGGTTTGAAAAGTAGCAAAATGTCGCTCCAAAATTGTTAAGTTGGCAACATTGGGTGTAAAACATGGGCGCGTCTGCCAGCAGAGGACAGTGGCTAATTTTCAGACATTGGTGAAGGAAGATAAGATTGGTTTGACATTTAAGAATCAAGGTTATGTTAGTTAACTAGAAATAAAAACTGAAATTGAGAAAACATTTTTTTTTTTGCTAATTGTAAAAAAATAAAAACAGTAAGTAATGAGAGAACAACTTTAACTAACTAGAACTATATTGTGCATTTATAAAACTAACTTTGTTTTTGTCTTCATTAATTTATTTAACAACACTTTGAACTGATGTGAAATAGATTTTTTTTTCTCTACACAAGCAAATTACGACACTCCGTCTTCCTCCTGGTGGCGCTTCTGCTAGTCCGCAAGAAGGCCACAGCAAACGTTTCGAATCATTTTTTGACAACGGTATCTACTGATGGGTATTCATTATCCAATACATGTATACATAATCACAATACAATTCCCTGGTTAATTTTGAGGTGCAGAATTCAAAATGGTCAAAGTATGAAAAGCTAAACTACTGCTATAAAAACCAAACAATATTCAACGAACAAAAACTAAACTTTCAACTAATAATAACTAATGAAAACTAGCAAATACATCAAATACTGACTAAAACTAAGAGAATTATACAAACAAAAAGTCACAATGAAATAAACCTAAACGATAAAGAAAACCCCCAAAACTATTAAAACCCTGATAAGAATTGGCCAATCACACAAATTTAAGAAAATCGGTGCTGATCATTCGGCACACTCCTAATTTTTAAAATCTCAGTTTGGTAAAAATAACAAAAATGAACAGTTTACTACCTGGCATTTTTGGGGTTATCTGACTTAATCCTGTACTCCACAAACCCCAACTGGTGTGGATTGAGCAGGTTCCTCTATCACTGCATCACTTTACCTCAGTGTATATTGTGGGAATATATTCGGTGTATTCAGGGAATATTGTGGGGGCAACAGATGGTGCTACTGAACTGACTCGCAGTGACTCCACTTAACGTTCTAAATAAACGCTTTAGTGTCTGATTGTGTGTCTGGTGTGTGTTTTATTATTTTTCTTTTTCCTCAGTAAGCGACATGGACAACTCTGTCACCCTGTGGCAGTTCCTACTCCAGCTCCTGTTGGACTCCAACAACGATCAGCTCATCTGTTGGACCAATGAGGAAGGAGAGTTCAAGCTGCTGCAGGCCGAGGAGGTGGCCCGGCTTTGGGGAGCCCGCAAGAACAAGCCCAACATGAACTACGACAAGCTCAGCAGGGCGCTGAGGTACTACTATGACAAGGTATGCTCTGGCGACCTCTGACCTCTACACAGGAGGTGGTCAATCAGGGAAGTTTCATGCCAAAGAGAAAAACAATCCCACAATTCTTTTCATGACCATTTAGGAGTTTACGCTTAAAATGTGTGGAAATACTCAGATCCTATTGGTTCACAGCAACAAGAAAGGAATGGCAGCTTGTATACAGTTGAGACCAGAGGTTTACATACACTGAATGAAATGACACATCATCCACCTTTCTCCTTCTTACTGCCTGTACTTCAGACATACCAAACGTCAGAATTACCTAAATTATTTCTGTTTTGTTTTAAATGTCTGTTTTAGAATATCAATCCATCCATTGTCTTAACTCCTTTGTCCCTGGTGGGGTCAAAGGTGCACCCAATCTTGCTGGAGATGGGGTGCTGGTGCCCATCTCCAGTGAACGTTTTGGGCGAGAGGCGGGTTCACCCTGGACAGGTCGCCAGTCTGTCGCAGGGCAACACAGAGACAAACGGGACAAACAACCATGCACACACACCTAGGAAAAATTTAGAGAGACCAATTTACCTGACAGTCATGTTTTTGGACTGATGGAGGAAGCCAGAGTACCCGGAGAGAACCCACACATGCACAGGGAGAACATGCAAACTCTATGCAGAAAGTCCTGGGTGACTGCAAGACCTTGTTACTGCAAGGCAGCAGTTCTACCAACTGTGCCACTGTGCAGCCCAGCTTTACAATATGTCAGATTTATTCATTAATGTCTTCAAAATCAGACTCTTATATTAGTATCAATGAGGGTTAACTGAAATATTTAACTTCAGACAGGAAGTAAAAAAATGTATGCGTCTTTTTATTTGCTCTATGTAAACTTGTGGTTTCTGCTGTATGGAATTCGTTTGTATTACATACCAACTCCCCGTAGTGCATAAATGTGAACTGGAAGGAAGTCTTTTTTTTTTTTTCTTATAAATAAAAAGCTGAAAAAGTTGGTTGGACATTCAGTCAGTACAGTGTTTGGGTCTTCACTGTCTTTACATATCAAGAAGGAAACTGACATTATTCTATTTTGTTCTGGAGATTCTGCTAAAACAAAACTAGTTCATTTAGTTAAAACAGATCTATTTGGTTTGATACTGTATCAAATTCTATCAGTTAAGACTTAAACAAAAATAGTTTTGTGCATAAAATTCTCTAACTTAAATGACCACTATTATTACTACAGTTGCAGTAATTGTCAATGTTAGGTTACATTGTACTGGAGCTGATGTCAATAATTTGTTTTTGGAAAATTAAAGTGAACGGCACAAACAAATTAAACATACACAGTAAACCCCATTAAAAAATAGAAATATGTACAATAAAGTTAATGTTCAAGTTTAATATGCACAAGATTTGTTTACGATGCAAAAAAAGACAGTGACAGGTTAGCTTGTCTGCCTGGCTTTTTCTTAAATAAAAAAAATCAAAGAATTATTCAAAATATTTGTGGTATTTTAAAGTGGCCTAGTGGACATGTGATTCAATATGCACTATGCTAACAAACAACAGCAGCGATGATGCACAACTTACACATTTTAAAATAGTTTTTCTGAGTATTTTGAATCAATTGAGAATTCCCAACACTAGGAATTGTGATTCTCTATAGATTTCTTTTTCTTGCACCACTAGTGCAGAGGAATTCTAAAGTAGTAGTTCTGCAGACTGGTGCCCACCCTGCCTGTGGTTTGACCCTGTGGGCGTTGAGCCATGCTACTCTGGGACGTCTGTGGCTTTGGGCTTGGTGCAGACAGGAAGTACCCAGCTGCCCCACGCAGAGGGCAGTGCTGCCGACTCACTCTGCTCCGTCTGCTCTGTCTCGTAGAACATCATAAAGAAGGTGAACGGCCAGAAGTTCGTCTACCGCTTTGTGTCCTATCCTGACATCCTGAAGGGAGACGCCACTGCTCGGATGGACGGGGGTGAAGACGGAGCAGGCGGAGTCCTCCCTGCTGCTGCTAAGAGGTTAGATGGCGCTCTGCTGGAGGCGGAGTCTGCCGACCGCTCCAAGGCGGCGTCGGGTCCGGCCGCTCTGGGCTCCAGCACCAAGCAGTCCAACAGAAATGACTACATCCACTCCGGCCTCTACACTTCATTTCATCTCAACTCCCTGCCCAACGGCCGGCAGCTCTTCAAGTCCATCAAGGTGGAGAACCCTGCAGAGAAGCTGGCTGAGCGGAGGGCCGCCTCCCAACACAGCCAGGAGACCTCGCCTCTGCTGCAGGCCCCTCCAGCAGCCGCTCCGCCGTCAGTCATCAAGTTCGGAAACAGCCCGCCAAAGCTGCTCGCCGCGCCGCCTCCTCCGGTCACCATGGAGACCACCCTGAGCAGCTTGGATTCCCTGCAGGCTCCATCTCAGAGGGCCGAACTCGTCAGCACACACTCCTCCCTGCAGCCCCAGTCCGTCTACTCACTGGAGCACAGCCGGCAGTCAGAACCCAGCCTGGGCCTACCGGACCTGGGCGCGGCACCGGAGGCCGCTCAGGAGGGAAACATGAGCAGCAGTGACGGCGAGTCGGGGGGCTCTGGGTCCACAGAACCTGCTGCTCTGGAGACACTAGAGACCCAGCCACACGACAAGGCCAGTACACTGCTGCAGACATCTCTACATCTTTCTACACAGGACAGAGCATTTATCATATATTTATCATTTATCCTTCTTATAAGACTTTTGATTTATAGCTTAAATTATTGATGAAAAAAATTTGTAAAAGTGTAAAAAAAAACATTGTCGAACCTCTGAAAACTGTTTGTATTGTTGGGATTGTTAGCAGGGAGGTACGGATCTACTTTTTTCATTTCCGGTACCAATACAAGGTTTAATATCTGCTGATTCTGATATAATACAGAAAGACAACTGAATTTAAGTAAAATGTTTCTTTTTTGCTTACTGGACCAGTAAAGCACACCTGAACATAAAATAGCTTCACAAGCTTGATCAAACATGTAAAGTTAAATGTATTCAGTCAGTATAACAGCCAATGGAAAATGAATAATAAAGAAACTCAAACTGACAATGGGTTGACTAACTTAGTCAAATGTAAAAATGAACTATTAAACCTTCTTTCAAATGGTTCAGAAAGTGTCTTTAGGAATTCTAAATATAATAAATAATAAAGCATGATGTCACTCAGAGCACAAAGTATAGAATTAAAGTGAATAGATTTGACCTTTTGCATCAGGCACATTGTCACTGATAACCAATCTAGATCATTTTTCAATATCGGGACCAAAGCAGATATTAATATCAGATCGGTGCATTTCTAATTGTTAGCTTTACTTTCTCCACTGTTTGTTCAGTGAAAGTATCAATAAACTTGGAAGTATGTGTGCAGTTTAGTGTTATAAATCACACGTCTTTACCATGCTTGGTGTCGTCTTCATGCGTGGTGTCCTGAAGAGACGTGTTACAATAATGTTTTTCAAGAGCAGTACTTGTGTTTCTGCCATGCAGTCACAGCCATATAGTTACCTAAAATAAGTGGTAAATAGTTCTTACTCTGTCTTTATCATTATGACAGTTCCACAGAATGTTGTGAAATCTAATCTGTTAATTTAATCCAACTTCTAGATTAAAATAACAGATTAATTGAGTTTAGATATGAGTTTGTTTAACCCAGCAGATCTTCTTGTGTGGTTGTCATTGCTGATGGACTGAACTGTGACCAGTGTTCTTAAAGGAACCTGTTGTGTGTCCAGCAGGTGGATGGCGGCATCAGCTTGTGTATAAACGAGCCCAGCCTGGTGGACACTGAGACCAGTTCGTCTTCGGGGAACAGCAACACCGCAGGAAGCGCTCAGGCTCTGGGAAAAACTCGTAAACCGCCAAAGGTCCTGCAGCTCAGTCCGCCCGCTCTGCTCGTCACCACGTCTGAGTTCTCCCCCATGAACCTGTGCAGCCCCTCGCTGCCCACTGCCTCACTCACACCAGCAATGCTCCAGGTGAGACGCCTCTACAACTGCCGCATTGCCATGTTTATCACTTTACAGCCGATGTTGGTGTGCGGTCTCTCCGAATGCACATATTTCAGTTTTGCTGATCCCAATGCTGGCAGATACCGATTTTTGATTAATTAATTTTTTGTCAGAAAGGTTTTCGCCATTTTGCAGAGGAAGATCAAATCTACTGCTTAATGTTTTTTTTAAGCACTAACGACAAAGCCACTGCACTCCATAGATCTTTAACCCTCTCAGGCTCAAATTACTTGCAAAGACTAGCTAAGTAGCACTGAGCTGTTGCAAATCTGCAACATCTGCCTGGAGAGGGTTAAGTTAAAGGTTTGTGAAGGCTTTTGGAAGGTGTTGAGTCAGACTGAATAAAATGAAGTTGGACATTCTCTGTAACTTAGTAGCGTATATCTGCCTAGTTCTATTTTTTTCTTTTTCTAATAACTTGTTGTTTTCTGCGATAATTGGATTTATAAATTGAAACCAAACAGACGTAAAGCAAACATAACGTTTTTCAAACTACCAGACTGGTTTTTGCTGGTGTAAAGTTGCAGAGTGATAGAGGTTGAGCTGGCACCATGTCAGTGTTTGTTCTCTGTGACCTGCTTCTGTTGCATCTGTTCTTCCTGTCGCAGCTCCTGCTGCACGAAGTAGAACAGAGACAAAAGGTGACAGCAAAACCTCTCAGCAAACCTCTGAGCTCAGGCTGGAAAAAACAAACAAATCTGTTTGAAGTTAAAAATATAATAAAGTGCAAAATGCTGAAAATACGCGAATACTTAAGACCGCCTTTAAAAACGCTCATAACTCCCACTTTTAACAGATAAAACATCAAATATACCTCAATATGCTTTAAGTGGAAACCATCCACTGTCTACTTTATCGATGTTGCTGGGGGTTCAACCAATCAGCAGTAAACAAAGAGAATGCCAATGGTCCAGGGAGCGTTCCAGGTAGTGTGATGGTATGCTCTGAATCCAACCTCTCTGAGTCAGTTTTCTGGTGCAGGGTTAAAGTTCATTCCTTCAGTTAGATTCAAAGCTCCTGCTGGACTTGAACCTGCAGCACACTGTGTTCTTTTCTGGTCAGCGTTCACAGCTTTGAGTCAAAACCAAGCTGACAAGTAACAGTTATTTGTTACACATCTCTCTTGTAAACGACATCTTGGATCTCAGTGAGGCAGCATGTATAAATAGATCAAAACTGTAGTTAAAATAATAAAATCAGAGATTAGAAAGTTGGCAGGTCAGACCTTAGAGTGGGAAAAAAAGATATCAGTTTCTGGCCTGAAGGGTGCATTTCTTTCTTTTTTCTTTTTTTTTTTTATCCAATAAAACCAAAATTCAACTTTCCCATAACAGTTCTACGATTTATTTGGCACAAACTCAGAACTGGGCATTAAGAAAGACCTCTCTACTGTCAGTCACTGTTTCAACCATTTAATTGCACAGATCAAAATTAGCTGAATGGAAATATGCCAGTTTCTTACACTTACAGAACCAGATATTTTTGTTTTATTTACTCTTTTCTCACATTGTTTTTCACTGATGTTGGACTGGATATGAACCTATATTCATTATATTCCGAAAAACTCAGATAACGTTTTTCGGGTCCCATTTTACATCAGAAAGTCCAAAGTTTTAACAGTTTCTTGCTCTCATTCGCTTTCCTGTTTCACATTCAGACAGCTTTCAACTGCTGGACATCTTAACGAAGACAAGTCAACATCTTTTTCCGGCGATTAATTTCAAAACGCAACCAATTAATAGCTTTATAATTATTATTATTATTATTAAAACAAACAAACAAAAAAAACGTGTTTTTATTTTAACTCATAATCTAAACCCACTTTAAAGTGCCTTCCAACTCAGTTCCAAGCTAAATGTGACTGTAAGAAAGTGACGCTGCAACTCCCAGGTGAGCAGCAGGGGGCAGTAGAGCTGCAGTAAAATCTCCTTGTTGTTTAACTGTTGGTGGCGCTGCGCTGTGCTGCGCTGTGCTGCACTGCGCTGCGCGTCTCAGTGGATTAGATCTGCTTGTTCAGGTCAGACATGGTCATGGCTTCCAGCTCTAGTGCCCTGTCAGCTCACATATGGAGAGGACCAACATTCAGCTGTCTCTGTGGTTTGCCTGTGATGGTCTTTCAAGCTGAAACTGTATTTTTCGAAGCATCAAAACAAACAAAAACAAAACAAAACAAACAAAACATAATAGAGGGAAAAAAACAAATCAGGAAACTCTGGGTTAATTTCAGTTGATCTGATCGTCATATTATTCAGCAATAAGTATCACAATTCTGTAGTTTTCTGAAATCTTGCATGATTTTGTTTCATCTAACAAAAATTCTTGGTTTTCAAGTATTACATTGTAGAAAGTTGGAATAACAAAGTGTTTTCTATCTTATGTTGCCGCTTCTTTTCACAAGATGCTGTGAAGAAACGGATATTTCTCACTAACTTTTTTTTTTTTGTCACATTTCCTCCACAAACACGTTTGAAGGTGCAAAGCCTCTTTGTTTTCATTTTCTACCAAATTTTCCACTCCTCATCCTCCACTCGCCACACAGGAACCTTCACAGTTGGACCTCAGCTGTGAGTTTGTAGAAGGGGGCGGCAAAATGTGCTTCTAGTTGGAAAAACTAGGAAAACAGTTTAGAAAAAAAGGTTTCAGACGCCTGGAATGGATGATGTACGTTTTAGTCTGTGAGGCAGACAAATTGTCTGATTTTACAATTAGGCTTAAAACTTTATTCTTTGGTAAAGCTTTTAGTTAGCCTGGGTTAGGTTACCCTGAGTTACGTCTGTAACTGTGCTGCTTTAGGTCGTACAGCCCTGTGACGGTTAGATGTTGGATAGTAACAAGAACATATATTATATATTCTAGTTACTATATATAACTATATATCTTTTCTGTTCTAGTGTGGAACAGAGAGCAGCCTGCGCCGACCCGTTGACCTTATGGTCACCCTGGACTTTCTTCGTTAGGTTTCTTCCTCAGAGTCGGTCCCAACCCCGCTGGTCCTCAGGAGACAGACTAGTAGCTTATTCTGTGCCAGCTGTTGCTCCATTGATATCATGGCGTTTTACAGCAATCATTTACAACAAGCTATTAGCGCTGACATTTTTATGAGGATGATAAACAGCCTGGAGCAGGGCAGCCAATAGCCAGACTAATTAAGCCACTGATATTAATCTGACAGCCTGGCTTCAAAAAGCAAAGAACAGAGAACAGCTCACATACCTAGTATCATTGCTATGTAATGTTACTATGATTAGTACTTACATTAACATTAGTGGGTGTGTGGTGGCTAAATGTTTGTGTTCTTCCTATTATTGACAGTAGAATTTTAATTAAATTTTTTTTTCTAAATCCAGTGATATGTGATCAATCAACACAAAGTAGTGTTTACTTGTTCAGTGGAATCGAGATGTATTCAGAAATATAAATGTTTTAACATGTTATTTTGTATTTTATTGATAAATCTCAATAGTGTGGTGTGCACCTCCTTTCGGTTTGCTGGAAGGCGAACCTCCATCTTAAGTCTATTCTCACCTTTAACATGCAGATGTACCCTGAAGGGTAAAAAAGGGAAAAGTGGCAGATTTTCCAGCCTCTGCAGAGCGAGATGAGGTCAAATTTTGCATGTAAGCGTTGGCTGATCTCCCAAAATGGATGAAATCGGTTCAGCGCTGTACAGTTTGTGGTCGAAGTGAATCTGTTTTCAGGTTGGTAGGTTATGCTGCAGAACCTGCTTTAACCACTGATATTTCTGTGCCTCCCAGACTCCAACCCTCCTGCTGACTCCCAGTCCTCTGCTGTCCAACATCCACTTCTGGAGCACGCTCAGTCCCGTCGCTCCCCTCAGCCCAGCCACCAGACGTCAGGGAGCCCACCTGTTCCAGGTGGGTGTGTGGAACCAGCTCTACTTCCTGTTTCTCTCCCCTCTAAAGCTGAACACCATCATTTCCTTCTCTGTTGCAGTTCCCATCGGTCCTGAACTCCCAGTTCCAGATCCCAGTCCAGAGCCTGGATGGGACCAACACACCCGGACCCATTTCCCCAGACCCCCAGAAAACGTAGACGCGGCCCATGCTTGTGTGTGGTGGACGGATGAGGGTGAAGCGTTCACTTGGTCTTGTGGTATTTGTGCCCTCAGGACCCTTTTTTGTTTGCTATCATGATGCATTCATTTTGTCTGGCTTATTTTGGGATCACAGCAGATGAAAAGGAGAGAGGAATATCCATGATAACCGAACCGAACACAGTCTGCTTCACACCTAATGGGATTCCAGCTATGGCTTTGCTGCCAGACCGGGTCTTCTGACCCGAGTTGACTCTGGTCGTTTGTTGCTCCAACCTGATCATACACCTGCCTCAGCTGCTCACTACCTGACCCACACCACCTCCACCCTTCTGTCTTACTCTGACTTGTGGCCATAGTCCAAACTGAACCTTAAGTTATGCTTCTGCAGTGCTTTGTAGATGTTTAACACTTCTTTCACACTTTGTCTCTCATCCAATCCCAACATTCAGTGTGTTTCATTTGGATTGGATCTCAGAGAGTGGAATGAGTGTGAATACTTATGCAAGCCACTGTGTGTGTTTTGTTTTAATGAAACGTATGTGCACACCCTGACAGCCATGTTGACCTGTTCTGCCTTCTTTAGGGAAGAAAGAGAAGCCATACAGCATTTTTGGCCACAGTGGGCTCCCATCCAGCCGTAGTTCTCCCTCTGTCATGAATCTCTCTGTCATGGCTTGTTGGGGAGGGAAACCAGAGAACGGAAACGAAGGGAAGTGGCTCATTTGTGAGATTTTTTTTTATCACTAGCTTGTCTTTAAAACATTGTTTAGAAACAAGAAATCAGAAAAACACATCAGGGCATCTGTTTGCAAAGATAAGATGAATGCAGGGATTCCTGTGGATGAAATGTGAAAAAATTAATACCATAAAAAACTTTTTGATGCTTGCTATTTGTGGAAATCCTGAGCAGTTGTTTGTTGCTTTCTTATAGATCCAGTTAGAAGCATTTCGTCTAAATTCAAATTAAAAACATATTTAGTTGAATCTCCAGCAGCAGTCAGTGTCACAACAAATCTAGACTAAAGATAGTTATTGCATGGCAGTCTTCTGACTGTAATGACATATTAACAGCTAAATATCCAGGAACAGAGACAATATTCCACAGTAACACATCCTGGATGACATCATCAGTAGTTACCAAACACTGCTAATCCACCTCATTTGCTTTGGCCGCTCCCCTTTAACTCTCTGCCTGTCCGTATGGTTACCAAGCTGAGCAGAGAGACGTTGGAGGATGGTTTGAACTTCCTGTTCCTCTCTCTGCTCTGCATCATGAAGCCTCCACTTCAACGCAGCTTGGAATTAGTGTAGCTTTTACGATGCTAATCAGTTGTTCCTTGTCAGAAAAATAGTACGTTGTTGCCAGGCTATGCATTCTAGCTGTCCACAAGTTTAAAAAAAAGCAGGAGTAACTGAGCAATAATGCAACACCTCAACCAGAAGGATTAACAAAAGTGTAGAAGAAGAAATTAGAGCTAGCGTTGCTCCTGCTGACACCACCAGTGGCACTGTTCTAGAATTAGTTTGATTCCAGTTCAGCACTGGACATCCCTACATACATGTAGGCTTTAGTACTTGGTTATTGCTTCAGTGTCTGTTTAGTGACATGCATATTTGTACAAATCCAGGTTTTCAATCTGTCCTGTAAACTTCTACGTTCTTGTCAGCAGATGCTGCCATCTTCCCTCTGTTTCCACTTTAAAAAGCCTCTAACAAAACGGATGGAATTTAAGCCGAGACCGTTGATGGCTCTTTTTGTTGTTTTTTTTTTAACTACATATAGCAATACCTTTGCTTGCCCAAGAGTCAACCAAAACATTATGACCTCTTTCTGCTGCTGAGCTGGACATGCACCGAGCAGCCAGCCGGAATCGGGTCTGCTCAAGACACTAGCAACATTCTTCGGTGTGGAAGTTCTTACTGTGGGAAGCAAAGGGTTAAAAGCGACTTAAATGTAAATGTATCGTCGGCTGTTTATTCAGGCTGATAATATTTTCAACAGATAATAGGAAAGCTAAACATATTACTGAAAAGTTGTTCTCTTATATTTTTTCCTAAGGTTTTATTATTTAAACAGCCATCACTCACAGAAAACATTTCATTGGCCGTTTCTTTTCTTTTCTTTTCTTATTGGAATTGACTAAAATGAAACAGAAAGTCCAACAGCGGAGCATCATTTGTGTGGATGCCAGTTTGTAGCTTAAAGTTGTTTCTCAGCTTTAATGCCTAAAATCCAATGTGTGAAACTCGAGGCCCGTGGGCCGAATCTGGCCCACTCGTAGCTATTTATATGGTCCAGATAATCTCAAGATGGCCACATCAATCAAATCAGATTATTTTTTAACTATACATTGTCAAATTACATCAAAGATTAAAATTGATTCAATTTTAAGTGATAATATTCTAATAGTTCATTAATGGGTAATTTTATCAATAAATTATCAAAGATGCAACTATTATTTGAGGTTTTGATTAATGTATTGACTATTCTGATAATTAAACTTTTATACAATTTAGAGATTTATATCAAGAGCTTGTAAGAGCATTTCTTCACTGAATGCTGGATCATTTATAGCAAAAGATGAATCTGCAACTAAAAGTACTTTGAATATCAGCATGTAAAAAAAACTCTGGCTATTCTGCTTGACTTGACATCAACACACTGAAAAAGTGAAACATTTGATCCAAGTTAAAAAGATGGACTCAATCAAATTTAGTTAATCCAAGTACTTATAATAAGCTAAATCATGTTATACACACATGAATAAATGAAGTTTGACAAACTTAATTCGACTACATGTAACAATTTTCCATTCTCTTTTTTTCAGTGTAGTTAATAAATGGGTAGCAAAGGTGCTATTTTTAACAATCTGAACCAGGTGAAATTAAAACGGCCACTTTAGGATTTCTGGGTGAAATATATTTACAGTTCTTTTCTTTTGTCTTAAATGCAAATTGTATACATTTTTTGTACAGTTTTGGCTTAATCACTGCTCTGACTGTTCTTTCAGCAAACTCCTTTTGTTGGGTCGGTGTCCTAATCGATTACTAAATCAGCCTACAATTATTTCAATAACCAATTCATCCAATGAATCGCTACTCACGATCTCCATGCAATCAGAAATGAAAGAGAGTGACAGCGCTGCATCGTTCTCTCCTTCTGATTGGTGTTTCGGTTCTTTTTCTCTCCGTCTGATTGGCTGGTGATGTTTCGGTTCTTTAACCCACAGCGCTGGCTCAACATTTTCCCGCTGCCTCGCTATCAGCCATCTGAAGCCCACTCCACGCGTTTGACCCGACTTTAAAGCCATAAGTCTGACAGACTCCAGAGGTTCTCCCCGCCTCTCTATGCCATCTAACATTGAAAGCATGCATGGCGCTTGTTTACACCGTACTCGGATAAAAAAAAGAAATAAAAGACAGAGATGTGTTCTGTTTTGAACCACAGTGTCAAACTCTAACCCAGTGACGGGTTAGAAGGGTTGGTGCAGGACACGCGCTCACTCAGATGGAAACGGTGCCTTACCGCAGCCAAGCCCAAGGTCAGCCTCACTAAGCTCTCTCTCACTCACAGAGATCTTTCATGTTATTTGAAACATCAGACGCCGTATCTTAGATGTCGACCAAACCAGAGAATTGGAGGAAAACTCAGCAGCAGTGTAATTCTGGATGCATCACTGTACATACAGACAGCGTCATGAGCCGACGCTCTCAGCATGTAAAATACCAGCTTCCCGTCGGCGGCCATGTTCCTTCTCAACCTGCCTCTAAATGTTTGCTCAGAAAGTGTATAGATAAATATATATATATAGAAGGAGAAAAAAACCCCTGTCTTTAACTCATTGTAACCTCCATTTATTTTCCTGTAATGCAATAGAATTCTCAGAATAATTTCTATTTTTGTAAATCAGTGTCTGCTTTTTAATATTTCTCTTTGTGCATGTTTTTTTTGTATCCTTGTTTTATTTTATGTAATTTTTGGGGAATTAATGTTGGGGGTTTTTTCTTTCTTTTTTAGGAATCAAAGCCTTATTGGGATAAAATCAAAGTCTGTTTTGTATGTTGACTTGTTTTTGATATCGTGTTGATATTGTACATGCAGATGTTGTGATCAGACGTTTGCACTTAAGAGTCGGGGTTCCTGTCATATTGGATTCTGTCACTTTTCTAGGATTTCCTTTGATGACTAAAGAAATGTATTTTTCCCCATAAAGGGAGGACTTCATTATGCACTTGTATTTTATAAGAACAAAAGGAGCTAAATCTAAAGTTTTACAGTTTGTATGGGGAAAAAAAGGACTAATTTGTAATTAGGCACTTGCACAAATATTTATAAAAATGTCTACAACCCGTAGAACAGATATATAGAATAAGCATTTTTTTGCTGTAAGTTTAATAGTAAAAACTATGAAATAGCTATAAAATGATCCCAAAGCTTTTTGTTTCTCCTCCAGTCATCTTGGAGTTCAGTTTTTTCTTCATATCTGCTCTCTTAATTCTTTTCCTTGAAATGTAAAAAGTTGTTTTTAAAGAATGACTGTTTTTGCTTTGTTTTGTCCAGTTTGATGCTTATTCAAAATGTTTACAAGCTGCTTGTCTTGAGTGGCATATTGATGTGTGAGAAGCCTAGAGGAATTCTGTACAACAGACCAATAATAAAACAAATGTCTAACTGAGACCAGCTTTAGTGTGCGTGTGTGAATCTGATCAGTCTTTGGTTTCTTTAAACTCCAGATCCGGTTCATGTTGAGATCATGTTGAAATCACAAGTTTGCAGAAACATTTTTTCCTCCCTAACTGAAGTGAAATCAGAACAAACTTCTCTCATTTTAAATGAGTTAGAATGACCAAAAATTGTTTCCATTTCCAGATGCCACCATAATGAGCCTAATTGTTTGACCAGATGAACACAGCCTCTTTGAACATGTTTATTGCTATGAATTGAAATCCTTTCATTGAGATGACAACATTCAGGAGTGATCAGTTTCCTCCAGCTGGATAGATGACAAGTTCCCACAGGTGGCTGATGAAAATGATTTCAAATAATGCGACAAATTGAAATCATAAAGTACTTTGTGACAGCACAAAGTACTCATCTGTTAAATACTTTTTGGATTCTCTATTTTCTCAGTAAATGGAACTTTTATCCACTGGCTTTAATTCAAAAGCCGACTGATGAACCCAAATCTGCTTTTCATTATTTTTTAAGGTTGATTCAAAACAGCAAGTTTTAAAAAAAGGAGCAAAGTCCTTTTCTTAATGCTCATAATAAAGTTGTTTCTATTTATTTCAATATTCTGATTCAACATTTATCCCAAAGGGAAATTAAATATTTTAGTACTGTCTTCTAAAAGCGGTTCATGTAGATCTCCAGTAGCAGTCGGTCTTACCACTAAGTTGAGGAGGCCTCTGACTGAAGATAGTTGCTTGCGGTGTCTCATGAGACACAAACAGCTCAACAACCAGGGACAAAAAAAAAAATATCGATCTATATAATCTTCATAACATGAGTGTTGGCTCAGATGTAAAACAATTCCTGGTTGCCACAGTTACGCATCATAAATGTTGATGAACCAGAGGAAATAATTGTTCAAAGATTTATGCATTTCTTAAATTATTTGAAGATCTGTTCATTGATTAGCAGTAAAAAGAAAAAAAAAAACTTTTTCAGTGATTTTAAGGTTCTTTTTATTATTACATCTTGGCAAATGTGACAAAAGGTTTGGACACCACAGTCAAAAGAAACCAGCACTGCCTGTTGCTGTGCCCTGCCAGTCAGCTGGCTGAAATAAAGCCGTTGTACTTTTATGTTGTTCTCTTCAAAGACAGCATGTCTTCATCAACTGATATAGTTTTTTTTTATATCACAGAATAAAAGAAACTTTTCTGCTCAATAAACACCTAAAAAATGGAACCAACTCCTGTTTTGTCACTTTTTCTTCAAGGCTAAATATCAACAAATAAAACATGATAGAAAACAGAACAATATCATATTAGCAGCAAAAGGAAAAATAGTTTCCCTCGGTTTTAAATAAAGCAGATTGATCAAGTTTGATGTGTCTGTTGAAAGTGTTTGTTGTACCATGTTACAGGGAAATGGTGGTTCTGATTCTGTCAGACTGGCTCAAGCCCAGAAACCATCCTCAGACTAAAGCAGTCAGTCCAGCTGTCATGGCGTCTGGACATCAGGAGCCTCCGCTCTTTGGCTAGTCCTTCATGTCCAAACATGGAGGCGAATCTGAAAGAGAAACATTTGCTACTGAAGTTCAGTCAAAGATTAAACGCTTAGATTCAAACGAATGCATGCAGCGCTGCTTCCTGGGTAGCTCCTATATTTTATCAAGCTGGTTGGAGCAACATACGCACACACACACACACACCACACACACACACACACACACACACACTGAGCTCCAACCCTAAAACATCAGAGCAAAACAGATGCCAAATATGTTGATCTCTGTCACTAAAGTACCACAGAACTTTAGAGCCGCGCTAAGAAGTTTGAACAGTAAAATCATAACATTATGAGAATAAAGTCAAATGAGAACAATGCTCTTGTTTTGTACAGCAAAACAAGAGCATTGCTGTACAACACCAAGGTTAAAAAAGGTTTAAAAGAAAGTGAGAATAAAGTTGTAACAATGTGAGAATAGGGTCATAATATCAGAATAAGGTCGCAAAGCAGGAGACATTTTACGGGAATTCCTCCAGGAAATATAAAAAAATTATTAAATGAGGAACGTTGAGCATTTTGTGAAGTTATACGTTGGAATCGCCTTTACAAATAAGGACTTAATCATTTAACAAATCACCATCAAATAATTGTCAGTAGCAGGACTCTGCAAGAAACTAGAGTCAATTTCCAAGAGAGAATCACTGGCTGGACCAGCTGGTCACTTCAGATCTTTAACTGTTGCAGTTTTGCTCACATTAAAAAAAACTAAAAAAACTTTTTTATTGTAATTTTCTGACATTCTGGTAGTATTGTGTCTGTATTCTGTAACTCTGTTCTCATATTTCAAAAAACCCCAAAAAACTCTTAGTCTGGGCTCAGGACTCCATTGCTGGTGTCTGAACTTGAGGACGTGCAGCGCCTGCAATGTTGGACTGGATCTACCTGTCTGATGGTTTCTGTGAACACAGTGGGTGTAGAGGAGCAGCAGGAACAGACAGAAGCTGATGAAGGACGTGATGGTCGTACACAACAGGAAGGAGTAGCTGCCTTTACTGTGGATCACCTACAGAAAGCAACACACACACACACACACACACACACACACACACACACACACACACACACACACACACACACACACACACACACTGAGCTCCAACTCTAAAACATCAGCTGCAAGGTTTGGACAACAGGGTAGAGGTCATTTATTGCTGCTACATCACATATCTTCACTAATCTATTAAATGAAATCATGATTTCAATGGGGGGTGTTTTAAACAAAATTTTGAAATTTTGTGTAAAAACTTTGAAAGTTTCTGTTGAATGAAGCTTTGCGTTTCATTTATTGGTTTTGGATGTTGTGTCTTATTTTGGATATTTAAAATATTTTCTACCTTCAGTGTGAACTGTTTACAAAATTACAGTTTATCGGTCCTTCAGATTGCAAACTTGCTTTATTATCCCATTTTCTATACATGAATTAAAAACTGGTCTCAATACAGAAAAAAATATTGTTTATTCCCCAGAAATTTTTTTTATGGTGACTGGCTGAGATATCACCACACTAAGTGTACAAAGTTAGAGAGGAACTGGAACGGTCCAGTCAAAGTTTCGACCTGAGTTCAAGAGAGAGAGTGGAGAGACTTCAAAACATTCAGCGAGTCTCTCTGATCTCACACTGGCTGAACTTGACCTGCATTAAAAAAAATAAACAAAAAAAAAGCGGGCAAAAAAATCCAGATGCAGATGTGCAAAACTTAAAGACGCACAGCTGGAACTGCAGCAAAACCTGCCTTTACAAAGCACAGCGTCAGAGAACCACACGTTTTATGTTTTTGTTCTTCCAAATCAACAAAAACGTTAACTGATGCACGTAATCCATAAACAGATAAGCAGATGGAAAGGAAAGGCTTCAGACAAATATTTCCTGTAATGTTTCATGTGATCAGAAACGCAAACAACCAGATGGGACGATTCTCACCAATCCCACAAGCAGCTGCAGCAGCATCTCTCCTGTGCTGGCGCTCGTCACCAGGACGATCGTGGCGGAGCCTTCGATGCACAGATAACAAACAAGTCGGCATGGAGACCAGGAACTACAGGTAAGACGAGGTGATGGAGGAGCAGAGTGCTGTGTGACCTTTATAGTCCAGGACGTCCTCAGTGAAGGCCAGCATGGAGGGGAACACGCTGCTGATGCACAGACCCAACACACAGCAGGCCATGAACAGAAACACACGGCTGGAGTAGAAGATCAGGAGCAGGACCTGGACCAGGATGACGCCCACCTGACACACACACACACACACACACACACACACACACACACACACACGTAAACACACACACGCGCACACACACACACACACACACACACACACACACACACACACACACACACACACACACACACACACACACGACTATCTCTGTGGGGACTTTCCATTGACTTTCATTCATTTCTACAGGCTAAAAGTCACACATTCAGTAAATAATGACACATTAATGCAAAGTCAGCACTTTTAATGGACTTTCAAAGCAACTTTGCATTAAAATGCCATTATTTACTGAATGACACTTCATTCAGTAAATAAAGTGTTATGACATTCATGAAGACTTCTTCATGTTCATAACAGATGTTATGTCATGTTTATGACAGTGTCATGTCAGTCTTACACCCGTCAAATAAAGTATTTGTTACCAACATTTCTAGCTCAGATACTCGCCACTCCCTCCCCTTACAGTGTATATTAGAAGTAAATAAAACAAAAATCACCATACATGACCTTAAATTGGATTGTATATTTGATGGTAAACGTGTTGGAGGATTTAATCCACATTATACATTACACTTCCTGCAGCTCAAACTACATTAAGTGCACTTTGACTGGTATTTGTAGGCAACTTAGTAAGATTTTTGTGATGCTGTCGTACAGTGTGCCTGATCACGTACTGGGCCTGCTTCACGTACTGGGCCTGCTTCACATACTGGGCCTGCTTCACATACTGGGCCTACGTGAAGCAGGCCAGTACATGCAGGTCCAGTACATGCAGGTCCAGTACATGGGCCTGCTTTACGTACTGAGCAGGTATGAAAAAGACAACAGACTCAGAATGCCGGACAGGCGTCTTCAGAACAACACTGTGTGAACAGGTTAGCTCCCACATTGTATCCTGGCGTTTACATTCCCACCCACTTCAAATATTTGACTCCAAACTCTGCTTCGTACCAGACTAACGGAGAGCAGAGCCGGTGCTGCATATCGGTAGGAGAAGTAGACGAAGCACAGCCTTCCTATCGTGATGGAGGCCCAGAATACGCTGTCCAGATAGCCGGCTGCCTTGTGACCCATGAGCAGAGGGGGGGAGACAGCATAGGTGTAGACGAAGCCGGCATAGCAGCCCTGCAGGAGAAACCATGAGAGCAGCAGGTGAAGCTGCTGCTCTGGTTTCATTAATGCGGGCATTAATGAAACCAGGCTGGACGGCACTAGAGGTTTTCACCCACCATTAGGTGGCTCACCTGACCATCATTCACTTCAGCAGGTTTCATGGGATAGAAAGGGAAACTTTGTTCTTTCTTTTCCCACTATCCACTCTGTTGCCGAGGTGGGCATTTCTTGTATCACTTTATCATCTTGGAAGAATTTTGATTTATTGACATCATAAATTCCAATTCTTTTAATAAAAAAAGAGTGGCAATATTAAAATATCTGTCATTTTTAATATTACTCTCTGGTATTTGTTGAGCCTTGATAAATTCCAATAAATCTGAAAATATGATTAATTCTCCTGTTATGTTCGTTTCTGGGGTTCAGCAATAATGTTCCAGGGTCAGTTTGACCCACAGAGTGTCTAGTCATGTAGTAGAGCAGGAAGCAAAACATTTTTGTATCTGATTATTGACTCCAATACTAACCATTTCAATCAATATTTGTGCAATGATGTTTTTTTTATTTCTCAGAAATTAAGTATTAATGACGACAACCCACTCATTTATGTCCACTGAAAAAAAAAAAAAAAACATGGACACAAAAAAACCCCAATAATTTTCTTGAAATTGATCTTTGGTCAATTTTTTATCTTATATTTTGATTTTTTTCAATGGGTGATCTTTATAATTGAACTTGAGACACATATACTGTTCAGGGTCAAATTGACCCACTGATTAAAATCAAGACAAATGAGTCATACAGAGATTATTTATGTTTTCATCCTCTTCTGCTGAGTTTCCACTCAGTGTGGGTGGAGTTTATCCACAGGAACAGAAAAAGTTCTTGTCAAACATTGTATGAACAGCTGCTTTCTCGCAGTTTCCTCGTGAAGTAAAGAGAATAGTGAGAAAATGGGCTTGTGTGTGTCTGCGTGTGCCTGAGTGTGTGTGTGTGTGTGTGGTGTGTTTGTGAGTGTGTGTGTGTGTGTGTGTGTGTGTGTGTGTGTGTGTGTGTGTGTGTGTGTGTGTGTGTGTGTGTGTGTGTGTGTGTGTGTGTGTGCGTGTGTGTGTGTGAGAAATTATTCATAGAATTAGACATATTTTTCATGCAAAAAGAATACTTCCAACTATTTTAACAAATTTTAAACTTTGAAACAGGTCAATTTGACCCGGAACATAACAGGAGGGTTTTAAATGCAGTTACTGTATGGAGTTTAGTGATGTAACTATGTTAACTTCAGTTGTTATAAAAATGCTGTATGTATCAAACATGACTGAAACAAAACATGACTTTGCTCTCTGATGCCTTAAGATCAGGCCTTTGTCTCTTTAAGAAGCTCCTACTCTTCCACACGCTGCCTTCAGTAGAGGCTTCAGTCTGGTGCTTTTTTTTTGAAAGACAACTTTGTTTACAGAGACTTCAATGTCCATTTTATTTGTTTTGTACTTCTTTTGTTTACTTATTTTTGGAAACGTAAAATGTTAGAAATGAAAAGACTGGTCCAGTCAAAGTTCAAACCTGAATTGAAATGAGAGTTGCTGGGAAGATTTGAAACCTGATGGTAGAGAAACCACTCCATCCAAACAGAGGAGTTTGTATGATTTTGAACAGAACAGAGGGACCTGCCGCTGTATCTGTTTGAACAGCTTCAGAACATCAGCAACAGAAAACATGTTTTCATATGCGCTCACTATAATCCCATCGGTGATGAAGACGATGGCTCCGCCCAGGGCGTGGATGATGAAGAAGGTAGCGGGGTGGCCCTGCAGGTTGCTGGGCCTGCAGCAGTCCAGTAGTCCCCCATGACCTGCAGAGACAGAGAAGAAGACCTGTTGTCTTCACCAACACACAAGGGCTGAAACAATTAATTGTGATTAAAATCATGAGTAATTGATTATAGAAATTGACTAAATTAGGAATCAATTAATTATTTATTTAAAAAGGGAATGATTTGTTCACTTGTATTTGTGTGCATTTCTAATATTGCATAAAAACAGCCATCACCTTGCTGCTGCTCCTTGACGGGGTGAGAACTGATGTCAGGGTTCTTACTGAGCAGAGGGGGGCTGCTCCGGCAGCCCACCAGTCTCTCATGGAACATCAATGCAAGGACTGCTGCTGGGACAGGGAGCTACACACACACACACACACACACACACACACACACACACACACACACACACACACACACACACACACACACACACACACACACACACACACACACACACACACACACACACACACACACACACACACACACACACACACACACAGCTGTTTACTCTGATGATGAGCAATGCTTCCTTCCCGTCACCTGATTTCACTCATGAGCTCCGTCTCATAAAAGTTGAGTCCATCCCCTCAGATCCTGTTCAGATGGACCAAACTGGTCACAGTTGGGAAGGTCAAAAATGCATACCTGTAATTTATATTTCTACTTGGGTCATTCTTTTTTTTTCTTTTGTACAGCAGCACAACTTACTGTGAATCTGTGGAGATAAGAAGCAAATCCTGAGTATTGTGGTCTTGTGTTTCTCAGAGTTGTTTCCCAGTCTAACCAGGATGTAATAAATGCTTAATGTAATAATCCACTTTGCTGTTCAGTGCTTCAGTAAACTGACTGTAATCCGACTGTTTTTGCAGAGAGAAAAGACACAACAATGAGAATCCTGCTGCTTTCAGGCTGTTTAGCTCTGATCCTGTGTTAAACAGTGGAAATGTTGATGCTGTTTCATAATTTCATTTTGATTTCAGTCTTTGAGCAATTTATTGACTTACAGGATGAATCAAGCACTCAGGCTGCAGTATGTTAAGACTCTAATCTGTAGGGCTGTAAAGATTCATGCAGCTTGCAAAATGATATGACACGCCTTAAAGGACCAAAGAGACAGGACAGCATTTTGTTTTGTCCTCTAATGGTTTCTCAAATTAAACTGTTTTAATAAAGAAGTAATCAGTGCAGAATTCCTCTTCCCTGCAGTAGAAAGATGTTAAAAAGTAAATAAACCCAAAGGGTGGCAGACGCTAAACTAAGCTGCCTTCAGCTAGTTAAAGTAAAACAAAATTTGTCGTCTGCTCCAATTCAAGAAAACTTAATTTATACCAGAAGGAAATAAAATCCTGGAGAGCCTCATGTTGTTGAAGATGGTGATACTGCAGGTAGCAAGACTCTTCAGTAGCAGTCAGTCTTGCAACAAATCTGGAAATGCCTCTGACTGAAGACTGTTGCTCTGACTCTCTCATGCCATGCTAACAGCTCTACATTCAGGCAGAAGAGATAATGCTCCACAGTAACATTTATGACTCTCATGATGACATCAGTTGTTAGCTAGCTCTGCTAATCCAACAGTTTGTTTTTGCCGCTCCCCTGTCTGGCAAGAAATCTGTTCAGAGAGAGAATCTGGGATCTGATGTTCATTATGGTGATAGAACTGAACTTCCTCCTTCTCTCTCTGCATCTATAGAGACACTTTTGTTCTAATCTGGAAGTTTTTCCACCTAAAGCTACTGTAGGTTACTTTTAGAATTTTTTTTTTACATAATTGTTCAAATTGTCATTATGTCCTGAAAGTATAATATGATCATCATCTCTGTGGTACTACAATCATCTGAAAAAATACAAAAAAACAAAAAAACAAACACATGAAAAGTGACATGAACTCACATTGATAACAGCCATGATCCAGAAAGCGTACGACACCCTGGTGACGACCACGCCCTCCGTGGACAGAGGGTACCGGGAGGCGTTGTGCGGCAGGCCGCCACGTCCAGCCAGGGTGTTCCGGAGGTGTTCCAGGTCCGAGCTGGACGAGTTGGCAGTCCAGTTGGCTGACAGCACGCAGCTGTCCTCCGCCAGGAACGGGTCGACCACCAGAGGGCTGACCAACGCTCCCAGGCCAATGAAGAAATGCAAAACCTGAGGGGAGGAATGGAGTGGCAACATGAAGTGTTTCATAACTGAAGTGGAGAAAAATGCTACATGGATTTAATTTTGGGGGGGACATATTTAAATGACTTGCTTCTCAAATCTGAGAAGAAGCAGCTTAAAGGGCAGGAGGGGGAGAAAACCATTTGGTGGGATTTTGGTAGATTTTGAGATGCTACCAAAACATCTCAAAAAATATTTTGGTGGCCATTTTATATTTCATGACCAGACTGGATCTGTGTTTTAGGAATCTATAAATCTATTCTTCCTTACCAGACCTGCACATTTCAGATACAGAGGATGTTGTTCTTCCTTTAAACAATCAACATTCCAGAAAGAGTCATCATCTCTTTCCAGGATAATCAGATTTCCTACTCAGAGTTTTCAGCTGCACTCTTTCTATCCAGAATAAACATGGTTGATATAAAGGATATGCAACTTTTACAAGTAAATGCTAATTTGTGTGGAAGCCCATTTCCGCCATGAAAAAAAAGAGAAAAGAAATAATAGGCCACCATAAGGTCAGAATTTTGAATTTTAAAATAATAATTATGAGATATTGAAGCAATAATAATTATGACTTTGAAACTTATAATTTTGACTTTATGTTTCATAATCAAGACTTTGGACGTAGAAAACATTACTTTTATTCTTATATTGATGACTTTCTGTTGGACTTTTTTTTTCTTTCATGGCAAAAATGAGCTTCCAAACATTTTAGATGGGTAAAATACATTATTATCATATTTATTTAACTCTTTAATGTAATTTTGCTCATAGAAAGACATTCAACTACTTTTAGACATCTCTTTGAGCCAAAAACGCACTTTAAAAACATGCAAAAGTAATTTTGTATATCTGTTAAAAATGTTCTAATTGTACCTTCACATTATCTAACTGAATAATTATAATCACATTCAATAAAATAAAACTAAGACTTCATTTCATTCAGGTTTGCAACCATCACTAAAGCCTCTAACAATGAATCCAGGTCGTCCCAACTGTGATCCACTGACTTCTACATTGACACAGTAAGACAGTCATTTTAATTATCTTCACTGCAAAGCACAAGCTGTTAAAGTTTCACTGTGTTCCCTTTCTAAAAGTAATAACCTGGCATTACTTTATGATTACAGTTTGAAAAGTCACAAACCTGCAAGTCAAGAACTTTCCCTCTCTAGCAGCTGAACCTGACTTACGCCTCTCTCAGTGCTGGTGCAGAAATACAATTAAAAAAACTTTTCATTACAGCTCAAACTGTGAATATTCCTCCTACTGCTCAACAGTAACAGGTAGGAGGAATATTTCTCTGGCAGAGAGCAACTTCTCTGGCATAGTTCCACTTAAATAAAAACACAGAAAAAGATTGGAGACTGACCCTGACCTCAGAGTTTTATCAGAGTCTTTGAAACAACTCATCTTTCTCTCCCCTATCAGCATGAAAAACATGATTCGTTCTTAAGCTCTTCCCTCTCATCTCTGAGGTCAGTGTTGCCTACTGATAGGAAATCAGAAGCTTGTGTCCTTGAATTGGAATTTAATTTGATTTTTGTACATTTTTAGTTTAGTTTGTGGACGAAAAGGTTCTCGTCAGGGAAAGCAAGTACTGTTGTCTCATCTTTTTTTAAAATGAGGCTGGATGTTGCATTCCAAATAATAATTATATAAAATGTATCAACATTTATCTCTGCCATAACAAATTCATAGGAGCTGCATAAAATGTGATTTCATGACTCAGCAGATGTGGCCCAACAAATCTGACTGACCTGTAGGAAGATGGCAGAGTCCTTCTGGTAGAGCCTCACCAGCTGCAGGTTCCCGATGGTGTCTATGACCCCCATGGCAGCTCCCGCCAATCCCATGGCGACGGACAGCAGGATGACACGGTGACACAGCGGTATGATGGCAAAAATGAGGGAGATGATGAGCGCCGAGGCGAAGAGGGCCGACAGGGAGGACAGCAGGCTGGAGGAACACACACAGGCTAACATGTTAGCAAGCATTCTGCTGGCATTCTGACTTAACTTTGAGTTCTGTTTTTCAACCCATGGATAATAATACTGGTCAGGTTTCTCCTCCTAGCTGGGTTTATTTCCTACATGAAGCCACTAACTCAGCTGCTGCCAATCACTACGTCTCCTGTGTTTCATCTGTAGGGGGACTGCTGCAAAGATCACTGACTTGGGCTTCTTTTCAGGACTTTTTATTACCAAATGTGTTGAAAGTGGGATCATACCAAACTGAATGTGCTTAAGTGACTGGATGGGAATAAAATGGATTGAGTGGAAAGGTAGCATTTAGTTTTTATGCTCTTCCAATCTGGAACAAACATCCAGAAAACTGCAAAACATCCAAAACACTGAATGAAAACCCTTCTATTTACAGCCGCCGCCGACTCCTAGAGCATTGATCGATGTGTCTGATGAAGATTTGCTTAATGATTTTGATGATTGTCTTTGACAAAATGGAATGTTTATTACTTATTTCGTAATTGGTTACTGTGTGACGTTCTTTATGATGTAAAGAATTATGTGTATACCTGCATGGACTTGTGCAACAAATTATTTACATTTATTTTCATTTAAGGATAAAGTTTATTTCTAAATTGAGGCAGCTGTTCTTCAAAAGGAAGATAAATATCAATTTCGAAGGAACACTTACTGGATGAACTGTGCAAACTGCACTATACCATCCCTAACTTTTCATCCAGGAGTTTTTTTAGTTTTTACAGACTCACTGGGATAAAGCGCAACACCCTGTGCTCCCAGTTTAAAAAGGACGGCCTTGTACAGTTCCAGTAAAGTCACCTTGATGTTCCACTAACTTGTATTTACCCAGTCAGCTTATCACAGCCCTGCAGCCTCACTGCTGCTTCTATTTAATCTCTACCTTGTGTACTCAGCCATCCCTACCAACATGCCCCTTTCCTCTTTAGACTGTTCCTGATAAATTATATTCAACATCAGTGAGCTTCACATCAAACCTGCAACATCATCACATTAACAGCCACCAGAGACTGATGAATGACATCCTTAAAACTACAATATAAACCTGAAAATGTTCAGCACAGCAATATTATCATTTCTGCCAAATAACTTCTGAAACAATTTACTGACCAGCAACATTTGTTATGGTGACAGGACCATCCATAAACAAACCACAATTTCCAGATTTTAATTTGCAAAAGCAAATGTTGAAAACCTGCTACAATTTTCTCTTAATGTCTTGTTACGTTGATGCTTATGGTGATAGTGTGTGGGTAGTGAAACTGTTCAATGGACATATTTGCCGTTTGGAATCTCCAAGTTACCCAACATGAGCAGGGAGAACAGGCAGCTCAACTTGTCATAATTTAGTTTTCCTTTGAGGTTGATAAAGTATTTCCGGATTGAATTTGATCTGCATTGCTAAGTCATTTTATCTTGAAAATGTGTTTTCCCTGCTTTTGTACTCTATTATTTCATTTGTTATGGATTATAAAGAAAACAGGCAAGTACTGCACTGTTTAAGACATCCTGCCAACATTACTGAACATCAGACATCTTGGTGTCCATGTCCTGATCAGTGCTTCCTGTCCCTCCCTTTAAAAACCATCTGTCACGCAGAAACACAGAGAAATTGTTTACAGTTTATTTCTGATTTGTTCCTTTTCTTTTCCAGACAGGGATTTGCTCCACAAACATCCATTTTAATTCACGCGTGTGTGTACCACACATTTCGGACATTGCACTGAGACAAGCAGGTGTTATTTGAATGCTGGACATTTGCCAGTCAAATGAGAAGAACTGTCAGACAGATGCACACATTTTGACAAAACTTCTAAAGGTTTGTTTTTCTTACCCACTAAGCCTTAAAACTTCTTGAAAAATGTTGGCCATGTCACCTACCTCCCCAAAGTATCATGTTCAGGATATTGAGTCATTTTATTCAATAAAATCTAAATAAATAAATGGATTTATTTATATTATAAATCACTTTTTGTTTTATTAATTTTTTACTGGCCTGGTCTTGCCATCCCTGTTAGACTGACACATCTAATATGACGCATACTCTAATTCTCTTTTTGAATAATCTCTGCAATTAAAACCTTTAATTTCTTCAGAATGCTATAGAACACGTTGAGAAAAAAGTTTTGTCTGCATACTAAGATATCATAGATTAGAAACACTCAACTTTTAAAATTAACTGATATTTTTAATTAAAATATATATTAAAAAATCACTTCAACAGAAGCTGTCAAAGTAATAACGATTAAAAAAAGTGACTATTAAAGCAGGATCAAACTGTCTAGCCTTAAGAACATATTTCTCTCACTTTTTCTTGAACAGTCCGCCCACACCGCTACCCACGAGCAGAAAGAACTGCTGCCAGAAGAAAACCCAGGTGATCTGCTGCAAGGTGGACTGGGTCTGGCACCGCAGGTCCAGGATGGTGGGCCCCAGGAAAGCGATGCACAGGCCGAAGCTGAAGAACACGCTCCAGTAGGTGAGAGTTTGCTGCAAGTGACGCCTGAATAGCAACCAGATCCGCTCGTCCAGCAGCCTCATAATGACCGAACTCCTCTCGGCCGCCTGCGGTTGGTTCTGGACTGGGAGCGGACACACAAAGTAAGCGCAACTTAATAAGTGTTGGGTGGGAAAAAGTTGAGCTTCATTTTATCCTATCGACGGATGTGGTGCTGATTGGCTAATTCTGCGTGGAGGTACAGTCCCCTTTTCTACATTTGGGTCCGCTTGTTATCGCTTTGCCGGTGGCTTGTCCAGCTGATAGTGACGACGAGCACGAGGAAGTGACTTCCCGCTCGCGTGGAGGGAAAAGAGCCGACCTGTGGGATCAAAAAGTGACGTTAACACGAATATACAAAAGAGAAGTGGGGGAAACTAGCATAATATGGTCAAATTACCGTTCAGTGTTCAGTCATATTGCCAATGTGTTCTGTTGCTCTTACGGAAGGTGAACACCACATTCTTAGAGGAGGATAACTCGGTCACCGGCGTCCATAGTCAGCCCTCGTGCGCGTTAGTAGTTCAGCACAGCTGGGTCAAATGATGGCTCTTTAGCAGCGAAACACTGATGCTGCGTTCCAGGTACACTCGGAACTGGGAAATTCTATTATGTCAATTGACAAGTTTTAACCAAAGTTACTACTTGTAACAGCGCACACTGAAATTGACTTGGCGTTTCAAAATGGCCGCTCCGCACACCAACAGTGGCGGAAAAATTATTCTTTCATAAGAAAGACAAGTAAGAGTGTGTCTAAAATCAATGTTAAATGTAGCACATGTAAATCTAACCTGAACAATGGTGGTGTTTGCTTAACCAATGTTTGCAAACAATGCTTATGATCACTTAACTCGAAGGTATCAGGTAGCAGTCCTAGGGTGCCTTTTAAAATTAAATTAATATCAAATTAAAATGACCTCCAATACATTTTCCAAAATCAATATTTCCATGTTACTTCGTGAGCTTTTCTAAGTGGGTCAAAAATGACCCACATTTATTTCCTAAGAGATTTGACTGGAGCCACAGAGTAACATGGCTCCAGTCAAATCACATGACCTTCATGATATCTGTGAAGGTCATGTGAAACACCAACAGCTTCAGTTTTCATTCCCAAATTATTGTATTTGTACCATGTGTAAGAGATATAATGAAGGGTAGCATTATCAAGCTAAATAATTCAGTTTTATTCAATTCAGTTTATTTCTGTATTGCCAATTCACAGCATGTCTTAAGGTAGTTTATATAAAAAAAAAACTTTGGTTCTGCCATAAATTCCAGTTGATCCAGTACATTAAGGTCGGCTCATTATTCAAGTTGGTTGATAAAGTTTGCATCAGGTTGCATTGACATGCGCCACTGTTGCTTCTGATTCCAGCATTTTACTTTAATACTTACTCATCCAGTGAACTGTGTTGCCTGACTGAAAATGATAATTATTACATTTTCAAGGTTTATTGAAAGATTCCATTATAGCTTTTCAAAAATGTGTCCCATTTATTAGTGTTGTGCTGTAATTAGTGTTGTTGTGGGACCATTTTTCCACACACAATTCATACCTTCAGGACAAAAAGATGTATTTTGACACTTAGAGTCAATGTAGTAATGTTTTACAATTTTCTACTGTCTTACTGGCTTTTGTCCCAGTACTTTTCAGCTCACATTTTGAGATGCAGGCTGATCAGTAGTTTGGTATTCTCCATAACAGCTTAAAAACAACAAACATTGCATCTGCCAAGAGTTAAGAAATTTTCATTGCTCACATATAGTTGTCCAACAGTAGCATCTTCTGTTCATTTGTGATACTGCATCCTTCCACATGCAGCGATTACATCATGAAAACCAGCAGACTGGCATCGTATAATTATACATTCAACTGTCAAAAAGTACAAGGAAGAAGAAATACACAAGAAGAGTGTTTTATTCATTATATCAATAATTTATTTATTTAATAATTATTTATTCAGTCAATTTTAGGCCTTCTGGCAGTCACAGTACATTCATTTTCTCGTAACAGAATAGACAATTCACACAAAATATCACATCTTATACAAAAGCTAGAACTCATCTTTTATAAAACATTTAGACATCAGTATGTTTTTACTTATTTTATTCTCAATACAGAACTCCATTATTTGCTTTTCTGTATCTTTTACAGCATAATACTTACTGAAATAGATTAAAACATTTGTCAAAATACATATATATATATTATGATCTCTTTTTCAAGGGCAGTATTTAAAATAGCTTCATTTAACACAACTAAACACACAGTAACACGTTTCTGTCATTGAAGGAAGGGAAGGGGGCGTCTGAAAGTGGACCGTCCCAGACTGTACATCCTCCTGAAGCTCCAGCAGCTTCACCAGAACTCGTCCTCCAAACCACTCTCTCTTCATTGAAGTGTAGAGGTAGAAAACTGTGTTTGATACAGAACGGTGTGAATCATGGTGTTGTTACTTTGACTGGGACGTTAGTGTTTTCCTTAAAACGCCTGGAAGATAGAGTGGTTTTCTCCTTTCTCAGTAAGTTCTGTTTTTGATTTTTAGTCACTTAAATGTTTACATGTTCAAACAAATTTTACTATCATGACCAGTGTGAATAAAAATGCATCTTTGCAATCATCTTGAACGTACGAGAGCATGTTAGGGCCATTACTGATATAAGACAAAGAAAGGAAAAAAGAAAGAAAGAAATTTCCATTGAAATTTTTTTGATTGATTAGCTTGAAAAGTGGAACGTTTGCTAGAAAACACTCTGAAATTTGAAACTTTTTCAACTTCTGAAATTCAAAACATTTCCAAAAGTTGAAAATCTTAGAATTTTGAAGCTCAGAAATTTCCAGTTTTTTTCTGAAAAGTTTCTGAGATTAATCTCTAATTTTCAGAGTTCTTTTTTTTCTTGCAAATTTTTGACTTTTGGAACTTGCAGAAATTTCTATTTTATATTATTTGGAGATGTGTCAGGGACTTTTGTATGACTTTCATTCAATAAGTAAGAAAAAAAATGTAAGAGGTTAAATAGTTCTTTACAGGTTATTTGGAAGAAATTATTTCTCTTAATAAATCTAGTTATTAGCTGAAAATTGGATTAGGTTATTGTCCAAAAATTAAATGTGTTTGATCTGAAACATTTAAGTGAGAGAAAGAAATTAAAACATGACATTTATGGAGGCCAAATGCTTTTTTTGTGCACTCATCATTGGTTCTCCTAAAACTTATGTCTTGTTTTGTCTTTCCCAAAGAATCTCTTCAAATATTTTTTTTTCTATCATTTGGGTCCCTTGACCATTAAGCCTGTAGATGACATGATCTTATCCAAGCTATTAAAACTCAACAAATTGTCACTTAAAGTGTCAGATAGACTCAGTTTTATCTGACTGTAACTGACTGATAGACATCCCATATGTGTAGCAACTAAACTGAAAATGAACCTCTCCTCCTCCTGTCTTGCAAAAGTACTTTCAGGTTTTCACATTTAGTCACGTCACCACAGCAAAACTCAGGGAAAGGAAAGATGTTTTGGCGCTTGTTTTAGCTTGACTGCAAAAAGAATATGTTCTTGAAGGATTCACCTCCATGCTGCACTGCATGCCACACATCCATGTTTTATTTCCAAAGTTGTCTTTTGAATTGTTTTCAAGATGAGTTTTGTATAAGGACGACGGCATCCTGACAATGTTCTGCCATGTCTGCTGTATTTAAATGAGCCATGCGAATGAATACGTTCTCTCTGGTGTAATCTTACACACTCTGATGTCGGTTAGTTTTAGCAAATCTTCATTAAAAGCTATAGACAAGCAATATTATTTGGTTCACCTCTTTGTTTTCTTCTTAGTCAGATCAAATCTAATGGTAACATTTCTTGACTCCACAATAATTGGTTCTAAAGAAATGAGTAAAGCACATGCTGAACATTTAGCACTGCGTCTGTAATGCAAAGTTCCAAACGCAGCATTTTGAGGTCTACACTGCCAGAGATACAGTTTTTGCCTTGATTACACTAAATGGTATGGCCTGGGTCAGTGTCGTTCAGTATGATATTTTATGGTCTGGCACACACAAGGAGCCATTTTTCTGTCCCCCCAACACTGTGTTGTGACGGCAGTAATATTGTCCTGAAGCAGTGGTCCAGTAGGGGGCGCTCATATTGACCACTTTTAAAATGGACAACAGACACAGCGTACTGAAGCACACCACACACCGCTCAGTGAAAACCGGGCATTCGATCAATGGCCAGTGTTCTGTTGGGTTGGCATACCGATGTTTGTTTGTTTATCGTGTAATTAATTCTAAATATAATAGAACAAACTCATAGTCTGAGGTATACTGAAGTGATTGTTAAACTACTTTAAAGTACAGTACTTGTTCTCTCCGTTAGCAAACAGCTAACAAGATCTGTGAAGCAACAATCTTCAAAATAAAAGTTTTTTCATCAGCGTAACATGATTTCAAGCGTGTTGGCGGTTTTGTTTATCAAGCATCTATTATTGTTCATTTGCTTAGATACGGGATGTCGTCGCCTTTTTCTTTATATACCAAGCCTACAGAACACGGCTCCTTTCCCAGAAAGGTTCTGGCTGACTTTTTTGCGCTACCAAGTAAACATAAATAAAATACGAGCTTAGGTTTTTGCAAAGGTAATCATTTCTCCTAGATAGTACTGCATCCTACAGACTGTTCCTTTAGTTGGACACAGTTGGCAAGTCAAACTGTTTTTTAAAAAGTTTTCCAGCTCATTTCTTCATTCCTTCAGCTGCACGTTTGTCATGAACCTACATCAGTTTCCCACTTTAAGAAGAAATTTAACCCGTAGGTTAAAATCTACAACGTAGATATAGAATAATGACTCAAAAAGATGTAAAAATGACGCAAACTTTTTATAATCTCATCAAAAATTTTGCTTTACGTTACTTTATGTTTTTTTTTAATCTAATGACTTAATGACTTCAGCTAAAAACTGCCTAGGCTGCAGCTGTGAAATACAACAGGAGAGTGAATCCTATTTAATGCACATCTGCTTCAAGAAAACAACTGTGTGACTCCATTTCTCACTGTACTGAACACAGAGCAAGGAGTCTGAGAAAATCAGCAGGTCATAGTTAGGAACAGTGTCAGGACAGACCAACTGAAGGGAAGGGAGCAGGCTTTAGAGGACACTTTTGGTTTGTGCAAAAAAGGAGACAAAAATATTCACTGACACAAAATAAGGGTTTCCCAAAAACATTGGCTACACTAGATCAATTATAGACTCTTCACAAGCCAACACATCATGCACAGCTCACTAAGGCAACTTCAAATTCAGCTGTTAACACTGTAAAGGTGAAAATGAGCCCACTCTGCCCAGAGTGGGGATTCTGCAACAAGGCAAGTTTCTCTGCATGAGTTGGCTCTTATCTGTTGAGGTTATTATTCACAAAAGGGCCAGATTTTGTGGAAAGGTGGAAGATAGTCAACAGAGGTAAGACGGAATGCTACGTGTTTATTGTTGGGACTGCCCTCATGCCCGTGTGCACAGCTTCTGAGCTACGGCGGGTAAAGCTGAACTGCTGAGGATTCCTCTGAACAAGATGCAACATCTACACAAGTCAGTGAAACTGTGTCCTGTCTGAGTTGGCTTATTTTCCACAGGTTCTCTCTGCCTTTCCCTCCTCTCTCTCTGGATAAACACTAATGATTTAAGTGAAATACATGTGGTAGTTGTTACCCATCAAACAAAAGCTGTGTCTCCAAGGAAAACCACAGGCAAATCAATCAAGAGCATCGTAGCTTTGATTCATTTTTATTCATAGGCTTTCTAAATACATCTTGAAGCTCATTAGTTATAATTTTTTTGTCTCATTTCCAGAGACCTCTTTCAGAAATGAGACAAACCTGTTCCTGACAAGATTCCCCAACCCCCATCAGATAGGAAAACACAGATAGCTCCTTTCGTCCTTCCTGTTATCTGCTGAGGAAATCTTTCTACTGAGATACAGCAGAAAACCTGGTTTTGTTTTAAGTACCTTCTCAGAGTTCTGTGCCAGCTCTAATTTCTGTTTAAATGTTTCGCTGCTGCAGGAAAAGCTAACATTTTCTCTTCACACAGCACGCACACACACACCTTAGCAGCTTTATTAGGCCTGGTGTCATTCGGTGACCAGAAAAAGATAAGATTTTTGACTGTGGGGTCAGTGGTCAGGCCCAACCAGGCTAAGTGTTAGCTCACATATTGTTTGCTTTGTATTAACATGCTAACATTAGCATGTGTACAAATGGAAAGATAAGCATTTTTTTAATGTATTTGTATAAAAAATATAATGTTCTGTATTTGTTGTACAATGTTGTAATGTTTCTTTCCTAGATTAGGAGAACAGCAGAGGGTCTGCGGTCTGACAGGAGACAGAAAGGCAGAGGCAGAGCTTGTGGAAGATGAGTTGAGGACAGGATGACTGGGAACCGGAGGGCTGGAGGAGCCACCAAACTGGACCCACACTAAGGAGACCTCACTCAGAGAACACAACTTGCTGGTATGCCTCAGTCTTTTCTGTAAATCCTACAAGCAGGCCTTAGAATTTGACTAGTTAAGAATAGAAAAAATGATCAACTTTGTTCAATTTTTCAGTTTTCAGAGCTAATTATTATTCAGTCCCTTCTTTGTCAGAGGCTCTGATATGTGCAGCATGTGCTGTGTTTCTTATAGTGCAAAAGTGTTCAAGATTTATGTGCTGCAAGTGTGTGTGTGTGTGTGTTTGCGTATGTGTGTGTGTTTGGAAGGAGATTGAATAAGGTCTGTTTTTATCTTCAGATAGAGGATGGGCCTTCAAGTTCAGCTGCCATGGAAATGAGTGAAAAAGCCGTCCTTGTGATGCCTATGCATGTGAGTGTGCGCCTGTGTGTATGCATGCGTGTGTGTGTGTGTGTGGTTGCTGAGGATGCTTGCTCAATGCGTTAAGCTTTAGTTGACCTTGGTGATCTGGATTTGAAAGGCATCTTCTCTCCATTCATGTCTTCCTTCTTCATCTTTGCGTCTTCTAGAAGATGCTTTGTCTTCGATTCTTTCCTCGGCCTGAAGAGGATTACATTACAGTTCACAAAGAAGAAATACACTTCAATGATTTTTCCCCCAGATGTTTCACAGTGTAGGTTCACTGAAAAATTGGTAATTTTTTTTTTACATTTTAGTCATAAATGTGTTACATTTCAGTTCCAAACATGGCATTAAATACATGCTATTAAGTGTTTTCCTGTGATTTTATAGACCAGCACAGCATAATTATACTCTTTTCAAAATACCTACATGTAGGCAACAATGAAAATGTTATTTATTTTATTTTAATCTAAAACTATATTAATCCAGCACCAGGCAAAATAAATAAATAAACAAATAAATATATAAAAAGTTGTTTTAAAAACAGTACACCCTATGATAACAGGGCATAGCTTGTTTTTTTGTCTGACTTTAGGTGGCTTAAATATATTGATATGAAGAACTTTAGACCCACTTTGACATGACTTCAGTTCATTCACTGCATAAGCGAAAAGTCTTAGCAGTTAGTTTTTGTCTAGTTTATAGTGCAAATATCCTGCTACAGTTGAAATAAGACAAACTGACTTACTAACAACTTTTCAGCCAGATATTAGGAGTTTGTTAAAAAAACAACAACAAAAAAATAGTTCCATTGGCAGTTTCTCAAATCCCAGCAAAACTCTTAAATGACGATCAGTTTGCTGAAGTTTGTTTCAAATCATTTTAAAACCAGGTGAAAGTCAGATTAGTTTCTGTCCTTAAAAAAACCCAAAATACAGGCATAAAACAATTGCCTTCCATTATCTGTGATAAGGTAATATCCAGCTCTTTTCTCACCTAAAGGCTGGAATACTGAGCTACGATGGCCTGGATCTTTCTGGAGTTGCACCTCTGCGAGTGAGAACACTGAAGCAGCTGGAGCAAAGAAAGGAAGCAGAGTATGTGTGGAGCTTTTAGTTGAATTGACACCACATATAAAAATCATACAGCTGTGTTTATAATGGAGCATCTCAATGGAAGCAACTATATCTTACTGTCAGCAAGATGATGTATGGCATCCCCCAGACTCAGGAAGTAGGCGTGGTGTAGAGCCGCTTCAGAAGAGATTCTGGTCCTGGTGTCGTACTGTCACACGCCGTGCAGAAAGAGCTTGTTAGAACCTCAGTGAATTAGCAGGTAAGATTAGGATTCATATAAATGGGCTTTGGAGTCGTACCAGCAGGAAGGCTGACAGCAGATCAATTCCCTCCGTGTCCAACCTGATGGAGACCAAGCAAAGTGTTAACATCTTAAAACTTCACTTGTCAATAAACATGAACATTTCATTAAAAAGTATTTGTTCCCTTGTATATAGCTTTTTGGTGAACTAAACACCAAAAAGCTAAAACAAATCCATTCTCAATGGATTTCCTATCATCCTAAAACAAAAATGTATAAATCAATCATGTCAGTTTATATTTAAAGGGGCAGAATAAAGTATTTTCCAGGCACACAGTGCCATTTTATAGCTCAATCAAGTAAACATGTCACCTTAAGGAGAAGCAGCTCCAATAATGAGATCAGCTGATGAACAGATCCACCCGGTGTTTGCTAATTGTTACTGGCTAGTCTGGAGGAGCTGAGTGGGGGAGTTTCGGAGGAGGGCTGCTCTGTGGTGGAAGCTCACAAACTTGGAGACTGCAGCTCAGGGGAGAAGCTGCGTCTCAAAGGCGGGGCTCGATCACCCCCAGCGTTTTGCGCAGCTGAATGGTTGCCATGGGAGATTAAAGGATTTCTCAACTACACATGAAAGAATCAAGACAAAACACTCCAGGGACGTTTTTGGTACAACATTATGACATGATGTAATTTTCAAAAAAGTCAATTTTACATAATGCTGCCCATTTGATTATATTTCAGTTTCCATTACCTGAATTTTTATGCTTGATAGGAATGAGTGTCCAAAACATCTCCAAATGAAACATCAACAAAGTTTGAACTGGATGATACATGATTGGCATAACACTACATTAATAAAGTAGCTAGCAATGCTTTAAATGTGTCAGTCTGGCCATGCATGGAGATCGTTGCTGGTTAACATAGAGGGTTTACCGAGGTACGTGGTTGATGAGAGCTTGAGATCTGTACTGAGGAAAGAGGTAAGACCTGAACTCCTCATTACTGCCAATACCAGGCCAAGTCTCTTCTGTTGGAGTACCTGCATCGCAAAGAAATCATTCATTCATCATCTCATTTATCATTACATCTATTTGTTATTATTATTATGTAATCATAATAATAATATTATGATATTAGTATATTATGATATTAGTAATCATAATATACTAATATATATGATTAGTATATTATGACTAATGCAGACTAACAGTGCAGTTAGTCTGCACTGTTAAGGTAAAGACCATCTTAACAGTGCAGACTAACTGCTACATGAGCAGTCGTCACCCACTTCAAAATAAGAGCATGAATATAAACGTCTGACTACTTAAAGCATTCTTTTCACCAGATAAGCACACAGATGATGGAGTGTGTATGATTGTCCTGAGTAGTGTTGAAGAAAAGTATTCCCTCTTTTTAAGTAGTCAATAAGCAAAACTTTGATGCAGATATTGAACTTTATTCAACTCAAAGTTTATAAAACAACCAAGTAGATTTATGGTGCGTTCACACCAAAAGCGTTTTGCGCGTCAGGCGAATCCCGTTAACATTCAAAGTCGACATTGAGGCGCATCGCAAATCGTTGCGGTGCATTTTGAGCGTCTAGCGTGGCAAGATTTGGACCATTTGGAGAGTTTTGAGAGTTTGAAGCATCAAGAAATCCAATGGAAAACAACGGCTACAGCTGACGCACCCTCAACGCACAGCTACATAGACTTTGAATGTAAACCAGACGCACAAAACGCTTGGAGTGGAGCAAAATGTCGAGAGTCTGCAATGAATGCACAAGAGTGAACTGGAACATGAAGAGCCGCAGGCGTTTTTGACCCACGTAACGCTTTTGGTGTGAACGCACCATTAGAATACATACCAAAAAATGGATTCAGAGGAAGCTGAGAGTGCTAATTGTTTTCAAAGTTTGCAAAACCATTAAAGTGCTCAATGAAAAATTAGCTACTGTATGGTTAGAAGACGTGGCACACCACTGGTGGTATTCTTTCATTGTATGTTTCTAGAATTCATTAGATTGCTGAGAGCAGCCCGCTTTTCACATGCGATCATAAAAGAAGGCTGCATGCAAAAGTGCTGGATTTGATGGTTCTGTGGCCAATGAACCGGTTGGTTCAGGCAACTACTCTCTGTATCAATAAGGGTGAGCTCTCTTCTCATCTGCACATTTCATGCAGGTTTTTACTGTACTGTCATTCCTAGTCATTTTACCTATGAGTCTAAAAATCAAGTGTAGCTCCTCCTTCACTGTGGCACCGGGAAACATCGGGCGACCTGTTGCCATCTCATACAGTATACAACCCACACCCCTACGGAGAAGTAGAGGAGAAGAAAATACAAGTCGGACAGAGAGGAAAAAAGCAATCCCAATATATTAGGTGTTGATGTGAATTTGAGATTTTAAAATGAGTGACAGGGCACTGTGGGTGGCGTGGTGAGACCCCCTGTGGATCTGTGGTGGGGAATATGTAAGCTCATAAAAGACTGTTGCGTTGCTGGAGCTCCGTTTTTCATAATCTGTCATTTCACAAAGCTGTGGGGGTGTTACAAGCAAACAGTTATTGTGCAAAAAGTATATAAGGAAAGTGATTGGCCATGAATTATGCATCTTCATATTAGATTGTGAGTCATGTGTCTGCAAGCAACCCGTGATATTTAAAAAGAGAGCAATGATTCACAGAAATCTTGGAAGATCCTGACGTTGATTAAAAAAGCTCAGTGGTGATGCGGGGAGGCCAACTATTCATGTTGCATTAAAAAAACAATCTTAACGTGTCCCTGAACCCAGGCACACTTTATCTGTCCTATCAGCTTAAATGTGTGGGGAAATAAACTGAGAATTAGGCGACCAATGGAATCGGTCCATCAGCCAATCTTGACCAAAGATGACATACAATGTTTTACAAAACGATTCATTCTCCCAATGTTTTCACATTACATAGACAAACTTTGACACATTTTTCTGACACTTTACTCAGCAGAACAACATAAAAACGCACAAAATTTTGTAAAGTGGAAGAAAAAGGACAGACTGTCATGAAGTGGGGAGTAGTGAGGTGGTGAGACAGGCGCTGGAGACCCAGATATGGTGAATAATGAAATATTTAATGAAAACAAGTCCACAAAAACACAGAGTCCGCGGCCAGGCAGCACGGCTGAGCGGAAGCCAGGGCTCAACGCCGGTAGCAACTGGTCATACAGGCGGCTAAACACACAACGGCAGACAGAGGCAAAAGTACGACAAGGACCCAACGAGGAACAAAGGACACAGGAGGGACTAAATACACTGAGGGTAATCAAGGGAACAAGACACACCTGGGAACAATCAAGGGGAAGACAGGACAACGAGGAGACTCAGGACACAGAAACAGAATAAAACACAGAAAAACACCAAACCTGACACAGACGGCCTTCAAGAATCTGAAATGTTTGTCGTGTTCTGCCCCTTCTTTCCTCTGATAACCCAGTGAAGGCAATGGCCTTCACCTAATTCATAAATGTACTCTACCAACACGTGACTTCATCTCAACTGTTGTGTGAGCATTTCCAAGGTTGGAGAACATTAGTGAACAGATAGCGCCGTTAACACCGTCTACCCCTGACCTGACACACAGGTCAGCGAGAAAGTTGTGAAAAGACAGAGAACAAAATGTAAAGAATTGTTTAGCAATTTATGAAATTCTTCATGCCTGTAAATAAAAAATTGGTTAGAACTCCCATCTTTGTGGGATGTGGGTGGGCGCACTGAAAGGTGAACGACTGTTTCTCACCACATGTCGATGTGCATGGAGTATTCCGTAGAGCCCAGGAGCACATCGGGGGGCCGATACCAAAGAGTCACCACTTCGTTGGAGTAGGTCTTTGTGGGGACGGATTTGGCCCGAGCCAGACCTGGACAGCACAGGACGCCATGTTAGCTGCAGCTCACACCTTCGCTCAGCAGGACAGGCGGCTTCGCTCTGCTTCCCATAAACTTTTTTAGCCAATGAAGGAGTCAGTTCATCATGTCATGTCATTGGCTACGTGTTTAGCTGGCGCTATTAAAAATAGTCGGGGACACTGGTGGGCCTATCGACCCACTTCCAACACAAATCTGAGAACATCAAGGGAGAGCAGTCTGGTTGCTAGGAAACATGAAGACAGGCCGAGAATAATCAGCTTTCAAGACCTCCGCGTGGCGATGAAGCAGATCACAACTCAAAGTATTTACTACAAGCAGGATTGACTGCAGAGAGCGACCCGTTCGGTTCGTTGAGCGTCGGCAGGCTTCCTACCAAAATCGGCCAGCTTCAGCTCGCCCTTGTCGTTGATGAGAAGGTTCTGAGGCTTCAGGTCTCTGTGGAGGATTTTTCTCTTGTGGCAGTAGGAGAGACCGCGCAGCAGCTGGAACATGAAGATCTGCAGGAGGGAGGCGTGAAGAAAAGACGCTGCACAGGCTCAAAAGGAAATGCAGCCGTCCCGACGCATTCACTGACCTGCCTCACATATTCAACATAACTTTACAGCAACATCTTATAATGTCATTTATTTTATGTAATAAAGCAAAACACAGCAGCGCATAACCTTCAAGTGGAAGGAAAACAAATAGTCTCATTCAATAAAATAGAATATGTCTTGATTAAAATGTGTTGTGTCCAATTAAAATAGGAATCTTTTAGCAGTTTTTAAGCTTTTTTTTAATAAGCTCACATTTCTGTGTGTTCTTATTAATCTGATGTGTTATTATGAACTCAAATGTTGCGTTTTTATTGGCTGTAAGTGGAAAATCATCATTATTAATAAGAACAAAAGGCTTAAAAACATCAGTCTGCAATTAATCAGTGCATTGCCTTTCAGTTACTGAGTTAATGAAGTAGATCATCTCTCAAAGCAAATCTTTCTCTTTGTTTGTTTTGTCAGTGAAACTGTGTCTTCAGAAAATCAGTCTACTATGTAATATGTAAAACAGTCTAAAAATCCAAGAGGAAAAGTAAATATATGCATGCTCAAAGGCATTGTGACTGTTTTTCATAATTAGCATCAGGATTTCAGAAGAATGGACAAGTTTAGGATCCAGCAGGGCTTCATGACCAAACCAAGGCATGATAATTAAAGAGGCAAAACAAAGAATAACTGTCAGACTGTCAGGCAGCATATCGTATAAACGCAGCCTGAAAAATGACTTTAAGTATTACACATAAAAGGAGAAAAATCCTCAATTAAAATCTAAGAAATTAGTTTGTTTATTATAGGGGGAAAGAACAAAAACACAGTTTGCTCTGATCACCAAGTACAAGAGTTCAAGAGCATCCTGGGTGCATAACGTAGTATTAGCTCAGATTCTTCCCCCAGCAGCTGGTCGGCTACGATCAGCACTGCTCCCACCAAACTTAGTAAATGTTTGCATCCTGCTGATACTCGTTAATTTGTTTCTTGTGAAAGCTCCGTTGTATTTTTATGCAGATTTTTTCTTTTTTTTTTTGTATAACTTTACTCAATTGCATGTTTCTTTCAATCTCAGTATTGAAAGAAACATGCAAGTGCATTTCTTTTCCTTTGCTGTACACTTGCTCCTTACTATTTTCTTACTTGGTGTTCTCCTCGGTGTGAATCTGCCTGCCTGTCATTTTGCACGACAGGAACACAAAATCTTAACAAGTAAAGACAACTCCAATTGTGATGTCCATCTAAAACACAAGCTCACCAATATAAACACAAATTAATTCCTGAGTGGGAGTTTACAACAACAAAAAAATATATAGTTTTTTTTTAATAAATCCAGGACATTCATTTAGCTTCTTTACCAGTAATGTACAGCAAGCTCTCACCTTGACGTTGTGCATGCTCATGAGATTTCCACAGTTGTCCAAGTAATGTTTAAGGTCACTGTCCTGCAAGACAGAGTAACTCGCTATTGCATTGATCTTCCTTTGGGGTGAGTGACCTTTAGGAACTGTGCTGGTGGACTCACCAGATACTCGAACACCAGGGTGAGGCAGCGGTCTGTGTGGATGATGTCATGCAACGTGACGATGTTGGCATGTTTGAGGTTCTTCAGCAGAGACACTGAAAAAAAACAAAAAAACACATGAGGTGTACATGTGTTTCTGTTGAGGACAACAGAAAGCTCATTGTGAATTATTACATTAGATAATAATTCTCAATTAGAAGTTAAGATAAATTAAATCAGGTTGGGTTGGATAGTTGGATAGTTTCCCCAAAAGTAAATAAAATCATTTGAAAATAGATTTATATATTTTCTTGGGTTATTTTTGTCTGACATTAACATTTCTTTAAACTAAAAGTAAAAAATAAATAAATAATACACTGCCACTCACTGTACTTTTATATTGTAACCTTCCTAAAATAATGGCCTAAGTTATTTTTTGCCAGCGTTTTTATTCATTTATTTTCCCCAAAATTAGCTATGCCAATGATTTTAACATAAGTGATTTTGTTTGTAATGCTAAAATCATTTTGGTTATTAGTTAAGGAAGGTGATGATATTTAGATTTCCATTAAGAAAAATGTATTGCCTATGCTGCAATACATTTTTCTATGCTGCGATAATGATATCCATAAAACCGTCAGAATTCACAAGAAGAAGATCCAGTGCGGCTCAAGCAGCTCCACATTAAACATTCTAAATATTCTATCAAAATAACTTCCATTAAGCTTCATAGAAACAAAGACAAAGGAAGATAAATGTGGAAAATCCACAAAAATGACACCAGTGTTGTGCTTTCAATGCATCTTACATAATCTGAGCTTTAATATCAGACCACACAGTTTACAAATTTCTAGACATTCTTCTCTTTGGAGTGATTTTATTATGCCAATGGTGAGACCCAAAATGATGTTACCTGTAGTAATTTTAGGAAAGAAACCGAGGATTCTGTTAAAAATAATTCAACTTTATAATTCATATCAATTCACTCAGAGGTGAATCAGTCAAACCAGGAAAACTGGAACATTCTTCTGTGAGACACTGATGTGTGTTCTCTAACATTTGGATGGAAGAAGAGGAATGAGGGAACAGAATCGTGTTCTCGCAATAGAGCTGTGATCATTCAACAATGATGACACTATGCAACCCATTGTGTTCAAAGTCAGAATAACTTTATAGAGAGACAAAGCCGCCCAAAAATATAAGCTGCACTCCTGCAGCAGAGCCTGATCTCTACAGAGCCTTCTTATGATCCACATGGTTAGTTTTTTAATTGTCTGTGAACCGAAAGGATTTAATCCCAAAAAATTTTTATTTTGACAAAAGATTTGAGCCTAATTTTGCTGAGAATTTAAACAAAAAGTGAGACTCTGAGAGGGTCAATGATCCCGTCACCTTCTCTGATAGCAGTGCAAGGCGCTCCCTCGTCGTGCTCCAGACGGATCTCCTTCAGGGCCACCAGGTTCTCCGTTAGTTTGCTCCTTCCTTTAAAAACTGTAGCGTATGTCCCCTGAGAACAGAAGCACAGGAAGACATATCAGGCGACAACATGTAAAAGAAACAGAGCCGTTGTAGAAGCACGAGTTTTTGTAGTTCTGTTTCGCTCAGAATCACTTTTTATTTTTATTTTAGGGAATTAAGTGACGACTATTTCTGACTGAATCAGAACAGTTGAGTTTGAGTGACAACGCCTCCTCTGTTCCACTGAAGTCCAGCGTGTATTATCATAATAATAAAAAAAAAATCTATTGCATTTTGTTTATCTGAATCAATATATCAGATGTGAGAAAATGTGGGAACAAGGCCGTTCAGGCCACCATGAAAGAGTCAGATATGGGTCACATTGGCCTGATGTGTGAGCTACAGTCTTTTTCAACAATGTTCCAGATCCATTCAGTTTAATTCTATGTTTTGGACAATATAAAAGAAGGCTTTGCTGCAGTTTATTTTTACATGTTTAAACAAGGTGGTCAACCTATTGTTTTAGTCATTTGCAGTTTCTTTATCATGTATGTTCCATTGGCTGCTGATTGCAGACTGAACACATAAAAACACATTACGTGTTTGACCAAGCTTGTGAAGCTGTTGGTGTGTTTAGGTCAGCTGTGACTTTTTTCAAGCAGATTTGTTGTCAGTTGAGTAGCACAGCATAAATATCACATTAAATGTGAAAAACAATGTCAAATGGTTTTATCACAGCAACCCACCATTGTGACAGGGAGTTGACTTTTAGTTGCTCACAAACAAAACCTTAAACGCTGCACTGAACTCAACAGAACCTTTGAGTCGTGTGGATAACCAGCTGTGACATACCTCACCTAGTTTGCCAAGCTTCACATACGTTTCCAGTTTCCCAAATCCTATATCAGACTGAAGGCAGAGAAAAGCATTAGACAGATTATTTTCACATCACTTGATTCTGTCCTCTGGATCAGGAAAGAAATGTTTTCACCAATCTTACACTCCACAAATGACTTGTTTACTCTGTCCAACAAAAAATACTTAATTGGCAACAGGATTGAGAGGAAAATAACGATTCCTTCAGTCTGAATTGCAACCCGACATGCAGGTGGAGCAACACACAGGACTGAACGACACAACATGGTGTGTAAAACAAACCGGCGGTTACTGACCAGTGAGGCGCGTCGGGACATGCGGCTGAGCGGTCTGCAGAGGGGGGAGTTTTCACTTTCCTGCTGCAGCTTTTTGAGAAACTCTGGAGGCAGGCGGATGTCCATGGGCAGAGACATCCGCTTACTGACGTCCTGAAGAGGTCGACAGAGAAACGAATCAGACGGTGCTGTTTGTCTTCTTCAGGCATTTTATTGTTTGTCAATTTTTTAATTGATTGTCAAGTAGATATTCAAAAGTTGGTGGGTTCAGAACTGTGACTGAGGATCAATGCAAGCCAATTATTGAAGGAAGGAAATCTAAAAGGTTTGAGCCATACAGTCAGCAGTTCAGAAGGCAGTTATTCCTACCGCTATAAAAACAAAAAAAAAAAAGTTACAAAAATACCTTTCAAAGACATTTTTTCAAAATGTTCTGGCATTTTAGCAAAAATAACAAATTTTGGCCATTTCACCTGACCTAAAACAGGACAAGTTTTAGGTCAGGTGATTTAACTGCAAACAGTGAGAGAGAAAAATGCGTCTTTTTATTTGGTGTATGTAAACATTTGGTTTCCACTGTGTCTGATTTAGGCTCCTCCCCTATGACAGGCAGCAGTTTGTGCACCAAAAGCCACAATTGGTGACATTTGATGCCAAAACAGTGTTTCCATTGCAGTTGTGCAAAATTGCAACACAGACAAAAAACATCAGCTCACCCAAGAGCAAAAGTGTCTTCTCAAAAAAAAAAAAAAAAAAAACTAAGTTAAGTTACAAAAACTAGTTGTTTTTGTAAAAAATTGTTGCATCGCCATTAGGTGAATTCATTCTCGTACATCCAATTTTTTGCCCAATGTCATGGTCAATGGCAAGGTAGCTATATTGAAATGACAAAGTCAATTCGCTTCATGGAAAAACTATTCACACTTCCTAAAATTTCAAAATTGAGTTTTGTCAACATGAGCAGATCAGCGGCAAAGATCTGCTCACATTTCTAATGGGAAGGCAGCCGCTGAGCCAGCACGGTCCAAACAGAGCTGTTCATGTTCATCAGCATCAAATTGTGTTCTAATTTTCTAAACATAATGAAATAACAACAAATACCTCAAAAAGGTAAGGAAACTAAGAAAACAGATATTAGCAATGCTCTGCAGCAGCATTGTCAAATCCAATAATGATCTTCAGACCAAAGGAAAAGGAAAAGATCTCCAAGATTCTTACAAAAATGTAGTTAATTGTTTTTCACCGCATTAGCTGCTGACCTGTTGTAAACCCCTCATTAGAAAATCCACTCCTCACGTTTATAGCAAGTAGCTGTACAGGTCTGTGGAAGTTAATTCCACAGACCTGAACATCAGCTCAGATGTTGTCATGCTGTTATTTCTGTCCTCATTACATCCGTCTAAGTATTCGCTTCACTCTGGCATACAGTATTCTCACTGGTCTGTCTGGTGCAGGCTAGATGGCATCTGAGAAAAAAAAGGAGTCAGGTTGACTCATGCTCCTTCAAATGGGACTTTTTTTTTTCTTTCTTTTTTTACCTGCGACGGTAGGGCTGTAAACAGTCTGCGAAAGAAGACTGTTTACCATGGAAAGGTTAAAAAGTTGTGGAGGTGAATCAGAGTCGGTCTCAAGGGAGAGGAAGGCATCAACGTGGGCACACTCTGAATAACCTGGTATCTGTTTGAGGCAGTTATATTATGAAACATAAAGTCATGTCGTCCAGAATAAAAAGATACCTCCTGTGAAGAATAACCAGCTGGTTTCTTTAACCAAACCAACTCTATAGGAGAATGTTTGACTGAAGCTTCCTGGCTTCTGCTCATGTTTTGCTAACCAAAGCATTTAGAGTCCTTCTGATTTTTCCTGCTTGCAGCTGGAGCAGTGAGGTGAGTCTGTTCCACACCACGGTGAACAGAAGTCACTGTAACTCCCCGCTCTGCAGCATCAACCCTACTCACTACTACTCACTTCCATGGAAAAGCGTCTGTGCTGGGCCTGGCTGTGGTAGTGCAGGTGGGATGGAGAGTGAGCTCCTGGTGTGGTGGCCTCAGGGCTCACTGGGCTGGCATCGTGAGATGGAGGACCGAGCCGGTCCGGAGTCAGCCCTGGAAGAACAGGACGGAATCAGCATCTAAAGATCATTCAGCTCATCCACACCGAGCTGAATATCCGGGAATACATTTTGACGCAATTTGGCCTTTCATTCACACGTAAACTGTTTAATACCACTCAAAACAGTTGATAGCAAAACCTCTGGGCAAAGTGGAGATTTGAAAAGTCTCTACTTTTTTTTTTTGCTTTTGCGTGTGGACATTGGAAACGAAAGTTACGAATGGTACTACGGTTCTATGAATCCCGGATGACCGCCAGAGGCAGTGCATGAAGCACTGAATGATCACTCTTGCGCATGCACAGGTCGTGTATCTTATACCAACATGGTCATGTGTGACCCCCAGTGAGTCTGAATAGTCATGTGACAATGACAGCTCAGTCCAAGAACAAGTCTGTTTGAAAATGAATCTTCATGTCCGGCTGGGCCGACTGCCACCGTTCCTGCTTGTGAGTTCTGGTTACGGGTCTCTACAGTAGCTTCATGCACTGCAAGCCTCTGGAGGATCCTCCTCCACCGGGAGGTTCCAGAGAAACCAGCAGCTTCAAATAACTGTTTGCTGCTTTGTAAAGACATTTTAACAGCTGCTCTCTTAATCCCATGAATTTGTCTAAGAGAAACTTTCCTCGTTAATTTTTATTTGTACAAACCCATCTTTGTTCTGAATCGGCCACAAATCTCTTCACAGTATGATGATAATGCTTCAGTTTTCATTAAATATTTAATGTTTTCATATCTTGTCATATGTGTGGACTATGACAAGATTTTTTTCTCTTTTCTCTTTCCATATTGCTTGAAACCTGTGGCCTGCTTAATAATGTGGAACATCCTTCTTTAGTAGATTTCCTTTGACTGAGATCAGACAAACTAATTAACCAGCTCCATGAAATTACAGTGATTCAAAGAACCCTAACACACAATCTATTCATTTAATAGCACAACAAAAGATGTCATATTTATGACGCTTTAATCCAATTTTCATAATAGTTTGGAACACGGTGTATTCAGTTTCTCACTTCATTTGCTGCATAAGCTGAAGACAGGCTAGCCTCCTCTGGTCCACGTGAATTATTAAACCCAGCTTCAGATGCTGTGCGTCGGCCCCCGGCAGCCATGTGGTGAAAAACTCTGTGATCCAGCCTGACATGATGATTAGATCAAAACCTAATCGCTTTGTATCTGGACTTTCATCACATTCACCAACCTCAATATTGCTCTGTGTGTTTACACGTTTTTGCGCTCGCAAACATGATGCTAGAAAACAAAACAAGGCAAAGGCTTTTCATCACAGTCATCAGTTTTTATAAGGTGTTTGTGTTCAAAGCAGGTTTTCTATGAACTTCTGTTCTTCTTCCTGACTTTAATCATGACGAATCAGCAGACTCTATTGGATTTGTTGTGATAAGGCAACGTAAAAAATTGCAAGCAAAAGCATTGATGTTCGAAATATTTTACTCATAAAAATCTGCAAAATGTTGCAGATTTGTAGAGAGAATATTTTTCCCTCCTGAACCAACATTCCTGTAAATCGCAGCTGGTTGTATGTATTCAGGGTGTACAGGTTAGCTTAAGCTTACAGCATAAAAGTATAAGAATTTTGGATTTTTTTCTCAGATTAATGGTCTTATACTGTCACAGCATATCAATAATTTTAACAAATGTAAGTCATGCACATATTTATTTATTTTTTTAAAAAGTTAACAGCACCTTTAAAGTTTTCAGAATTTGTTTTTAAAAATAATTTAAAAAAATTTAAAATTTCCTTCCTTTTCATGGCTAATCACTACTTTTTGTTAGTCTGTTCCATAAAATCCTATTAAGACATCATCATGTCACGATGTGGGCCTTTTCCAACTAAACGGAGCCTTTCTTCAGTTTGACATGGAGCATCGATAACGCTGTTTACCCTTCAGCTAAACTGTTTGATGTGCAAAAGCGGATCATAAGCATAAACTGGCTTTCAAGAAAAGTCTGTGCCTGTTCATTTCACACACTAGACATGAGGGAGCCGGCTCACGATGAAGAAGATTCCAGTGAAGCTCAGTGTTGTTCAGCTGCACTGTGAGAATGCTGTGACCCCCCACTGTGCTGAACAGAAAGCACTTTGATCCTCCATGTTGTGCCTCGGACAGCGGTCAGTGTTTGTACCTGGCTCGCTTTTAAAAGCTTCACTCTGGGAAGTTTCTTTTTTTTTTTCAATGGCAGCATTAACAGCAGCACCATGTATGGTGGACATGTCAGAGCCCCTTGGTGTGCAGCGCACAATCCCTGTTTCCATGGGGATAACGGCAAACAAAGAGCAGGAGCCACCTTCCCAATGTCGAGGCGCTGAGACACACACCGCTCCTGCTCAACTTGTGATGTGCTTAACCCTGATCACACACACACACACACACACTTTGTAACTACAAAGCCAAACACGGTCCAGTATAAAAAAACAAGTGAAGAAGAAGAAGAACTGAAGGCTTTCAGTTGTGAGAAATGTCTGAATGAATCTAACAAGACATTTCAGAAGAAGCTCAGAGGCGCTGTGGTGCAGCCTGGCTGTGTGTTGTGTTGATTATCAGTCTAAATAGGCTGAGAGGATGAAATGACAAACTCTTTTCTGGTCATTTGAATTTCACAGCTGCAGTGCTCCTTTGATCCTTCGGATGCTAATTAGGGCGGCTAAAGGTGAGGCAAATGTGAGCCCCGTCGGGAGAGATGGACGGATGTCTGCTGGACACCTGGTTATGAAAAGGACAATCCATTATGCTGCGCAACATGATGTCGGAGCCTGTGTCGCTGAAATTGCTCTTACACTGAGAGGAGAAAAGCAAGATCAGACTGAGGGAAAAAATACCTATGAAGACTTCAGATTTATTTGAAGCAGTTTTCAACACGATCCTAAAAGGGACAGAATTATGTAAAATTCACTTTTTTGAGCTTTACAATATGCTATAACATCACATCCTCCTGAAAAACAGGAGTCTTGGAGTCTTGCCTGGAGTCCCTCATGCATGTTTGAGAAATACTTGAATCTCCATGGCAACCCAGTCAGCTGTGCAAAATGCCTGGCAGGATCTAGCCCCGCCCTCAAGACGCAGCTCATCCTCAAAACGGCAGTTTCCAAGCTTTTGAGCTTCCACCTCACAAAGCAGCCCTCCCCCCTGCAGCACCCCAACTCTGCTCCTTCAGACTAGCCAGCTACAAGTAGCAAACACCTGGTATAATTCCACATCAGCTGAGCTCATTATAAAAGCTACTTCTCAGTGCAGTGCTGGTTGTTACAGGGTGAACTGTGTTGTGATAACTTCCTGAAGGTGGAGTTTCAGAAAAAGCAGGAGTTTTTAAAGAGACAGAGCCCCAATTTCAAGGCATTAAACTTCAAAGTCAAGTTTTTTCTAAGTAATATTTGATATGTACAGGATTTATACAACTAATGGTAACATAGTTTCTCGATTGTGCTATAAAATGGCACTATGTGCATGAGAAATACTTAATATTTCCCCTTTAAGAACACAAACAAAGCGAACAGGCCGTCAGTATTTGCAGAAGTTCAGGGCCACACCTAAAATACTTGAGTCCTCACCAATGAATCTCGGGTTAATGTAGATCCTCCCCCTCAGCAGAACAAGGCAAGAATTTGCAATTTGCAGGATAGTAAGCATGGCCACCGACACTAGGTTGTTTCCACCAGCACAAACGCAGCAAACTGGCAATCTGAGCATGAATGTGTTACAACCGGTTGTTTTCTTCTCTCCGTTTCATTCTACTGAACACGGCTAAGACGTCCTTTAAGTGTTTTCTTTATTTTATGTTTCCATAATAAGAGATAAATTGTAATATTACAAGTTAAGTATTTTGTTATTGCAAATATAATTGCAAGGAAGAGTCAGAAAACCTGTAATCATTAAGGACCAGCAGCAGTAGCATAACAATCATCACCTGGTGAAGGACATGCCAACCATATGCACTGATGTAATTTCATACTTTGGAGTCTTTGCAGTTACACTGTCCAGTTATTAACATAATTTGTTTTTGCATAATCTATTACTTGCTCCAGGATTGATCTGATTTACAATCAAACTTGTGGATCTGCTGTGCTGTACTGGTGGCACTGGTCACAGTGTGGAAACTCCACTGTCTCTGTGAGGTTCTGACCCAGAAAATGGAAATGACTGGCATTGTTGGACAGTGAAGCATTTACTCACGGCTTCAGCCAGGAATCAACTAGTGGTACTTTGATTTTAGGGACCTTAACATCCTCTATACTGAATCTGTTTTTATCATGTCTGAGATTGGTTTTGTTTTGTTGTTGTGTTTGGGAGCTTGTGTGATGTGAGGGATCAGCTGCAGGTCAAATACAAGTTCAATTCATACATCAACTCAACACACAACTACACATGCACATGCACATGGTGTGTGTATGCATTAGAGACAGTTTCTGTGTGACCTTAAAACTTTTTTCTGGTTAAATGGTTTTAAAATTCACGAGTCAGAAATGACCCATAAGACAATCATTGTACCCTAGAGGTCTACATAAACAAAAACAAAGTGTCACTTTTTCTAATGATAGGGTCAATTTAGGAAAAGTCATAAAAGTTCAAGTTGGAAAAAGATCGTTTAGGGTTATTTTTTTCTATAGCTAAACATGCTAGTGGGTCACCTTTGACCCACAAGACAACACAACGAGCTAGTAGGATAAAGTAGAGTGTTTGTCTGCTAAATGGGCAGATTCTTTCACTTATAACATGAGGAAAATATCTTGTTACATGTTAAATAATATGCCAATATGATTAGTATTTTATTTTTGTAAATATTAAGGAATGATTTACTCAAAACAAGCTTCTGCATATTTTTGAAATGTTATTTGTAAGTTAATTTTGTCTTATTTCAAGTGTTCTAAGACAATTGCACTAAAACTAAACAAGAGATTTAGTTTTTTTTTTTTTTTAAGTGTCCTACTCATTTGTTACACGAAAAAGGAAATCGGGAATCAAAAATGAAATACGTTTCATTGTTTCATTGCTTATTGTTATTATGACAACAATCAGCCTCATTTCAGTCACAACAAGATTTACAGTGGTGCTCAAGACTCACAATGTCTTGTAGAAAGAATGGAGGAATGCCTTTTCTAAATTAGCATGATTCCATTAAGTGAATTTATTTCTGTAATTTCGAGTTGCGCAATTTTTTGGTCAATTGAAGAGCAGCTACTAGTCTTCAGGATACAGACAAATAATATGGTTTTAGTGAATGAATGTACCTAATCAGCAGGCCTGGTGATTGTTGTGCAGACAGGCCGCTTTGTCGCAGGGTTGCTTTTCATTTGAAAGTAAAACAGGTAATCCCAGGTCTGAACAGGGTCATTATAATACACTTCTGCATAACGTAGTACCGTAAACACAAATCAATTTCAAATATAGTGCGATTGGTTCCCATGTGACACTTGTTCTTGTACTGTACCAGAATAATGATAAAAAAAACAATTTTTTGTTATAAAATAAAACTTTTTGTTTAAAGCCTTTCAGAATGACAGCAATTTTCCAGCTCTTCTGTGGAACATCTTTGAGATAGTCACAAAATATAGAGATTATGACATAATGACGACTAGAAACCTTTGCCAGGGTTGGAGTTCTTACCCTGGGTGTGCCTGATGTTGAGCTGGTTGATCTGTTCAGTGAACTCATTCTCTTCGATGGTCTCAGTGCGTGGGACTGACAACGAGAACCGTCTCTTAAAGTTCTTCATCTTGTTCATGGTGTAGAAAAGCAGACTCTGGAAGACAGAACGAATGAGGTTAACTTCAGCAGAGTGACCAAAACGACTAATGGAAACCATGAAGCTTATTGCTCTTATATAATAAACAGGCTTTGAAAAAGTCTACAAATCAGGTGATTAAAGAGATACATCCTCAATTCACTGCTTGTGTGTCTACATGACACACTGCAGAGCGCCTCGAACGGACGGCTGCGACAGATCTTCACGAGATGCTTCATCAAACACAGTTGTGTGTGTGTGTGTGTGTGTGTGTGTGTGTGTGTGTGTGGTGTGTGTCATTGGCTAATGAGGCAGAAAGCAGCAGGAAAGCTACAAATCAATATCCTGTCTTCCACGGTTTGCTCCACAATCACAGGCAGCCTGACTGGTCGGCTGGCTGTTGCTCTGCTGTTATGTTTACAACTGGCTTTTCATCCTCCTCGCCTTTTCCGCTCTGCTTGCTGGTACGGGGACCGGAGTCGCGGGATGTCCATGGTTCATCAAATCATCCAACTTGGGATTATAAATTAGTGAGCGAGAGTGTGTGTTTGCTCATTATCGCAAAAATAAACCCCTCAGAGACGTGTTGGGTTGAATCTGTTACTATCGACATCAGGATATTATTGTCACGCAAAGCACTTTGCTTTTGTTGCACATGTTGCACGAATGTCTCTGAATGCAGGAGGCGACACTAAAAAATGTTACTACATGAACATATGCAGAAATACTTTAGCTACTCCAGTGCTACCGCTAAAGTTCACATATCAGGTCTTGATGATTGATTTTTTTTACTGAAATTATTATTATTATTTTTTTTATGTGTGGACATCTTTCAGTTCATACTGAATTTTTGTCACATTGAACAGAAATGATGGGGGCGGGACAGAGCACGGACCAAAACAAACATGGACGTCCTGCTGTTACTTCATCCAGTCTCATGTCTGGATTGCAGACATGTATGTGATCATGACAGGTTGTGGAGGCTTCTCATGTTACATCATGGACTCTTACTGGCTCCGTTTGCATCCACTGAAATACATTTAAATGCATTAGCAAAGAATAACATGATAATAACTGTTCCCTCATTATCTCGGAACTAATTTACTCTGAAAAACAAATGACTATCTTTTTCTTTACAATAAGCCTCAGAAATAGTTTACTGGTGAATGTAGATTGTGTTTCTTCATAATCTGTATTCTTTAAAATCCTTAAAATGGACACTGTCACTGAGAAATGTACAATGGCATATTATTCTGAGTAGAAAAAAATTGCCAAAAATCTTTGAAGTTTTTCAGACAAAAACAAGGACATTTCTGAACTCCAACAGTCAAATGTTTTCTAGAAAAAAAAACTCAATTTTGAGATTTATTTCAGAAATTTTCTCGAAAAAACATGGACATTTTAGAGTTTCAGATGTGTAAAATTTCCAACTCGTCAATGTGAATTTGATTATAAAGCACTTTGAACTGCACCAATGCACTGTACTGTATTCTTAAAACCACAAACCAAAACTTGTCTGTTAAATTTATTGTGTTAAACAGAAGCTATTCCACCAATCAGGAGCAGTGACAGCAAATGGCTGGCCTCCTCTGCTTTTCAGTCTGGGTCCGGAAACATAGTGTGATATAAATTTCATACATACATTTCTATTTTTTTTTTCTGGAAAATTGCTGAAATCAATCTAAAAATTTCTTCTATCTTTGATGGTCACAATAAATGTATATTGATCGTCATCGACTCATTTGGTGATTTGACCTATTTTATTAAGATTATAATAAAACACAAGACACAGATTTGGGGCAAACACAAGTGTTTTTCATGAACTTGCTGCAATAAAAAACAATGTAACAGCTGCTTAACAGGATAACTGAGTCTGTCACTGTAAACTAACTAACTAAATATTGCTATTTTTCTTTCATTAGCTAATATTCAGCTTCATTCCTATTTATGTTTGAGCTACATTTCTATACTTAAGCATATATTTTTAAATTCCAGAAATATTTTTTTCACCTGAATAGATCAAAATTAACCTGGACTTCAGGGTGGATTAAACAGATTGTCTCTATATGTGGATCGATACACCCAGCCCTAGTTTTTTAATGTTCAGCTACAGCAGCAGGTCAGTTTCTCGTTTTCTTTCCCTGCGTCAAAAATGATCTGCTGCTTTCACAGCAGCGTCACAGCACAGATACAAGCTGACATGTTTAGTTTGGGCTGTGAATCATATGGAAATATATGCTGATTTCCCTCTAAAACTCGTATCATGCGTCTTTGGATGGGGAGGAAATTAAACATCAGTGATTGTTGGAGCAGATCTTCCTTTTTATGTAGATTAACATAAAAGCTGCAGCAAACACAGCTACAGTTTTAAATGCAACCAAAGATCATAACAAACTTCTCACCTCATGATGCCTGCTCAAACTGAACCACCCATTCATGTTACTATTATTAATAATAGTAAAGTGACTCAAGAAAGCAAACTCCACACTCCCCCAATTTAAAACAGATTTCATCAACAAACTTTATGTAGTCAGATATCCAAACTTTTGTCTCTTAACTTACTTATCTGCAGTTTATCCTTTATCTACCAGTTCATCTTCATTGCTGCGGTCAGAACCACGAAGGTTTCTTGTTGCGGCTGACAGTGTTTATGTGAATGAGTTGAGACGGAGACGCCGGTCCGGTGCTCCATTCATCTTCCAGACAACAAGCAGCCTCTGTGTGCGATACGGCGGAAGGATCTGGATTGTTTGAGACGCTCCAAAATCTGGTTTTGATTTCTGAGGCGCTCTTCACCCAGACCAGGTTCATTTTTGCAATTTAGACCACAACGCTTTTTATCAAAGCATACATCCACGAACACACACACAACTTTATTTTAATTGTGCTTGTGGTTGCTATGGTCCCCACTCCCCTTTTGTTTTAAAGATCCTCTTTGATCTCTGTTTGTCAAACGCCCCCATCCACTCATCCAGGTTTTAATGAATCCCTCGGAGAGGTATTAACCGCCTGAGCAAGAAGAAGGTCAGCCCCTGCGTTTAATTCACAGGAGCTAATCAATAGGACTCCTTATAGGAAATGTCCTAAAGATTAATGTGGAAACTGGCCAAAAGGTATTTGATCTGAACTAAAGCAGCTAGTGTGTGGGATTAGTTATCAGCCATGTTTCTATTTTGGGGCGCGTCACACTGGGATCACAACACACACACACACACACGCACACACATGCAGTCAGGTAACTATCTTACCTTCAGTTCTTACAAAAAAGTAAGCTACACATCAAAGATAACTTAAAAGCAAATGGATTTCACAGCTTGACACCTTGAAATTGGACTCTGTCTCTTTAAGAAGCCGCTTTCCAGCAGTTCCCCTCGTCATAAAACTGCTTCTCCATAACACCGTTTATGACCTTTGAAGAGACTGATGAAAAAACAGAAAAGTCCAGATTCAGCTATTGGACCAGGGTTAACTAAAGTTAACTAAAACTAACAAAATAACCAAAACTGAAATTGAGAAATAATTGAAAGAAATAAAGAGGGTAATCAATGGGGAAAAAACTATGACTTACTGGAGCAACATTATGTGTTTATAAAGCTAACTCAAACATACTGAAATAATAGATACAATTTCATTTGTTTTCATGTTTATGAATCTATTAATTGTCCTTTCAAACTGATGTGAAATTGATTTTCTTTTACACACAATCAGTTCACATCACATTCTGACTCTCCATGTTCCTCTTGGTGGTGATAACTTTAGTCTGCAAAATGGAAACAGAAAACGTTTGGAGGAAACACCCGAGTCAGCTGGTTGTTCTGAAAATGGGATCTACTGTCGGGTATTCATTACCTAATCAATGTATAAGTAACTCAATACTTTGACCTTTTTGAAATTTGCACTTAGAAATTAACAAATGTATGGAAAACCTCAAACCATAAAAAATATTCAGTTAATAATAACAAATAAAAACTAGCAAGGACACTCTAAAAACTAACTAAAAGTAAATAATTTAGACAAAAAGTCACAACTAAGTAAGCCTGAAATATAATGAAAAACCCAAAACTGTTATAACCTTGTCATGCACACATCTAAAAGCTGCAGGTTTATCAGACTCTCCACATATAGCTACAAATTGTAATAAGACTGCATCTCACTCTGGAGGATGTTTGCTAAGAGAGGAGTTTACAGAGACTCTCTTCATGCTGACAGGCTGCAGAAGATTAAATCCTCTTCCTTTTACTGCCCCGGCATTAAAAAGATTCTTTTATACAACTCTTGGAGCTCAGGAAAAGCAGTAACTGTTCTACATCAATCTGATATCTTCATACGTCCAGATGCAGACCAGAGTCCAGATGTGAAGTCTGGACATTGACAGCTGTACAGCGCAGCAAGCAGAACCTGCTCAGCCTTCCTTTGTTTGCTTACATGCCTTTTTGAACAAAGGTTGTAAAACATCTGATTTTAAGCATTTCATCACTCCCCTGATTAACTCAGGCCCACTCTTGCTTGGAACACCTTCATTTGGTCAAATTAAGGGACCTGATCCAGTACCTCGCTGCCTCAGGGGAGACGAGTCTCACTTTATTTTGTTCGGGCACAAAGCCATGTGCCATCGGGCTAGAGGCTTACACTGGCTCCCTCTGAGTTAAACCCCACGATGGTTCTGGTGTGCTCACTGAGAACGGGGCCAGCTGATGAAAAAGACTGCAGAAATGTTCAGATGGCTTTATGCGGGTCAGTGGGCCCAGTCAGAACAGAAGAAGCGGTACAGATGTATGCATATACACAACCATGCATAGATCTCATGCAGGCATGGACCTTCTGCATCGTAGTGAATGGATGGAAGATCTGAACATCATGTGAACACTGAGACCTCCAGCTCATATACTTAAAGGAAACCTGAAGGGAGTGGTCATTACAGTGTTATGAAAGAGAAGTCCCCTTACAGATTTTTGAATACATTTTTTCTGTTTTTTGCTGTTTCCAAAAAATTTCAGGATCTTCAAAAGGTTTTGGAGGAGATAACAGAAGAATTACTGTAAGCTTTGTGGTTCAGATCAGGACTGGCTGATGAATCTGAACTAAAGAATGAGGTTAATCACAACTAGTTCATGCTTTAAACTTGGAATAAATTCGTTTTTTTTCTTCTTTGTAATCAAGATTGTAATTTGGTCATTTTATTTCTAATAAACTGAATTTGTCTGGTATAAACATGTTTATCTGAAACATTTATGAAAATAAAGAACAGAGGAAGTCCATAGTTTTGCCACAGCGCTGTGCGTCTTGGAGCTGGTTTGGGAATCAATGCGGAAACTTTGTCCTGAACCAGGATAAAATATAAATCTATACGCACAATCAGCAGGAGGCTCACAACAGCGGCTTCATTTCTCACTATTATTATCAACACCAGCTTTATTTCTTGTTTTTTTCTTTCAGTTGAGATCGCTTAAGACTGAAACTATTGGGTTTTCAGGCAAAGACTGAAACATTGTTGAGGGGAATTTCTATGGTGGCCCAGAAGGTTTAACAAAATTGAAAGCTCACATTGCAACAACAACAACAAAACCCAGAAAGAATTTATATTTAAACAGAAGTTAAGACAAACCTGCTGGCAACAACTTGTGGAAACAGAACTGTTCTCTTCAATGTTCATTTTTAGCATAGGGTAAGGATGAACACCTCCCAAACATTTTAACAACGTTTACTACTTCAGTCATAATGGCTGTCCAGCACATTTGAAGCTCCTTCGTGCTCCGTCTTATGTTTCTAAATGGATATGAATTCACGCTTTTCAACATTTAACAGCTCTGACATTTCTGAGGCAGGTTTATTGTGTGAAGCATGAGAAACAAGGGAGAAAGCCCTCAGATTGTTAACAAAATTGAGCACTCCTGACAATGAGCAGAGTGGAGAGAAATGGATTCAGCAGAACCAGCGAGAGGAAATAATCCCGCCGTGTGTGGGAGAGAGAGGTGTTTCACATGCACTATAAAAAGCAGCGCTGCATCCAGACTGCACAGGCTTTCCTACTGCAGGCAGAGCCGCTTCAGAAACGAGGCGGCTAGCAGAGGAGCCGGTCTGGTTCAGCTTCCATCGCAGCAAATATGCTTTCAGTTGACTCTGTGCAGCTAAACCACGAAACTAATCATAATGTCTGCAGTGGTACCTGCTGGAATCAATCCGTTCCACTACGCTCAGATAAAAAAATAAAAAATAAGACACCTGAAAAAGTAAGAAAATCAACATTAGCTGGCCTGGAGAGCACACGCATATCCATGTATTGTGAATTTTGTTGTCAATTTGTGAATTATTTATTGTTTAGATGTTTAAGTCAAAGGAGTGATAATTAAACAGCTGGAACATGAACATAATTCTAGGTGCATTTCCACAGACTGCAAAGTTGTGCAAATTGGAAACGGCAGTAAATTGGCTTAATGGAAACAGACCAATTTAAAGAAAAATGTTTTTCAACAAAGTCTTTGTGCAAGTAAGAAGTGGTTTTTTTCATCTGCATTGAAATGAGTGCATTTCACAAAACTGCAGTGGAAACTCATTTTTCACACAAGTCACTTCATAAACAACCGGATGTTACTACTTGGCAGAGAAGAAGAAGAACAAGAACAGGAAGAAGAAGAAGACAAGAGGAAGCAGTAGGAGGACGATGGGTGGGATGTTTTTTACTGACTCATTATATGAGCAAACTGATTTCAGTTTAATTTCTTATTTATTGGAAACAATTGAGGAATTGTGCTTTTCAACATTAGCTGAATATTGACAAAGGTTTGCTCACAGCTGTCATGGAAACGCAGCTGCTCTCACTTGTTTTGACTTTTCGTAATTACAAAGACAAAGACGTATCATCCAAACTAATACAAATAAGTTAGTTTGTATTAACCATCGCAGTTGTTTGATTCTCATCTCCCTTCATTGCCCCGTCTGGGATTCCCCTGGTAGATTTTCTACATGGGCCAATCAGCAAACACAAGAAGTTGTGAATAACGAAGTTGATTTTCTGGTGTTTTAGAATCGTAGTCAGTCGGCAGCAGAAGAAGAAGAGATGGAAGTCGTTTAGTCCATGCGATCATCAGTCCAGACCCTGTGGACGAAGTTTGGATTAGAACATTGATTGGTTTTTACCAGATTAGGAGAAACCTCTCCCACCTGAGCCAACAACAGAAGCCAAAACACAAGAGTATAATTGCTGTTGTTAATGTGCTTCTACAGGCACCAGAATGACGTTTCCCATCCATCAATTGTCTGCCACAAAGAAAAGATCAGGCTGCTGTTCAAGGAAGGAAAGCAGGTGACGTTTGTCCCCAGTGACAGTCAGCTCAGTGTGTTTCTGTCTCCACTGAGTCGTCATCCTGGAGGGAAATGCCTGGAAAACCTCCACAGGGATTCATTCACAAGGCATCCTGATTAAATCATCTCAGCTGTGGTGGTTCCAAGTGTTTGACGCACAGCTTTTTCATTTTGCCTTCGCCGTGTTTAATAAATAATGACAGTTTGGAATCTGGATTTGTGCATTTGGGGTCAGGTTAGCACTGATGTAGAACCTCGCAAAGATCTGTCGATTTAACTATGTTATATGAGCTTTGTTTCCTTGTTACTATGTCTTGTTACTATTACTATTATTGCAGCTGGATACCAACTGGTAGAGTGATCAGTTATTTCATTGTGGAGATCAGGAACCTGTTGATCTTTGTTAAAGCACCTATTGGATTTCATTCTGTTGTCTCTGTCAGTGCATTCTAACACTGACAGAGAAGTCTTTACATAAATTAAGTTCAAATAAAAATGCCCCAGTCGTTAAACGATGCCGTTGTTTGGGTTGGTTTTTGGAATCAGTGGTCATGCTTACTGTTTCTCTGCATGCAACTTAATTTTGTATATTTTACACAACTCCATTTGTAACTATAGTGATTTGACGATATGCTTTCTTCCATTTTGTGCGAGGGTCAAAATCAGGTTCTGCCAGTTTAGTAAACTGTTTTACTAGATTTACACCAGTTCTTAAAGATACGGTTCTACTGCATCAACTTTATGGTTTTTGTTTTGTTTCATATTTGGAGTTTCTGCATGTCATCATCTCCACTGACTCCTTTGTGTTTGAGTCAGTTTTGAGTTTTCTACACAGAACTTGAAGTATGTATGTATTTGGGTACATGGAAGTGCAATTTTAATTTTCTTTTTTCTTAACACTAGTGTCCGAATGATCACACATTCTAAAACATCTGAAAAAATGTAAATAAAATAAAATTGTTTTCTGTGGTTGCATTTTATTTTAGGACTTTGTAACAATTTCAAGTAATCATTTTTTTCCACGTTTAATGATAATGTAAGCAAACACTATGGGGTGTCCAGGAGCAGGTGGCATCCACAGGTCATAAACTCTGTGTTTATCTGTGTAACAGGAATGGTGTGCGTGCGTTGGTGTGTGTATGTGTGTGTGGGTGTGTGTGTGTGGGGGTGTGTGTGTGTGTGTGTGTGTGTGTGTGTGTGTGTGCTGCTTTGGATTCAGGAAATGAGACTCTACTGTTTGGGTTGTAAAAGCTCCCACTGTAAACTCGGCAGCTCAATGCTTGGGCAAAAAAAAAAAAACAAGCAAACAAACCAGCTGTGGTGGATGCTAATTATGTTAATGCTAATGCTGCTGAAACAAACTATTAAAGAAGCAAAAACAAATCATTCTCAGTGAAAGAGTAGTTTAAAGTTAAATCAAATCCATTTTAAGGCACAGGAAGCCTCCCACCATGTTGGCAAATATCCGTTATTTAGGGGTTTAACAACAAAAGGAGTCAGATTTCTGCAGCGAGGATTGGCCTGAGGCCTATCAGTGACAAGTGGAATTGGCTTAGTGACTGAAACCAACCCTAAGGATTTTCCTCTTAGCTACAATCAATCGCGGCAGACAGGTCGCTGTGCAGAGAAAAGTAAAAGCTGAACAGAGAGGAACCGTTTCTCGGTTTGCGCTCGACTCCTGACTGATTAGAGGAATGTGGATCTGCATTCGCTTGCTTAACATTTCTGTGACATGTTACACAATACATGTCGCTGGAAGCCTGATGTCACGTGTCGCCATGCTTGCTGTCCTCAGGCTGTTGTAATGAGTGGTAATAAAGATGACCTTTTGTTTGCTGGGTTTCAGAGTCACACTTCGCCAGACAACAAGTCCAGCTCTGTGTTTTGTATTTTTTTCAGCTGCATGCTTGGCCATGGCTGTCCTGTTCTCATCTGCTGGACGCTCAAACCATGACCTGCTTTTTTTTTTTTTTTTTAACTTGTAGAAGCAAAATTACAACAATAAATCTTTTTGTGTATTGTGTTTTCACACAAACACTCGCCCTCCCCTCTCATCACTGAAGTGAACAGTGAGGATATTCTGTTCGCAGATCATGATGCATGACATCAGCACGCAGACTGGCCCGTTCTATGGCATATGAATGTTTGTGTTTCTGTGTGACACTTAAAGCAGCAGTCTGGGGTTTTCAGGACATATCGTCCCATTTTACAGCTCAGTCAAGTAACTATGGTACGTTCAGCTGTTATAAAAAGGCTGTATATTTGAAATATGACTAAAAAGAATTTTGACGACATAATTTGATGCCTAGAAACTGGGTGTCTGTCTCTTTAAGAAGCTACTGCTTCTTTCGAAGCTTCTCCATTAGGACTTTCTTAGCAGGATTAGACTCAGAAGTAGCTCCTATAACGAGCTCAGCTGATGTGCAGCTCCACAAGGTGTTTGCTAATTCTTCAGCTGAGCTTCTGTGCGGCAGAAGCTCAGCTGAAGATAATTGTGCAGAGAGATTATATCATTACTTATTAGTTTACTGCTTGTATTCTCCAGATTTTTGGATCTACTTGTGTTTTCCCTTTAGCTTAGAATGCAGTCAACAATTGATGGACACTTTATTTTTATTTTTTTTTCTGGTAAGATTTTTGTACCCACAAATCACAATTCTATGGGAATGAAAAATTGTGGGTGCAACACAAAATATATATTTTTAATTAAGCACAGGTTAAGACATTTAGGAAGTGCAAAATGTTTTTTTTAAATTATTTTTTGGATCAATATTATTTAGAAATCAGATTTTTGACTATGTATGCTTAGTTTATCTTAAGTAAAATAAAAATAAAAATGAATTTTCTTTCACATTTTGTAATTGAAATAAAAAATAAAAATAAGTTCTTCTAAGTTGACTATTTTTTCCCCACAGAGCTACTTGAAAGTTTACAGCTCACTACTTACATCACTCAGTTAGTCAAGTTTATTTGTGTGGCACATTTCAGCAACAAGGCAGTTCAAAGTGCTTTACATAATTAAAAATAAAGTCAGCAATTGAGAAAACCATTATATTACACTATATATTATGTTTTGATGAATACCATCACCACAATCATCAAAACACATCAAATATGTTGGTAAATGTTTTATTTATTGTGGTTCAAAAGCAGCTCTAAACAGGTGGGTCTAGATTTAAAGGAACTCAGTGTTTCAGCTGTTTTGCAGTTTTCTGGAAGTTTGTTCCAGATGTGTGGTGCATAGAAGCTGAGTGCTGCTTCTTCATGTTTGGTTCTGGTTCTTATGCAAAGCAGAACCAGAACCAGAAGACCTTAGAGGTCTGGAAGGTTGCTACAACAACAGCAGGTCGTTCGTACAGTTTGGTGATTCATAAACTAACAGTATTATTTATTTTATTTTTTTTATTTATTAGGTTTTAACATCAAAATACAAAATGTGCAAAACTATATAAACAAAATATGTAGACTTTTTTCTAACAGCATTATTTTAAAGTCTGTTCTGTCTGTGGTGATGTGCTCTATCTTTGTGGTTTTAGTCAGAACCCCTGTGAAGTTACGTCCACCACATCACACAAACAATGTGCAACGAGCAACAACATCTGAGAGCTTGAAAAACAACTTGTGCTTTTTAGAAGCTCTTCTGAAAAGCACCTAAAACGACTGCTGAGCTCCACAGTGAACACGCTGGAGGCAATCAGGTTCCGGACCAGAGGGCGCCCAGCTGCTCGTCAAACAGCCGTCAGTGCTTAGTGTTGCCTGTTGGTTTTGTTTTTGTCCAGCGTTCCCTAACAATATTCATAATAATAATAATAAAGTTTTTTAAAAAAGAGCAGTATTTTTGCTGTTTTTTTTTTCTTTCTGGAATGAGCTGCTGCTTGAGGTAGGATGAATAATTGCAGAGGAGAAATTAGCAGGGCTGCTCGGCTGTGAACGCGCCGGCCGCCCACCTGCAGGCATCCTTTGAAGCATGAAGCGACTGAGTGAAGGATATCCTCTGCAACGTTTGTTTTTACGTATTTTATTTTTAGAATAAATTCAGCCGAGGATGGATAATGCTGAAGACATGTGTCCATGCACCCTGTGTGACGCTGAGGCCGCCCATGTCATTCTGTTGGTCCTGTGGGTTTTAGTTTTGATGTTCTTCATGTTTTGAATCAGCAAGTTGTGTCTCTAATCAAAACCGTATAGACTTTGGTTCCACATTGTTCTGATATGTAACGGCTGCTTGAAGGTCCACATATGGATCTTTTCTCCAAATGATTTTCGGTGGTTTGCAGACAGTAGTCTGGTCCAGAAAAAGCTTTTGGGTCATTGCAAAACCCACAGGTGGTGTTCACACAGCTTTCAGAAATGAAATGACAATATGTGTGTATTTTTTTTATTAAAAAACAAAATAAAGCTCAAAAGAATAATACAATTTTGAATTTCATACACTAGATTTCACCAAATTTGTTAAAAAAGCCAAAACAAAACAAAACAAGTGTTTAGTGTTACCACTTAGAGAAGATCCGGGTCACCCAGTGTTGTGTCAGTTATTCATGTAGTTGTAGTCACCTTCCATCACAAAGACCCAAAACCTTGAGTCAGAGATACAACTGCACAACTCATAATCATGTGTTAGAGTGGTCTAGTCAAAGTCAGGACCTAAGTTTCCTTGAGAATCTGTGGCACGGCTTGAAACTGTATGATTACAGATCAGCTTGATCTAATCTGACGGATGTTAAGCTATTTTCCAAATGTGTTTTGGCAAACACTGTCAGCACATGCCCTGCTGCCACTGCAGAAGACCAGAACTCAGCCTCTGTGGTTTGGAGATGTGAGGAATCTCACTGCAGATCCACTTTCAGCATCTTTCCTCACAGCAGCGTTGAGATGTATGAAACACCATCAGTCTTCCATGCAGGGACTTTGACCAAATGTTTTCTGTTCAGTGGCAGAGCCAGGGCCACTGTTGAGCTCAATCAGGTGGATCTTCACATTACCATCACAGAGTGGGCCTGAGGCTGTGAGATGATTCACACACATGATAATAAGCTGCTTATATAAACACTATTGTCAGGCTTCAGCTGCAGCAAACGAGAGGTAAAACGAGATCTAAACGACAGTAAAAACCGTTGTCGTCACCTGAGTCCTGTTATGTGCTGCTGATGTACTTCAGACACACACATCCTGCGCTTTTGTTCTATAACCTGAGTTTTAAACATCTAAAAAGTAATGTCTAAGCAAGTACAACAGCAAGAAACAAATGTTTTGTGTATATTTATTTTAATATTCAAAAATGCAAAGATTACCAAAAAAAAGTCAAGTTCATAACTTACTTATAGCTCCAAAAACTCAAAAATAATTCCACTTCTAAATATAGTGTCAACACAGCATGTGCCGCCCGTTCAGCTTTCACACTTTTATTCAAGCTGCTTGTTGCTAAACTAGTGAGAGTGTGCATTTAGCACCACACACACGCTGGTAACGAAAGGTAAAAACAGCAACAGGATCAGCACTCAGAGTGTATGGTCAGCAGACATAATGTTTGGTCACAAACATGCATCATTTCATCGCAGACAGCGGTCAGCAAAGGATGAGTTTGGAAAATCGCACTGGAAAAGTGAGTCAAACTGACTCAGCTTAAAATACAGAACCCAGCATCACTGCACAGCCTGATGTCTATAAGGTGGTCATTATATTTATTTAATTTGTCGTAAACGAAGCAAATGGGGATTCATATTTCAGAGTCATATTCTATTACTAGCTTTGACTTTATATTGGTAATAAGCTTTTATTTTGGTAGTCTACTCCAAAATGCATGTTCATTTGCATGTCAGTTGAATATTTAGCATGCAGCTAATTACTAAGCTAGGTAACAAAACATTTTGTTTGAAGCTAAATAATTAGCCTAAGTTTTTATTGCATAATTGTGGGAGGAAGAAGTCAACCCTCTGGACCTGACCTGACCTCTCTGGTCTGTTCATTGTTCACATGACGCTCATATGTTTGCTAATGACCTCTGACAAACGACTGAGACCTTCAGCCAGCTGGATTTGTGTTTTGATGAAGTCGGCGACTTCCTAAGATGATTGGCTGCACTGGATTCTGTTCAGGACTACAAAAGGCCCGTTGAATATGAAACGTTTTATCAGTTTCCTGACACTTCACAACCGTGCACAAAACGCAGGAGCAGAACTTGCCAAACCCCACATTTAGCATCCTTTTATCGCCGTCTTCTCAGTCGACAACCCCTCCACTCAACTCACTGAATTTCCGCTGCTGCTTGCAGCAATACTGCACTCCATTCGCTGCTGTTCCAGTGTTTGCTTTGGGAATCAGAACTGTAAGTTGTAGAGTAAATAACAGCCTATGGCAGTCAGTGCCTCTGATGTTATTAACCCTGGCTAGAAGCTCTGAGTTGCACCTGGGTGATGTAACAGAAACGAGGCACCACTGGCCTTCTGTTTTATGCCCAACACATGAATCCCTTCTACCTGTACATTTAGCGTCGATGTGTTGATGTTTTCAACTAAATGTGGTTGATAAAAACACAAATAACTGAAACTTCCTTGTTGGATAACAGCATGCAGCACCTTCACCAGAGGTGTCATTTCTCTTTCTTTCTCTCTCTCTCTCTCTCTCCCTCTCTCTCTCGCCCTCAGACTGTTTGTGATGGCACTTCAGCCAGGCAGCAGAGTAAACTGTGCGTGATTCAACAGTGCATGACAGAAGCATGGAAAAGGGAAGCAGGGGCTTGTGCGTGCACACACACACACACACACACACACACACACACATGCATTAGATACCCAATTACACCCACAGGCCCTCATGGGTAAACAGTGCTGTGTGTGCAAATGGATTTCTGTGAATCAGAGTGAGCTCCTGGTTCACCTCTTCAGGAGATTTGAGTGAAAATGAGTGAAACTGACATTTCCTCCACGCAGAAGCAACAGTTTCTGTGCAAACGGATTCCTGAAAGCTGCCTCTTCCGCTGTCTTATCAGTACCTGTTGCACTCACTGGCCATTATGTAAGGGGTGCCCTTACTGTGCACCAACAGTGACCTTGTTTTGAGCATTAAAGGCAGACCCACCCCCCTCATGTGTTTTGAAAAGACCTGCTCCTACATGACTCTATCCTCGACAGGAAGGATCAAAGCAGAACCTGAAGTAAAATTAGAAAAAATAAAAAAATCACAGATGCAGAATTCCTCCTGCTAATGAGGAATCTAATTAGAACGACCTCCATTCTGCCGGGATGCACCATGCCGCGCTGTCTCTGCCAGGCGACCCCTGTAATCCCCAGCTTTTAGGCTTCTTTTGGTCAGAACCGTGACCCGACGCAACTGCGACCGAAGCTGGTTACTTACAGGAGAGCAGAGGTCATCTACAGCCAGCCGGAAGGATGGAGGGATAACTTGAAGGCTGCCCGGGGAGCAGAGGAGAGCAGGTTTCCCCTCGTCTTCCGGGCTGTCACCCACTGCAGAGATAGATCCACGAGACGCAGGCGGCTGGGTAGCAGTGATGGGCAGGTAGACGCAGGGGAGGTTGGAAACAAACAACTGTCTGACAGTTCACCCTTTCTGCCCTCCCTCCCTCCGTCCGTGCGTCCGTTTGTCTTCCTCTCAGAGCGCCGAGTGTCAGCTCGCCGGCCAGACAACAGGAAAGACTAAATAAAGGCGCAGAATCACAGAGGAGAGAGCTCAGTGGAGCAGAAACTGCTCCTCTGGAGAGCTTTAAAATCAGCCCATGGCTCCTCCTCCCCAGCCTCCCGACTCCGCCCCGCCCCCGTTGGTATGGTGACGTCCAATCCGTTTGTTGTAATTCTGTAAGCCACACCCCCCCCACCCCCCTCCGCCAGCCCCTGGTGTTGACAGGGCCATCACATGAACAGGAGACGTCTGAAAGCATGTGTGTATGTCTGAGGGTGAGACGGAGATTTTGTTAAAGTCTTAATGCAGAACCAGATGAGAGTCTGTTGGTGTGTACGTCTCTGTCAGGTTTAGAATGGACGCAATGTGTGTGTGTGTGGGTGTGTGTGTGTGTGTGTGTGTGTGTGCGTGCGTGTGTGTGTGTGGGGGTGTGTGTGTGTGTGTGTGTGTGTGTGTGCATGTGTGTGAAGCCTGTGGGTGCACATAACTGCAGATATCCGTGGGTGTGGGGTGTGTGGGTGTTTGTGTGGGTGTTTGTGTGGGTGTTTGTGTGGGTTAGTGCATGAGCAGCACTTGTTGCCTCTCCAGGACGTTTTCTGTTATTAACATCCCCATCAATGACTGCTGAGCTTTTGGGGACCAATCCCAGATGAATGTGACGGAGCTCCATGTTTAGGGATGAATATAACACAGGAAGGTTCAGGTTGGGGTGAGGTCTGGACTAGTAATGGTTAAGGTTAGTAGTGGTGAAAAAATATCTTGTAGAGCTCCTCCTGCTGGTTGAAAGTTTGTCTCTTGAGATCAGTTGTCCCAGTTGGACTGTGGTGTTAATACAGCTGTTGCTGGTATTAATACTGTCAATAATAACTCAAGTCATTATTGGCACATTTAAAGAAGCCAGTATATTTCTGGTTAGAAATCTTCTTTAGACCCTAATGGGGTAATATCCACACCTCAGCACAAATTTGTTTAACTTTAGTTTACTTTGTCATCACTTCTCTAAATATATGACTAATTATCAAGCCTGGTATGAGCCAGCTCCTTGTTCTACACTTTGCTTCATCCACTGAGGGTCTGAGCTCTTGGCGTTGAGGAACGATTGCTTCCTGGAGGTGAAGGACCCTGTTGAAGTTTTAAATGATGTAATGTTTGCCTGTGCCTAAAACAATCAACCGTGAAGAGTTCGAACGAAGCGGCTGTTGATGTTAATTCAATGTCTGGCCGACATGGACTGAACGGCTTCGTTCACTTCCTCTGCTGCCATTTTTAAAACTACCGGCAGACTACATCTCTAACACAGCAAAGAAAATCGACGTCCGTAGTGCACTACTTCTCCTTCTGTTCACTGATTGTTCTGATTGAATCCAAGTGAATGGAAGAAAGCTGAGCCTTAGCTTGAGACAGATCTGAATGGAGCAGAACAGCCCACTGATTATCCAATATATTGTTCCTTTATTCATTTATTTTTCCATCACACTTTAAAGTGTTTACATGACGAAGACACATATCAACACTGCTAGGTTAAAATTCAGTTTTAACCTAGCAAATCTCGGTGCGGAGCTGGAGCCCCGGCTCTCATGCTGGAGGGATGATTTGGAGTCTCATTTGTTGTTTTATGGTTATTTGGCAACAATGTTGTTTCTCCCTTGTGTCCACAAAGTTTAGCTAAACCAGTATTTAAGTTTTCTTGTGTGTCACTCCAACAGGTCCGTTTGTTTTGTGTTTGCTTGAAGTTTTGTTAGTTTTTTGAGTCTAGTTTATTGACTTGACCTCTTTTATTGGAGTGTTTTTAAGTGTTTATTTTGCTACTTGTTTTTCATTATAATGGGAGTAAGTAAAAATCCACTTTTTGAATGAGACACCTGTTGTCCTCTGTGCTGGACAGCTTGGCCCCTGACACTGATAACCATGAAAATCAAGTAAAAGCTGTAAAGATACTTTTTATGAATTAATTGTAATGTTTTCATGAAGATCATTTTATTTTCAAAGTGACAATATGTACATTCATCGCTCGATGGATCTGCAACGTCTATCATTGATGCAAAGGTTTCTGTTTGCAGTAATGCATTTTTTAATACTTTGTATGATAGTTGCAGCTAATTTGTGAGATGAAACCATTCCCATCCTCTTCACTGACACAGATATATTGTTTTCACCCAACACTTCAGTTTCTAGTGCATCTTTGAGCTGACCGGCTTCTGGAGCAAATAGCCAAGAAACACGGACAAATATCAAAGAGACATTATGATTGTGTTAAAGAAGCACCAGCAGAACTGAAGATGATCCAGAGTCTTTATTACTGACAAGAGATTTTAATTTGAGGTCTGAACAGGTGGAAAAAACGTTGATTCATCAAAGCACCATGTTAATGCCACATCAGTCGATGTAATGTTTAATTTTAACTTTTTAATCTTTCAGGTTTAATTATCTTTACTGGTCAGTTCCAGTTAAGTAATTAAATACCTGATGAATCTGAACCAGTGAATATTTTGTTTGTTCAGGGTGAGCCACTGGGTCAGAGGTTTATCAGTCAGCAGCAGCATGCTGGGTGATGTTTCCAGGTTACTTCACTGTCTGTGTGTCACACAGCATGACAGTAGGGCTGAGCTGCATCCAGCTCAGCCCTCAGTTGTTATACAATGCTTTGTAAAAAAAAAAAAAAAAAAAAAAAAAAAAGGAGAAAGGTTTGTCTTCATGGCTGCACCGTGAAACTTTCATAAACATATTTGGTATAACTGTCATCACTATGTCATGGCAGCATAAGAAGAGACAAATAATCTGCGGAAAACAATGGAACTCGTCTGCCTCTCCAGTTCTGCCTGCAGTCCTACACGATGCACCAGAAACAACCAATCAGAGCCACGAGTAATTAGTGTCTTCAATCATGCTCGTATACACGCTGCTCTGCATGCACTTTCACTCACAGAACAACTTCTGTCATGAAACCCCTAAAATTAAATATCACAATGTAATTCTTTTGTCTGTTTTGTGTTTTTGAGATGAACTTAGAGTTGATATGAATATCAAGATCCATTTCCCTTTCTTGTTTGAGATTTAGGACAGCAAAACAAAGTAAATAGTTTTTTCTGTAGGGAAATGGAAACATAAATGAATGATGCAGCAGTTTTCTCACCTACACCTTCTACACTATCCCCAGTGCAAAAAACCTTTAAATAATTATTTTTTTTATTGCAGCAACACAATGAGACATTTAGGTAAAAAAAAAAAAACAAAAAAAACCTGACCTTTAATTGTAATATATTTATTCAGTTCAAAAACATAAAATGTATTTATACTGACAGGCAGGCGAGGCTGGCCTATATTTGTGATTTGAATAATAATAATAATAATAATAATAATAATAATAATAATAATAATAATAATAATAATAATAATAATAATAATAATAAAAACAGGACATAGCACATGGTATAAAAGTGTAATAATAAAACAAAGGTAAAAGGTAAAACTCACTTCATCAGATATTACTGAGACAGTCCCCACACAATTAGGATGTGGAACATTCCTGAGTGATTAGAATGCCCCAGACTTTCAGTACAAAGCAAGTTTCTTCCCTCTCTCTTATCTGAGCATGCACACACACACGCACACACGCACACACACCCACACACACCCACACACGCATGCACACAGTGTTGTTTAGTGCAAGCACACAGCAGTACAGAAAATTAAAATCCATCATGGGGAGCTGCTGGAAGCACACAAGCTGTTTCATATTTGATGAGCAAACAAGGGGCCGTCTCCCTCCTTTATTCTGTTCTATTCATTCTAGCAAGTATTCACACACAGACATGAAGGCAAAAACACAATCGGAGAGGTTTCTGAACGTAAACAAAAAGTGGAAGCAATTAAAAACTTAACTTACCAAGCACAAAAGACAGATTATTCACACAGATTTGGAAAATGAGAAGAATAAGAAAAATAGTGTTTGTCTCTCCTGTAGCTTACAAATCCTTTTTGCCAATGACCTGTGGACTCTATTTTTTGTATGAAATAGAGTCAGCTATGCTTTCAGTGCTTATTCTGAGTACAGATATAGTTTCACTTGAAGGCATGATGCCATAGGAAAACAACACATTGAGATGACTAAGACGGATGCTTTTGGATGTTTGAACATCCAAAAACATTCAAACATCCTTCTGCAATAAAGCTTTTGTTTCAGAAGGAACATCCAAAGCCTTCACACAGACATTGTGCCATTTATCCAATAACGACATCACAATATCCCAGACCATGCAGATTATTCACTTCGCATCGGGATGTTGGATACCCAGCTGCAAACCCTTGCAGTCACATAACCATATGTCCGCATTTCATCGTGCTTTGTTAATCACCTTCCAGTCATCAGCAAACCCATTTTAACCTTTCCAACGCATTAAATACTGTGTTCTTCTGAAGACAGCCAGCATTACATAATGGCTCGAAATTCTGGAGAGATGACAGAGATAGTTTTATGCAACCAAATGAGATTTTCCTGAGCGGGGAAACAGATGGGGGAGTTTCCCCTGCGGCCGACGCCGGGCGGTGAGAGATGACGGGCTGCTCTCAGTGGGGAGGTGAGCACACCTCCTCCTGTCTCTGAGCCCTGCTGAGACCTCTGCTCTTTCTCAACAGCTGCACCAGCAGATTACGTTCTGTAGCTCTCCTTTGCATCTCTGCTTATCTCTGTTCAGATAAGCAGATGACGCAAAAAACAACAACAAAAAAAGCATCTTTCTGTAAAGTAACGCATCTGCATTTTTTGGATTAAAATCCTTAGTTCAGGCTTTTCTTGGGTCAGTTTTTAGATTTTAGACAGGAGGGAGTGAATGAATGGACTTTCTGCTGCTAGTGCTTATTCTTTGTCTAATGTGATAACTAGCACCACGGGTTAATCAGTATTTCCAAAGTGTTAATAATATCAATACCAAGTCAATATCTGTATCGGATCGATACCAGGGTGATACTTTAGTTTCTGATTCCTGCTGGCAATTTTATCCTATTTCTGCTTCAAAAAGGTTGAATTTCATTTATTCACAAATGACAGTTTTTTACTCCTTATTTGGGGAAAAAATATTCCCACTAATTAGATTTTTTTACCCATTATTTCTGTTTGTCATGTTTTTTTTTTTCAAAGTATTTTGAAGGCACCTATGAACTGTCTAAGTCTGTTCTGGGTTTGAATAAAATAATTCAAATTAAAAACCACAAACACCCTTAAAAGAAGATTGATGATGATATATCAAACTTCATTAGTTACAGTATTAGGATTGTATCGGTATCATATCGGTGCTTTTAGTTTTATTGGTATTGTCTCAGTACCGTGTCGACATTGTATCTGCATTGTATCAACATCCTGGCGGCAGCATGTCGGATCATATTGTATTGGTTTGGGTTCTCACATTATTTCACATTACAATCATAAACCTCAGTGTATTTTTACTGGGGTAAGTTGTGATGGTGGAGCACAACGCAGTGGATGAATGTGAAGGAGAACAAGAAAGAAACGAGAAATGATATTCAAGTCAGATTTGATGATTCATAATGAGATGAACAGAAAGAAGCAGGAGAGCAAACTGCAGCAGAGCAATGTGAGAGAAGTCTGAAATGAAGATCGGACTTCAAGCAGAAGGTGGAGCATAGATGGACGTCTGGACATGAACAAGTGAACTTCACACTTTCTTTAATAGGTTTGGTTCATGAGTAAGGTCAGCATCTCCATCTAGTGATGCCAGACCAACAGAACAGAGCCCACAGCCTCCCTCTCCCTCTCTCTCTCTCTTTCTCTTTCTCTCTCTCTCTCTTTGTGACTGTTTATCTCTGCTGTCTGTTGATCTCTAAAGCTCAGGTGAAGAGGCAGCTGGAGAAACCGAACCGGAACGAGGATGTGGATTCAGATGACATCCAGACTTGTAAAGGCTCAACAAGCTGATAAGGAAGGCTGGTTCTATTTTAATGGAACCTCTGGAGATCATGATGCAATATCCTCTCCTGCTTCAGTGTACATCACACCCCTAAGCATGGATGTGAATAGTAACAGACCTTTCTGCAGACACCCTGCAACCTGGATGGAAATTTCAGACTTTGAAATTTCCATTCAAGCATTTTTGAAAATCTTAGCACTTTGTAAAGAACATTGTACATCATGCGACTGCTTCAATGAGAACTGTTTTTGGCGTTTCAGCTGAAGTACCGGAGCGCATTCAGCTTGACGCAGAAGAAGATGTTAGTACAGTGGAGGACATCCTGCCTTGTTCTGGTACCAAAAGAGTTTATCCATCAATCTGAAGTGAGTCTAGTCTTTATAATGTGACTTCACACATGAAAACTCCTTTTGATCCCCTCACTAAGCAAACAAGGACCTTTCAGAACCGGCTGTGGTTTGGTTGGTTTGGAGTCATGGTGTTGAAGATCCATCATACACCTGCTTCAACACGCACTCGTTTCAAGGAAGCTTGCAGCACTCTGAGGATCGTGTTGCTGGTTATTTTCTTAAACTCCACCATCGCTCTGAGACGTCAGACTCCTTCATCTGCAGAAATACCTGGAGTCAACCGGAGCTTTCAGGTGAATCAGAGATGAAGCTGAAGAGAAAGGGTGGAGCTCTTTGTTGCATGCTGTGGAAACACTCAACTCATTATTTTAATGTGAACTAAACTAAAGAAGGGAAACAGACTGCTACAGCAAATCCTTCTTGCTCACAGACGTCAAGTCAAGAAGATGCACAACATCTAACTTTTATTTTGGATAACATAAAGTCTTTTTTTTTGTTAAATCAAAAATTAAATTAAATGACCTAAGACTATAGAAGATGTTCCCTTCCAGCAAGACAATCCGTCTAAATATACAACCAGAACTATAATGAAATGGTTTGAGTTTAGATCAAAAATATATTCAACATCAGTCTCTGTCTGTAAGGCTGTATACCCCGAATGATGTGGTGTGATTGCTTTTCCAAGACACACTTATATTTACTGTTACTCTTGTGCTTTGATACATGAAGTGATGTGTTATATATTGTATTTAATATGTTAGAACAACCTGAGCTTACAGTACTGCTGGCCTCGCTGAACTCCAGTCAGACGGATGAGCCAAAAGCAGACGGATGGATCGATAAAAGTGAGCTCCAGAGAGTCGGAGGAATCAAATGTGTTTCTCTCTGTACCCTGAACTCACTCAGTTTTATTGCCATCTAATGACTTCTTGAAACATAGCCTTTAAAAAGAGAAATGGAAGGAGAAAAAAAACAGCATGAAGCTAAAACGCTTGAGTCTGTGAAGAAATGAAAATATAAAAACACATTTGAGGACTCCAAACTAAGACTGGTGAGTCATCTCCACTGGGCAAAAAAAAAAAAGAAAAAGAAACCAGAGACATCTTGCTGGTGAGCATCAAGTCAGGCTTGTGGGTCCTGGTCCAACATGGAGGTGAGGAGGGCAAGGCAGGCAGCAGAAACACATCCTCAGTCAGAAACCCGTCCTTAATTAGAGCTGCAGCCAAACTGAGTTTATTATAGAAATGTTCTCCCGGTGCTGTCAGAAAGTACAAGAAGCGCATGTAATTATCGTTGGAACACACCCAACAGACACTGGAACGCCGCAGTCTGAGGCTGAACGTGTTGGTGAAGGGTTTGACAAGTCGTGTTAGCAGGAAGCCTCAGACTGCCGGGCTCATTACAGAAACTTCTGCATGCGTCTGACCAGGGCCACTTTCATTTTTGGGAGTCTCAGAAACATTTTAGAGGTTAAAAGCTGCCTTGGGTGGAATTAAAAGACATATTAATAATATGAGCGACTGTACAAACACACCAAAACGCTTTTCCTGCTACTACAGCTTGAGCTTATTTAATGAGACCATCCAGCAGGTTTGTGTTTTCATCACTTGGAAGTGTGCACTGACAACAAAAACACATCTGGTTAATGGAGGATGAGTCTTTCAAAAATTGTAAAGAAAAAAGTAAAAAAAAATTAAAAGAAGCACTTAATTCATGGTATTATAAAAAGCACAGCGCAGCTTACAAATTCCTACATATATGATCAATAATTTGAACTCTACTTGAGTTGTAAGTTTGGCTATTTTTAAATGATTTATTTTATACTAATTCAGTATACTTCTACAAAAACCCAAAACCTATGAAGATGGAAGGGTTAGAGGGCAACAAGAAAGCCTGCAGCGCTCTGTTTATGAAGAGACAGCAGACGCTGCCGTTTACGGGCTGATTTTAAAGTTGTTGAGCAATTTGAGCCGTCAACAACGTCACCAGATCACAACAAGAGGAAGAAAGGTAAGGAAAAAAAAAGCACAAATAGGAATAATCTTTGGTGGAGCATTGACAGCAACTTCTGTAGAGAAATCTGTTTGGATGTGAATTTGGACCAGGAGTGGTACTGTGTTGGAGGTTTAGAAAAAGAAGAAACACACACACACACACACACACACACACACACACACACACACACACACACACACACACACACACCCACACACACACACCCACACACACACACACACCCACACACACACACACACACACACCCACCCCCACACACACACACACGCACTCACACACGCATGCACAAAATGGGAAATAGACTTACTCTTAAGAAGCCATTTTCTTTATGTGATGCAGTCTGAAGGATGGAAGCTTGATTTTTGTGAGGTAGATTTTATTTTGTTGAAACAGCAACACACTCAGACACATTGATTAAGAAGTTGTTCAGTTTCTACAACTAGTGGAAATATACTTTGAAATGTACGATTGATGTTACAGCAGTGCTTCTCAAATAGTGGGGCGGGCCCCCTTTGGGGGGCGCGGTGCGATACCTGGGGGGGCGTGTGATCCTGGGGAACAGGCTTTTTTTTGGCCGAACTAGTATAAAGTGTAATTGCGCACAGTAGGCGGCAGTGGCGCTCTCATTGTTACTTCTGTCACGTTTGCGACAGTGCAACATTTTATGACTTAGAAGACAACAGGTTTGCCTTGGTTAGCAGTGTTAAGTCAACAAAAAGCTCCGACTGCGTTCTGTCTATGGCCTCCGTTATTCAACAACCCCCAACATGAAAAAGTTTTTCACAGGGATGAAAAGAAAAGCGGAGAGAGACAAAGATAATGAGGCAACAGAAAGTCAACCGAAAGCTAAGAAGAGGAAATACGGCGAAGCGTATTTAGCGCTTGGCTTCACTGTGACTACAGTTGGAGAAGAGGAAAGACCGGTGTGTTTGCTGTGTCCAAAAATGCTCGCAGCGGACAGCATGAAGCCAAATAAATTAGCGCGTCACTTAAATACGTTACATCCCAATCACGCCGATAAGCCGCTAGAGTTTTTTCAGCGAAAAAAATGTTAATAAGGAAAAAATGTTATGCAGAGATGGATAGTCACGGTGGGGAGTGGGGGGCGCGAATAGTTTTCTTCTTGCTAGGGGGGGCGTAAAGGAAAATAATTGAGAAGCACTGTGTTACAGGAAATTGTAGCCAGTCACTGTAAAACATATTAGAAGACATTGAGTGGAAAATCTGTTCCTTAGTCAAAAACAGAGATTCCAGATTATTTTTGGTGTGTTTTAAACAACATTCAAAGGTGGATTTGTGCAGGTTTGTGTGGATGAAAACTTTTCTTAATCAATCCATTGTGCATGATATAATGTTTTTTCAAGCAATGTGGTGAAGATATTTGTTTTCATCAAAAAAAACCTGGCTACTCGTGTGCAAGTCCTTAAACACAATCAGTTTCTGGCCAGTAATTACATGTTCAGCTGAGTTCAGCTAATCATCAGCAGCAGCTTCTCACAAGAGGCTGGAAGTGGCTGTGTGCTGCCTGACAACACTAACAGGCTGCATGGTTTCTTCAGGGCTCCTTCTCATCAGGGAGATTTGACATTAATGTGGTTAGCTGACGCTAATTACCACCGTTCACTGGCAGAGAAAGATCGCCCTGACAGCTGGTGGGTTACTTGGGGCTTGGGTCTTTCAGGAACAGGTAACTGCTGAGCTGAGGGCAGGAGATCAAAACACCAGGCAGGAAGCAGATGAATGGACACACAGAGGGCTGAAGGACAACTGCTGTTGTCTGCATGGGGCTCTAACACCTTTTTAAACTGAAATTAATTACAATATTTTTTTAACTTGATACTGCAGTAATTAAAATAATAAAATCCTACTTTCCACAGCATTCTTATTAATCTCTTTAATGTCTCAGAGAATTTGGAAAGCCCACAAAATATGAGACACAGACAAGCTGCAGTGTTTGCTAAGGTTTCATAAGTTTTCTATTGAAAGAAACTGGATGTTCTTTTTAAGTTCTCATTGAAGTGAAAGTCTCTAATCAGATCCTCATGACTTGTGTCTCATTTTGTCCTGTCAGGACTCAGCTCTGCTGTGACTGCTGCAGCTGATGCATGTTGGACCTCGGAGGTCGATTTAGTCTTAATCTCTCTCTAGCATTTCCAATTGTTTTGAATCCTCTCGCACTAAATTACGAGTTCTCACCGCCCAGATTTGTAAGTTACCTGCATTATCCTGCAACGTCTAAATACATCTCTGCTTCAACACACCCGAGTCAATGACTTGTATTCTTTGATAACCTGCAACGGGCCAGTCATGCAGTCCAGCTTCCCAAACCCAAACCTCGTCAGCCAAACATTTGTCGAGTGCAGATCTGTACAAACTTCACAAGAACAAGTGAATTAGCACCACGACTTGAGGCTGCAAGAACAAAGTGCAGAGCTGCCACTTTGAGGGGCCATTTAGGACAAAAATGATGTTTTCATTCATTCATTCATTCATTCATTCATTCATTCATTCATTCATTCATTCATTTCAGCCTCGTGTTAGTTCACACACAAACACATTTTCAACCTATCATTCAGGACGGTATGTCTGTATGTTTTGTGTGTATGTGTGATATTTTAGTAGTGTATATGTTTCATTTTAATCTTGTGTCTTTCAGGAACAGGTAACTGCTGAATCGATCCATCAAATCTCCCTGATGAGAAGGAGCCCTGAAGAAACCATGCAGCCTGTTAGTGTTGTCAGGCAGCACACAGCCACTTCCAGCCTCTTGAGAGAGAGAAAATGCATGGACATGCAATATATTATAGTTTATATGTGCAATCTACCTATTGTTGTGTGTGAGAAAGAAAAATTGTATTCGCATGTGATATTTTAACAGTGAATATGTGCATCTTTAATATTGTGTATGTGGGGTGTGTGTGAGAGTCTTTAGTAGTGTGTGAGAGACAAAACAGTTTTTTATAACTTTCATAACTGCAGCACATTCATTTCAAATTCCTGCACACTGTGAACGTTCCCAGAGTGAGAACAAGAACCAGAACACAGTGATGATGTTTTGTTCCTGCAGCGTTCAAGGACAGAACTCATTTCTATGTTCTTGCAGCGTATGAACACTTAACACTTACATCATTATTGTCTAGTTTCAATTTTTAAAGATGTGTTTACATACAGCATAAAAAGTTGGACACAATTCATTTGCTACGAGCTGCAACTCTTAAATGTATGCTTTGGTATGAGATGACTGCGTTACAGAAGCATGTCAGAGCTGAGCTGTCAGGTCTGAAGCACCAGATGTTTTTTTTTTTTTTGACCAGCTTTAAATTTGATGGAGGAGATCTAAAAATATATTCATTACGCTCTCAAATGCCACAATAATTCCATATAAAAAAGTCCAAAGTATGACGAGTCATTGAACAACCAAATGAATGGGCAGAAAGGTAAGTCAGATTTTAAATGAATAACCAATAAATAATAATAAAAAACCCCATTGAGCCTTAATTTAAAACATTCTGATAATGTCTGGCTGGACTCTTTCAATTATTTCAAGGAGAAGTTGTCTGACATGAACTTTGAAGATGTTTTAACTTTACAGGTTTCACCTGCTGTCTGGAAAATGACGGTAAGGTTTGGTTTCAACTGAGAAATTAAAGTTCAAGTTGATTTAAAAACAAGAGAAAACCTGTCAAAACATTGTTGTTTTTTTATACTAATAGCTCATTAATCTTGAATTTTGAGTTTTATAACTTGATATTGTAATGATTTCAAATTATACAAGAAAACTGCTGATCAAGAATATATTTCTGTTATTGCCACTCACATTAACAAATACATTCCAGTTAGTGGAATTTAAATTCTTGATTCAATTTGCATGAACAAAATATGTGGTAATGTATATTATTAAATGTCACACTCACTTTTTCCCCAGAAGCATTTAGTTTGAACTGAGCTTAAATAATTTGAGAAGACATTGAAACAGACAGTTGCATTAAAATGAATGTTAAAAGACACTTCCATCTCACTCGTATGCAGCACAAAATATAAAAACTTTTTGTTAACCTATTCAAATTAAAAGTCGAAAACTTGCAAGATTTTTTTTTTTTTTACTGCAACAGTAGAAGTTAATAGCAAAATGTGGCTCAAATGCAATATTTGATCTACTGAAACCTTCAGTAGCGTCTCAGTCTGTTTTACGCTCCACTGTTCTTACTTCCTAAAAGTTTTCCTTCACTTCAACTATAAAATAACACAAAACCCCCCAAAGTTTAAGGGCTGCACACCTTTTCATATTTCATCATTTGTTATTTTATGATTAAATTACTTACTGACCAGTGAAAATTCTACTATTTCTCACCAGTACTTAACACCCACGATATTTCAAGATCCAAACAACGCTTCTGATGATGATGATGATGATAATCGCTTACTTCCAGGTAAAACCAACTAACCCCCGCTGTCCATCACCTAGGATACGGCTTGCAGTTCATCTTCATCCGTTCATTCATGCATTCTCTATACGTGTTTTATTCTTGCTAGGTTTCAAACAAGCACATCCTCACACATAAGACTTCATTTAAAACCCAAACAAACATACTTATGCTTATGAATGATCATAGGAGATGAGAAATTTTGATCTCAGTATTCCAGTTCTCAGCAGAAATTAACGTTATGCTTAAAAATAAAATAATAATATAATAATGTATTTTTTATGTCCTGTAGAGCATGGCAGTTTATAAACTGCTCAGCTTCTTCTAATTGTCCTTCAGCCTGTATTGAAGGAAGGTTTACCTGTATGCATGCAGCTGTAATACTGCAGTTATTCCACAGGATGGCAGCAGCGACACATGTCTGAGAGGGAGCGCTGAACGTTCACTGTTCTGTTCATGGGTTCCTCCGTTTGTTACGGAATGACGTCACGCCTGCGGGTTTTTAGAAAGCTCCTCTGAGGCGCCAGTGTGAAGGTTATGCTTCTACAATAAAACACTCTCAATTTAAAATCAAGTTTTCAGACACGTAATAGAATAATCTGACCTCCACCATATTCTAAAATATTCAAAATCCATCCTCAAGTGTACAAAACAATACCTATATCATAATTTTAAAGTTTTTTTTTCACCATATTAAACTGGAAACGCTTAATGTGTCCCATTATCTGCATTATTTTCTCAGCATCTAAAACCGTTCAGGAGAAATTTTGAGCCACTTTGCTTCAGTTCAGTTGTTTGGACCCTTCTGACTCTGAAAGTCCCACCACAACATTTCAATCACATCAAAATCTGGACTTTGACTGGACCAGTGCTGCTCCTTCATTTATCACATCTTTCAGCCATTTTGTTGCTGACATGACTCGATACGTTGCCCGATTTCTGCTTAATTCACTCAGCTACGGCAGCTGACCATTTAAAGTGGAGTTACCTGGAAAAGTAAAAGGGATCAGGGATGATGAAGCTCATCTGTTAGCCAGGCCTGAACATGGGAAATCCGTCTCCTTCTGCCGATGTGGAGACGCGGCAACACCAAATTTATGCAAACCTGGAGTTTCCTTCTGTTAGCTGTTCTGTCTTCTTCTTCACAGGAAGCTGCCCACTATTAACAGGAAGAGGGGCGGCACTATGCAGTGCTGCTGCTGCTGCTGCTGTGAATTACAAACTGCAGCGATTCCTCTGCATCAGCTCACTTTGGTCCAGAGTTTACCTTTTTGGTCTGCAGCAGATTTCTGAGCTCACTGTTAGACTACCAGGGGAAATCTTGACTTTCTCAAGGTCAGTCTTTCAGTTCAGCAGGGAGCAAGTGACTCTGTGACAGGCTGAATGATCCCAACTTTATGTTTGTCTTATGCTATAATTAGTTGTAGCAGCATGTCACACTGCAGTATGTAAAAAAAACAGATTAAAAAAATTGTTTTTTACCATTTTTTTAATTGATTATGTCTTGATAGTACATACAAGATAGTTAATCTGTGAAAAAAATCATAGAGTTCCTCCACCTTCTCCCAGTGCACCCAGTGCACCAGTACTAACTGCAGAAAGAACCAATCAGAGCCAAGGGGAGGAGCTTAGCTGCGACGCTCCTGCTGATTCACTTCAACATAGCCTGCCATTGATGCTAACGCCTTTGGCTGCAGATAAATGGATAACGAAAAACGGTTTTCCTGGAACGGGAAGCTGTTTTTCCAACATTCGCACACTGAGCAGCATTCGTAAATTTGATTGGTAGCGCTAAGCTCCTCCCCCTGACTCTGATTGGTTGTTTTTGGTTGGGATCGGTGCATTTCTTCAGCAGTAGTAGCTCCTGGAGGAGAACGATTTTATCAGGGGTTATCTGTCCCATACTTATTATGAAATGGTGACACTTTTAATAAATATGAAAAAAAAAAAAACATTTTATGAGAAGTTGCACACTGCACCTTTCATCACTTCAGCATCATTATTTCTTGATGGTACAACAGCAACGGAAATGAGCAACTAATGTGATCAGCATTTGCTGGTGAATAATAATAATAATAATAATAATAATAATAATAATAATAATAATAATAATAATAATAATAATAATAATAAGCAGTGAAATGTGCTGGTCAGAGCTGGATGCTCAGCGGAACGTTTTGAAGGTTTCCACCGTTCACTGCAGCTGTCGAAGTGCAGCACAACATCCAGGTGGCATTGTTGTCTTTGGGGGTCTATAAGGCTTTCAGCTCACGAGTCCATTACTCACTTCCTCATTCATGGATTGCATTTCATTGTTTAGCTCCTACCTGGGGCAGTTTTGCACCTTGCGTTCTCTGGAAGCGCTCGGTCAGAGGCAAGCCGAGCCAGATCAAATCTCCTTAATGCTGTGGGTGCTGGAATGAAGGATCTGTTTAAACTGAAGCCTGCAGGGGATGCAACATTACTGGCATGGTTCTTTTTTCTTTTCTTTCTTTTGTTTGAGGTAATCTTTTAGTTTATTCAAAGTGGCGAGCCTCAGAAACACCTCCACCAGGATCTCGTCACTGGACTGAGTCAGTCGAGGTTTATTCTCCTGAAGCCACTGCAAGCTCCAGCAGCCTCAGTTAAATACAGTGCATATCCTTAACCGCATGCACACTGATTATTTCTGAATTTTCCTACTGCTAACTATTAAAACTGATTTTCAATCACTTAAAGTATTACCACACCGCACATAAATTTAACCCAAAATGCATTGGGCTTAGTCATGATTTTAGGACATTAACAAAAAAAAAAAAAAAAAGTTCATGGACAAAAAGTAAATATTTTTCAACCTCTAATGTGACATATAGCTATTCATTATCCTACAGCTAACTGAGAAATAAAGACACAAACCAACAAAGACAAAAAAAAAACAAATTCAAGAGGTGAAAATTATAACAAAAGAAGCTGTTCAAAGCAAAGTGTTTGCAAATGTATAGAGAACAAAAACATGCAACAAGGTCAGTGTAACACTTTTTTTACATATGCATGTGCTTGCTAGTTGAATCATATGTGTATGTGTTGTATGATGGATCTTTAAGTGTTCAAATAACTCAGTAAGGTCTCATGTTTTGACATGACAAGAGTCCAGCAGGATGGAGCAGACTTTGTTATTTTTCTTCAGAGAAACAAGAAGTAAAATGCTTCCACTGACGCTTCAGGCTGGTTCACAGAAAGGCAACAGCAGACTGAATTATGGGCCACTGGAGGAGGCTTCATGTAATATATCTGTCACATTTGGAGCAGATCAGAGAATTCACATCCCAGACAGGCAAACCTCCTGACAACATTCTCCTGGGAGGTTTCGGGTGAATAAGTGTGTTTCTTCACATTTGCGGAAACCTTGAACCCATTTAAGACAAACAATAAACATTTTTTTCATATCTCCTTCTTCACTTTTTTGAACTGCAACAAAACGATAACAACCCAAGAATTGGAAAGTTTGGAACTATCAGCTGCTCTCTGTTTTCCAGAGAGGCTGATGTTTAATCTGTGGCGTTCTCTCATGGAGGGAAGGACAACTCTGAAAGCTCGAAGGTTCTTCATGTTGGTTCTGGTTGAAGCCGTCAACCTTAAAGAGCCAAAGCACTTATATGGAGTGCTCTGACTCCAATGTTCTACAATGTAATCCAGCAACAATATCATTGAACCTGCAGATGTGCCTGGCAGTGATAAGACTAGAGACTCATTCAATAAATTAGAATATTATTGAAAAGTTCATTAATTTCAGGAACTTTATCACAAAGTGAAGCAGAATATATAGATTAATTACACAGATTGAAAGCCTTTATTTCTGTTAACGATGATCAAACCTGAAGCAGCCTGACTGCAGATGCCGCTCAGGAGAGACGGGTCGAGCCGGATGGTGTTCATCTTCACCGGAATCACTGCTGGAACTCCAATCAAAGTTAGAATTTCTTTCATCTCTGAAACTATTGTATTTTGTCTTTCATTGTAGCTTCCAAACAGCAACTGCTGGTGCTGATCCATGTTAATCATTACTGAACAACAGTAGACTAAAATAGCAGCATTGTTGCAACCACTTTTCAAAGCAGAATCATTTATTTTAACCCTCCATATAAAGTCTCCAAACATAAAGAGCACATTACACACAGAAACTATGAGCTCCAGAGGAACAATGTGTGTGCAAATGCAGCAGACAGTTTGTCCAACGGGATTTTCTCCAAATCCTTCAATTGGATTTCTCCCTCCCGCGAGGTGAAGGAGCTGCCTTCTTTCCAGCCCAATATCTCTGAGCAAACACTTGCGTCAGCTGTTTGTGTTTGCCAATACATTATGACTATGAATATTTAAAGGAAACAGAGCTCTGCAACACTCATGTCTTTCCTGAGGAACTTGTTTCAACCAATTCAAGCCCCTTCACTACAGTACAGCATGTTATGAAAAAATTATTCATACCCCTTTAACTTTCTTACAGTTTGGCATATTAAAAACAAACGTCAGTGTATTTTACTAGGATTTCATCTAAATGTCTAGCCAAAGAGAAATGATTCATGCTTTTCGAAAAGACAAGTGTGGCTGCATGATAATGAGAGTGTAACTAGTGTCCCCTCAGAGTCACCTAAACAGTACACTGCTTAGTTTAACCAGAAACAGAATGGATCAACTGAAAATATGACCGTTCACTGAAACTGTCAGGACAGGCAAGGAGAGTCCTAGTTAAAGACACTGAAGAGGCCTTGGTAACGCTGGAGAGATAAGCAGCTCAGGTGAAATAATCTGTGAAGTCAGAGAATCAATCTGAAGTGAGTCAACACCTCAGCTTGATTAACAAAACTGTCCTCACACCGGCACAGTGATGGCAGAATCATGCTGTGGAAATGCTTTACTCCAAGTGAAGTAAATCAATAGCCCTTTAGCCCACCCAAGACGGTGGTAGGAGCTCCTCCTCCAATCGGCGGCCAGTTCAATCCGTCCACATCTGTCGTTGTGTCCTTGGGTACCATCTTGGCTGCTGGTCGTGCTTGTGGATGGCAGCTCGCCTCTGTCAGCTGTGGCAACAATCCAGCAGTTTGCCACCATGTGAGTGTGAATAGTTAAATGACTGAATGTAGAATGGAGCATTTGGGGTCCTGTGGATTTGATAAAGTGTTGCATAAGCACAGGCCATTTACTATTTACCAGAGTAGGTAGACACAGCTAAAAAGTATTGCCTTACTTTCTAAAGTTTTGATTTCTTTTACTTCCACTCCAGTCTATTTGTTGTATAAAGTAAGTATGAGCAAGTCCCAGAATTCAAAACCAAATCTAGGAAAGTGTTAAAAGATGTGAGAGGTGCAAAATGATTGCTTCTTCTCTAGATAAGTACTTGATCTTTCCTCTGCAAGGAAACATTTCAGGCGATTAGAGGTGACAGTCTTGAGACAAAAAAGAAATAATTACCTATTTGAGTTGGTAAATGGTGTGCACTTATTATCAAGTCCAGAGGACCCCAAAGCACTTCCCACTACATTCAGTCTGATGGAAGCAAGCTAATGGATAGTAGTCACAGCTGCCGTGGTGCAGCCTGACAGAGCCAAGGCTGCCATACACCGGAGCGACCTGTTGAGCCCTCTGACCACCAGCAGCAGACGAGGCGGGTGAAGTGTCTTGACCAAGAACACAACAACAGAGGTCGACGGGATGGGATCGATCTGGCAACCCACCGATTGAAGGAGAAACTCCTACCTCTGTCGCCACAATCTTCCCAGATAGAGTCCCGGAAGATTGGCTTAGAGTATATTTCCAGACTCTAAAGACCAAAGAATGTTTCTTTGGTCCATGCAATGTCGGACCAAAGAACGAACCACAGGAGACTTGACTGCAGTGGAGTTGATTGAACAAGATGTTCCTTCTACTGGGGACTGTTTCTCCTATAGGACTAATCAGAGTTAAGGTACAAGATGTAAGAGACAAAGCTTAGGTAAGAGTCAAAACAGGAATGGCAACAGACATTTTCCCTCTGGGTGAGGATGAAGCAACTGTTGGACAGGCAGACACGGGAGAGAGCGAGAAACCAAAAACAGGAATGAAAGGGGCCGTGAACGACAGCAGAAAGCCCAATGGACAGGTGAATCACAACAACAATCACATCAAATCCCAATGAGGTACACTCAGTTTTAAAGTTCCTATACGACACACAAGGAAAATATTTGAGCAATATAGATGTTTTTGAAAAGCTTTGAAATAAACACATGCTTAGGTGTTGCTACAGTAAGACAGCCTATAAAAAACTGATGAATTACACTGAACTTTATGACGCTGGACTGCTGCAGAACAAAAAGTTTTTTACCTGCAAAATGCCATAAACTCTAAGTTGGGAATGTTTCTCCAAAGAAAAATAAAAAAAGTAAACAATCACAAGTATGAAATCTTAAGTTATTCATTCGCCCTGCTATTTTAAATAGTATTTCTACTGCAGAGAACTTGATAGCCGGCTGTCGGTCGTGAAAGTGTATGCAGTATGTACCACATAATGGAGTCAAATTTTAATATTCCTGGTGCTTTGTTAAAATAAATGAATCCTGATTATGATAACGCTTCTTTTTTTGGTGCACTTTCATTGTTCCTGATGCATATCAGAGCCGTTGCTCGCAAAAAAAGTGCATTAGCTGCTCAGCCTGATGCAAGGAGAAGATGTTCGCCCATTTCATTCAGCCATGTTTCCTTGGACTGAGATAAATTGAGTAAATGCAATTGATTTTGGGCATCTGTCACTCAGCAAAGGAGACGTCAGTGGGAAGAGCAAAAGACAGCGGCACCTTGCTGCAGCAAAACGGAGGAGAAAGAAATGTGTGCAAGAGAGATAGAGACAGACAGATGGTGTTGCTACACAGGAGACCGGCCTAATGGAGTCGTGTTAGGCCCTTATCACCACTGGCAGCATTTTGGCACAATTTAAACCGATATGGGGAAATGGTAAACACAGCAAAGCACTGAAAGATGGACAACGTGTTTAACTACGGCTTTGACTTTGCTTCAGTGAAAGGGCCAAGTTGCAATGTTTTCTAGAGAGTCTATCTGATTTTGTTAACGGTAAATTAAAAGGGATGTGACTGCAGTGAAAAATCAAATGAGAAATCCTGAACATTTGGTAGCATGCAGCATATGGGGATGTTGGTGAGCTCATCTGAACACCATTGAGTTGTAGGCTGAACCTCTCCACCGTTTTAGAGCAGACTTTAAGGGAAGCTTGTGTCTGGGAAGAGCTGTTAATCCAAAGTGCTTAAGGGATTTATGTTGCATAGGCTCATTTTTTTGTATAGCAGTTAATCATGAAAAAGTCAACCAACAATCTATTCAAAATCAGTTGATTTCAGACGTAACAGTAATATTGGATCCAATAACATGACACCAACAATCACATAAAATCATGATTCTTAAAAGGCCAGCATCATGTAAAATTGACTTTTTTTTAGCTTTATTTCATGTTATACTGTTATTCCCTCCTTAAAAACATGTCTGGAGTGTTGCCTTGATTCTTTCATGCATGTTCAAGAAATCTTTTAATCTCCATGGCAACCATTCATCTGTGCACAACACCTGGGTGGAGCTTGCTCCGCCTTTGAAGCGAAGCTCCTCCTCAGAACTGCAGTTTCCACACTTCCACCTCAAAACAGGACTCCACAGCTTCTCCTTCACTCAGCTCCTTCAGACTAGCCAGCAGCAATTAGCAAACACCTAGTGGAACATTGCATCTAGCGAGTTCATTAAGGAGCTACTTCTCTGTGAAACGCTGGTAAAAACGTTGTCAAAGGGTAATAGAGGAGCCATGATTTGATGACTTTCTGAAGCCAGAGTTTCTGAAAGAGCAATTTCTTAAAGAAACAATCCAACCTTTAAGAACCTAAAAACACTGCTTACATTCTCATTCAAATAACAATTAGTATATAAGCTCTAAACAGACCAGCTGGGCAAGAGAACATTATTCATTATTTAGAGAAGCAGCATGGAGGCTCAGAATAACTCTGGAATTATTACCATGGGAGGGGCCTTTAGAGGGGACAGGGAGGAACGCTAAGGCCAGGTTCACCATTCAGCAAGAAGACCAGCCTGTACATACATTCAGAAATAAAACAGAATGGTTTCATTGCTAAAATGGCCCAGTCAGGTTCCTGTAACGGCCCATTCAAAGTGCAGACCTAAATCCAAATGCGTTCATATTGGGTGAAAATACTTTTTCATGTTTGGCAACTTTACAGCTTACAGTCGTAGAATGTCTATTTAAGCCGTTTCTTTCCCCACAATTTCAGAGGGCGGCTAATTAATAAAAAGCATCAATCTTGAGGGAAGACAGTTATACTAGGCAAAGTCATGAAGAAAAAATCATTCTATCCCTTCTACTTCACATGACAACAATGAGGATTCTTCCAAGCCTCAAAATGATTTGCACAAATTGGTACTTTATGCTGGAGGGGTCTGAAGTCATCAAGAGTAACTGCTGTTGTTCTATTAAGTGGCCCTGCTTTTCTAATCATAATATTTTATGGGTATTATTGTGTGTAAATTGGCCCATGAACAAATGTTGCCTTGCAGGGGTTTAGGAAAATTATCATCTGATTCAATTTTCCAACTCAACACTGTTAAATCCATGTAACTGCTGGTCTAATGATCGCTGTGCAGATTTTATTGTAATTTGTTCGTTTTCATTCAGCTTTTAACTTTTCATAATGTTACAGGAGCTAAACGTTTGACATTTGCTTGGATGTAAGTTTACAATGAGGTCGTAAAACAACAGCAACTATAACACAAGAACACCCAGCTGGATAAATGCACACATTTCCATTACAGAGCTATTAAACCAGTCGATGTGCTGGAGGACTTAACTGTGTAGGACAACAGAGGCTGTTCCTCTAACTTCAGAATACCTTGGGAATAACTTTCTGAGGCAAACGCTGTCCAGAAAAAACAAAGTTCTGACTTCGTCTAGTTGAGTAATTGTTCACAGAATCATTCGTTTTCAGGACTAAAATGTCTGCTGGTAAGGCTCCAGATCACAAGCCGAACTCAAAACATGCCAGGCACATCACATCTCTGACTATTTATGAAAATGAAGTTAACAATTATGTGCTTAAATATCATTTTATCAGTCAAATAAAAGTCTATTTTTTATCTGTGTCCTGCCAAATTAGCAGAGCACACATGATCATATGTGGCACCCACTTCCTGCTTGTGAGAGAAACATTATAATGATGACTTTTGTCACCAACAAATGCTTTAAAATTCAGCTTATTGGTTTAGAAAAATGTAAAAAATCAGAATATGATTTATTTATCTTTCATACTGTTGATCTGTATAATTTATGGCTCATGGCAGTGGTTGGCTGAGATGTTCAGTGGTCTGTTCCTGCAGCAGCTCTGGAGCAGATGATGGAGGACAGAACAGTCCAGGCTGTTTCTGAGCTGCTCTTACTGCACCCTGCAGGACGCTCTTACCTTACTGAGATGCGGAATGTCACTAGACTAGTTAAGTTTGTTCCATCTTCCTTAGACAGAACAGTCTCTGCTCGGCCTTTTTAACAACTGAGGAGCCGTTTCAACCAGATGAGGTCATCAGAGATCTGTAGTTGGAGGAATCCAATGCCATCCACCCTTCGGCTGCACGCTTGTTGACAAACACAGAGATGTGCTCAATCTGTCCCCTCCCTAAAATCATAATTGTGTCCTTCAGTTTGTTTCTGCGTTCTCTCTCTCTGGCTGTTTGATTCCCTCTCTGTCCATTCATCCATGAATGAGTCCCACTGCTGCGGCATCGTCCACAACAACATCCAAACCCTTCGACTTTCACAGAGAAGAACAAACATCGCTCAGAAAGCCTGCAGTGGACTAGAATGTACTCCAATTTTCACACATCTGTTCTCATCTGAAAACACTTTGTTTCTGTGGCAAACAGAAACACTGAGATTATCAGACAGAAACTTCATGGACAGAAGAGATGGACCACCAAGTAATTGACTTTCAACCAACAACAGAAAACATTCTCAGATTAGAAAGCTCAATAGTTTCCATGCACAGTGATTGTCTGGAAGCTGTCTGCAGGGCAGAACAACTAAACATAATAAATGTGGTGCTTACCTCAACAAAGCAGAAAGTCTCCTGAGGCCGGGATTATTTTTCCAGCCAGTTCATTTCTGATCAAATTAGAAGTGAACTCAGCCCTCCAGGGCCGTTTCTTCAGGCTGACTTCTCTATTTTTGTGTTAATTAATCGATTTTTGGGAACTCTTCCAAACTTTTCTGCTTATCAGTTTTTCTATGCTGTCAGATTGACTTTTGTGACATTATCATAAAAGGGTTCTGGCATCTGGCAAATGGATGTGTTAAAATGTAAGGGATTTATTTGCTTGAGCAGTGGAAACAATATAACAACTAATCACAAAGCCGGAAATTGATATCAGGCACAGAAAAATGCAAAATGAGCTGCAAACATACGAATGATTCAAATTGCAAAGCAGTCAAATGAAAACTCGCTCTACAAAACAGAGATCCTCCACACCACTAGGTGGAGTTGACCAGCAAATCTAATTGGTCCAAAAATGTCAGTGAAGATTTCATCTCATCTTTACAGAAAAGATGAAACATCAAGAAGAAAACTGGAGGAAATAATGAAAGGTCTTTTACAATGCTATTGACTATCAGGATATTTACGTGACGATCAATAATATTTACTCCAGACTCCACCTAGAGGTCTGGATGAATTCCAGTTTATGGAGTAAGTTTGCAACTTTTCATATTTCCAACGGTTTTTGCCATTTTCTCACTTTTCACAACTGCTGCTTCTGTTTGCTGATTGGCCCAGTGGAAACTTTCTCAGAGAAATCAAGATCAATGGCAGACATCCCAGACCATCCCTTGAAGGGATATGAGGATCATATTGTGTGGGACGGTGATGGCCAGTCTAAATCATTTTAAACTTCCGACAAAAAAACAAAACAAAACAAAAAAGCCTGATTGATGTTTTGTTTCTAAATACATCAAAGAAACGCTCCAGGAAATTATCTCTAACATTCTCAAACGTTTTACTACACAGCATGTAATTAATTTCCAGGAATGTAAAATCTATGATATGCTGCTTAGCCACTGTAGTGACTCTTCAAGGGGAATTTGCATCATCACTCTGTCCCAGGAAACACTAAACTCCTCCAGGTCCAGTTGACTGAACAACAGCCACCTCTTGTTAACATTTAGCAGAGGAGGACTGCCACAGTGAGGCTGGCTCTTGCACACCTGTAGCTACCTGTTTCATCAGGGATGAGTGAAATGACGGAGGCGAAAACAAATGAATGTCACTGAGCAGTAACTGGATTTGTGAAAGGTTTGTCATGCTCGGAACCCCTGAATTTTTGGTAGGACAATTTTCTGCATATTATATTGCTCAGCTTAGTTAGTCAGAATTGTCAAAATGTTGTATTTTTAACCAGTGCAGTTCTGCTTTATTTATTCTTGAGACATAGTCGCTGTAGGGAGATGACAGAGACTTTCAGGTTAAAACACCATCTCCAAAGTAGAGACTGTTCACAATTGCTTTGTGTTCCCCAGCAGGGAACCACTGGATCCCTGCTGGAAATGGAGTTAAAAAACAGCAATCTGTCACAAAGTCATCCGTCATAGCTCAGGGATGGAAAGGTTTCCCTCTTGACCTAGCGTGATAAAATGCAGCCTGTTGATGCACACTTTGATTTGACCAGAGAGTCTGGAGTCTCGGCTGATAAGAAACCATTGCTTCCTGGAGATGTAAACTCTACTTAAGTTTCAAACTTTACCCAATTGCTAATGTTTGTGCAGTACATATATGATGCCCCAGTTTGACACTAAGAAGCTTTCTTGTAATCCCTGCGCTGTAAACGATCATTCTCCACAGCCAAGAGAGAAGTACCAAGCCAAACGAGGCGAATGCTGGTGTTAATTCAGGAATCATGCATAACGCGGACTGAACGGCTTCCTCCACTTCCTCCACTGCTGTTGATAAAACTACAGGCAGACTTTAAAACAGAGCAGAAAATCAATGTCACAAACTCTCCCGGAGGAATCCCAATGAATGCGAGAAAGCTCAGATGGAGCCATGCAGTGAGATTTGAATCAAACAGAATTTCCAGGATCTTCTCAACCAAGTCAGGTGAAGGTCAACATAAGGAAAAACTAAGACCAGAGCAGTCAATGAATCACCAACACAGGGACGGAACGCAGGCTGAGGTCGTCCTGGAGGAGAGTGGAGAGAAGAATAAGGTTGTGGCAGCCAGTGTGGATAATTCTGTAAGTCTGGATGTTGCTGGAAAGAAGATTTTCAAGCTTTCATGTTGACCACATGCTAAACCTTGGAGCTCAGAGGCCATACAGCTACAACACAATGAACAATGGGTCAACAAAGATTAGACTGGTTCTGTGATGAAGAGATTCCACATGGCAACAGCAGTCCTCATGGGGAGGCAGCAATTCGAATACATGGATCAAATCAAGCTGAAACATTATCAAATAGATGACGGTTCATCTAAACGATGCATTGTGGTTTCATGTAAGGTCTTCTGCCCTGCCCCAGCACATGCTCTTCTTAGACCAGAGGACAGGATGGAACTGTGTGTGTTTTTGATGATGGGAAGGTTCTGTGGGATGTTTTTCTTCCATCTGAGCCGCAGTAAATAGCTTTAATCAGAGCAGTTCCCCGTTGTGAGATTTTTGCTTGTTACTGCCTGGTCTTTTAGAGTAAATTTCTTTTTAAGCTGTGAGAACTGAGAGAGACAGAGAGGCAGTCAGAAGATCATAAAGAAGAAGACAATTATGTAACTCCTTGCACTTTCAACTTTATTAGAAATTGCTTTGTGTTTGTTTCAAATGTAATGGAGAATAAAAAGGAAGGGACAAAAAAAGGGAAAATGTTTAAAGAAGGAGAAGAGTAGAGGAAACACAGCTCGGTTCAAATAAAAGGTGTTTCTACACCTACAGAGAAAAAAAAACTAAATCGAGAAACCGTAGCAACAAACAGCCTGGACAGAAACTACAACGTCACTGAAAAATGCATGACAAGTTAATACAAGATGTATTTATTTAGTGGCAACTGCAGTCTAACGTGAAGTGCATCTGAAAATATCTGAATATAAACAGCAGCTACCAGCACTGAGTTGGTAACTGGGTTACAAAATTTGAAAAGTAACTACTAGTGAAAGTTACTATTGTGTTATTTAAATAAAAAAGTTTAAATATCTAAAACCAATTTGGATGCTCTTATAATGGAATTGTATAATTTTTGCAAAAAAGAAACATGAACAGGAAACACTGAGATCTATGTGGATGATTCTGAATAACCAAGAACAAACAATCTGACAAGAATCTGTACTTGAATAATTCCACCATGTAAAACACGAAACAGGAAGTGATGTGATATGACCTACCCTCTACTGCCCCCTCTTGTCTGGAGAGCCAACACTCATCTCAGCTGCTGTGTAAAGCCTCATCGGACTTTAAAGGGTTCCTTTGATTTTCTGCAGTTATTATCATATCATCATAAGAGTTTAGTAAACTAAACAAGTTGTCAGTGTGTTAGATGACACTGACTCCAGTGTGTCATCTGACTCCAGCCTATTTAAATCAACTCAAAATGAAAATGTGGGACACAGTGTGTTAGTGGATGTTTGCAATGGTGGACAATTTCACCTCAGACTGTTACTTTTACTGAGGGTTTGTCCATCTGGTCAACATTGTTAAATATTATGCTGCAGCATTAAATTCAGTGACAAAATATAAATGGGTAAAAATCATATAAAATATATATATATATAAATAAAAAATTTAGACTGGTTGGACGTATTTATCAAGCACTCGGTTCACAGAAACAGTGTTTTCAGCCTTCATTTTCAGATAAGGGAACACATTAGGGGTTATTTTTTTCCTCTGGCATAAACAACCTTCAAACTCTCAACACCCTGCCTCCCACCTGAGGCATGAAATCACAGTCATTACCTGGCACTGTTCCCCGACAATGACACTATTTGAGTTCAGCTCGGTCACAGACAACATGGAGCTTGTCTGATTATTTTAGGAAGGTAATCAGAGATAATTGCACTTCTGTCAAATGTTGGTGCTGCACATCTCTCATGTTCACGGCTTGCAGGTTGAAGATTAATGCCAAAATCCGAATCATTTGTCACGTTGGTCGTACCACTGTTTACAGCTAGAACCAGCTAACATTCTGATTAACAGTATGTATGTAGTGATAATCTGCAGCAGACATCACCATAAATGTGTTAATTTCAGAATTACTCATCTTGATAATCAATCATTTTAAATTGCAGATTGCTTTTAAAACTCAGTATTAAACTAAGTTCCTTCTATCACGTGAAGGACTTCGAATTGTTTCATTGCTTGAGATGTGCTGCGATCTGCCATGCACTGCTGAATTCTCCAAGATGTACCCACGCTAGCCCACCACCCAACCTGCACAATAAAAAAATGATTAATTAATGTGTATTTAGTTCCCACTTTCATGAAATTAATCAAATTAGAGTACAGCATCAGAAATCCAGTTAAAGTGTTTAGGTTTTGATAAATTGGTTTGGAACTAATTTCAACAACAAATATTTTACTGAATGTGTCACGCCTCCGAAAAATATTGGGCCTTCATTATTTTCTGCTCACAAATCTCCATATTTCCCTCCTGAACAGAACTCCTCTTTAATCAGCGTGTTGGCACACAGCAGAGGTTCTGATGAGACATCACAATGCAGCAGACAAAAAAAACAAACACCTAATTGAAAATAATGGAGATGGAAACGAAACCACCTCGAAAAGCTGATTTGCATTCAATTACTTCTGAGTTGTAGAATTGCTGAAAAACCTGGGAGAGAGGATGAGACTGGAGCGTGCAGAATCGTATGATGATAAACTAAAAATACAAATATATATAAAAAAACAGGGAAGAGGTGTGTTTGTTTGTGTGTGGCACAATTGTTTAAAGACTCCCCGGCTGGGCTGTGATGTCTTGGCTGGGTGGAATCGGCCTCCTGGCAGCAGCCTGCCAACACGCCTCGGTTGTGTGAAACCACAATGAAACAAACAAAAATCACCCAGCGCAGTTGATCATTAAGATTCTGGCTGGGAGGCATCGCTGGAATCTCTCAGATCTGAGTGACATTCAAAGTAGACATATGTTTGTTCCCTGTGTGGACCGACATACAACTGTGGGACAAGAAGAAAAGATTATGGGAGAATATGTGTTTGTCTTAACAATGGAGTTGGAGTGGAGAGGAAGATCTACAAACGTACAACAGAACTGAAGGTGATCATGATAAAATTATGGTGAAATAATAATAGTCCAGCTTGAGAACTTGATTTGATCTGGTAATAATTTATCAGGGAGTGGACAATGTGGTTACCCCAAATGTTTTACTTTTACACGTATGCCCATAAAATTTAGAAAAATATGCAATTTAGTAAAAGAATGTCCATTAAAACCAAATTTGATCAGATTAAGTGGCTTGTGTGTAGCAGCAGGAAGAAATCCAATCTATTCATTAAAGTAGCAATATCTTGTGTTTTCTAATCTCATAGAACCATTCATAGTATAATCAACTGACCATGTTATTATAAAAACTTCTCATAAAATAGCTGCACATGTAAAATATGACTTAAAATTTTTTTGACTATTCACTTCAATGCTTGAAATTGGCCCTCTGTCTCTTTAAAAAAAACTCCTGTTCTTTCTAAAGCTCCGCCTTCAGTAAGTCATCACAACACGGTTCTTCTTAACGGGACGGCTGCTCTGTCAAGCTGACGCTCGGAGGCTTGGAAACTGCAACTCAGAGGAGGATCTGCGTCTGGAGGCGGGGGCTAGATCCACCCAGGTGTTTTGCACAGGTGTACGTTGCCATGGGTGAATCGAGGATTTCTCAAGACATACCTGAAAGAATCAAGACAACACTCCTGGTATGTTTCTGATGAGGAATAACATCATAACATGATGCAAAGCTCAAAAGAGTTGATTTGACAAAATACTGCCCCTTTATGAGCCACGAGTGCAAGATATGATATTTGAACCGTCAAAGTGGAATCCTTACTTAAGTGCATCATCCTGTGGTAATAGGATGTACTAACTCATGTCTAGTACAGTTTTAAATATGTTTCCATAGATTACTACACATCAAGTTATATGAATGTTTGTAAATGAACCACAGGCAGTGAAGCCATGTTGAAAAACTGATGATATTTACGTCAGTATGAATGTGTCTGTGGGCTGATGATTGATGATTAGCAAGATGATAAAAGTAGTAATCACTCTGCCAGGAAACTGGAGGCATGGTGTTTTCTGTTTATTAAAGCTCTTCTTGTGCATGATTGCATGTATGCGTGTGCGCGTGCGCATGCGTGTGTGTGGCCTTATGCTTTGGCGGGTGCCGCGCTACTAGAGCTGAGTCAAACGCGTGGGACGGCTGGCGTTCATGGGAATGTGTGACATCTTAAATTAGTCAACATTCTTGGCCGAAAAAACCGTTCAGCTGTGCCACCAAGGCGCAGACAGCACTGCTAATGTGTGGCAGACTATGATGACAAGCTACACACACTCACCACACACACTCGCATGCACGCGCTGTGATTCATACATCTTAATTAGGAGCTAAGCGTCAACATGTTAGTATATGCAAGCGAAAGAAAAGAGGGGGAAAAAAGCGCCCGTCACTGGCAGGAAACAAGAATGATTGCAACTACGCACACAGACACACATGTTTAGTTACAGGAAGCAAACTGGATGACTTAAAACGAATTATTTTATGAGCCAGAGGTTTGATGAGCGCTATCAGTGGTCGCTAATGTTTGCCAAAGTTGTTACAGCACGCTAACATGCGGACCATGCGCACACACGGCAGAGCGTGGCATTTTACTGGAGTCAAGCAGAGGCTTTAAGGATGGAGGAAGCAGAGCGGAGGGTTCACTGACGTCCCCGTTGCCAAGGGGACAGAGTGACCTTAAACAGCTGATAGTGAGGGCGATACGGGGGAGGATTTGGTCACTGATCAGCTCACCTTAACATCAAACTCTGCACACCCACACACACCCGGAAAAACAATGAGATTCCTCTCTGTTAATCGGCTGCTCCATCTTCAAGTTTTTCAATCACATTGTGCTGTACTTATTTTCTTTAATATCCTTTTTTTATTTTTTTTTGCCAGTCTTTTAAACTCCTATTCAGTACCTTTGCCATTTTTCTCCATCAGTCTATAAGGATCAAAACTTGTATGCTCAGTTTATCAGAGATTGTACAGTGATTCAGAGCATACCTGATGTTTCTATTAGCCACTAAAAGAGGTGCTGCCTCTGGTGACTGAGACCAGCACATCTGTATCACTTTGACTGTCACTGCATCTCTCAGCCGGTCAAGGCGGATGACCGATCACACAAAGCCAGCCTCTACTGAAGGTTTCAGTCCATTAAGAAGTAGAACTTTCTACTCACAGTCACAGCATTCATGCTTAGGTGGAAAAATGGCTGCATACAAGAAAGATTCGGGTAATTCAAAATAAAACAAAAAAATTTGATTTCAATCTTTTTAATCTACTTTTAGAATTCAGACTTTACTCTCACAAAAGTCTGAATTTTTCTGAGAATAAATTCGGAGTTTACTCTCAGAATTTTGTTCTTCAATCTTGGAATTCTGATTTTTTCCTGGGTAAAATGACTTTACTCTCAGATTTCTGACAACTGTCAAATTTGCACCTTGATCTCAAAATTCGGACTCAACTCTCAGAATTCTGAGTATTTTCAAAAGTCAGATTTTTTACCTTGAGAATTCAGAATTCACTCTCAAAATGTGACTTCAAACTCAGAATATGGACGTTTTCCACAGAATTCTGACCATAACCTGTGAATGCTGAGACACCTGAGAACAGACACCTGTAAATATTAAAGTAAGTAATAACATACACAGTTCAAAAGGGAATTAAAACAGAATGATTGACATCATATCTCCTATTTATTCTATGTTCCTTTTCTTTCTTCTATGATGTGGATTTGATTGTAGATTCTGTGCATTCTCTTCGCATTTCTTGAACGAAAGCTACGAAGAGGGAGATATTTAAGGTGGACCCATATAAACTGAATGGCTTCAGCCAACACCTTTTCCATTTGCACACAACACTTCAGAATTATGTTTTACTTGACTTTGTTTTGAATTTCTTTGATTTTTGGTAGGACTTTTTGATCAACTGTAAACAACAATTATGTGTGTGTGAGTGTTTTAGATTGGATAAACTGATAGGTCACCAGTTAGGAAAAACATTTTTGTTTTTGACACGATTGTTTGGTGTTTGTGAAATCTCGTCTGATTTCCATCCTGGTTATCCTCGAAGGAGGAAAGGCCGCTTACAATTTAACATAAAACCTGTGAAAATCCAAGTCAGATGAGAGTTAAATTGCTGAACAAGAGTAAAACTTATTGAGTAGTGAATGAAATCAATAAAAAAAAACATACTAAGAGTTGATGTTAATATACTTTAAAGTGTTGTCTGTAAGTTTGCTTTGGAATTAAAACTCCAATCTGAAAGGATCTGTGAAGAAAAAGGAAAGTTTGAAGCATGACCTGTTAAGGTATCATAATGCTACACATAACCTACAAGCAGGAACGTTACTCAGTTAGACATAGCTCTGAAAGAGAAGACTCAAAGTTTTCTCAGATTTAGGAAACTTTCACATATCCAGCTTTCAACAATACTTATTCTCCATGCTGGTTGTTTCCTCTCGTATTGCTGCCATTTTCTTCTCAGTAAATTCTCTTGCATTTTAGACTCTGCTTTATAACGTCACATATTTCTTTGCATCTGAACCTGATTTACCTCTTTCTGGGGTAATCCTTTACACCAGCCTGTAACAACTGTCTCATTTGACAAGATGTGGGATAGAATACTTTCACAGCGCCAAAATATAGCAGCACAAACAGATATAAATACACAGATAAAGCTCTGCTTTAAACATTTTTCTTTCTGATAAACTACTCTCAGCTGTTCTCTCTTCAACCCTTTTTCTCACGTTTATTCTTTACAGAATTCATTTCATCTCCTTCAGTTATTCATTTTTATCCCTCCAAGAAAACTATTCACTCTCAGGTTTTTCTCTCAGATCTTTTCTCTGTGTGCTCAGCATCGTCATACATCTTATTTATCTATGTTTGGTTTATGTCTTGTTTTGCCCCATCTACGTTCTACTTAAGCAACTTAATACCTTCATTCAAGATGGTTCAGTCATGTTTCTTCTCTCTGCCTCTATTCCATTCCTTTTGCACCGCCTCCCCCCAACCTGCATTTTCTCTTGATGAGCTGAGGCGATGCTCAGCTCATCAGACTGCCTGTCTGTCCTCCCTGCTTTCTTTAAACACTTGTAGAAATGACCTGACACATCCAATCCCAGGTTATTACACAGATGTGCCAACTTTCTCTCTCTCTCTGTCTGCCTCTCTCTCTCTTTCTCACACACACACACACACACACACACACACACCCACACACACACCCCCACACGCACACACACACACACACACCCACACACACACACACACACACACACACACACACACACACACACCCACACACACACACCCACACACACACACACACACACACACACACACACACAAACATAGAAGGACTCACCCTATTACAGGGGCCCAAATGAAAATGAATAATGCATTCAGCCTTGGCACTTGTAAAAAGTATATGATGCATCCCCTGTTTCCACACAATTGGGCGATATACATGCAAAGTGGGGAAAAGAGAAACTAAACCATCTCCCTGTCCTCACAAGTAAACAAAGGTGAAGTCAAAACCTGGAATGGATTACTGATGATAATCTCACCATTCACCACCACGCTATACGCATGAAGCTGATATAATTCCTCTAGAGTCGTTCCCCTCCATCCGTCTGCGACACCCCATCAACTCAAAAGTTTGTCTCAACGTGAACAAACATGCCACGCATTGTTTTCAGGGCACAGTTTTGACTGATGTACCACTCCTCCACACTCCCTCTTCCTCCTCCATCCAAGGTCACGGGCCTCTCTTCTGCCATTGGCATTCCCCTCGTATACCTCATAATCCTGCCGGTTTAAGCCTGCAGGTACAAATGCGTTCTATTCATCCTGCACCAAGCGGTCCGCTGATACCCAGCGGATTGTGTGTTTGTGTACACATCTGCATGCTTATGTGCCGCTGAGCGATGTGTTATCATATACACCTCTGTGCACACAGGCATCTGCGCCGGGCTTTGTGTTAAACACCCATCGGTGCTTAGTATTCATTCCGCCACGCGTCCTTGCATCCCCACGCTTATTTTTCCCAGTTCCGTTCTCCTCTTTCAGATGAGAATAGCGGCGTCTGATGGGAGAGGAAGTGAGGAGGTTTTGAAAAGCGTAGAGGTGTGAGTGTCGGTCGGGGGCGAGGGGAGCAGATGGAGAGGTGAGCAAAAAAATACAGGTGGATAAGGTTTAGACAGACTGATCGACTGCTGTTAGGGTCCGTAGTTTTCAGGAGACAACCGGAGCAGATGGAACTGCTTGTATAGCTTGAAAAGGATAGGTTTTTGGTTTTAATCACTGATACGTTGGAGGGAAAAGAAGGAAGGAAGCAAGAGTCCCTTTGCTCATATGCAACATTCATTACACATTACAAGAATCAAGACTCAAAAAAGTCTTTCTGTCCCTTTCAGGAGCAAAGCTGCAACAACAAGCACAACACTCATCCTACACAAGAAACAATCAAATAAATAACTAACATATATATGTATACATTTAAAAAGAATTCATAAAACAATCATCCAGCCAATCTAATTCCAAGCTATCAATCTCCATCATCAATGCAAATTTCAATGAAATTAATTAATCAACAGTCCCTCCTGTATTCCAGCTCATCTCATTGTCTTGGGTCATCAATAAGGTTGATAGACGGGGGATAGATTCATTTTATATGGGCTGTATTTGCAAAGTGGAACCTTGTACTGTCTTTCTGATTTCAAAAGACTGTACCATCCAACATCATACCATCTTTGTGCCTAAGGGACAAAAAAAACAGCTTGAAGTGACCAGAGAGCTGGCGTGAAAATGATTTTACATGTCTCAGTTTGTTGAGGACAAGGACATGGACTATTGGAACAACGTCGGCTCTGATATGTGATGTCATCCTGTAGGAGTGGGCAAGGTTTTCAGTGGGAACAATGCCCAAGAGGGTTGAGGCAGTGCCAGAAATGAATAATGGCCACAAAAATATTGGCTCTTTAGTCACAATTTTCACTTAGGGATGTATTCACTTTTGATGCAAGCTCTTTAGATATTCATAAATGTGTGTTGAGTGATTTTGAGGGGATCGCAAATGCACACTGTTATACCAGCTGTATATGACTGCTTTGTATCTAGGTGTCATATCTTGAGCACTGTCCCGTGAAAAGATAGCATCAAATATTTACAAAAAAAATATGAGCCGCTTTTACTAGACACAATAAAACAAGTAAATAAAACAAACAAGTGATACATTTTTAAAGATGTAGCATTTTTGAAACTGAAAGTTTCAGAAGAGCAAAGCATAAAATTCAAACATGCACAAATAAAAGAATTTAAAGTTTCAACTCAGTATAAATACAGGTGTTGGGTGAGGGCCTCGGAGATTTGTTAGAGAACCTTAGAAATCAAACAGGATCACAAAGACAAAGGAACACAGCAGGGAAGTCAGGTGGAGACAGATAAAGCAGGGCTAGTTTATTGAACAGTATCCCAGGCTTTGTGTGTTTCACAGAGAGATTAATTTCAAAGAACCTGAGAACTTCTCTCAAGTCCATCCAATACACAGGGTTCGCTCATAGCAATTTCCAGTGAAATGATCCAAGTTATAGAATGGTTTCTTAGCCGTAGACCCTTGCCATTACCCCACGGTCTGCTCTCTGATCACAGGTAATTAACTTTCTCCCAAAAGAGAGACAAAGGAAGCACAGAGCAGCACGGTCAGCAGTTTGCTCCGTACAGAATCTAATCTGGAGCATTCCTAGGCTGCTGCCACCAAACAGGAAATGTGTTCCAGCCAGATGGTAAGACTCACAAGCCATAGTGGGAACAGACATGCCTCATAACATCGGCAAAGCAAAGCGCACAGACTGCGAAAATCTTTCCACCCAACTCAAAATTAGTTGCATCAATATCAACTAATTGATTCAGTCACCTCAAAAGCAGCAAACCTGGCAATGAATTATAATCAAATTCAAAGGACATTTTCTATATTTATCAGAATAAGCCGACTGATAATGTTTTATAATTGCCACTTGCCTATTTTTTAAGTAATCTGGTATCTAGTCTATTTTCTCAGTAGTCACAATGAACAAAAGACAAGCATGCCAAGATCTCTGTCAAAGGGGAAAGTATTATGCATTTTCCAGGTGTATATTGGCATTTTAGAGCAAAATCAAGTAATTATGTCATAAAAATGCTGTTCATATCAAATATGACTTGAAAGAAATTTGACTTCAAACTTTATAATCTGTTTCTTTAAGAAACTCCTGCTCTTTGTGAAACTCCACCTTTAGGAAGTCATCTCAACATGGCTCCTCTATTAACCCTTTAACAACATCTCTGCCAGTGTTGCTCTGAGAAGTACCTCAATAGTTCCACCAGGTATTTGCTAATTGCTACTGGCTAGTCTGGAGGAGATGAGTGGAGGAGACAAGGGGGAGGGCTGCTCTGTGAGGCAGAAGTTTGAAAAGTGCAGCTCAGAGGTGGAGCTTGGTCCTCGAAGGCGGTGCTAGATCCACTCAGGTGTTTTTCACAGCTGAATGGTTGCCATGGAGATTAAAGGACTTCTTAAACATGCATGAAAGACACAATAGGTATGTTTTCAATGAGGGAAGAACTTTTCAACATGATGTTAGGTTCAAAAATGTCAGTTTTACATAATACTGTTCCTTAGACCAGAAAACGGAAACTTCTCTCAATTAGAATGCAGCAGAAAGTCTTCAACCAGCTCTGTGGTGGCACAGTTTTTAAGACCAACACAAAAATGATAATTTCAAGCATGGTGATTAAAAACGTGCAACTCCATGACTCTGAAAGTTATTTTCTAAGTGCCAAATATGTAGTTTAAAATGACCAAAGTCTGTGAAAGAAAGTATTGAAGGTTTTTGTATGTTATATTTATCCTTCAGATCAAAAACTGCAGATCAAGGAGGTTCTGCAGCTCTTATGGTTCACCACATAAAAGCGGGATGGCTAGTTCAGAGATGACTGATGCTGGTTGGACCCGGTCTAATGCAGTCTGGCTTGTCCTGTACAGAATGTGACATTGGTTTGGTCTGGGGAATATTGATTGGGAATGGTTTTCGCCAGGCCTAGATAGCTGGCTGAGTGTATTGATGTTCACCATGGCATTCATTTGAAGCTCATCTTACCCCGTCTCTGCGTTTGTGTGTCTTTGTGCCTGTGTTTGTGTGTGGGTGTGTATGTGTGTGTGTGTGTGTTTGAGTGTGTGGGGTGTGTGTGTGTGTGTGTGTGTGTGTGTGTGTGTGTGTGTGTGAGGCAGGAGGGGAGCCGGAGGCTACTCGGGTGTGAAATCGCGTGACGTTTTCTCCATTGCGCTTCATTTAGCCACACATCGCCCATCTCTCATTCCTGACAAGTTTCTTAACTGCTCCAAAATGTAAGCGCCCCGGGGCGGGGTGGCGGAGCGGGCCCCGTCGCCGCACAATGACGGAAGTTTGTGTGGACTCGTGAACATGTGTCTGAGTGCTTATGGGAGCTAAAATGAGAGTTTAATAAAGCCGGCAGCTGCCATGGAAACCAGGGCAGAGGCTAACTCATCTACGTGTCTCGGGACCCATCAGGGCCTCTGCCATGGTGCAAACACACACACACACACACGCATGCAGACGTATACCATAGATATGGTAAAAGACTGTTAGAGGGAGGTCTGTTTTACACACTCTCAAACAAACAGCAGATGAAAGGCCATGAAATGAGCTGTGGCATCAGAAGCAATAGGAAAGCTAGTCCACTCTTAAATAGCCACTGAGACTCATCACACACTCATACACAAGTTTGATAAGGAAAGGGAGAGGATTACTATGGATATTGAGCATCCTAAGCTCTTCTGACTCTCACAGCATACTCCTGTAGTATCCAAGTGTGCGTGCGCATTTATGTGTGTGCATGTTTATAAAATAGGTAGATAAGAGTGACAGCGAGGCTGGGGTTGACGGCATTACAGCAGCATTCTCTATGTGACAGTTTTATTGCATTTCTAATCTCTGTTTGTGTAAACGGCAGAACGTTGTCCATACACGTCTACCGATGCATGAACACACACACACACACACGCACGCACGCCCGCACGCACGCACGCACACACACACACACACACGTCATCATCCCTTCCCTCTCTGTCACTCAGACAATGAAAAGGCCAGAAGGAGCCAATCAAGCTGATCTCTAATAAGAATATTACCTATCAGGTTGAGTGTGTGTATGTTTGTGTGTGTGTGCCTCTATGGGATGGATAGATGGTGAAGGCGAAGGGGTTGCCAAGCTTCCGCTGACATTTATAAAATGAATTGCGGGGCATACGCTCAGGAAATAGCACAGATCTTCACATTACGCGAGGCAGGCGATTTCCCGATCCCTCACTTGACAAATCTCGTACCCTTATGGCGGACTGATGCGCCAGCGGGGAATTAGATGATTGCATTTGAAAGCGTGATTGAAAGGAAGACGTTGTGGCGGGTGAAAACCAGAACGCCGCTCTGGGTATGGCCAAGGTGTCACCAGATGAGGAAAAATGACAAAAGTTAATGCAGGCGAACAAGTTGTTTTCTTGACTTGGCTGCAGATTCCTTCGGTTGGACAACATGGTGCTTCAGTAAGCCCTGTGGGGATTTGGTTGGATGTGGCCACGGGGAATATGATTAAGATAAAAGGAAGAATGATGTTGACTGCAGAAGAGGAAAGGGCAGGTTTGGAAATAAATGCTTCTATGCTGTGGTCACATTGTGAATTTTGTCTCTTTTGGGAAAACAAGAAAACTTGAGTGAAATATTCTCAGCACATTTCTTCATGGAAGCCACATTTTGCCTCTAGAATCTTCTGGCAACCAGCCAGAAGAGATCACTGCTACACAGCTAATATTAAGTAAGCAGTAAAGTATAAACGCCTGATGAGCAAAAAAAAAAAAAGAAAACAGAATCCAACAAGAACTTCCAGACAACAGTATTCAGAGTCATCTTGGAGCTTCTTTTTCTTTTTTTTTTGGTACCAGAACATGGCAGAAGGTCAGTTTGTTTGAAGGAAGCTGAGCTGATGCTGTTCAGTTCATTGGCTCTGTCCAGACCTCCACCTGTGTGCTCCTCCTTCTGATTTGAAACCTCAGATATGAATCTGTCCTGACTCATTGACATTTACTCTACATATTTAGCCTGTATTCTATATATTTATTTCCAAGCATAATCAATATATGAAGACACCTACACCACAAACAAATGAAGTCTAAATTAAATGAGCAATTCTAAGTTAAGACGGAGAATGATTAGTATATACATGAATTAACAAGTTTACTAAATTAAACAAGACTTCTTAAATTTAACCACTTATTTTGAAATGGTGGAGTTTAGAATCTACCTTGCGTTGAAATATGTGAATCACTGATCACTATCTGGATCAGTAAGAGCAAAAGTAATAGCAGTCAAAGGACTGATTGTAAGTCACACATATGTATAACGTGCAAACAGCTTGATGTACAGAGGAACCAACTTTAGTGACCAACAGGTTTTGGTTTTGTGGCCTTCAGGGCTGCAACAAAACAACAGTTTGGGTTCAAAAAGAAGTGCGCAACAGACTCTTTAAAAAAATTAATTAAATAAAAATGTACTGTGATCTTCCAAATATTGAAGGCATCTCTATATAAGCTGTACCCACTAACTTTGAAAAGAAACAAATAATGGGTGTGCAGATGAGATATTTACACAGAAAACTTTTAAATACATACTGACATGTTTACAAAACCCAGTCTATCAGAAAAACTCCACTGATTGCTCCATCTTCCTCCTGGGCATTAGAACCATTAAATTTGTCTCCTTCGGTGTCAGAATTGAACATCCTCACACACACGTCCACACGCCTCTGTTCGCTGTCGGTCTTAATGTTCCTTCCGTTTCCAGGTGACGGCACAAGCTCCTCTTCATCACCCGTCAGGTAAAAACCCAAGTGCTACCCACATTGCCGTGTTCAAAGTGTGTGAAAAGTAAAGCTCAATAAGATCCACACACATATGCCAGCTGTATGATCATATTACACTCAGAGTACACGACCAAGGAGATGTTGACTCTCAGTCACGAAGAGAGGAGATGTGACCTTTTTAGAAACGGCGCTGAGGAGATTTTCTTCACTTTTTCAGGCACATGCTGTGTAAAAAAACAAAGCCTCAGATGTTGTTTTTCTTGTTTTCTCTGTGGATGACCTTTACGTTTTGGTGGATATGGAATACTGTATCCCAGTACACAAGTCTTTCATTTACTCCAGATCTCGTCTGTAAATTAAAACCCATATGCTTACGTTCCAGCATGCATGTTCTTCCTGGGAGAGCGAGAGATGTGACAGTGCAACCATTGCCATGTTTGCTGGATGAAGTTGGATTACTTGTTCTCGCACATGTTTGGTAATTTAGTGGCTCCAAAATAACCCTGAGTGTGCCGAGCTCCCGAGTGGCGCAGCTGTGGCCGTGCTATTGTCCCGCTGCTGCATGAAATTGCACCTCTTACCTCAAACAAAAAGCTCTAAAAGCATTTTTGTCTATTTCAGTTGCTTGAAATTCGCATGTCTCAGTCAAACTGTCAGGAATTTGAACTTTTTTGTGAACTTTTTCTCTGTAAAAACAAAGTCTGTGGAGTCAGCACTCAATGTAAGGCTGAAAACTTGTGTCTTCTTGGATACCGGCTTCCAGGAAAAGGCCAAACTCAAAACACTGCCATATAGTAAAGTACTCACAAACTTCAGAGTCCAGTAAAACATTACATCTCATCAGCATTGCATCTTACATATCTCATTTACCCATCAAGTTTCAGACATTTTTTCTATACAGCAGAACATTTTATTGACGTTTACGGGAAAATGCCCCATTAAATATTCAGTTCTTTAACAACAATCCACATGCTAAAGTCTGTTTTTTATTTCTCTCTAAAAAAGTGATTTGTTTACAGATGTCTTTTTGGTTGCCTCTTGTATCAGTTGAGCAGCTAACGGTGTAGCCTTAGATGAAGTGTTCCTTTAAATTTTAACGCTTTTCTTGGATCTCTCATTGTTCGGGTAAACCTGTCGGCAAAGCCGCAAGTTGCTGGCTGGAACGGAGCAAACACTAACCGTGTTTCCATTAACGTTTCTTTTTCTGTATATTATGAAGTATCGTGTTAGGAAAGGATGATGGAAACTCATAATTTGAAATAACTTCAGTTTCATTGCTACACTTGATTGAGGTGATTATCGGCTTTTCTGAAAAAGGGTTAATGCATTAAAAGGGAGATGAAAAAACGTTCACAGAATAAGTTCTGACATAGTGAACTCTGCCTTCCACTGGTGGGTCTCTGTCTTACCAGAGGCACCAAACTAAGAGAAAGTCCAAATCTCCTCCATTTTTCCTGACATGTGGAGTTCATATTAAATTGCAACCCCTACTTCCTGTTTGTTACAGCCAAACATAGCATCAACATCTGATGAAATGACTCTTTGCAAACCCCAGATGGAAACACAACTAATTCACATTTCCTTTTTTTTTTCTTTTAAAGTTTGCTAAAAAAAATCTGCATGACAGTTGAATGGAAACAGGACTGCTTGCAAGTGGACATTCAAAAGCAACTAAACATTTCTCCTTGCTCCCTGAAGGTTTCCTCCCTGACTGCCTCTTAGGGCCTTTTACTGTGCGCATCGACAGTTAAAGGAAACACTGTGTCCTCCACAGACCCTGCAGACTCATTATCCACACAATGCTGTGGCTGAAGTGTGAACACCCAGGGGTGGAGAGCAGCTATGCACCTATCGCTTTAGAGTTTGTGACAACATGAGCAGCTTCTGGCCCTTTCCTCAATTTATAAGTCAATCTAAAAGTTTGGCCACCAGAAAAAGCTTCTGTCTGTTCCTTCATGATACTGTGCAGCGATATCCAGAACTCGGTGTGTGACGAAAACCAAGTGCCTGATTACTTGAGCACAAAAATAATTTTGGGAGGAATCACGAGTGCAATTTATTTGTGACTGAATGTGTTTGTGAAAATGATTTCCAAACGGCTTAAAGTTGGATTATGATAATGGAATAGAAGTTAATGAAATGGCGACAACAGGATGAAGGAAATAATGCAGGAAGGATTAAAACAACAATAGGAAAGAAACGTATAATTAAGCGTCTAATTTGTGATTGTTGCCAAACAAATCTCTCCCATGTGTTTCTGTCTGCGGTATTCTTGTGAAACCAAAAATAATCTCTTGCCTAGCTTAGACTAACTTTGCTCTCGTCTGTCCAGATACAGGTCTGAGACTTCACTGCAGGTGAAACGGTCTCTGGTGGGTTTTAGACTGATAACAATTCAACAAAAAATATGTATGAGTCTTTGTATAAAATAGATTGGTCCACACACACAACCAGCTACTTTGACTTTTGTTATAAGTTACCATCCTCAGGAATCCAATGTGTAAATCAAGACATTAACCCACAAATTACACAGCATATGAAACTACACCTCAAGCAATTCTTAATATAATGGATTAAATGAAATATAGATTCTGTTCAATAAGCCATTAGAACAAACATTGGGTTTATTTATTACAAAAAAAGAAGAAGAAGAAGAAATTAACCAAAAAGGCTTGTTTTCATCTGTAATGACTCAGGGTACAATCAATACATATAATATATTATAGTGCAATACAGGCAAATTAACAAGCCTTCTCCATCAAAAAAGAGAAAAATAACAGTTTATACAAATGTCTTTTATAAAAAACAAAAAACTTCCAAGTTACAAATAAAAAGTCATATATTGCGATGGACTGGTGACCTGTCCAGGGAGAGGATGAGCGTGTAAGATAGTGGAAGGATGGATGGAAAATGTCATACAGCACAAAAGTTCACACAATACAAACAATGTATAAAAAAGCAGAATGAAAATAAGAATCACATGTGGCTGATAAAGTTTTAAAATCAAAATTTGTGATTTCTTTCTTTTACCGCTGAGCAAAAGTGGAAATCCTAAGTGTGGATATTTTCATCAAGAACAGGAAAAGGTGGAGGTGAGGGAAGCCAATCACAAGTGAAGCACACTTACAGTCTTTAATGGATACTTAACAAAAGCTTTCAGAGCGCATTTTGCCACCTAAATTAATTGATTCCACTTAATTGCTGCTTGGCTGCCAGCTATGTAATCTCATTAAAGTGGACCCACACACAATGACTTGCTTTGATTGGTCGCTCTGATCTTGAAATGACTGCAAAGAATCAAAGCGTGTTGTAGTTACTGCCACGTTGATGTGTGAAAACATAGCAGCAGTCCAATTTTTCCAAACTGTTTTCAACAATTAAATCACATTAACATTTTCAGCATGGCTTACTCTGACATTTCATAATGTCACTCTGGAACTAAAGAGCAGATGAGCATATTCATGGCAGAAGGTGTGGGCAGTGACGCAAATGTTAAGTTATTATGACACACTCAAAAAAACAACAAAAAAAACTATTTAATAAGTTTAATGATATTTATTAGCAAATGTAAAATATGAGACAAGAGTGAAAATGAGGAAAGTTTTCTGACCAGCTCGGCTGATGTGCCGATCCACCAGGTGTTTGCTAATTGCTGCTGACTAGTCTGAAGGTCCTGAGTGGTGAGGAGTCACTGGAAAAGGCTACTCTGTGAGGCAGAAGCTTGGAAACTTGTAGCTGCGGCTCTGAGGAGGAGTTGTGTCTGGAAGGCAGAGTCGGGTCCACCCAGGTGTTTGACAACATTCTCCTTTTACAGCAGGAGAATGTTGTTTGTATTGTATTTGTATTGTGTGAACTTTTGTGCTGTATGCCATGTTCCACCCTCGGTCTTAGCGTGACGTTCAGGCAGAGTGCAGCAAACGTCACGGTCAGACAGCCATGAAGCGGGGGCGGTTGTTTCCCAATACCATAAAACTCATAAAACCGCACATGGTGTCAGTGCTCTCTGCCAGACTACGGTCAGAGAAAAAAAATCTTGTGGGGTCTAAATAATCTGTTTCTTCAGACTAACTGAGGTCTGAGGGACTAACATCAGCTGGACTCTTTCCTACTTCACCTGTGGTGATATGACTACATTGAAATAAAGTTACCTGATAGACCAAACTTAGAACTTTGTCATACAGTAACATTCAAAGCTAATAAATTATACATCTGATTAAAATAATCAAACAACTTAAACCACAAAATAATGAAAGCATAATGTTTTCAAAGTCAGTGTTCTGTCATGGCCATCACAAAGTCCTGATCTTCATCCTATGGAGAAATTGTGGGTAAACCTGAAAGGGCGTCAGAATTGCTGCGCTTCCGTTAACCATATAATTTGATATTTTTTAATAAATCTGCTCAATGAAAATGTGACAATTTCGAAAAATAAAAAATAAATTAAACGATTCGGCACGGCTTTTTTGGCCGCGTCAACGTCACTTTATATTGCAAAACTGCAATGGAAAAATGTTTTCACATCACATGAGTCACATAATCAACAACCAGGCCTCTGGCGCAAACCATGAAGAAGAAAAAGACAGGAAGTAGTTGGAGGATAATGGCACACTTATTGTGTGAGCAAACTTATTCATGAATGACTTTAATTGTGTTTCTTATTTAATAGAAACACGGCAATTGCAAAATTGTGTATTTTCAAAATACAGATGGATTTGTGCACATTCGCAACTGAAAGACAAGACCTATCATGTCCATCTAAGGCCTCTTGTAACCAATTCCAGGTATTGTATCAAATGAATAATTTATGTACATGTATGTATATATGTGTATAGTACACAATTTGTTTAATTTGACTAAATTGTGTTGAATTATATGGAAAAACTTGCTTCTGAGAAGCACACCATTGGACTCTGATCTGCCTGAAGTAATTACATAAAAAATCATAATCACTTCTTTTGAAATACAAAGCATTCTTTGTGGAGTTAAAGTAATTAAGTTTTTTTACATCCGACAACCTGGATTGTTTGCTTGATTTTCTCTCAAGCTGTGCAGACTGAATGAGGAAAATAAGACGTGTGAGTCAATCTCGCAGAGTATTCATCGACATTGAACCATTTCGACTTTGGGAAATAACCTGAGAGGAGCTTAAAACATTTATTAAAAAAGCACGTCTGAGCTGCCTGTCGAACACAGAGCGCCGGAGACCTGTTCTCCCGTTTTCTGTTCGATTCGAGAAGTTTTCGTCTGGCCTCCTTTAACATGTGTTCAGCTTTCCAGCTTCTTCACCTCCTCTAAGCAGAGCCCATGCTCCATCTTGTGAAAACGTACACACACGGGACACAAAGACTCACTTCCATGGACACACAGTCGGTGGGAACAATAGACGCAAAGGGGACACCTGCTGGTCTAACACACCCGTCCTCCTCCCTCCATCCTTTCTATTAAGATTCTCTGTGGGTAGTTTAGCCATGCATGTCGTGGTGAGATGCAGTGAATGATAATGAACTGGGCAAAGTGGAGAGTTTTTGTGTGTGAATGGACCCAGAAGAGGAGGAGGCTTGTTGAATCAGTCCTTCCATCCCCGGCATTCCATCCATCCATCCGGTCCTCCTCCGTTACCTCACCGCCTCGTCCTCCTCCTCGTTGGTGGTGTGTCGGCTGGAGGGACGGCCCCCGCGCTCTGACACAACTCACACACGCAGACACACACCTCCGCGATGTGTCACTACCCATTCCACCTGCCTCTTCCCGTCATTCCCCGCTCGCCGCTCCGACTGCCCACACTTGCTGCACTTCCCTCCCTCAGTTTTTAACCCTTATTTATTCATTTCAATTATTCTGTCCCGAGTCCTTCCTTTCACTCCTCCGTGCCCTCCATCACCCCCATCATCACCACCACCACACACACTACACACGCCATGTGTCACCACCACAGAGAAGAAAGAAACATGCTCCAGTCGACAAGTGAAAGAGATGAAGAAGAAGAAGAAGAAGAAGAAGACAGCAAAGTGTGGAGCGCGTGTGGAGCCCGGCGACGCCACCGAGCCTCCTTTGATGGAATATCCCGGACGGCGGCGTGCGGAAGGAGCGAGCAGAAGAAAGGAGAGGAGAGGAGAAGATTAATGGGGCTGAGAAAACAGGACAGGCAGCGATCGCCTCGAGAGGGTACGAAGACTCACAATGAAAGAAAAAATATATATTTATGACGTTCTCTTGCCAGTCATGTCTCTTTAACAACTTTGGCGCTTTCTTCTGTCGCTTTCGGCGTTCTCCATTCCGGGGTTCATCTCTCGCTCTGCAGCTGCGGCTCCAGTTTTGTCCACAGGCTCTGTTTGGGACTTTGACTAATTGTGAAGCCATTTCCAGGACTTGGGCGAAGACGAGTCTTTCCTCCTCAACCCCCCCACTATGCCTTTTTCATTCTAATTAATTCCCCCCTGCGCAGACCCTCAAAGAATTCCTCTGTCTTTCACTTTCTGTAAGTCTAACTAATTCTCCCTTCAGCCCCATGTGCTATATTCTCCCGGCTCCCCCCATCTGTCTGCCTTTGAGAGGTAAATAATTGGACGTGGAGATTGGCTTTTCTCTGCCGAAGACAGAGGACAGAGGCACAATTAGACACACACACACACACACACACACACACACACACACACACACACACACACACACACACGCACGCACACACACACACCTGGAGCGGAGTATGTGTGCAGTGGTGCTCTGTGTTGTGTATTTTCTCTTAGCGCTAAAGTTGAAGCCTGCTGAAGAAATGTTCTGATCGGGTTATATGGGTTGTGTTCAAAGGTGTAGTTGGTTTTCTTTGGCATTTCCAAGTTGTACGTGGTTTAAATATCATTTTGATCTTTTGTGTGTAGCTAAAAAAGGTGAAAATCGTTCTTGCGTCCATATTTATCTCATTTTTCCACTTTGACCTTTTGGTACTTTGGTAGTTTTTCTTTAGTTAGTTTTTAAAAAAATTTTTTTATCAGAAACAACTTTCTCACACGCAAGCAAGAAAATGCAGAGGGGAATGTTTTGCACTAACTTTGATTGTTCCATTTTTGTCAGTTTTTTGTTCATACTCTTCAATAACGAAATGCTGCTATGCGATGTGGATAAATGTTTCCTGTCAAGGATCTGAAGGTCATGGTCTTTCATACTGCGGGAGAGCAGACGAATCCAACCAGGACTGCAGCCACAATCGCTGTAAAACAAGAGCTTTAAATATATTTATAATTCTCATTTTAACTATTCAAACACAGCTAACCAAAAAAATATACTGAAATATAATGCTGAAAACTTAGTTCAGGAAGAAATTGCAAAATCTGGGTAGTGATTGGTCAAACCGACCAGAAGTTCTATATTGTGGTTGAAATATAGTGATTAAAGGTTATAAAAAAAAAATATTTGCTGGTTTTGGTAAAGAAAGTAGTAATGTTTAAGTAATTACAAAAAAAATGTTGACATCCTCTAAAATTGTTGCCTTGTTGGTGAAATTTTGTTTTCGCTCGCCAGCTTGTACGGATTTATTCCTGCGAGTTTCCGAAGCGAACTCATTTGTACGACTTAAAACAATGAAGAGACTTGTTGAGGCGAGGATGAGGAAGACGGAGCGGAGGTGTTGAAGCGGGAAAACCTGGGATGTGTTGCCATGCTGGCCACACGCAGGCCTGTTGGAGGAGATTAGGACTTGAATGGGAGGCTTTTCGCTCCGCCTCAACCGGAGGCGAGATGCCAAGTCTCAGAGACCTGAAGCAAACTCACCAAACAGAACCAATCAGATTGTCTGCTGTCGACATTTCCCTACACACAACTAACAAAATGGGGACTCTGACGTGTTCCTGGTGTATCCGGCAGTTTTGTCAGCGCTCTGTTCAGAATCTTGTGCTGTATAATTCACAGTATTTTCTTCTCTCCATTCTCTCCACCTTCCCGCCCAACCATACATCTCCCTCCTCCTCTTCCTCATCCTCCTCACGCTCATACTCCTACTGCACAGCTCCACCGAGTTCAGCCTCACACACAAACACGCATACACACACACACACTTTGCTGTGGAGCGTGCACGTGTGTGGGCACTCACCACAAGTGGATGTGTGAGTGTGAGGATTCAGCCGGTTGGACCGACGCAGCGGCGGCTCGGAGGTGAGTGTTTGTTTGTCGTCCGTTTTATCCCACAACTTTTCCTCCTCTGGTCTCGTCACCTCAGGAAGTTTGTGTGCGGAACTAGTGACAGCAGTGGAAGGAGTTGGCCTTAGCAGTGCGGGTCAAAGGTGGCGCTGGTGACATTTGGAGTAGATATGGAGCTGAGATTTTGTTGGTGTCATTTGCGTGTGTTGGAGTTGGTGCCACAGGGTGAGCCTGACTCACTCAGTACGTGTTCTGGTTAAGAATGACTGACCACAGCTTGAATCTCTTTCCCTGACCGGATCGTTCTGCTTGGAGCCCGCGAAGCGTCTGCTCCATTTTTCCCCACGTTCTCATCTCTTCATTCCGTCTCCAACCCCCGTCCGTCCGTCCTGACGCTAACTCACTTCACTTCAGGGACTTAATTGGAATTCCAGTTCTTAGGCCGGCTCTTGCGTGCTAATTATGAATTTTCACAGAAATGATTTATACATTAAGCGATCTCTCTTCGCTTCTTTCAACCCCTATCTTTGTTGCTCTCTTTTCCCCCCCGACACACGCGCACACACGCAGACGCGCTCACACGCACACACATATGCTTGTCCGTGGCAGATTTGAAAATTTCCCGGCGGGGTTGGAGGGCGAACAGAAATAGATCTGATTCTAAATCAGGACGAAGCGCTCGGCACATGCAGCCTTGCTATTCTCCCTCCTGCTGCTGCCAGCAGCTACTGCACTCAACATCTAAGGAAATGAAAATAACAAAGCGAAAAGTTTAAAAGATTTCTTAAATGCAATGAAATTAAACAGAAGGTGGAAAAACCAATCTGCAAAGCTCGCCAAATCCTGCACGCACTAATTTCCAGAGGACAGAAAAGGACATCCTGAATGTTTAAGCAAATTTCATCTGTAAGACAAACCGCCAATAAACATGGGATGAGCTGTGATGACGTGAAACCGATAAATCACTTCTGAACAGTCAAACTTTGTAAAAGATTCCAGGCGGCTTCAGCTGTATGGATCGCTCCGTTCCACCTCCCACGGACGGATTAAGAATCTCAGGCTGGAGTTGAGATAAGGATCTGAAGCCAATGAGTTTCCGACCGCCCCGTCTGTCTGCCCACCTGTCTGTCTACCTGCCACATGCACATATGACAGGCCTGATCCAGAAGCAGTGATAGGATAGGTCACAGCCCACCAGCTGCCTCCGGCGGTGCTGGATAGGCAACGAGAAAACATGTTGTGGCAGAGGGGGGAAAAAAAACGAAGAATGATAGGAGGATGGGAGGGGCGTGCCGGGTTGAAGCAGTGAGTGTGTGTTCATATGTCAGACTCTTGAGTTTGTGACAAGACAGTGAGAGATAAGTAGAATGGGGAGGGGGTTGTAAGGCTGGGATAAGATAAGTAGCACCTGGATTTAGACAGAAAATGAAAGATAAGAACAAAGAGATGAGAGGAGAGGAGAGGAGAGGAGAGGAGAGGAGAGGCGAGGAGAGGAGAGGAGAGGAGAGAAGAGGAGAGGAGAGGAGAGGAGAGGAGGCAGTGAAGCCCATCTCTCCAACCAAACCAGGGCTGGTGTCACAGTAAGACCTACTTGTCCTTTACACTCCTTTTTTTACTCTGTGCTCTCTCTACTTTTTTCCTTTTCTTTTTGTTTGACAATGAACTGACAGCAAAGAACAAAAGGAGGCATAATGTATGCAAACCCTCCTTTCCCCTGCAGTCAGCAGGGAAAGAGGATGCAGCAAGGAGAACGTAGGCAGAAGGAAAGCATAACGGAAAGGCTGATTGGAGTCAATGCACAGCGACCCAAAGTATGAAACAGTAGCTGCCCCACTAAGGATTTGCGTGAACTGATTACAGTCTATGGGACACCGCACCTCTTAAAGAGGAGAGCAAAATTAATTACCTTCTTTTCATGACTTGTTAGAAAACACAGTGGAAGGTTTGAGTTTGACTCGGCTAAACTTACTTTTACGTATTGATTTTTCTTCACCTTAAACCTAATAACTTGCTTGACCAAACTGGAAAAAAACAACAACACTTTTATCCACAACTAGTGGCAGAAATGAAAACTGCAACTTGTGTAACATCCACTGCCACAACTTTCCGTTTTGGAACATTTGATCTGCAGCAGAAGTCAGATCTGACTTTGTGTGCTGGTTGCAAGAAGACCGGTTGGATTTGCTAACTGTTACTGGCAATGAAGGACTACAAGTGAGAATAGGGATAATTGCTTCATTGCTTTCTATTTTAGAGACTGACAGAAGTGCTAATAAAAAGCTTGTAATGGCATTTTTTTAGAAATTGAGGTGTGGGCTATTCAAACTGTTGTTGTTTTTTTTGGCAGAAGTCCAAATATATTGTTGTATTGTTGACTAGAAAGTCTAAATCCACAAGAGAAATCAAATGCAGCACATCATTAGTTATACCTGAACAATATGGATGAAAAACAAACCACGACGCCACACGTTTCATATCAATCTTTCATACTAATCCATAATAATCATTATGGATTAGTATTTTTTATTTTAAATATCTGAAGCTTTCTCATTTTATCCACAATTTTCTCTCCATGTTGTTACATTTTTAAGCAGTTATGAGGCAAGATGACGAAATCTGACACTGCTGCTGTGCAAGTTACTCAACGACTTGTTGCTAGCTAACCAAAGAGCGAGTTGAGCTAGTTGATGCCACCAGATTTGCCGCGAGAGCTTGAACGGCTAAAGTCTTTCCTCTGCCTGCGTCTCCCACAATCCTGTTTAGTTCTGGAGTTCAGCGAATATTCTATCACAAATGTTATCTATTGATATCAGTTATGCGTCTATGGCTATACATATTGTTATTTATTTATTGTCCAGCTGGAGGCATAGACTGGATTGACAGTACTCCAAGGTTTCAAATCCTCTAAAATTGTCCATAATATTATCCCTTGTGTCTTACACTTTAATTAGACACCATACAAAGTGCTTGAATATTTTATACTGCTGTATGAAGCACGGGGAGGCAATACGTTTGTTTATCAGAAACAAACATTCAACAAAATATATGTAAATCAAAATGTGCCAAGTGTATGAATAATTCTGGACCAACCTTCACATATGCCGCCTTGGCTGAGGTGATCATTTTCTTCGAGCTTCTGTATCTTGAGAATGTTATAGCAGCCCATGCTGCTATAAAACATATAACATCAGGCAGATATGATATGTTTTTGTAACATTGTCAGTTCTGTTCTCCTTGGCTTTGATATCCTCTGCAGATCCTAATAGTATCTTTTGTGTTTCATCCCCACTACAAACAGAAAGTAGAAAATAAAATAAGAGTGAAAATTCATTCATTAGTTGGATTTTTACCAAATGGCACAGAGCAAAGTTAGCCCAAACCATGACAACATTTCATTCATTAAGTGAGTTACTACGGTTGGACAGACGAGTTTTTCTTTCACATATTTTGTCATCAGTGGTGCTTATTTACAGGAAATAGGAACAAATCAGTGGGGGAGTTAAACCCTGGAGCGCAAATGTCAAAAACTCAGATTACGTTCACAAAGCAGGCAAATGGAACTCAAACCTGATTTTTGTTTTCTTGCCCAAATGCAATTTTTTCACTGCAGTCTGAACGGCCCAATTCTGATCATTCGCCCCCCAAAACATCTGATCCAGGCCACTTTTGTATGTGGTACTAATTTGGATATGTACATGATAGTTTCAAAACTACCTGAACGGTCAGGTTGTATTTTATCTGACTTTTGCTTCATTGATGTGACATGCATCATAATTCTGCAGGGGAAGAAGCCAGACTCTGTGAATGTGAACTTAAAGAAGGACCCACAGTTTTGAACAAAATGATATTGTTTATACGAAACAATATGAACATATTTTAGCATATGCTTGTCTTTTGGCCGCCCAGAAGCAGGTGTGTATGTTACAAATAGCCTCAGACTGCTTGGCCAACAATCAGTGCCATAGCTACTGCACTCGGGTTGCTTTAGCCAAATTTGGTTTGGCCTAACTTTGTCCTCCAGCATGGTAAGAATGGTTTGGTAATGCCAAATAAGAACTGATCATTCTGGTGAATCATCAGAATTGGGCTATTCAAATTGCTGACTGCATTCAGACTGCAGTGAAAAGGTTGCATTAGGGCAAAAAAAGCAAAAATCAGATTTGAGTTGCATTTCCGTGCACTGTGGACATAGCCTTAGTTTTTGACAGAAGCGTTCCAGGGTTGAATTCTCCCCATTATTCTCTTCCTATTTCCTGTAAATAAGCATCACTAATGACATGGAGATGATCTTACCCATACACGCCTTCAGGTTTTTTTCCTATTATCGCCAGATGACTTCATAGTACAGCACTTACCAATACCAGAACTAAAACTTTTTATTTAAGTTTGATATAAAATTTAACTTTTGACCTTTGGGTGTTTTTGTGTTTTTCCTTTGAAATATTCTGTTGAAATCTAGGACAGAATTTGGACCAAGTTTACTGGGGTCTGAAAAATACTTTAATAACAGATTAACATAAACTATAGAAAAGCAAAGCAAATTTTGTGTATTTTTTTTCTAAATAAAGTACAAAAAATTGATCGTTTGGGAGCGAGTAAAAACAAAATCTTTTTTTAAGTAGGGTTGAGGTAAAATTTCAAGATGGAATCCAAATCTAAAGTGTCAGTCTTACCATGCCAGTATCGATCCGATACTGATATCGATTCGGTACCGACATTGTTGGTATTTTGGATCCTCCCTGTTTCCACCTCTAGTAATAAGGTTCAAGCAGAACTTCGACCTGATGAACTGATAAATGACGGGATTATTTTCCACGTAGATGCACAGAATTCTTTGTCTCTGCACTTTGGCTGTCCTCCATTATGTCTCCACACTAGACAATTGATGATTTCTCAGTAATACACACATTACAGAGCCTGTCTCACACACACACACACCTACACACACACACACGCACACACACACACAGTCATCCTACTTGACTGATGATTTCAGCTGCAATAATTAAAGAAGCATTAGTCGTGAGTGAATAAAACATACATCAATCCTGCTTCCAAACTTCCAATCTTTCTGACCTCCCTCTTCCTCCAGTCATGGCTGTGGTTGTTTCTTCCTCTCCCTTCTCCTCTACTGGATTTTTGTTGTTGTTTTATTTCATCACTTCTCCCCATGCTATTCTCCTTAATCTTTTTATTCTTCTTTCTTCCGGCTCCTTTTGTCATCTTCCCCCTCCTATTTTTGTACTCATATCCTCTTCTCCTGTTTTTTTCTTCCATCTACCCCCATTTCCTAATTTATCATTGCCTCTCCGATCTTACACATCACCTCCTCCCCTCTGATTCCATCCTCTGGCTTCTTGTGTTCAGCATTCCCAGGAGAAGCAACAACGTTCTTAGCCGAGCTTCCTGTGCACACATGGAGACATTTGGAAACACACTTTATGCAGCACACACACATGCACACACACACCTTTTCGACACCGCAGGTGCTGCATCAAGATAAATGAGCCATCATTAGCCAATCAGGTCAGCCGGTGGGAGGGCGATGGAATACCAAGGAGCAAGATCAGCCGGTGGAGGTCAAGCCGCTGACAGCGAGGGTGCTTGTGTGTTTCTGGGAGTTTGTTTCTATGTTACCTTGTGCCGCTACGCGCTGTGATATTGAGAGGGAGGATTTCCTGATTAGATCTGAGCTCCTGCAAAGTTTTCTTCTTCTCCTCCTCCTCCTCACAGCCCGAATCTTCCCTTCCTTCCGCCATTGCCGTTTCTTCTTTTGTTTCTTCCCCCCAGCAGCACTCCTCTGGGAAGTGGAGGAGTGCTGCAGATTGTTGCTGCTGCCATTTGATGGCCTAATTGGTATCTCTGGCCTGTTGTTTTCCTCTCCTCATCAGCAGCTTGTCAAAGTGAAGAAGACAGAGGTTGAGGAGGAATTAAAAGCTTTTCACATGTTTAGCATCTGCCTCTGAATTTCCTTTGTGGGGCACAAAGGTAGACGCATGAATTGTGTTTTTCTTGACATCATCTCAAGAGAAAAGTCAACTTCATGCAGAAGGACCCCAGGGCGGACTTGAGCCCAGAACCATCTTGCTGCAAGAAGCTACACACATATTTGTGCCTCTCCCTACAGTCTCCAAAATATTGGTAATGCAAATGAATGAGGCTGTTCTCACCAAATCTAAGAATAGGGAAGGCAAAGAACTATGATGCTCTGAATCTCCAGACCTTTGGCAACTGCCCATCCTACATAGCACCTGACACTTTAGCCCATCCCAAAAGTAGTGAGTCCGTGGTCAGAGATGAGGTTCTATAAATCCATTATTACATAATGAGATAGTGGATGGATGAAAGGGTAACTTTTTCAAGATTAAATGGAAATCGTAATCTTTTTTGTTCTTGGTTAAGCTGTGGGCCAAGGTAATACCTTAACCCAGGGTTTAGACCGGGGTTATGGTTGGAGTTTAGGTTGGGTTTGACACATTAATGATAACCAGATATGAATAAGTGATGTAATAGGACTTTTTGGTTTTGTGTGTGTCTGTGTATTTGTTCAGCTATCCTATTAAGAACCTTCTCTGGCATATTTACTAACCTTATGAAGACCGATTGACCAAAGCCTGGTGCTAATATGGTGGACCCCTTGTTTAGGGTGTGAATTAGATGTTGGTTAAGGTCAGATATACTAGTAAAGGTTATGCACTAGGGGTAAGGTGTGAATTAAGTTTAGGTCAAGTTTAATGTTAGGCATGTACTGTTAATTATTAGGTGTAGGGTAAAAGTCAGGGTTGGGCTGTAGAAATTAATGAAAAATGAATGGAAGTCAATCCAAAGTCCTTGTGAATATAGAAAGACATACTTGTGTGTGAGATAGAGAGTTCAATTGGCTTTCAGGGAGGCTGCTGGCTTTCTTTGATCACTAATCCTTCCTCGGGCCTGACTTTCTGTCCCTTACACATTTTTCCATCTGACCATCTTTGTATTTTCCTCTCATCTCCACTCCAGCGCTCGCCTCATGCGTCCCGTTGCCATGTCTGCATAGAGAGCAGCTTAGAGGCAGATATCTAGGGCAGGGTGTCCTCTCTCTCAGTCTTTCTGACTCTGCCTCTTTCTTGTTCTTTCGCATGCCCCTACTTCAGTGTTGCTGGATTGTTTTTTTCTCGCATTTAGAATGTCAGGCTTACAGATACAAATAACACTGGGACTTTGTGTGCTTTAGTTCACTGATTTAATGCTGTGAGTTAGAACACTTTTCCACCACCACCTACATGCAAAGTAGGTACTGGCACAGATTACAGTTTGAAATGCTTCCTCACTTATGGGATATGCTGCTTTAGATAAGACTACAGCTACCTTAAAATAATCAGGAGAAAATCAGTGTTCAGGAACAGTACATTCACAAAAATGTGAAATAAGTTTATTCTTATTAGAAGATGCCAATTGTCTTTAAAAGAAAAACAGATTCTCACAAGGTTCATTAAATCCTCGTGAGAGAAACTAATTACCTTCCTCATGTTCTGAGCTGAGTGTAACAGATCCATGAATCGTGGTACCAATAGACTTTATTTGGAAAATATTTATTTTAGATGTAAAAACAATACAGTCATAATACTGTAGGTTATTTAGTTTAAATATTGTCACACAAATATTGCCATGTTGTTCATGCTGCAATGCATTCTGGGTAAATAACACCTAATGGTACAACTGCCTGGCTCCATCCAGCCAAAACAATAAGTAACATTATTAAGTCTTTTGGAATTGAACCAGAGCTCATTGAAATCGATATTAATGTAGAAATCACAAGAAGTGATGAAGGTCAGGAGGACCCAACAGAAGAAGAGAAGAGAGTTGGCCGTAGGAGCTGGTGATTTACTGTTGCCTTCAGCTTCATAATAAAGTAATGAATGACATGTAGCTCAGGTCGGACTGTGTGATCCGGTAAATATTTCTATAGCCCTTTGTTTGGTTCAGCAACAGCTGCTTAGGGTCCGATTGTCTCCGGTGATGAAGTGGTTTTACATTCAGTATCAGTTTTCAAGCTCCGTTAGCATGTCAAGTAGCTCCATTAGAGCTGCTTGTCTTTAATATCTCTCACAGTGTCTGTAACACTGCGACCGGCAAAGCAACAGCTGTGCTGTTTAGTGTCCGGTGTCGATGGTAACAGGTATTTAGGGTCCTTCTGGCCTGATTGGTGGATTTAGTACCAGAGGCAAGATAGCTCTGTTAGCATTTCAAAGAGCTTCCAGCTCAGCCTCTCTCAGCACAGCATTTATTTTTAGCTCTTTAACGTAACAATCACCTGTCAGAGCCTTTGTCAGTTTTGATGATAAAGGCAAAACATTTCTCGAGAGAAATGTTGACTAAATGGCTTTAGTTATCACAACTAAAGCCATTCAGTACTTTAGTCTACAACTACTTTAAACTACAGCTATAGGCAGACTACAATTATAAAACAGCACAGAAAAATCATTGTTCAGAACTTTTCCTTCTGATTGGCCCCGACGAAATTCAACCAGAGAAACTGAGCTTCACAACTTCATCTCAGATGGAGCACTGAAGGAAATGAGAATCAAGTGGATTCCATGTAGGAATATGCAAAATTCATGTAAAACGGACCTGGATAGAAACCCAGAACCTTGTTGCTTCAAGGCAACAGTGCTACCAATGGCAGCCTCCTGTCCACTATCATAATATTCACATTTATTTTCACAATTCTCCATGTTGGCAATATTAATATAGATTTTAATGCCCAGAAAAATATTTTCAATGTTTCCTTATGTTGTTGTACACAACACGACCGGCTAACTATTTTAACACCTTAAAGCTCCTGTTGACCAACCGGAGAATGTTTTAATACGTTAAGTATATTTCAGATATGAATGACAAAAGCGTTGTGATAGAATAAGTAAAGGATTTGGATGATAAAGCGAAGCAGTGGTTGGCAGGTAGAACTAAGAACAGGTGGAATGGTGATGTAGGGCTGATTTCTCGTGTGTATGGGGGAAGTTAGAGATGCTTGTGTGTTTGTGTGTGTTGGAGACAAGCACAAAGCAGAGGCCTGTGGAGAAGAGAGAAAGCTCCTGTGTGTTACAGAGTCAATAGGCTCTTTGTTTGCAGGGCCTGGGAGACAGTTAGCTATTAGAACAGACTGGGACTCCACCGTACTGAACCTCACCTGAAAATAACCACACCTGATGAAGCGTCTTGAATAACAAACAGTGACAGAATATCACAGATTATTTCCAACAATATTTCCCTTTTGGATACACAGTTTTGAAAGGTCTGAACCTCTGGAGCAGCAGGGCTGCTGGTGTAGTTGTGTCCTTCAGTTAATCTGTGATTTTGGGGGTGGGCGGCGCAGGACAGCGTACCTGAGAAGTGGACAGAGGGCATTTTGTGTTGGACAAGGGAGAGAGCAGCAGCGAGAAGGAGTCAGAAAAACAGAAAATGGGAGGAGTGGAAGACAAAATGGGGTGGAGGACGGAGGAGGTGGGGGTAGTAATGCAGCCTGTACAGGTAAAAGCTTTGTCCAAAAAACTAGCAAAGAATTCCCAGATCTGCGCTGGTTTCAGTGTTCACGTAACGGTACGGAGAGTGAAACTCGGAACAAAAGACGGATGCGGAGGTTGGGAAATCACCAGTAGATAGACTTCTGCACCACAGCCAGAGGATGGGAACTGGGAAGAGTTTGGAATAGTTGCCGGGGAACAAGATGTGCGTAAGAACAAAACATTTTCTCAGCTCTTCTGTTTTTATAATGTACTCTGAACAATCTTTGGGTTGTAATGGTCTTCTTCTCAGTTGTACAACTGCATTGAACTATCCTAAATATCTGGATAGCAAATAATTTTGAATTATTGGTAAACTTACAAAGATGGAGAATGTAGAGAAGGCTTAGTGGTAGATATTTCTCAGACTAATTATGCTGTAGTACAAGATGTCAGACAAACGTTAGTACAAATTTCATAAACAGGATTTCTTCTTTACATGTCTAAATTTATCCATTAATATCAGACTTCACACTTTTCACTACTATTTGTTTATGTTGGGCCCTATATCTGGTTTCTCTTCCACTAAGGCAGCCATCGCTTAACTATTGGTGCAGAACCACACTGTGCGACTGGTTGTGACGACTCAACATTATCAGCTGGGTGTCACAAACAAAACAGTACAATGTGAAAGCTGTTTTCTGCCGAGCGGCTTCATAATGTACAGATATGTCCGTTTTGAGTCCTTGGACCTCAGAGAAATGAAGCCTGTCCAAGTATGTCGGTGACAACCTAACGCTGCTGCTGCACATGGTACATAGCAAGTTGTTGCTAGCTGATGTACCAACCTTTCATAGCTGGCTGTGAGAAGTTGAGAAGCTAAAGTCTTTCCTCTGTCTGCATTCCGAAGAGTGAAGTTGTCAAAATTCTGTAAGATTTAATTTTGTTGATATTGATCATATCTAAATTGTGGTAAATATCTGTGATATATCTTTCAATTTCCTTGAATTTGAAAGAATTCAAGGAAGGAAAGGGCAGAGGACATATATGAGAATCGACGTTAGAATACAAAGGAAGAAGAGCATTAGCAGTCAGGCAGGACACAGATGAGCATAAAAACACAGCAAGGACCAAGGAAATTTGTGGTGAGACAGCACCGATTTCTTGTCCGATCAAATATTCAGTAAAATTGAAGCTGATATCAGCGATACCGATCTGATACTTTGTGCGAACACTTAATTTACCTGTTAAGTCTTGGCTTCATAAAATACAAGACGTTATTATAATGAATACATTTCAAACACAGAATTGTATTGAAGCAGCAGCCTCATTTGTTATGGCTTGGTTACTTAAGACCAGCAGAAAATCACTCAAAATATGTGAAAATACTGTGGCAAACTAAAAAGAATAGAAAAGTAATAACCTTACTGAAATAAATCCTTGTTTAATTATTAAGACCTACTGTGAAATGAAAACCGTCATTATCAGATGGAAGAAAAAGTATTTCCCATCCATCTTGTCTCATTTAAGCAAGATCTCTATAATTAAGTTAGTTAATTATATGAGACATTATCTCAAATAACTGAAGCATTAAAAGTACTGATGCTTTGTTTTGAGATTCGACCTTCATATAGCTTAGGGGTCTGGTATTGGAAGTATTGATATTTCAGTGTCAATCTGCACAAGACTACAAAGAACACAATGACAGAAAGAAAAAAGAAAACAACATTTAGAGAATCATCTATGCAATCTTTCTGCAAGGCGGAGGAAGCCTACATCCAAAGGCAGGTCGTAACTTTGAATCATGGAAAAAGCTCTGGGTGGAAAGTCTCCGGAGTGTTGAGCACTGGGATCGGCATTAGGATTCTGTCACTGAAACTGAAAGGCACAACGCTCAGCTTATCTGTACTTTACGCACGGACTCACACAGTACGCACACGCTCGCATGCCTCTGTGCGCTCCTGCAAACACTGATCGCCTTATCTCCTCGTCCAAACAAGAAGATAACAAATAAGGCACATTGTCTGTTTCCACAGTGGATCTCGATAAGACTCAAATCAGCTTAAATGCTCACAAACACACACCCATGCATATAATCACATAAAGGGAGGCAGAGTGCGTATTCACAGGAAGATGGCTGAAAAACTGGGATTTAAAACAGGTATAGACGACTTTGACAGTCATCCTACCAGCTCCAAACTCTGAGTGCTCATCTTTCATTCTTAAACCATTCATCTCTGCTTGTCTTTCAAGCCCTTTGACTCTCAAATCCCCATGTTTGTCAATAGTGATGTCTCTTAAAATATAGAAACTCACCTAAAACAACATATTCTGATGCAGCAGATTAGGGTTTTAAAAATGCATTATTGTTCTTTGTGATTAAGGTGACGCTCTTTCTAAATATTTCAAAGCTGACGATATCTTGCTTGTTAGTTTAGCTTAAATGTCAGAAAAATCAACAAAATCAAAAACTGATACATTGCTGGCAAGGAGTGGCAAAAAAGTGAAATGTTTGCTTTTTTGTAGATGAAACATTATGTTATTTGAAACTGCTGGCTCCCTGTATATTTTCTCTCCTTGGTCTAATATGAGGTTGTCATAACATGGTAGTCATAAGGAAATACACCTTTTAGACCACAAGATGGCAGCAAAGTACTTTTAATACCGTTCTTGGTATGTGTACAATTTGCATTAATATGTTACTTATAGTCCTTTTCCAAAACCACTTCTGCACTTTAACACTCTCCACTGTTTGGTTGGTTTTCCATTACAGTTGTCATCATTTTACTTTTCGGCCAGAGTCTGAAAAGTAGCAGGATGGAATTTATACATGACGCAACAGTGGAAAACAGTGAATCTACAGAACATCCTGCTCAGTCTGTCACTGTTCTTCAAAACTCCAAATATGCTGTTGTGAGTTTCAAACATTGTGAGTTGTGCTATTGTAAGGTAGTCAGTCAGTCTTGTGTCACAACCAGTGACTCTGCTGCCTAAACAATCAATGCTAAGTAGGTGCTAGTGGAAAAGAGCCAAAGTGGGAGGAGTTAGGGGCTGTTGCCTGGGGCTAAATGAATAATATTAAATCAACAGATGTAATATTAACACATTGAAACATCACACAATGTCTCTGGCTCCCCTTGCTTATGTTCTGGAGACACAGAGTAAGCAGGTCTCTGATGACCTGAGGAGTCCACATGGTTTAAACTAGGCAACCAATTAGGAAATGTTTTTTTGTCAAAAGACCATTTAGTGCTTTAAACACCAATAGCTACATTTTAAAATCTATCCTTTTACATGGACTCGATGCAGTGATTTAGGACTTGGTGCTGTATCATTCATTTTATGGTGTTGGTAAACTAAAGATGCAGAACTTTACAGACATGTAAAGATAGCTGTCTGTAATCGGACCTAAATCTAAATTTCCTTGCTAGTCTGCAAGAGGTGTTATGTACAGCCTGGACAGGTAACCAGTCTATCACATAGCAATACGGAGACACACAGGACAAACAGTCATCAGGTAACTGCATAGTCATTTTTCAGGACTGAGAGGACGGATGCCAGAGTATCTGAAGAGAATCCAGACATGGGCTGGGAGACCCTGTAAACTCCGTGCTGAACGATAAAAGTCTGTGCTGTCTTTTCAGTGCTTTGTTTGGTCAGTAAAATTATTCATCCTCGCAATGTTTTAAGAGGGTCATAATATGATTTCCTAGCATTTTTTTTGTGGATGTTAAAATTAAGTCTGTGTTCAAAATGACAGAGGTTTCTTGCATCCCAGACTGTCTATAGTTTATCCTTACATTTATTGAGACCAAAAAGTAGTGAACAGAAGTCATGTGGAAAGTTGTTTGTCATCAACAAACATATCAAAAAGAGGCATCATACGATGTTCAAATCAAAAATTAACATACGCAGAATAAAAAGAAACATCTACTTTTTTTCTCAGTCTGAAGTTCAATCAGACCCAACTTCTCTTGTTTTAGATCAGTTAGAAGGACCAAAATGATTGATTTCATGACATTGTAAAGTTCTGATAGGTTAACTGACACAAGTGACAGTGAGAAAAAAATATGTCTTTTCATCTGGTTTCAACAATAGATTCCCAGTAAAAGTGACCTGAAGCTACGTGCTTAAGGAATTCCGTAAGTGATTTTAGATTCCTCAGAATACAAAACACACAGAGGGTCTGATCTGGTAAATAAGAGAAAATCTGCTGCTCCAAGGAGGAGCTGAGTCTCTAAGTAGCAAAGTACTTTAGAGCAAATGTAGGGCTGTCTAAAGGGAAATGAACAGTGTGAGCTCTGCAGTGCATTTAGCCAATTTACATACGTCTAACTTTTAACACACTTAAAGATGTTGGGTTGAAATGCACTGGGATGGAACAAACAACTGGACTCCATCCTTGGGTAGGTTTATCAAACACATCAATCAGCTGCAAGGCTCCTCTAAGTCAATTAAGAGGAGAATCAATTAACCAGAAATACAAAGTCTGATAAAAGAAAATTTTTATCACACTACATAATAAACTCATAACTCATCCATTGTTTTCCTTCAGCCAGTGTCCCCCCCCACCCGACCGTGAGCTGGACAACTCTGCGGTCCATCCAAGCGTCGGGCACACGGCTGTCCGTTCTCCCCGCTGCACTTGTGGACGCTCGTAGGCCACAGTCGCCTCCCTCTTCCTCTCTGGTTAACGTTGAGTCATCCACTTTCAGTCACTTAATAATTCAGAGGGTCCATAAACTGTGTTTCACCTGTCATCTTATGCATCGTTCTGTAAAAGCACCCTGGAAACGACAGTCTGGCAAAACAAGAAATGGCCGAGGGTTGGATGGGGGTCGAGGCGATGTTGAAGGATGTGAGATAGGAATATGTGGGAGACAAGAAGGATAGAGAGTGGAGAGAGACAGAAAAGGAGAGAGAGAGAGAGAGAGAGAGAGAGAGAGAGAGGTGTCTGAGCTCTGTTGTAAAACCTCTGCAGGGCCTTGTAAGCTGTCAGACAAGCTGAGGGTATTAAAGCCATAGAACTGGGAGAGATACACACACACTTTTGGGGACACGCACACACACACACAGATGCGGATCATTGTGAGGAGAGAAAATGTTACTCCTGATACCACCATGACTGACTCACTGCTGTTTTATGGCTTTCTATTCCTATGTGATTTTCTCTGGCGTGTCACATAGGGTCTAAAGCCATTGGGTACAGAGTGGGAGATCTGCAGACGGGGATTAGATGGATGTATGGGATGGCAGAGCAGGGATAAAAAAAAGAACCCCCCGAGGTTCGGTGGTATGTACGTACACATACACACACACACTCAGCTACGTACTGTGTAGCCGGGGGCGGTTTTGCCTTTCCTTGTAGGCAGCTTGGAGCGAGGTTCAGCTAATTGCCCCCACATGAGCCGAGCCAAAGACGGCATCAATCCCTAAAGCCACACACAAATAAACACGCGCGCTTGAATGCAGAAATTTTATGTTCAGTCTGCGCCCATGTCACACACACCCTGCCCCCCCCCACTCCCACTTGCATTCCACCTACATACACACATGCAACACACACATTGTGCGCTCGCGAGCGAGACTTGCTTGCTGCCGCCGCTGCTGCTGACTCAGGTTCGTATTTAATGAAGCTCTCGGTTTCACCTCGCCTCTCCTAATCTCACTGCTCATTTGTGATTGGCTGCGAGCGTGCTGGCGAAAACTGTTAACGTTGGGAGTTTAGTGAGCCTTAAGACTACTTTGGTGGTGAACGGGGAAAAGAGAATGCCCGGGATGGAGAACCAGTGGGAGAAAGTTCTTTGGCTGCAGATGTGGGAAGTTGAAGGGGAAAAATGTGCGAAGAAGCATAATGGAGAAAAACTTTTTCTACTTGCTGAGTGCCAGACTTTACTGCAGTGCATGCATGTGTGCATGAGTATATGTGTGCTGACTCACTTATTGATGAAACCTACACAAGTTCACCTACATAATTTCTTCCATCTGTATGGAAGACACAAACATTACCATGAAAAGTACACACCTACGTATTTTCATTACAAATGTGAACAAAACATTTTTGATATTCTACTAATGTCAATAACAAAAAAAAAAAAACAACAAAAAAAACACAATTGTGAAATTGCGGTGCGTTGTTTGACCTGATTAAAAGGAAAAATACATCCAGCGTGCAAGTCCATGTCAGGTTCATGAGGTGATGTCAGATCTTAGCAATATCTTAGATTAAGAGTGACATAAACCAGTTTTTTTTTTATTTTAATTATCATGTAATCAGAATATTCTCTATTGTGACCAAAACATTGAAGATGCTCCCTTTTGTGTTTGCACAAATATTTATTATTTTATTTATCATTTTCTTTATTTAATCTATTTAAATAGACTAAATGTTTCTTCAATTTAAAACTGTTGAAACTATTCTCTGTTGATGTTGGTTTTGTTGTATTCAGATGCATTTTGGGTTTTTGTATATTTATATTCTGCTCCCTGTGTGTGTTCTGTCAGCCATTTCTCACGTCTTCTCAGTCTGACTTCAGTTCCTTGCCTTCACTCATAATTGCACCTGGGGAGTAATCGACTCTCCAGCTGTAGTGTCTCCCACTTTGTTAGCCCTTTGTCAGATCATCCTGTTATTCACAGCAACCTGCTTTATTGTGTTGCTCTCATAGTTATTATGTTGAATCTTCCTGAGCTTTAGATTTTGTAATCATTTGACTGTTCTTTTTTTTTTTTTTTTGTAGATAATCGTAGACATCTGGGTGAAAAGCCTTCATAGTTTTTGTGAGATCCAGTTGACCACTGACCGTCTGATGAATGCCTAACTCGCCTGTTTTACTGTGCAGGTCCCTGTGGATGCGGCGCGTCGGGTAGACCATGCCCTTCACTTGTGCCTGCTTCTGTGGTCTGAATGGCTTCTGCCGCAGACGAAAGAAGAAAAAACAGGACCAAGCATCAGAAGAGGAGATTGATGAGGACAGGCATCAACGGGATGAGGAAACGGTGGTGTGATGGCAGTGCTGTTGGCTGAACTTTCTCCACTTTAAAACAATGTAACATCAGGCCAAGGTTACAGGTTCTCTTCATAGAGAAAATGAAGAGTTTCAGGTTTCAAATACATAATTTTATTCAGGTGTTTCATGGAAAAGATTTCGTGTTCTACTTCTTTTTCTAGACTCACAAACCAAAGGCCATCCAAATTTGTTCTCATGATAAGACTGATGAAAATGAAAGCTTCTGAACTCTTTGCTCATCCTCCATTCCCTAAACCTGCTATGCTCTAATTTTTCCTGGGCAGCTGACTGAGAATTTGCTTTTGCTGATAATATTCAAAAGAAAAAAAAAAAAGGTCTGATTCATTTCTTGCCGGGGTGTGGAGAGACAAAGGTCTCTCAAAATCCATTATCCTGTTCAGGCATACCTCTCTTCGACACCCCGTCTTTCCCTTCTATACCTTAATTGCGCCTCCTCTGCGGAGGCTGGATTGGAACCGAAGCTCCGTGGAGCTCTGCACCTACTCACTTGCTTACTTACGTCGGATCGACTTAGCGAAAACTTCAGCCAAGTAAGAAAGTGTAGAGCAATTTCCAGAGTCGCCCGCTGAGGGGCCCCGAGCCCATCTCGGATTTTCACGCTGAACTGACCCCGATCTAAAGCCAAAGCAGCTGTCCAATCAGTGGCTTAGCTGGAGTGTGAAGAAGGGAGTCAAGGGTCAGAATGAGAAATGGGGGTTTGGGGAACATCACTCCCCTGGTGCTGCGACTTCTCTAATATCCAGACGAGTAATTACCGAGAGGAACACCCACAAATGCAGATGCTTCAATTAATGTCTGTCCCTGTGGGTGTCAAGTCCCCGCAAATGCCACCACAACGCACTTCCAGCTATCACCTGTTAGAGGGCAGGGCAACGCAAGCATGCTAGGGTGCTCATGTTTCTTCTTGGCTGCCACAATGGTGCTTTCAAAGTAGAAACAAGTGGTTGACATATCTTCTGCCGCCATGCCGCAGGCTTTCCCGGGCGCATCCGGACGCCCAAAGACAAAAGGCCAGCGCACTGGTCTCATTAGCATGCGTGATTATGCATTGCACGTCTAGTCAGGCGGTGGAGATGTAATTAACCTTTTCCAGCAGGAAACAGATGCCTGGATGTCACACACACACACACAAACGCATACACACACGTCTGCTGTCAGGGAAACAAAGCCGACGTCACGGTGTCACGGAAACAAAGCCCCGAATGCGCCGCCTGGCACTTTCTGATAATCCCCTCACTCATATTTACATTCATGGCTTAAAATACGCCTCGATGACACCGCCTCCACCCCTTTCCTCTGTTGGCACCCACCGACCCAAGTCACATCTTCTCTGTTCTTTTCGCCTCAACCGGCCCCCAGTAGTCTCATCCCCGCTATCTTCCTCTTTTTCATCATCTCTCCTTAAACTTTCTCCTTGGTCGAATTCATCCGTTTATTATCAGTGGACGGTACATGGCAGCTCCCGTAGATTAGCCCCCACGCTTGCTTTCCCATATCAGGGATTTCTTCAGGCGGGTAAGAAAGTGAAGAAAGAAGCTGCTTTACGACAGATTAATGGACGGCCCTGATTGCGCCTGTTGGTGTGGCTCGGCGCCGGAGCTGAATCGACTGTTTACTTGTTCTCCTGCCGCTACGAGTGGCGAAATGAAACAAAGCGAAAGCCATTTCACAGTGTAGAGCACCTATTATGATTCAGTGTGTTACGGCGCAGCCCTAATGAGAAAGAGAGAAAACGAGAGGAGGAGCAGGAGGAGAGGAAGAGACGGTAATGAAAGCGAGTTGAATATATAGAGGAGGGAGGGGGCGCTAACACTAGACAGAGCAGTCATGCTAATTGGCAACAGTGGGTAACTTTCTTAGGCGAAAACGAAGGTGTGCGGTTAAAGGAATGGCCTAATCTGTCTGCGTTGCTCTCATTTAACGCTCCCTCCATTTCACCTCTTTTAATGAGAGGAATATTCACCGCTGTAATGGCAAATTGCCGGGAGTTGACGGCAATTTGTTGCTCACACACGCCATGCTCTGAGATGGAGCTGAGGCAAGGCGCTCTCCTTGCCCCAGCCTCCCCGCTATGGATCATGACAATTTTCAGGGATTGTAACTCAAGGACAAACAGCTAAAAATAGAAGGGTGGTGCACGACTCCTGCGGTAGCGGCGAAGGGAGGAGTGAGTGCGTGGAGGGGTGGGGAAGGGAGACCGCGAAAACGACTCCTGTCGCATTAGATTTGGGTCAGAGGCGAGGGGAAAACCGGCGAAGCGGAGAGCGGTCCAGACGGCTGGGAGATTCATCGCCCTCTGCTCCGTGCTCCTCTCCTCTTTTAACACCTCGCCTTTATCCTGCACACACCTGCAGACAGCAGTGGAGGGCTGGGACACCGAGCGAGTCACACGGAATGGACGGGGAAGGCGTTGTAAAACATTTGAAAGAACCACAATAAAAAAGATACAAGGATTAGTACCAAGTTAGACAAGGAAGATAAAGGTCAGTGTGTTGTAAGGTACACCTTGCTTGGATCATACCATTTAATTAATGGCCTCCTGTTCAAGGCCCTTTTGTTGCATTATTCACATGATCCCATGTCCTGGAAAAAATACAAAAAACCCCACCATGTTAAAAAAAACAAAATTCCATCTACGCGGAGCAGACACAATGTGTCATCAAAGTTTATTATGTAATTAGAAGGAATACAGTAAAAAGTTGTTCACTACATTAGAAATGGCTTGTAAACGGGGTGCAATGTCGGACTGTTTGGGGTTCCATGATGGCAGAGCGGCATTTGACCTGTTCTGTTGGAGGCATATCATCCACAGATGGCAATTGGGAGATATTTGGTGGAAAAACAGCTGAAAACACAAATCTTATCCAGGTCCCAAACTTTAAGCCCCTTTTGCACTGCCCAGCCAGACCCGGGCTGACCTGGGCCGGTCTGGCTTAAAGGCCGGGCCAATGGTTTTTGTATTAGCACTTCCAGCCCAGTAACACCCGGCTCCTTGGAACCCTGAGAGCTGCAGTTCCAATTGGAACCAGACCGGGCTGGGTTGGAGTTAGTGGTTGATTGGTTCATTGGCTGCGGGGGCGCAACAAAGACCAGATTTCTGGGTCAGAGGAGCACTAGACTTTCTCGATGTCTGTCATATCAATATGCTGCATCAATAAATTCCCATCATAATCTATTCTCACCCTACACTGGAATTACAATCGCCTCTTTAGCTAAGGATTTTAATGTTAAATGTAAATAACCTTTCTCCAACTGAACCGATCAGAAGTCGGTAAGGCTGTGAATGAGGAGATTTCCGCGTCTGGCGTCGCTTCAGCGGGGAAATCTCACCAGCTGCAGCGGTAGTTCAGCTGGACTCACGTCCAGCTCAGAGACAACGTTCAGATGAGATTTTCTTTTTCTTTTCGTTAAATGTAAAGCTGAGGTAAATGTTTCCCTCGGCTTCCTCGCTCATGAGCGCATTCAGAAAGCGGGAGTCGGGAGAACCAAGAAGAAAACTTGATCTCCTCGGTAGCTTTAGTAAGAAAGCATTGAGGTGATGTATCCACCTCAATGCTAAACGATCAGGACTGTGCTGTTCGAACAGAGTCCGGCTGGGCAAAAAGGGAAATCTGTGGAAAAGCTCAAGAATTTGTTGGAACCCTATGTTAAACAAAACATGTGGCTGGGAACTGTATGGCAAAGAGCATCTTTTTGTGGTTTTGTACTCGGGTTCCATATGATCTTGGTGGTTTTCACTCACTGGTGTGTGACACGGGGCAGGTATGAGCGCTAATTAGGCTCCATCTCCATAAAATGGGTTTCCTGCCCATGTGGTTTTAATGTAGAATTCTGGATAGCTAGTTGGTCTCAACTAGAAACAAGATGCACACAATATATCTGGGTCCCATTTTTAACTTATGAGTTGAAAATACACAATTTTACTAAATTGTGTATTTTTAACTTTAACAACTTGCTTTTCATCTTCTGTGTCTCACAAAATGAGATAAAGTAAATACCAAAATCTGTTAATGATAGTGCCTTAGCTGATAGGAATCAAATTGCTTAAATGGATAATTCAGGAGCAGTAATAGTGAACAAACACCATTCCTTTACCTATAGGAGCTAACTCTCTTAGTATTTTTATATTTCTGTTTTTTTTCTAAGGCTAATATTTAGGAAAACCTCAACCAACTATTGTGACTATTCCCTTAATAAAACACTTATCTAAATTGTCAGACTTCAATGCAAAACTCAGATGGTTAAATTGCCTTGTTGATTGAAAACCAATTGTTTAAATGGACTGTTGTTTTCTTTTTAACTTTGGATGTGAGCAGTTCATATGGTGAAAAATATTTTCTTAACTTTTAGAAATGCACTGTATTTCTGAGGATTAAAAAAATAAAATAATGACATGCCAAGACCAAAGCAAGTGGTTGCGCTTCATGTAAACACTACTTATTATCCTCCAAAATACTGTCATATTATCCAGCAATGTACCTTTACGCCTGTGGTCATTTAAACACAGAGTGCAGTTATGAACGGGCCACTGTGGAGGAAACATATGAGGTGAATTTGACAAGACATTCCAGCTGCGTTTCCATTACAAATGTGAGCAAAACTTTTCCCATAATTCTAATATTTACAAAAAACAGAATTTTGCTTTTGTAGCGTTTTCATTAACTAAGAAATTCAATTAAAATCGCATAATGTATGAGTTTGTCATTGAAAACTGTATTTATTTCACCTCATCCTAGCACAAAAGCTTTCTATTGAGCAAGGTTTCCATTAAGCAATTTTATCAGAATTCCAATTTGTGCAATTTCATGGCCAAAGGAATGCAGGTGCTATAAGGCAGAAAGTGATGTGCAAAACTTCCTTCAAAATTGTCAGCTTAAACTGTGTCATGCCTTTGACGAAACCCCAGTACATATCAGCCAGTACTGATAGTTTGAGATTTTGTTAAAATGACATCAGATAATTCTCTTGTGACTTGTGCTTTCAATATGCTGTTCTGCAATACTTTTTTACAGATCATTTCCATCTGTTTTTTAGTTCACTGCCAATTTCTAAAGAAATGCCTTCCGATGTAAACATTACTATTATAATGCAAACGTGATGTCTTCACAGTTCCACAATATCTAATTAGGAAGTATTTCTCAACTTTGGATCCTAGAACCAAAGAAGAAAAAAAAAAGTAACGCACGATCCAAATATTCAATTTAATCACCTTCACTAGATGTTCAAAGTTTTACTTATATTGTGTCCATTTTTAAGGAAACCTAAGAAGTGATGAATACCTCAATATTTAATAGAATGGTCCAGTGAAGTCTCGAAAGTAAACTCAGATTTGAAATTATTGGCTTAAATGTTTAATGTCCAATATTTTTTTAAATCTCCTTTGATGGTGCAAATGAATTCTCTGTGAAGTTAAATAAGCCAGGAATAAATGAACATTTTAGGTTGTAGTTGGATGTGGCAGGGATAGCCTTTTGGGTTCTCCTGATAAAACTTATGATTTATTAGAGAAGCATATTCTCACACTTGAGACCTCTAAGTGTTGGAAGGAAATGAAAAAAAAAATCCAATAAATTTTTAAACTAAATTTTGAATTATTTTTTTCTTTTAAATATCTGGTTTTTGATCATACAAAAACCTGATTTAAATTATTTATAGACATGTTATTTGCCATGCTTAGCTTTCTGATTGGTTGCAGGACAATAATGCAAAAAACAAGAAGTCTGAATATGAAACAAAATTTGACGTGTATTAATATATTAATGTTACATATTTTTCTATTAATCCGAAGAAGAGGATTGGGGTGGTAACATATTATGACTTTATCAATCTGATATTTATATCATAATACATTGCCTGACACACAAAAAAAACTTGTGGCCAGTTAAAATAAAAACGTATATTGCGGCATTTATGCTAAACAAACGTAATAATAAATGAATAGTGAGTAAAAGTGAATTTAAAAAGCTGTCTAAAAACACTTTTAAAATATTTTGTAGTGTTGTCTGTGGCTTTCCAAGCTAATGCTGACTGGGCAGCCATGGCATTAAAAGGATGAGAACTCTGTTTTGTTGTTCCTCTTGTTTTCCTATTCCCCCAATCTGTTGAGCCTTTTACTACAAAAACAAGACTGACGGCCCCACAAAGGCTAATCAGAAGGAATGAGATGCACAACACTCCTGAACCGAAACCGAGACAGCTGGGAAGAGGAAACTCAGACTGCTCAGAGAGCATCAGAAGGGTGCAGCTTGTTAAAACAAGAACAGAGCGGATGAGCGATAGGTGCTTCTGACTAAACATATTACCATCTCAATTAACACGTCTGTCAGGTTAACGTTGCTTCAGTAGCTGTGTTTCCAATACAAATGTGCACATTTCTTTGCTAATGTGGAAAAAATATAATTTTGCAATGGTGGAGTTTTGATGAAAGAAGAAATGAAATTAAGATCATACATGAATAAGCCTGTTCACATGATAAGTCATGAAGAATAATGGCAACAACAGAGATATATCCATAATTCCTTCATGGCGCTAGCACTCATCATTTATCAGCTATCTGGAGGAGACGTCAGGCGCTGGCGCAACAAGTCCCGTCTACTTTGGAGCAGCTGCATATGCAGCGTTTTAGGGAAATTGTAGTCTGATTTTACATAAGAGTTATGGATTGACAAACTTTTTATGATGCTGTGAGAGCTCAGGTGGAGTCAGCTGCACACTGTCAGAAATAAACACAAAGAGGATGTCCTTCGCCTTTGTGGCTTTCACCAGTAGCAACAACCGGCTGGCAATCATGTGACTCGTATGATGCGAAAAAATGTTTCCACTGCTGTTTTTCGAGCTACTTCCATTTTGATATGGCAGAAAAACCACCTGGTCCTAGCACAAAAACTTTCTTATCAAAAGACATGAGTTTCTTCAAAATGTGTGTTTCCATTAAGCTAATTTATTTTAGTACTTTCAGTTAGCAGCAATTCTATGGTAAATGGAAATGCAGCAAGTGGCAGAGAAGATGAGAAAAAAAGAACAGGGCTTTATCCATCTCAGCATCACCCTATTTCCAATTTCTACTCGTCTCCAGAAATCAAACACAAGCACACGCAGGCATGCTAATAACGCAGATTAGAGAGTACAAACCAGCCAAAATCCCATCTTCAAATTCCAACCCACACACACCGTCAGCACACCAACATCAACGTATTTGACACATCTAGCCATTTAACAGGATATCTACGGACAGACCTGACAGTGTGAGTCTGAAGAAGTGACTGGCACCGTTAAATATCTAATTCCCCTTCACGTCTAGATGAAAATAAGGTGCAGAGCTGATTAGATTGCTGCCCGCTGTGCCAGCCTTCGGGTTTGTGCTGTGTTCATTACCAGCCCCGACCTCCGAGCCCCCGGCCCCCAACCAATCCTATCTCCATCCATGTTCACCTGCCAGCTGCAAATAGTCTCTGATAGAAAAGCAATTCTGACACACTTGAGAGTTACGGTCGATGCCTGAGGAGCGATGATATTAAGTCAAGTATGATTTATTTAGAAATTGCCACTGAAGCCTCACATGGTGATTCAACACGCTGTCAGGGTCGAGTGGCTGTGAGAAATTACTGAAATTTAGAACTTCAATTCCAAAGAGTTTTAGTAAAGGTGCTGTCAGTAGATGCAGAAAGTGACTCAGATTTATTACCTTTAAGACAAAAGTTCGACTTTTGTCCTTTGAGGTTTCGCTTTGAAAATTTCACATGAAATATTTTCAATCCAGAAAGTTTTGTGGATGTTTGAAAAAAAATCCACAAAACTTTGTGGAAATGTGAAAAGTACATTTTGGTGGAGACACAATGTGTTGTGCTATAGACTAAAATAATGTTATCAAGTTATATTTAGTTACTTTTTAATCAGTGTTAGGAACTAGCGGAACTTCTGTAAACATGTAGCATTAATCTGTGCTACATGTTTAGCACTGAGACGCTAGTTTAGGCTTGAATAGCTTCACCAATATGCTAACTCCTTTTAGCATAGCTTGAACACACTATAACCTTTTTCCAAAGTCCAATCAGATCGTTTCTTTAGCTGCAAAAAAACCAGCCTGAAGTGGTTTTGTCGTATTAGTTTGTTGCTTGTCCGTCACACTAGCCGATGTAAAGAAAAAATAGGTATACAAACGTTTTACATGGGAAAAAAATGCTATTTAAATTTTTGACAAATTATAATCAATGTAATCAATTAATCATTTGCTGGATGACTGTCACCATGGGGGATTATGTCGGGAAAAAAATTAGGAGAATAAACATAAAACTGGCAGACACTAACTCGCATCATAGTGTAAAGGAAATGTTTGTTTAATATTGTTGCAGTTTTCAAACATGCCCTGCGGCCTTCAATTTTAGTGGGCTGAAGGTTAAAGAAGATGCTGAGTGAGATTGGAACTTTATACCATCACCTTTAAGGGAGTTCTCAGAAATACTGAACAACTTGCACAACCGCTCTGGGCTACGGGAACTTATTTCACACAGCTGCTGATCCAGGATTTTAAACTAAGTAAACTATGAGCAGTGTGGATTAAGCTGCTTTTTTTTTTAATTGTGCGAGGAAAACTTTTACACGTTGCCCATAGGGCTGGAACAAAGGTTAAGTGTCCCACACAGCTGGTTCCAAACCACGATCAGCTAGAAGCAATAAATTGATTCTTCGCTCTTTTTTTTTCTTCTCTTTCCTGCTTCACCTCACATTTTCCTCTCACTCTTTTTTTTCACTCATTTTTCTCACACTTCTGCCAGAACTGGTCAATACTGGAACAGCTATCGAGCAGCGGCTAAATGAGACTTTGATTCCCCCTGAGGCGAATGGTGGGGGGTTATTCCCTGGAACCAGGGTGTCCAGTCCTTCATCAAGAGCCTCTTCACTCATTGATGAAGCGTGCGATTTAAACTCCATTTGATTTAGCCGTGCTTAAGGACAATACTTTTCATTAGCGGGCGATAGCATTCATCAAGAGCCGTCCAGCATGGCCGCTAATGAGCTGATCTGCTCTTGAACGCTTTGTTGCGTCTAGGAAACAGTGACGACACGAAGACAGCGCTGGTGCGCTTTGAGCTCAAAGCGCTTCCCGCTTCGTCTCCAACATGGCCGTTTCTTGTAAATGTATTTATTCTGGGGCTGACAAATGATTAAAGTGATTAATCTGATTAATCACAGGATTGCTGTGAACTAATCACGGTTAATTAGTTGTAAAAAAAAAAAGATGAGTTAATGAGTTCTAAATGTTTTTATTAGGATTGCCAATTGATTAAAACCGGATGTAACACACAGCACACAAGATTATTTCTCATGTCGTCGTTGCTTTTGTGTTTGTCATTGGTCTTCTTTTTTAGTTGTTCTTCACAGTTTAGTGTTCCTTCACTCGTGAGTGTAAAATGATGCATTCAGTTGTTGGCAACAGCAATTGTCAACAATTGTCGAGGTTCTGCCTGTTGCTCTCACAGCGCCGATACTCACAGTGAATACAACAACCATATGCAGAAGTATAATGCGTAATGATTCCTCACGTAACGTCCAGCAAGAACAGGAAACACGTCAAACTGGGCAGAAAGATGGATGATCTGACAATCCTTAACTGACAGAAGATAGTCACTAAAATGAATGGGTTGACCTTTACCAGTGCGCACCATCTTTTGCTGGTCTGTCACATTAAAATCCCAGAGAAAAACCACAAAGTTTGAAACAAAATGTGACAAAGTGCGCAAAGAATTCTCCTCATTTAGGATGTCTCTCCAACCAACAGAGTTTTTCTCTGCTTTGCTCGCAGAGCCACCGAGAACAAACGCTAAATGTTTGTTTTCCACCGTCTGGCCTTGAAAACCGTCTCTCTGTGAGCTTTCGCATTTACTTTGAAAAGATTCTTTGCAGTTTTTTTTTCACCCAAGTTTTGTGCACACATCCAAAAACACACAACATAGTAAAAGTGTTGCGCTTTCTCCCGTTTGTGGCGTTCTTATATTATTCATATCTCAGGGCCTTTTGCTGTGGGAAACAAGCGAAGCTGAGATGGAAGAAACAAGAAAAAAAACAAAAAAACAAGAGGGGACCTTTTGACAGAGCAACATTGATGAACAGCCCCGACATAGCGAGATACATAAACATGAGGTCAGAGAAGATCGCTGAGGGAGATGGAAGAGGAGAACAGAGTGAGCAAGGGGAGAAAATGTGAGCAAGAAAGAGAGAGAGAGAAAAAGAGAGAGAGAGTTACAAAGAACAGCAAAGGGGCAGAAATAGAGCTTTAGAAAACGCTCTGTCGCTGACAAGCTCATGCTTTACTCACGAAACCCACCAATCAGTCCTGTGGGACAGATCAACCTGTGTGGTATTTTGTGTGGGTGCGAGTGTGTATTTGTGATGGAACACACACACACACACACACACACATATATAATGGGAAACGCCGCCTGGCGCGGCAGAGAGCATCTTTGAAATGCAGAACGCATTGAGAGTCCTGGAGAGCTCCGCTTTGCAGCAAAGCCTCATTACAGAGACGGCAGCCTTAAAGCCGGACGATACACACACACACACACCCAACTGAATGTACACACTCCTAAACACAGGCAGAAACATGCTAATGCAGCCTCCTGCGTTTTTTGCTAATCAAATTGAAATCTCAGCAGAGCAGAAATGCTGTGAAAGTTATCCTTCCTCTAATCATTTTTGTCGTTTTCACTCCTTGTTCTCCATATGAATAAAGTTTCATTTACTCCCCCCCTCCACTCCTTCCACCTCGCCACTAATATTGTATTCATGTATATTTGATTGTGTAAACTCTGTGGAGATTGGCTGCGCTGTATCTGCCGTGCCGTTTTAAAAATGCATCCATGAATAAATAATGTCTCTCTCCATTGATTGAAAAAGCCATATTGCCAGAAAGCCATGATGAAACGATAATGTAATATCTGTCCTCGTCCTGATTAAAGCCAAGCATTCTCCTTCTTTTTTTCTTTGCAGCCCACTTCTTTTTCTTCTTCTCTTTTTTTTTGTCTTTTCAATTCTGTGACTTAATGAATCCTAAAGCTCTGCCACCTCACGCCGCCTGATGCCGCCGCACCTCCGTGTGTGTTTTAATAAAGAGAAGGCCTCTTTCTACACGTCTGAGTGTTGTGTGGTTGTTTGCAGATATTAATAAAGAGCAGCCAGGCGCCTCCCCCGGCACCCCAACCTCGCTAATTGACAGTGATAGCAGAGACTCGTCTCCTGGGCTGATGTTGGGAGCCTAATAAAGATGCATTACTATGAGGCCAGGCAAATGATGCACATCGTATCACCCCGCTCCGTCTGCCCCCACGCAGCCTGATTAAACTGATAAAGTGCGCCAAAAGAGAGCCAGAGATGGGGATGTAAATAATAAAACAGCGTTGGGTGAAAAGGAAGAGTCAGCAGAGGTGGGAGAAAAGTCACAACGCTGAGAGAGAAATCTCATTAGGAGCAGTTCCATACCTAATGAATAAAATGCAAAGTTCCTCATACCGCTCGCCTAATTTTGCAAATTTTTAATTGGCGTGACATTCCAAGTTAAAAGCTGCGGCCTTTGGATGACCCCGCAGTGTCAAGGCTGTTTAAACACACACGCATGCGCGCAGCGCATACATTGACATGCGGCTGTGCTCCTGACTTTGATATACTCTCATTAGCATAGCAACAGCAAGATGACCGTCCACAGGGGAGGCTGTAACCCAGGCAACCGAAGCTGGCAAATCCAACTACCAAAACCAGAGGCACAAATGGAAACGTGCTCCCAGACACATTCCTCATGTTTGAATCAGTGTTGTTGAAATTTGGCCTTTTAATATTAAGCGGTACGTTCAGTTCGCACAAACCTGAACTGAATAAATTCCTATCGGTACTTCATTACAGGAAGTACTGGTATCTCTAGCTCACAAAGGAAAGACAGCACACAATATTAGAATCACAGGACAACAGCCTAACTTTGTAGAAAAATCCATGTTAGAAACAATGTGTTAACTTGCAATAAGTTTTGCGTTCCCTCGCAATATGCTTGCTGCAATGTAATTGCAGGTCTAGTTTGTATGCAGTCATAAATGTCAATTATAATTTTCAAATAAATACGCATTTAAAGAGCCTCTGTGAAAACATGTTTATTATTAACACTTCGGTGCAAAAAACTGAAAATCCATTTATTCACTGCATGTTTCTGTGTTTATGTAACTGCCCATGAAATCGGCCCTTTAAACCATTCAGACCAACAAGAGACTCAATCAAAACTGTCAGATGACTCATTACCCCATGACGATAACTCAGAAACTGAGTAACTGTAACTACAGTTGCTCTTTTCTTGCAGCGCTTCCTAGTCCTTGTCTTATCTGACCCTAAACTTTCTGTTTATAACTAAAAGCATCCAAAATGCTGCCAAATCAAGAAGATAAAACATGGTGGAGTTTCAGGGATGGACAAAAAAACTGCCTTCATTGGTTAATTTTGAAACTAAAACTGACATGATTGTGAGTGAAGAACTATTTATTTCCTAGGGCTTTTCAATAAATTTGACCAATGATGTTTGTTAGAAAACGTTTATTTTGGATATAAGTCTCAGATCGATTCCAAGGACACACGTTTAAAATAATATCTGAGATCCCTGAAAGTCAGAGAAAGCTTTGTGTTTTGAATTTAATTACATGGGGAAATCTCTGTTGAGGTTAGATACCTTTCGCTGTCCTTCAGATTTATTGAACCACAGCACTGGAAGGATAAAACGTGCAAAATTTCCTGTCAAGCATCACAGCTTCTGACTGAAGCTTTTGTTCTCAGCTGCCCAGAATGACCTATGGTAATGCAACCTTATCAGCACAGACACACCAGCTAACTGTTAAGTTTCTACAAAAAGAAAAAAAAAAAAATCAGGATTTCTTTCATTCATTCAGCTTTTGATGACCACAGCCAATATCTTTGAAGTTCAACCTCTGCGTAAAATGCGCGCTTGCCCATGTGTCAAAGGAATGTGAACCGTGCCAATCCTGCCGTCACATGCAAAATGGTTAGGCTAAGATTTCCAACATAAATCAACCATGTGCAGCTCTTAGTTATCCTCGACTGCCAATCACGTGGTTCACTGTATTTCCAAAGGGAGGTAAACCCCCAGAGGAACTGACGAGTGGCTGACAGGTGATTCCAGGGGGAGAAAAGTGACGCACGTGTGTCAGAAAATTATGAGTTCTTGACTGGCAGACACCGTCTTCTGTCCACTGAAAATCAGATAAATAACTATGGGTAGAATTATGTTTCATTCTTCCAAACTTAAAGTGTTCAATCCATTAATTGGGAAGAATGTGATTTTTTAAATGATAAAAGGTAGTCAAAAGAAGCTGAATAATGCTAAGCTAATTTTTAGGATGTGCTTATCGTGTCCTTACCGTCGTAAAAGATTGCTTATATTTTTGGATGAAATAAAAGAAAACCCAGCATGAAGAGCTTATCTCACCTGGAACACATAAAAGCTTTAGATTATAAAATCAAAGGTGGATTTTTCTCCCATTAGTTTGCTAAACTCTGTGGGTTTTCATGTCATATTCAGCTTTTGTGATGTTTGTTCTGTCTTAATTTACCAGAATGAAAAGTTTTAAATCATATATCTGGGAATCAGTAGTTTTCACCTTGGCAACTGCCAGGAACTAACCAGTCAGGTCAAGACGTCACTATCTGACAAAAGCAGATACAGTGACAACAAAGATATTAGACGCCCATCAACACAGAGTAGTATGTTTTCCCCTGAAAGTATTTTTCTTCAGAAAGGATTTTTAGAAATGTTAGTATGACCTCCCCATCTGAAAAGATGCATAATGCAACCAATATTTACACATGCTGCTAATTTGTCTGTTCAGATGTTAGCGTTAGATGCACATTACAGCATTTGACATGTTTTAAATGTCTGTATCAGCAACTCAATCAACGCTGCACCATCTAATTTTCCCATTGAAATTTGCCTTTATCTCTTTAAGAAGCGCCTACTCTTGTCTTCCACCCTTCGTCAAAACAATGCTCCTCCATGATGCTGTTTTTAGGAACATTGGATGAGTTCAGCTGACATACACTTCCACCAGCAGTTTGCTGCTGCCACTAGTCTAGAGGAGGAGCGAAAGCAACTGAAGCTCCAAGGGAGAGGCGGGGGGGGGGGGGGGGGGGGGGGGAGGTGGTTTTGGGTAAACAGGCATCACATTGTACAAGCAAGCATTATGGCACAGATGTACCGTGGAAGAGTCAAGCGTTTCTCAAGCAAATAATTAAATCAACCTTTCATGTATGTTTTTGAATAACATTATGCCATGACGTAAAGCTCCAAAAAGTTGATTTTACATAAAGATGTGCAACAAGTGTTCAAATAAATTCATGCATTATTTTATTGCAGCAGCATAATCTCACACACATTTATGTGGTAGGAGGAAAAAAATCCAGCTGACTAATAAGTATTTTTACCCTGATTAGAGGAGGGCAGATTGATCCAAAAATATTGATATCAATTCCATGTTGGTAGCAGTACTGGATAAATGCTAGCATGATAAGATTGATATTTTACTTTATCGTTCCCTTTTGAAAATCTCCCATTATCTGACCATGTTTTGTATCGCTCTGCTGCTGACAACACACTTGCAGAGTAAATTATGCTTACTTCCACTTCAGTGGCTGCTTGCTATAACTAATCACGATTAATGTGTCAGGTACATTTACAAGGCATGTGTCATAGCTAAAAAGATTAGTGATAAAACAAATCTCCTGCAAACAATAACGTGTGTTGTCACAAGTAAACCTATTTATTTATTTTTTCCATCTTCAGCTATTCTGTTACAGATTTGACTTTCTTTTTGTGATTGTTGTCCTGTGGCATAACTCAGCTGAAATGGCTCACAGTTATGTAATTTTACTCTCTTAAGCATGCTATGTGTTATTTACTACTGATTTTCAAAAATGTCCAAATTGTGGCGTTTCCATTAAATAAGGGATTCAATTAAAATCACTTGAATGAGCAATAAGTCATAAGAAATCATGGAAGTGACCGATGTAAACAGTTAAACAAGACACACCAGCAGTCATATTTCAGCCATGGCGTAGCGCTCATTTGTCAGAGGAGACGTCAGCATGTTATTCAAGCGCAGGAGCGGATATATATATATATATATATATATATATATATATATATATATAAATATATATATATATATATATATATATATATATAATATATATATATATATACACGCATGTGCCGATTTAGGGAAATTGTAGTCTATGATTTTACAGAAGAGCTATGGATTCAACACGTTGGAATGACACACAACAATTTTTTACGAACTATGATGCTGTGAGAGGTCTGGTGGAGCCAGTGGGACACTGTCTGCGAAAACCAAACCATCATCCTCCTCGTACTTCCTGCCATTGTCTTCAGCATTTCCAGTGAAAAATCCAGTAGTAAAATCCGGCTATTGATCGTGTGACTTATGCGATGCAAAACAAACAAACAAACAAACAAATAAACAAATATCCAGTGCAGTTTTGCTAAATACAACTGTTCCAATTTTCATAATTTCAATTTTATGATAAATGTAAATGCAGACAGACTGCTGCATTGCAGGTGCACAAAGGAGCGTCATCACTGGTCCTTTCTCCCTGCAGCTGTTGGACTTTGTAACTGCTCTCAACAGATTGAATACGTCCTGCTGGTGTTTGCACAGTTTGCTTTCACTTCTTATAACAATACATTTTTTTATTGTGGTTTTTGAAAGGGAGATCTCCCCATTTTTTACCTTTGTTTGTTTTTGCAATGAAAGAAAATACTACCAGCTGAGCAGCCAAAGAAAAAAAATTGCTTAAAACTTTCCCTTGACTGTAATAATAGTGGTATAAATGCTTCATCATTCTAGTAGCATATTATTTGAGAAAACAAATAGAGCCTGTGTCATTAGTAAATTATCCACTCCTAATTATCAGCGAGTGTGCTCTTTTGCGACCCCGTAGTGATTTGGGCTCCACTCAGTAGGCTGTGTTGGTGATTATTTAAAATAGCGGTGATGTGTTCAAAGAGCACAGCAACATTAGTGGATCATCCACAGAACCCATCACTGCAATGTGCATCTTTTCTGGATCACAACCTCATCTTTTAGAAATCTCTGTTTTGCTTGTGCTGATGTGCTACATCAAAGTATGCTGTAGGTAGATTGGTAAATAATGTACAGCTGTGTTTGTTTTAGAAATGATCAAATCTGCAGTGAAGATTTTGCACATAAGAGGCGTTACTATAAAGAAAATAGAAAAGTGTTATGGCATATAGTTTAATTTTGCAATTTGATTCAAAACAAATACAAAATCTGCCTTTGCTAATATTTTAGTTGCCATCCACAGGAAACGAGCAATAAGATCTGCCTTCCATTCTATATGAACACATTCCAGGACCCAGCAATAAAACCAGCAGTCTGAGAGCAAAGTGCTCTGTTATAAATCAGATCTCTCATGTATGAAGGAGCTTCATATGTGAGAAGAAGAATTTCAAATTCTTCTCTGAATTTGACAGGTAGTCAATGAAGGGAAGCTAGAAGATAGAAAAGTATAATTTTCTCACTGCAGCATTTTGGATAAGCTGAAGGATTTTAACATTTATTTTTGACAAAATTTCCAGGGTGACAGTTTTAAATCCTACAAACCTGTTTAATGGGTTTTCATGACAGTCCGGTAAAAGCCAGCCCCTTGCTCTGCACTTCGCTTCTTACAAAGGGTCTGGACTCTTGCTTATTGTTGCAACAAGCTATCCTCCACTGCGAAGAGAGAAGTGCCGAGCTGAACAACATGGCTGTAAATATTAATTCAATATTTGGAAGCATGGTCAACATGAACCAAAAGGTGTACACTTCCCCACTGAGATAGCTAAAACTACAGGAAGACTAGTGGAGTATGTCCTGCCTCAAGTGGAGGAGTTCAAGTATCTCAAGATCTTGTTCACGAATGAGGGAAGAAGGGAGCGGGAGATCGACAGGCGGATTGGCGCAGCGTCTGCCGTGAAGCCGGCGCTGTACCGGTCCCGGTACCTGGTGAAGAGAGAGCTAAGTCAAAAAGCGAAGCTGTCGATTTACCGGTAGATTTACGTTCCTACCCTCATCTATGGTCATGAGCTTTGGGTCATGACTGAAAGAACGGGATCGAGGATACAAGCGGCCGAAATGGGTTTTCTCCGTAGGGTGGCTGGGCTCTCCCTTAGAGATAGGATGAGAAGCTCAGTCATCCGTGAGGGACTCAGAGTAGAGCCGCTGCTCCTCCACGTCGAGAGGAGCCAGTTGAGGTGGCTCTGGCATCTGGTCAGGATGCCTCCTGGACGCCTCCCTGGGGAGGTGTTTTGGGCACGTCCCACCGGGAGGAGGCCCCGGGGAAGACCCAGGACACGCTGGAGGGACTATGTCTCTCGGCTGGCCTGGGAACGCCTTGGGATTCCCCCTGGAAGAGCTGGAAGAAGTGTCGGGGGAGAGAGGGGTCTGAGTCTCCCTTCTGAAGCTGCTAACCCAGTAACCCGACCACGGATAAACAGAAGAAAATGGATGGATGGACAGATGGACGGATGGACGGATGGATGGATGGATGGATGGATGGATGGATGGATGGATGGATGGATGGATGGATGCTACAAATCCAAAGGAGTGCAGAAAATCAGCATCAACAGTAAGAACTTCTTTTGTCTGGTGATTGGCCTGGTATTTTCCTCAAGAAATTCAATAGCTCATTGGGAGAGAGAGCTCACAGGCTGGACAGGCTAGGTCAGAAATAACCCTGAGATTCTTTACTGTATTTCCAGAGGACAGTTTAAGATGTTGACTTAGAAGATTCTTTTCCAAAAACTCTCTTAGTAATAAAATGTGTTGAATACTATGTCTGTAATGCGATAAAGTATAAAATAGTTCAATGTGTATGAATATGTCTTTAAGGCACTCTTTAAGTTTCTCTCATTTTCAACAAGGTTCTGTCTTTCCGAGAGTCATTTCCATTCAACTTGAGACCAGGGTGTATGAAAATGAGTTTGCTCTGTGCTCAAATCAAGTTTAAATCAAATTAGCTTCATTATAGAGCAGATTTATAATAAGCAGAGATGACCGAATTGTCGTAAACAACATTAATCCATAGTGACAGAAGCTACACACAGCAAAACAGAAGAAACTAAATAAGCCAAAAGAGAAACGGCAGAGACATTAAAGTTTGCAAAAAGAGAAAAGAACAGAAATAAATCAGTGAGTCCCTAAAAGGAATAGTAAAATTTTAATATACCCAGAGAGTTAAAAGGCACCGAGAAAAAAATATGTCTTCTGGAGAGTAAAAAAAGTGTCAGCATAGTGGACAGTTTTAATTGGCAGTAGAAAGCCGTTCTGCTGCTGTGGAGGCAACACTGCAAATACCTCGGCGTTATGAACAAACATTGATCAACAAACTGCTAAAAGCTGATTTCTTAGCTAGGAAAAAGAAGTCCAGCTGTGATTTCAGAAAAGCACTCAGGTTCCTGACTGTGCAAACCTAAAACTCAAGCTCACTTCCACTGTGAACAGCATCACACAGCTTGTTGCAGCAACTCTCCTACTTTTTATTGGCTTTTTCTCTTTCAAACTTTTCTTTCTAATTTTTCTGACCGTGTTTAAATCAGATTTTTGCTAGTATGCTTTCCTATTGCAGGAGAAGAATGAAATAACCACAAAATTCCAACCGTGTGCAGACAGTCTGCCAGCTAACAGAATGCACACAGTGCGCCCAAGAATGAGGGGGCATTGAAACTACCCATCCTGCTCTCTGGCTGAACAACCGACATCTGGTGGTTGAGTAGTTGGGGCTGGTTTTTCCATAAATGCATCATTCTGACCAGTCACTCAACAGTTTCATATGGAAAAGAAAAGGGGTGCAAAGTTCGCCACAGGGTTTGTAACAAGACGGGTGTCTTGTTACAAACACCCGTCTTGTGTGTTTGTAACACACAAAGTCTTGTGTGTTTGTAACACACAAGACGGGTGTGTTACAAACACGGGTTTGTAACACACCAGTAATGTGATGCAGGGAAAAATTACACGATTTTTATCATGCCACTGTGACATCGTCATCGAGAACAGATTTCAGCGGTTTGGCTCAGCCTTGGAGGGAAACTTTTTTCATGTGCCACAAGTACAACACTTGGATGAAATGGCTTAATTGCCTCCTTATTGTGTAGATTGGTTCTCCAGAACCTTAATGACCTAATTATTCTGTTCAGGTGTGATACAGCAGAGGCACATCTACAAGTTGCAGGACACCGGCCCTTGAGGACTGCAGTCTGACATCCCGACTTAAGTCTTCTTGATTATTAAAATCAGTTTGTAAGTAAGGGTGGAAGTCAGTAACATCCATGGCACTGTAAATTCTCAGAACACATTAGGAGTTGAGCAGCCTTTTCAGATTGAGTGGGATGTTGTGCTCAACCTCTGCTGGTACCTCTACAACCCAAACAAACCGCAGCCTGCCAAAATGGAACAGTGTCAATCTCACTCTGTGTCACCTGGCCCGGCAACCCTGACGCCGGTTTTGAAATGCATATGGTGGATCCTGAACAGATGGGAGATTTCATT